>NC_142064.1:276481744-277098827 GCF_059756535.1 Pantherophis guttatus
ATTCTTCGGATTCTCTCGAAATTGCATTCGTGGATTCGTTGATTATTTCTTGTTCCGTTTCCATTTCTTTGCTGTAGGCCCTGGTGTTGGGCCTATCTTTCTTATACATTTTAAAGCTTTTTATTGAGTCAATTAACCATCCTCTGCTACCAGTTTGTTGCAATATTTTCAGGATCAGACTCAATAAGATCAACAAGAGTTAAAGATTTAACTATATATTCTTTTATTTACATTAGGCATTCTATATTCACTGAATATTCACAGATAGAAGCAAGGGAAATGGTGTAGGTAGCTCCTTATATATACAATGGGTGGAGCTATATGTGGGAGTGGTGAATTATGAATACATTAAGAAGTGAAGAATAAGTTAACCCCTGATACCCTGTCTGTACACTATTTACACATTGGAGAATAAGGCATTTACATCTGACAAATCAATATAAGTTTCTCATTCCCTCCATAGCTGACATTTTCTGCCAATTGCAGTTAATAAAAAGATGTTTAAATTTATCCATCTGTCTTTCTGAATATTGATATGGATATGGATATAAACTGAGGTAAAAAGAGACCGAAATCTCCCCTCCCCCCATGAAAGATGGACGATCTGGCCTTGGGGGATCTCCTGCTGTGGGGGAGGAAGGGAATCACAGATCTTCCCACACCAAAAAAAAAAACAGGCAGGTGGATCCTAAGGAGATCCTGGGGGAAGCAGGTCCTCGTCCTTCTGTCTGTTTCCACCCCAGAGAAATGAGGGATCGAGTGCAGATCCACCTGGGGAGACTAGATCCCTTTCCTTCTCCCCCTTTTTGGAGGGGCGAGTGGGGCCCAAATGCCAGGAGCTTCTTCTCACCCTCCAGTTGGAAGGAGAGGCCGGGAGGACCAAATGGGGGGCTGGGGGCTTTTGTGGGGGGGGATCTCAGGGCCAGGATCCTCCCAATCTTCATGGGGAAGAGACGGAAAAGAAAGAAACCTCCATTTGGGGCCCTTCCAGAGTCTCTCAGAGCCTTCATGGCTTCCCATCCTTGGTCCCTCAGGCTGAACTCCTGCACGGTCCTCTTGGTGGGGCTGCCCTGGAGGGAGGGAGACTCTTTCTTCTGCAGCCCCCCCTTCTGCCATCTTTGGGGGACAAGATTCACCTCCAAGGAACCTTATTTGGGGAGGGTCTGCAAGGAAATGTGTGTGTAAAGAGAGGCTGCTTTTGGCTGAAGAAAAGCTTCTCCACAAACAGGAGCCATTTTCCCTCCTTTCATCCCAAGGAGCTGCAGCCCCCCCAATTCTTCCTCCCTTTCCTTGCCCCTCCCCCTCTACCGGTGACCCCCAGAGCTCTGCCAGTTCTGCCCCTGATCCCCCAGGATCTCCCCAGATCCCTCCAGGCCCCCTGCTGGCCTCTCAGGGGAGCAGAGCTGGACCCAGAGGGCTCCCCCTGGTGGAGGAAGGAGGAAGGAGACCGGCCAGAGTGGAGGGGAGCCTCCTTTCCAGGCTCAACGGCCCCAAATGTCCCAACCTTTCCTCAAAGGGAGGCTGCTTCCTCCCTCCCATCACCTCAGTCGCCTCCTCTGGACCTTCTCGGGCTCCCTCCTCTCCTTTTGGAGGTCTGTTCACCAGAAACTGCAGACAATATTCCAGATGTGGCTGCACCCTTGATTTTTTTTTTAAAAAAATTGATTTATATGCTGCCCTTCTCCGGAGACTCAGGGCGGTTTACAATGCGTTAAGCAATAGCCTTCATACTTTTGTATATTTATACAAAGTCAGCTTATTGCCCCCACAAACTGGGTCCTCAATTTACCTACCTTAGAAAGGATGGAAGGCTGAGTCAGCCTTGAGCCTGGTGAGATTCGAACTTACAGTAATTGCAGACAGCTGGTGTTAATCACAATGCTATCAGTCTGCTGAGCCACCAGGCCCGTTTGCTCTAAGGCTTTGTGATATTAGCCTGTGTTTTCAATACCATTTTAATGATCGCTGACATCCTCTTGGTCTTTTTAATTTTTTAATATAATTTGTATTAAACCTTTTAAACAAAAGATAAAAACTAATAGAAGGTAACATAAAGAAAAGATGATAAAGAAATCAAAGAAAAATTTAAAAAGTACAAGAAAAGAAAACAATTGAAGAAAATAAAGAAAAAAGACATAAAGAAGTGGCTTCTGATATTCTTCACAGTGGTTCTAAATATTACTACATTTTAGCCCCTCTAAAGCAGCTTTTCTTCATCTTTTGGCCCTGAAAGAACTCTTGAACTATTTTTCAGACCTCAGGAAACCCCTGAAGATCCAGGCTCAGAGATCGGCTGAAATTGTTTCATGCATAGACCTTTGAGATGCATTAATAGTGTTCTTACACGAACAATAAAAAAATGAAACTTGCCTTTTCAACGTGATCCCTGTGCTTTCTTTTTACTGCACAAATATTCAGTTCTGTGCCAAACTTGAAATAAGAACACATTTCACCTTCAAGTGAAATAAGACAATTTCTGTCTTAGCTTTTGATGCTTCTGAAGTACGACAGAGCTTGTTCCCAGAAGTTGAAAACTGCTGCCACATGTTCAGGGCCTTCCTGTGAATGGCAGGAGATTAATCTTGGGCAGAAATCCAGAACTATTTTTCCCATGGGGAGATCAGGGAATCTCCTCTCGAGAGCAGGATCAGATTGCAGCTCACGAGGTTCTTCCTCTTCCTCCAAAGGGAAGTTTGCTGGCTGAGCAGAAGATGCAGAGAAAGGATGCTTCACCTGTCATTCCTGGGTGTGGAAAGGGAGGGAAAGGACTGGTCAGTTTAGTTCAGCTGTACTTACAGGAGGTTTTCCATTAGATTTGAGAATTCCTGGCGTCCTTCCTCCCTCTCAAGCCCAGACAGGAATAGAAACATTTCAAGATTTCCTTTTGGTTTTTTCAAACATTCAGTTTTCGTTTAAATCCAAGAATCTGTTCACTCGAAGTTGAAATATCTTCTCCAGGGCCTTGCAGAGACTGTGAACTTCAAACTTCATTTCAAAGGTTAATAACCCTTTGGGTCTCCAGATCAGACTGGGCCACTTGCTGCTGTTGCTAAGAAAAATATTCCTTTGTGGCCCTTCAAGGCTTCATTCCCACATTGCATTAAACCATGGTTTGTTTCTGGTTAGCCCAAAGTGGGAACCAGCCTTTGTGACTTGGTGCTATTTGTGAAGGTAGACCAAGATTTATGGTCACAGAGATCCCTGCAAGCTTTTGTGTAGATCAACCAGATTCTCTTTGAGGCCATGAGATTCTCAGTCCCTCTTTGCAGCCGCAGATTCAGGCAATTGTTCCCTCTCTGGCATCCCTTCCTTTCCCTCCCCCCTCCCCCGAGAAATGGTAGAAGGAAAGATGGAAGGGATTTCTGTCCCTCTGTTTCTTCTGTGACTCCTTCTTTTCTCGGTCTCCCTTGGGATCCTCTGCTGGCTTTTCCAGCTTCGCTTTTCCCTGGGGAGGTTCAGGGGCTCCATCCTGGGAGGGAAAATGTAGGGAGACGGGTTGAGGGAGGGGAGAAGGGCGGTTAGTGATGGAGTCTTTCTTTCCCTTGATTGTTAGGGAGGAAATGGGGGAATCAGTGCCTCCCTCCAGTGTCACAGTCCCTGCAGGGAGGGGGATCTCTGTTTATCTTGAGTTCTCCCCAAACCATCATCTTCTCCCTCTTTCAGGACTTCACATAATACAGGTGATGTATGGCTGTGAGCTCCGGAGAGACGGGAGCAAAGGAGGGTTTAACCAGCATGGCTACGATGGGAGGACCTTCCTCACCTTTGACAAGGAGACCCTCACCTGGGTGGCTCCCGATCCTCTGGCCCAGATCACCCAGAGGAAATGGGATGCTATTCCAGGAAAGAATCAGAGACATAAGGCCTACCTGGAGGAAATCTGCATTGAGTGGCTGGAGAAGCACCTGTCCTATGGGAATGAGACCCTACTCAGGAGAGGTGAGTATCTCAATCCAGGCTGGACTTTCCACCTTTACGGTTGGATTTCTTGTGCACATTCAGCCCTTTTGGGTCCCTTGTGCGGAGCCTGTTTGCCCTGGTGGGAATCCTCCTCCTCCCCTCCCAGCACCTCTCCAGGACATGGGAAGAACTGATTGGTTCCTATTGCCAGGCAGCCGTTCAATGCACCAGGAAATGCAGCCTCTGCCTTGCAGGCATCTATATGGATCAGGCAGAAAAGGATTTAAGGGTATCCTGTTCACTGCCCACAGTGAGGCCACCATTTGGGGTTCTTCAATGAAATAACCCAAACTGTAGCCAAGAGTGGTGGGCAACCTTAATTTCCTCCCACTAACTCTCCTTCCCCCCACATCTCACAGAAGGCTCCCTCCCAGTCTCGTCCCTGATGGTGCACCTCCCACGCCCATCACTGGGGGGCTCCACTTCTACCATTAATAAGACACTAGCAGTGCCCCCACTTGGGCAAAAAGGCCCATGAATGAGGGGTTCTTTTCTTTCTGAGGGAGGAGCAAAGTTTCTGTCAATCTTTCTCTTAAACCTCAAACAGGTTCCCACAATTCTTAGTCCGCCTTTCCTAAAAACAACCCCCTCCCCACCTTCAGGAACACCCCTCATCCCACAGGGGGGCTCACATTATAATCTTTTCATAGAAATTTTTATTAATGTACCATCTAGAACACCCCTCTCGCCTAGATCTACCCCTTCCCCTCTGGGACCCTTGATCCCTCCAGGATCAGCTGGATGAAATTAGGATCAATGGGAAACTCCATACACACCCCACTGATGATTGCCAACAGGCAGCCCCTCCCTTCCCAGGGAGGACCTTCTCTCTCTTCCATTGGCATCACCTCTCTCTGTCCCCCCCCCCTTTCAGAGATCAAATCTCTTTTCCAAATTGATCAGTGTGAGATTCCCTTTGAGCTCTCTTCCTCTTAAAATTGTGGTTGTGTTGCTTAGAAAGAGGCCTCGAGCAGCCTCAGATTCAGGGGAGCAGAAGAGGATGCAAAAAGTAGGGTGAAACTTCTATTTGTTGTTGTTTTGAAAGGGAACATAAAAGAGCATCTCCACTATCCCTCCCCTGAAGGGAGCAGCCCAAGATCAGTCAGAGTTGAAAGCAATCAGAGTGAAATTTTCTTGGACCTTCAATTGGCTGCTGGAGGTTTTTCAGGCTGAGTCTCTGGGAAGGACTCAAAATCAGGAGTTCTTGTGGTTGAGGATTTTTGAGATTGAGAGCATTTCCCAAAACTCTTGGAGATGCAGCATGTGTGGAGTGGGAAGTAGTGGGAGATTTTCCTGCCCCTCCAGGATTCCCACCCACCTTCCAGGCTCTGGAGGGGCTCAGAGTTAATTCCTGTGTTTCTGCAGAGCCTCCGATGGTGACGATGAGCAGCAGATCAGAGACTGAGGATGGGATGGAGACGCATGTCTGCCGTGTGGATGGTTTCTACCCGAGGGAGATCGATGCTTCCTGGAGGAGGGATGGGGAGGTCTGGCTGGATGACACTCTCCGCGGGTTTCTGGCCCCCAATGCGGATGGGACCTACCACTACTGGCTCAGCATCCAGATCGATCCCAAAGAGAGGGACCGCTATCGATGCCACGTGGAGCACGACAGCCTGCAGGAGCCTCTGGATGTGGCCCTGAAGGGTGAGAGGCTGCAGGGAGGGAAAGGCTGGGCTCTTTGGCAGCCTGGAGGGTTGTGGGAGAGAAATCTGACCCCAGCTGTGTCCAGGTGTGAGCATACCTGAATTTTAAGACATTGGTTTTTCCAGTGTTTGAGGTTGGTGAAGCTGCAAGGACCAGACCATAGAACTGACTTCAGGTGATGGAAACTACAGAATCCCATCACAATACTTGGCCGATCCTGATGAAATGCCCTTAGATCCTCTCTGAGGCCTTCCCTGTTTCTTGCCCCCAACAGAAAAGCAGCAGTTCCTCTGAGCACCAGAAAGAGATTTCCTTTTGTTTACAGTTCCTAAAGTAGAAGAATCAGGAGGAGTCTGGCAGCCCCTTTTCTGAAGGCAAATTCTGATTAAAACGGATGAACTGCAGCTGAGTTCAGGAAATGCAGAGAGTAGCTGGACTGATGCTTCAGGAGTCAGAAAAGAAAGTACCAAAGTCTGAGTTTTTTCCCATTAGAGACTAACAGGATTTCCTGCTTTAAAGGTCAAAAGGTCACTCTGTGTTGCTGCTCTAAGAAAGAAGCTCCACATTATTTTATGATACGATACATGAATTCCCGAGGCTCAGCATAAAACCCAAGGAAAAGATCCCTCTCTCATAAGCGTCCCTAATGTTTTTTACACTGGACGTCCACATTTGCAAAATTCAAATTCTAATTTTTTTATTGATGATTGTCACCACGATACAAGAAATATTCAAATGTAATTGTTATGCTGATATCCCAGGGAAAATTTATTACATGTATTTAAATATTTGTTTTATTTTTCTGGTTGTTTATAGCAAGCATCAATTCACAAGTGGCCTGATTGCTATTCAATGGGAATCCTGAATTTTGTGCAAGAGAAATTTAAATTTGAAGTTCCCTCCTCAAACCTGCCCCCCCTCCCCCAAGCAATACCAATTTATGATGCTTTGCTAAGACCATACTTGGAATTCTTCACCCAGTTTTGGTCGCCACAATATAGAAAAGATGTGGAGACTCTGGAAAGAGTGCAGAGAAGAGCAAGAAAGAGGATTAGGAGCCTGGAGGCTAAAATATATGAAGAGCAGTTGCAGGAATTGGGCATGTCTAGTTTAAGGAAAAGAAGGACGAGGGAAGACATGATACGTTCCAATATCTCAGGGGCTGCCACAAAGAAGAGGGAGTCAAGCTTGTTGCAATATTTTCAGGATCAGACTCAATAAAGATAATAGAAGTTAAAGCTTTAAATATATTTCTTTTTAATTATGATAGGCATTCTATATTCACTGAATATTCAAGGTAGAAGCGACGAGAATGGTGAGGGTGGCTCCTTATATATACAAGGGGTGGAGCTAGGAATGGGAGTGGTAAGTTATGAATACATTAAAGTCCAAAGAATAAGTTAACCTCTGATGTTCCATATATACATTATTTACACATTGGAGAATAAGGCATTTACATCTGACAAATCCCCCTCTAAATGCCGGTTCGTTACACAACACCAATTACATTCTGATTCAGGACAATATAATACATATAATTTAGAAGTTAAATATTTGTGTTGTTTAGAAGGTAAGGGTTTTGTTAATATGTCAGCTAATTGTTCAGAAGTATCGCAATGTATTGCTTTAATGAATCCGTCTTGAGACAGTTGTCTCACATGCTTAAACTTTATATCAATATGCCTGGACCTTTGTCCAATTGCATCGGATCTGGATATTTCAATGGCCGCTTTATTGTCTTCATGCATAATAAATGGTAAGGTGGGTTTCTTCCAAACATCAGTGATCAGATCATTGAACCATACAAGGTTGTTTGCAGCTTTGGACAAACAAACATATTCCGCTTCTGTAGTAGAAGTGGCTACTAGTTCTTGTTTACCAGTATACCAGTAAACTGGACAATCATTCAATAGAAAAACATAACCAGAAGTACTCTTTCTGCATGATGTATCACCAGCCCAATCTGCATCAGCATAACAAGTAATTTTTGGTTCTCTGTCATTATTGGGTTCCAACATTAAACAAAAATCTAATGTACCCTTCAGATATCTTAGAATTCTTTTGACAGCTTCCCAATGATACAAGGTTGGTTTACTAACATATCTTGACAATAGATTGAGAGGTAATGCAATATCTGGCCTAGTCCAATTAGATATATAAAGGAGTGAACCTATAACTGATCTGTAAAATGTGTTGTCTTTAAACTCAGGGGAAGATTCATCAGTGTTTCTAAGAAAATCAGTTTGCATAGGGGTGTCACAGGTTTTAGCATTATTTAAGTTACATTTGTTTAGGAGTTCGATGATTTTATCTTTCTGTGTAAGTTTGAATCCCCTTTTAGTTTTGTTAATTTGCACACCAAGGTATTTATTCACTTTACCCAGAGATTTCAGTGAGAAGTGTTCATTTAACTTATTTACAAAGATTTCCCTGCTCTCTTTATGCTTTCCAATGTATAAAATATCGTCCACGTAAATTAATACAAATTCAATATGATCATTACTCTTTTTTACAAAGAAACAGTTATCAGCAGTGGTGGCGTTGAAATCCATGGTCTTAAGTACTTTTACCAAGCAATCGTACCATCTTTTGCCGGATTGCTTTAATCCGTACAGACTCTTATTTAATAACCAAATTTCGTTCTTATTAGTGTATTGACTGTGTGGTGCTCTTACATATATTTCCTTATCTAATTTTGCATGTAAGTATGCGGTCTGTATGTCATATTGGAATACGTCCAGATTGAGTGCAGATGCTACTACAAGGGCTGTTTTGACACTCTCTGTTCTCACTGTGGGTGAATATGTATCAGTATAGTCTTCTGGATATTTTTGTGCATAGCCTTGTGCAACTAGTCTAGCCTTGTATAAGGTATTGCCTCCTTCTAAGTTCTTAATTTTATAAATCCACCTGGTACCTATAATTGTTTTATCCTTAGGTGCGATCGCAGGTGTGAATACATTTAATCCTTGTAAACTTTCCATCTCTTTTTCCATAGCTAGTTCCCATTTTTCTCTTTCTTCATGTGGAAGTTTCAATACTTCTTCATATGTATTAGGTGTTATTTGTTCTCCATTCATATGCATTATGTAATCTTTGTATTTATTTGGTATTTGGTTTCTATTGTTTCTAATAGTTCTTTCAGGCTTGCTATGGTTATCATGCAAATATCTAGCTTCCTTTTTTGTTAATGTGTCTGTCTTTATTTTATGCTGACTATTAGTCCAAGTTTTGGTTTTGTTCTTACTTTTGTTAATATTTTGATTTTCTGTTGTTCCTTCCTCGCAAGATATCGTATCTTTACATTTATTAGGAAATATTTCATTAAGGTGCAATTTTGACCAATTGGCCTGTTCATGGAACACAGCTGTTCTGGATACTATAAATTTGTTATTACTATCAATAAATCTGTACCCTTTGGTTCCAGTTTCGTATCCCATGAATCTTAATCTCCTGGATACGTTTTCTCCCTTTCTCCTCAATTGTTTAGGTATGTGTACGTCTGCAGTGACTCCAAATATGTGCATGTGTGATAATTTGGGTTTTCTATTGTACATCACCTCATATGGTGTCTTATTCACAATACTGGACCAGGTTCTATTTTGAGTGTAATTCGAATAATGTAATGCCTCTGACCAAAATTGTTTGCCTAAACCAGCATCCTCTAATGTGCACCTAATCATGGTTTGTAGTGTGGAATTTTTCCTCTCTGCAACTCCATTTTGAAATGCAGAAAAAGGATTGGACGTGAAATGTAACATTCCTCTATCCTTTAACCATTGGGAGAATTCTTTAGACATGAACTCACATCCCCTATCTGTCATAATTTGCTTTATTCTGATATTATGTTGTGTTTCTATACGTTTGTAGAATTCCTTAAATTTCTGAAATGTTTCATCCTTGTGCTTTAATGTGTAAACAAAACCATATCGGCTGTAGTCATCCACTATTGTTAGGAAGTAACGTTTTCTATAGGTAATTGAGGGACTTAATGGACCAACTAAGTCCATATGTACCAAATCAAAAATATTGTTAGTTGATCTGTTAGATTTTTTTGGTCTGGGACTGGTTTTTAGTTTGGTGGACTTACATACTGAGCATTCCAAATAATTTTCACAATTTTTTATTTTGACACCTTCTGCGTGTTCAGTCATTTTTTGTACTACAGGAAAGCTTGCATGTCCTAACTTCCTGTGTAAGATGTGAGCACACTCATCATGAATTGGTTTACCTATTTTTGGTTTCTTTTCCTTGTATGTGTTTTTGTGATCATGAGTTATTCTACACTCATCATTGTCACTGTTACTGACATTTTCATCATCTGCTTCAATACAATCTTCCATATTTGAATCAATGTTATGTAAACATCTTTCTTTAGTTATCAGATAGGGTAGACCTCCTTTTATCATTACAGTACCTACATTTGTTTTGTTCTTTTCTATAGTTGCTTTCCCCTTTGAGAAAACTATATTGATATCAGATTCTCTGCTTAATTTTATGGCACTTAGTATGTTGTGAGGTATTTCTGGGATTAATAATACCCCCTCTATTTTCCCTAGACCAGGCAAGGTCACATTTCCTTTGCCTAGTACTTGAACCTTTTCTTGATTAGCTACCTTTATCACAAACTTATCTTCTATAAATGAAGATAATATACTTTTGTTGTTGGTGGTGTGATTTGTTGCACCAGAATCAATAAGCCAATTGTTATTCTCATCCTGCTGTGTTCTGGTGCTGTCTTGTTTATTTAGCCCATTCAGTGACCCAGATTTCCTCTCTTTTGAATTTTCTCTACCCCCTCTACCTTCTTTGTAATTTGGTGGGCTTCTATATTTGTGTCTATCTGTGGAAGATTGTCTGTAATTATATTTGCTCCTATATTCTGGTCTATGTCTCTCTCTTGAGACTTTGGGGCAGTTTCTTCTACTATGTTCCCTGGATCCACAATTGTAGCATCTAAAGGCCTCATTATGTTTATCTTGAAAGACTACTTTCCTAAAAGGTTTGTGGTCTGTTTGGTTACTGGATCGATTTTTTCTTGAATTGTCTTCTGCTATCAATTTGTTAGATAGACTTTCTATGGATAAATATCCCAAATTAATGGTATCTAAGTGTGACATAAAGCTATCCCATGATGGATCAAGTGAATTGATAATAACACTTTTCATTGTTTGATCTGAAATCACTTCCCCCCTCAATTGTAGCTCAGCTCTTATTTTGTTTAGATTTATCAAATGCTCACTTATAGAAACCCCTGGTTTTACTCTAGAGGAAAAGAAATCCTTAGACATTCTTGTGGTTGTAGCTACGCTATCGCTGTGAAATAGATTAAACATGCATTGAATTATTTCTGATACAGTTAGGTTTGGTTTGATGCTATGATACATTGCAGGAGACACGCTAGATATTATTATGAAAAATGCTCTATGATGTAAACAATCTATTTTTAAAGTCCAAGGTCTTCTTGGAGGGCTAGTTATAAAGAATAGTAAATTTTCTTTCATGAAAATAACCTGAAGCTGTTGATACCACTCTTGTAAATTAATGCCATCAATTCTAAGTTTTGGGAAGTCACTGGGTAAGTTACCTACATTATTCTGTCCATTACTTACAACCTGGGGCAGTCCGTGATCTCTCAAGTGCAGGAAATTACAGAACGGCATTGGGATGCTTGCAATGAGTCTGCGCGGTTCTCTGGCCAGTTCAAGTCCTTCTGGGTCGTCTACGTAGTTTCGCACATGCGCGTTGTTCATTTCTTCTTTGGTGGCGTCGTGGAAGGTTCTCTCCCTTTCAGCTCTCTCGATCCGCTCCTCCTCAGATGAGTCGGTCTCTGGCTCGGTTTTTGGGGTTCTGGTGGTGGTGACGGTTCTTTTCTTCTTTTTGTGTGCGTTGGTATTCGATTTTGTCTGTGGTGTAGGGCGAAATCGGCATGGCTCTCTGGGCTCGGGCGTCGTCGCTTTCGAAGTCAGGATGGGAGCGTGCAGGTCTTGAGTCGCCGGTTTGATTTCTTGGTTCTTCGTAGATGTCTTGGTAATTTTCAGTCTTGGCCCAAAAGCAGCAAAAAGCGTTTTCATTGCTGATTTTACTTGAGATTTTGTTAAATCGTCTTCACTTTCTGATTTTGGATCATCTGAAGAGTTTGAGACTTCTTTCTCACTTTCTTCGTCTGATAGTGTTTTTCGCGCCAGAAATTTTGAACTGAGCGTTTTGATTGGCTCTGCTCCATTCTCTTTTGAAGTTCGTTGAAACCAAGATGGCTGCCATTCAAAATTTCGCGCGGGATCACATCTTTTCTTTTTAACAACTATTTTCTCAGTAGTCATCTCACTTACGATTTTTTGATCTTTGGGTTTTTCTTTAATGACGTTTTTCTCTCTCGCTGCTCCGCTGTTCTTCAGCATCTCCTGGAGGTCCGCGATGAGACTTTCATCATTCTTTTGGCTTTTTAGTATCTTTAATATCTCTGACCTGAGTTCGTTATTTTCTATTTCGATTTCTTTCTGGTCATTATTTTCACTCATTAGTTCTTCTTCTTCAGTGGTGTATTCTTCGGATTCTCTCGAAATCGCATTGGTGGATTCGTTGATCATCTCTTGATCAGTTTCTATTTCTTTGCTGTAGGCCCTGGTGTTGGGCCTATCTTTCTTGGACATTTTTAATTACTTATTGAGTCAATTAACCATCCTCTGCTACCAGCTTGTTGCAATATTTTCAGGATCAGACTCAATAAAGATAATAGAAGTTAAAGCTTTAAATATATTTCTTTTTAATTATGATAGGCATTCTATATTCACTGAATATTCAAGGTAGAAGCGACGAGAATGGTGAGGGTGGCTCCTTATATATACAAGGGGTGGAGCTAGGAATGGGAGTGGTAAGTTATGAATACATTAAAGTCCAAAGAATAAGTTAACCTCTGATGTTCCATATATACATTATTTACACATTGGAGAATAAGGCATTTACATCTGACAAAGCTATTCTCCAAAGCCCCTGAGGGCAGGACAAGAAGCAGTGGGTGGAAACTAAACAAGGAGAGAAGCAACCTAGAACTGAGGAGAAATTTCCTGACAGGGAGAACAGTTCATCAGTGGAATGACTTTCCTTCAGAAGTTGTGGCTGCTCCATCACCAGAAACGTTTCAGAAGAGACTGGAGAGCCACTTGTCTGGGGCCTCTGGAATGAGCAGGGGGTTGGACTGGAAGACCTCCAAGGTCCCTTCCAACTCTGTGACTCCGTTATTCTATTTCTGCCATTTGTGGGACCATCCAGAACCTGCTTATAACCATATTCCATTTTTCATGCTAAAGTTCTGGAAGCACAAATTATAATTTTTTGTTATTCCTGGACTGGCCAAGGAAAATGAAAGTGTACATTTAAAAAAAAAGTCTAGGAGATATGAACTATTTTACTTTAAATAATAAAATGCAAACACTCAAACTGAAGAAAAAAGCATACAGAGCTGCCCATTTCCACTCAGAATCATGGCTTATTGGAGCAGCCTATAAAAACAACAAAAATGTTTTTGTTTTAACAAATTTTGTTTATATTATTGTGTTGGTGAAGTTTTTGTTTTGTAACCTGCAAAGAGTCACAAGGTGGCAAACGGCTGTTTTTGAGTGGAAAAGCCAAAGATGAATTCAGTTGCCTTCATGCTGGGCTGGGGTGAGAAGGAGGCAGCGTCATGAGGACACGTCCTCTAACAACGGTTAGCAAGGCGCCTTCATCTTACCTTGAGAAGGACAGAAAAATGAGCCCATGGAGTTTTGAATTTGGGGAAATTCCAGCTTTCACTTCTTTAGGTCTCTTCTGTGATTGGGAGGATTGTTTGGGGTTCTCTGTCAACGATCTGCTCTTTCTCCCAATTTAGAACCAACCAATTCAAAATCCAATCTCGGGCTCATCATCGGCTGCGTTGTGGCTGCTCTTGTCCTGGTGGGTGTGATTGCTGGGATCCTCCTGGTATTCTTCAGTAAGTATCTTTTGGGGGGGAGGGGTGATGGAAGGAAGATGGGGAGATTCCCCCCTAAATCTCTCCCTTTGGGGAGCTTCTTCTGGGCTTCCTTCTGTTTTCTCAGCCCTCTTGGGGAGCATCTGAGATCTCAGCCTCTTGCTGGGACTCCAGTCATTTGTATTTTGAAGATCTTTCTCTTTTTATAAATGGGAAAAAGTGTCTGTGAAATATCTCCTGGGGTTCTTCCTCCTACAGAGGGAGAAATTGGGTGATCTCTCGTGGATTCTGTTGAACTTTCACTGATTTTTATCTTTGCAGAAAGACGTCAAGATGACTACAATGCAGCACCAAGTGAGTGAATTGTCCTCTTTCCATGTAATTTCCAACTTAGAACAGGCTTCAGAGGCATCATCACTTGAGGATTGTTTGTGTGTGTGTGTGTGTGTGTGTGTGTGTGTGTGTGTGTGTGTGTGTGTGTGTGTATTTAAAAACAAAAGAAACTCATGAAGCTGCAGTTGTGCTATTTCCTCCTAAGAACTAAGCTGGGGAAGGAGGCCCCCTTTTCATAACAGCCAGGCTGTTCTTGGGAGTGAAGATCTAGGACAAGAAACCCTCAAGAGGATGAGAAGATCCATGTGGGTGAAATATTTCCTCTGAGTGAGAAGCTGCTGTTTTCCAAGTAGGAGGAACTTACAAAATTCAATTTACTTGCACTGGTTTGTTCCTGCAGAGGAGAAGGGAAACTCTCCCTGTTGGATTTCCAGGCACTTTCATTCAGGCAGGGAAGGCAGCCCACAGTCTGCGTGGTGGAGCCTGGCCCCCTTTGGAGGAAAGAGCCCTTCACTCCTTAGGGAAATAGGAAAACCTCCACAATGCCGTGATCCCCAGTGGTCGGAGACTCTTCTGGTGAGATAGCTGAGACTGGCTGAATCTGGAAAGGAGGATGTTCTCCTCTCAGAGACATGTCCAGCTGGGTTTAGGTTTGGCACCAGCTGATACCCCAGGACGCAGCCCAGGTGGGATAGCAAGTGGTCCTCTGAGAATCTTCTTTGGCTTTCAAGGGGCCTTGTGCCCCAAATTTTTGGTTGTTACTCCCTGTTTTGGAGCTAAGTTCATGAAATCAGTTGGGCTTGTTCCTACTGTACCAGCCTCCCTACCTGAGTGCTGTAGATTATTTGGGGTTGGCAGTGGAGTTCCCCAGGATTATGGTCTTGCGAGAGGGGTCCTTGGTGCTCTCTGAGCTTGCTTGACTAGCACTGAGGATGTTACCTAGTTATGGTAATGAAACATCTGCAAGAAAACAAACAAGCTCACAGAACGGCTTGGCGGCTTTGCTCCCTGTTTTTTAAAGGGGAGACTAGGAACAACCCAAGATGACCTTCGGACAATCATGCACAGACAGAGAAGAGAGGGGGCTGGATCTCTTGCCATCCTTTCCCTTCAGCTGCTCAGCTTTCTTAAGCACACCTGGGTTTTAATTGCACTCCTGAAGCTTTACAATCTCTTGATTTATGACTAGTTCACTTCTGACCTATTTTATAACCTGGACTTTTACAACTTTTTTCCCCTCCTCTTTCATTGTTTACCATTAAGTTTAAATTATTATTTGTTTATTCGTAAGAAAGTTGCAATGGATTTTATGTTTATATGTACACAGGATTATACTATAAATCTTGCTCTTTCTATCTTTTTTCTTTCTTTTTTTAAGTGTCTCAATATTTAACTCTGAATTTTTATGGAAAAATTTCCCCTTTTTTAACTCTGGAGGAAAAAATCCTTTCCCTCTGCTTATCTGCTTCTCTTGTCTTTGAGTAGAAAACCAAAAGTGTTTTTCATGTCTTCGAAAGGCGATAAATTATTTTGGGAGATAACTGAAAAAAGAATGCTCTCCAATTTACAGGATCTACGACAGGTCAGTTAGGCTGCAAATAGATCTACAAGATTATAAATTTTGGACCTCTTTTGCAAGGGGGAAATTGATTTCTCAGCGTTCAACTGGGGAGGGCATAATATGACTTTTCCTGTTTTTTCATTAATTTTTTTCAATGTTTTTGTTTAGTTTTGTTCTGTCTCTGTTCAATCCTTTTCTTTTGGATTTTAATCTTTTGCATAAAATACAATAAAATGGTCAATTCTAAGAAAAGTGGAACAGGAGATCCACAGTTTGGCCAGGCTCCTTTCCCCCTAACTGTTGCACACATATCATAAGAATACGAAAATAGTTTGCTGAAAATAAATGGTTTTGCCTTCTTCTTACCTGAGTTGCTTCCTATTATTGGAAGTTGGGAATAACAAGGATTTTCCCCTCCTGGCTGTTCGGAGACCCTGAGTTCCCTTTGAGTGGCAGGAAGGGGAGGAACCAAGGCAAAAACTGGGGGGGCTCCTTGGGGAGGAGGCAGCCATTTTGCTCCTGTGTCCAGATGTTTCTCTTGCCTCAGGCTGTTGGCCAAGTGGCTGGTCTCTGAGCCTCACCCAGTGGCCCTTCGGGAGACAGGAGTTCAATGCCCAGCCAGAGCCGTCCTGATTCCCTGGCAGAAGGGCAGCTTCTCCTGCTTCTGGGAGATCCTCTCTGGACTCCTCAGCTGCCCAATAGGATGCAGTGGCCCAAGAGTGGGGAGACCCCTGATGGATGGGAAAGATGTCCCCCATATTACAGAAAGTCTTCAACTTACGACCACAATTGACCCTAAAATTTATTGAGTTTTACCCCGTTTTACGACCATTTTTACGACCAGACAGTTATCGAGTCTGGCTTCCCCATTGACTTTGTTTGTCAAAAGGGGACCACATGATCCTGGGACTCTGCAACCGTCATAAGTATGAGGCAGTTGCCAAGCGTCCGAATGTAAATCATATGAGCCACGAAGATGCAGAAACGGTCATAAGTGTGAACCATGGTCATATCTCCTTTTTTCAGTACTATAACTTTGAAAGGTCAATAAATGAACTGTTGCAAGTCGAGGACTACCTGTATAGCGGATGCTTTCTGGGAGAGGAGTGAAAAGGGGGGGTCTTTCACTCCAATTCCTTTTGGGCTCCCCAGATGCCCTCAAGAGCTCCCATCTTTGACAGCCTAAAAAGGGGACAGTTTCCACCTGCAACACAAGAGTCACATTCAGCCTTGGGCAGCTAATCATGTAACCCACAAAACTTTTAATGTTATAATAAACAATGTAAAAAAACAATAGAAGGGTTTACGGACGATATTATCTAATTTATATGCAGTCCATGACAATCCCTTTTCACTCAGTGCTGCCCAGGGAAGCCAGAAGGTTGGAGACGGCTGCTTTAAAGCATTTGGTGAGAATTCAATCCCTATTTGAGCATATCAATTCAAAGGTTTTAGAAAGTTTCTCCTTACTTCTAGGTTGGATCTCTCTTTAAGAAGCTTCCACCCCTTTTTCTTTTCTCCTGCCCTCTGGAGCTTTGGAGAAGAAGCCGATCCTTTGTGGCAGCCCCCCCTAAGTACTGGAAGGCAGGTATCATGGGTCCCCCCTCCCCGATTCTTCTCTGCCAGAGGCTAGAGACCCATCCCTCCTTCAGTCTCTTCCCCATATAAGATTTGGCCTCAGGATCCTTTATGATCTTTTGTTGCTCTTCTCTGCACACTTTCTAGGGTCTCGGCGTCTTTTTTTCTATCGTGGTCCCCAGAGTTGTACCCAGAATTCCAAGGGTGGCTTCACTTGTGCAATATAAACCGACATTATGGCTTCTCCTGATCTTGATCTTCTCCCTCTGTTGATGCAGCCCAAGACGGCCTTGGCTTTTTTGGCAGCTCCCCCTGATCCCCGGCTGGGAGGGGCTGTGCGGGGTCTCCCCTCCCCTTTGCCTGCGCCCCTCCCCCCAGGCCCTGAAACACCTCCCACTTTTCCCAGTCCCGCAGTTCCGCCCCTCCCCCAAGAGGCGGAATCCCTGGAAGGGGATTTCCTGATGGAACTTTCGCTTTCCTCTCCACGTCTCTCTCGCCGGTTGCGCCTGGACCTCTGCCTAGCAACAGTGACGAACATGGGGTTATTTTTTTTCTACTGGTTGAGTTCGCCCAATCGCCAGCGGGCTCTGGATTGTTGCACTGTTGACCACCCGGAGCCCCTCTCGGTTTGCTTGCGACTTCAGGAGAGCGGAGCGGAGGTTGAGGATCGCGGCCAGGATGGCTCTGCGCTCTGCGCCCTTCCTGCTCCTGGTGTTGGTGGCGGTCGCCCTACGAGAGAGCTGCTTCGGTGAGTCCCTTTGGGGGCCTTGGGGGGGTTTCTCCCTTTTTATCTGCCAGGGAATTTCTCTCTCTCCTCCCCCCCAAAATATTTATTCCCAAAAGGAGAATCCTCTGGGATTAGGCTCCGACGTTGCCCCCCTCCAGGAGAGCCCCTTTGGGAACAAGACAAGGGTGGACCCTCCAGATGTCAGTCAAGTCTACCTGGGCACCCCGAAGCTCAATTCTTTCTCTCCCTTCCAAAATGAAGATTGTTGGAAAGCGGCGTTTGCACGTGATCAGGTCAGTTCACAAACTTCCTGGCTGCCTCCGCCCAACTCCCTCCGCCTGGATCCTCTTTCCTGCCTTTGGCGGTGATCTGTGGCTCTTTGTGGCTTCTGGTGCTGGGAGGACCCGGCTTGATTCTCGGTTCCCTGCATTGGCAGAGGCGGAGACTGGTGCAAAGGAGCGACCGGGATAAGGCTGCCGTGTGAATGCAGCAGGATGAGAGTCTGGAGAGAGAAAGGCTCCTTCAATAACCTTCCTCAAGATTCGCCTTTCTTCCTTTTCACTTTCTCCTGGCTCCCCCTCCCCCTCCCACCGCATCCTAAACCCCAAGATCCCCCAAATTTTCCTTTCTGGGACAGGCAGGGATTTGCCTCCTCAGGTGATCCTTCTTCCATTCCAGAAGCCACCAAAGTGGGAAAATTTGCAAAATTAAGAATATTTAAAATGTAATATTATGATGTTATTATTCCTTAGTAGTCAGGAAGGGGCCTTCGGAAGTTCCTAGCTGATCGCTGAGAGAAACTATCACTGAAGCATCTTTTCCAAAGGCAGAAAGAAAAACCGTCAGGATCTTAACCATTAAATAGGCTGGGTTGGAGGCAGAAGAAGAGAAGCAACTCTGGATGCTGACCATGAAATAATGAACGGCTTGCTTGGACACAGACAGTCCTGACTTGAGGAGGATTCATGACTGTGAGGATGTCCCACCTGCGTTAGATTCACACATTTCTCCTCAGCCCCACAAGGGAAAGAAGCAGGTTCTGGATCATGGAGAGTCCGATCCCCCCCTCCTTCTGTTGGAGAAAAGCTTTGATCCCTTTGGAATCTGAAATCTCCCAAGAGCTAGAATTGGATCTGGGGCTCCCTCTCCCCAAAAGCTCTTGAGAAGCCACTGGGATTGTGGGGAGGAGCAGGAAGAAGGAGGCCCAGGCCTTTGCCTTGGACTGGGAAGGCCTGGGAGACCATACTGGAGGGAATGGGCAGTAGGAGCACAGGTAGTCCTCAACTTACAACAGTTTATTTAGTGACCATTCAAAGTTGCAATGTCATTGAAAAAAGTGACAGCATGACCATTTTTCACACTTATGACCATTTTACTGTCCTCATGGTTACGTGACCGAGATTTTGATGCTTTTGGCAACTGATTCATATTTATTTATTATTTTTTAAACAAGTTATATTGGTTTTTTCTCCTCTCCCACATTCACCCCAATTTTTTTTTTGAACAGAGTGTTGACCGTTTCTTATCTTATACAATTAATCTAATTCAAATACATTTTACTCAATTACAATTTTTGCCAAAATCGTTTTTCCCTTTTCTTTTTTTTTAAACATATCCCAATATTTCTATATTTGCGTACATAAACACCATCTTCATTTGTCCCTAGATTCTAACTTTACTATTTATTCATATTTATTCTCTTTTATTCTTAAACAGTTCATTCTTTATCTTAATATATTTATATTTGTTTGTCGGAGTTGCCTTTCTTCCACTTCATCTTTTTTATTGCACAGCAATCTTTCTCCTCAAACCTACCCTCTCCCTCTTCCCTATCTCTTCCTACTTTCTTTCCCCACCTCCTTCTTCTCTTCTCTACTTCCCCTTCCCTTCTCCTTCTCTCTTCCCCCGTCTTACCTTTTCTCCTACTCTAATTTCCCTTCCCTTCCTTCCTCCCTACTCTTCCATCCCTCTCTCTCCTTCCTCCTCCCTTCCAACTCTCTTCCCCTCCTTCATCTCTCTCTATTGCTGTATTCATTTTCAATTTAATATTTTCCACCGTGGAGGCCAGGCAGCCCCGATCCCTTGTCCTTTTAATTATTAACAGTATATTTCATCTTATTCCTTTTTTTTTTCAAATCTTTACTCAATCTTCTAATCCTTTATCTTTTTTACTTTTACCAATGTATTTTTTCTGCTTTACTTCTTGCAAGTATAACATTTAAATCATTTTTATAATTTCAATTTCATTCAATTTTACATTCAATCTTCCTATCTTAACAATATATTTCCACTTATTCAAATATATATTTATAAAGCGCATCTTAATAATTTCTCATTTTACCCAATCCAATTAGTTCTTAAAATATTCTTAATTTGCCTTCTTTTCTCTTTTTGATTGTTTCAGATATATAGTTTGAAATATTCCAATTATTACATTTCCCCCAGCAAGTTTAGTCATATTATTAAAACCTATCATTCTATAGACCTCCGATATTATTAAGCATATGATACTTATTTCTTATTATTTTCCATCTCTTTTCCCTCTTTCTTATATTTCCACTGTAAATCCCAGTGTAATCATTTAAATTTTTTATATTTTTCCTATTCCACCCTCTTTTCCTTCTTTGTTTCTTTTCTTTTTGTCCATACCTAATATTACAATTGTTTAATTTTCCATAGTCAGTCTCTTTATCTTTGTCTTCTTCATTATCCTTCTCTCCTTCTTGTTTCTCATTAGTCATTTCCTTTTCATCTTCAGTGCATTCTAGCTCAGTCTTTACATCCTCGAATTTCCATGCAAATTTATAATCATTTCCTTCATTTCCAAACACATCGACTTTATCAGTTCCTGTTCCATTTTATTCTTTCCGGGTTGATATTATTCCAGTTTTAAGTCGCATTACGGTCCTTCTTTTTTAATCATCAAAGTCTATCCTCTTATAGGCAAAACATATCATCCTTAGTTCTCGCCAGTTATTGTTTCAAAAGTTCAAGGTTTTATTTTTTTTTCCTCGCTTCTTCAAAGGTTTTCTCAAAACAGACAATTCCGTTTCATGCTCTTCTTTCTCCTACAGATGTCTCTCTATAATCCACCGTTCCACTCAGCTAATTAACAAATCGCCATTTTATTTGTAATCCACATCCGTTTTTACCAAGTTAAAAAAGAGAAAAAAAAGTTTTTCACTTCTTCTTTCACCTTTATATACAACCAATCAGTTTGTAATCCAATCCAAATTAAATCCAAGTTCCAAATTTACATTTCTATTTATCAATCACTTTTAATTCTTTAGTCGGGTTCTTCTATGGCGCGCTTGTCATTCTCACTTTTTCTCTTCATCCGCCATCTCTCCCCGTCGCTATTTAGCCGCTATTTCCACACCGGGGTAATTTTAGTAGTTTAAAATATTTAGAATTTTCTTTTTATTGTCTATGGGTTGGCCAATCACTCACCCAACACCAACACTCTGTCCAAATCTTCCCTCCTGCACATCGCTTGCTCCAGAGGCTTCATGGCGATTCACCCTGATCACCGCCTCCCATCACCGACTCGGAGAGTTTCTCGGGCTATCCAAGGAACTTGCCTGTCCTTCTTTAGACACTGAGCTGCCTCTCCTTCTTCACTGTCCCTACAGGACAGTTTCAGTCCGAAGACCCCTCAGGTGTCGGTTCGTCTAGCTGGTTTTTGCCAGGCTCGTTGGAGCCCTGCATTTTTCCAGCCAGTCACGCTGCGCCACTTCTGGATTCTCAACTGATTCCTATTTATGACGGTTGCAGTGTCCCCGTATCACCTGATCCCCTTTTGCAACTTTCTGACAAGCAAAGTCAATGGAGAAGACAGATTCACTTAACAACCCGGTTATTAATTTAACAACTGCAATGATTCATTTAACAACTGTGGTAAGAAAAGTTGTAAAATGGAGCAAAACTCACTTCACGAATGTCTCACTTAGCAACAAAAAATGTGGGCTCAATTAAGGTCATAAGTCGAGGACTACCTGTATTTATTTCTCTGGGCTTTGGAGGTTCTGCCCTTTTGTATGCAGACCCAGGTTCTGCCCAAATACGTCCCATGAACGATCCTGAAAATGATCTTCAAAATCTTTGGTGCCCTGAAATAATTTCTGATCTGAAGAGCTTTCAGAATGGACACCAAAAAGGGGCCTTGGGGATTTTCCAGTTTAACGTATTTCCCAGCAGCATTTTATTCATTTTATTTTCTTTTGATTCTTTTATCCTGCTTAGAAGCGGTTGTTTTTCTGTTCATTGGGCAGCCTTAGAGTCTCTACCGTGTTTGTATTTTGACAATGGAAACTAAAAGGTGACTTAATGTGATTTTTTTTTTGGTCATTGTTCGGAAAGTTTTCTGTCTTGTGAATTGAGCCTGTCCTCCAAGAAAGGGCTGAAAAAACTTTGATGCTCCTCATTCAGGAGTTTGCATGATAGAAACTGACAGAATTTTGTATTTTTATGTTGGATTCCCCAGAGGGGCTTTAAAGATGACAGGACCCCCCAGACAGAGACTGAATTTAGGGAGAGGACCAGGGGTGAAATCTAAAATTTGTTATCTTCGGCTAAGAGGTTGTAAAAAATTGTTTTCAAAAGGCTCTGAGGATCCAAGCTGAGTTCCCTGATCAGCAGACGCTTTTTTAAAAAGCCTCTGCAGATCAGGGAACTCAACTGGGATCGTCAGAGCATTTAAAAGAAAACAAGGGTTTTTTTCTTTTAAATGCCTTTGATGAGCCGCACAATCATCAGAGGCTTTTTTTTTTTACTTTTAAAAGCATTTTTTCGGCCGAAGTTGTAGAAAAAATGCTTTTAAAAGTAAAAAAAATGCCTCTGATGATTGTGCGGCTCAGCTGGGCATGGGGGGGGGCAGTGGGAATTTTTGCTACCGGTTCTCTGAACCACCCGCCTCCATTGCTATCGGGCGATCCGGTCCAAACCGGGAGCATTTCACCCCTGGAGAGGACCCCAGCTGAGCCCCCTCCCCAAAATATGGGCGTTGGCAGGAGAAGCTCCCAACATCCTCCTTGGGGGCAGGGATTGGGGCCAGGGTGGAGAGGCCAATGGTTTTCTGGGGGTGAGGAGAATTCTGGGAGTTGAAGTCCAAGTGTTGGAGTCTGAGAAACTCTTAATTTAGGCCTTTACCTTGAGAGTCATTGATCATTGATCCATCTGGGAGCGCGGGAAGACCCCTTGGAGGCTAGAGCTGAGGATTTTGTACAGTATCTGCATGACAAAATCGCTCAAATTCAGGAAGGCTTGGACTCTGACGGGATAGGTTCAGACTGGGTGATGGAGGAAGGTCTTGAGAGTGTTATCTGGGAGGAGTTTGACCCGGTGACTCCCGACGATGTGGACAGGATTCTGGGTAGACTTAGCGGGGCCACATGTCTATTGGAGCCGTGTCCCTCCTGGCTGGTGCTGGCTTCTCGGGAGGTTACATGAGGCTGGTTCCAGAGGATTATCAGCGCTTCTTTGAGCGAGGGTTGCTTTCCCGCCGCCTTGAAAGAGGCGGTGGTGAGGCCCCTCCTCAAGAAGCCCTCCCTGGACCTGGCTGTTTTAGCGAATTATCGTCCAGTCTCCAACTTCCACTTTGTGGTGAAGGTTGTTGAGAATGTGGTGGCGCGACAGTTCCCCCAGTACCTGGATGAAGTGGTCTATCTTGATCCATTCCAGTCGGGTTTCAGACCTGGGTACAGCACAGAAACGGCATTGGTCGCATTGGTTGATGATCTCTGGAGGGCTGGGGACAGGGGGTTTTCCTCTGTCCTGGTCCTATTAGATCTCTCAGCGGCTTTTGATACCATCGACCATGGTATCATGCTTCGCCGGTTAGAGGGGTTAGGGGTGGGAGGCACCGTGTTGTGGTGGTTCTCCTCCTTTCTCTCTGACCGGTTGCAGTTTGTGTTGACAGGGGGCCAGAGGTCAACCTCGAGGCGCCTTGTGTGTGGGGTGCCGCAAGGGTCGGTCCTCTCGCCCCTTCTGTTCAACATTTATGTGAAGCCGCTGGGTGAGATCATCCGTGGTTTCAGGAAGCAGTTCCATCAGTACGCTGATGACACTCACCTGTACATCTCCACCCTGGAGCACCCCAATAATGCCCTTAATGCGATGTCCTGGTGTCTGGAGGCCGTGCAGATCTGGATAGGGAGAAACACGCTCAAGCCCAACCCGTCCAAGACTGAGTGGCTGTGGCTCCCGGCGTCCCGATATAGTCAGTTGGTGCCATCTCTGACTATTGGGGGCGAGTCGTTGGCCCCCACGGAGAGGGCTCGCAATTTAGGTGTCCTCCTGTATGCACGGCTGTCCTTAGAAGAACATATGACGGCCGTGGCCAGGGGGGCTTTTTATCAGGTTCGCCTGATCCGCCAGTTGCGTCCCTTTCTGGATTGGGACTCCCTACTCACGGTCACTCATGCCCTCGTCACTTCCCGCCTGGACTACTGTAATGCTCTCTACATGGGGTTCCCCTTGAAGAGCACCCGGAGGCTCCAACTGGTCCAGAATGCGGCCGCGTGGGTGATTATGGGAGCGTCATGGCGCTCCCATGTAACACCTCTCCTGCGCGAGCTGCACTGTCTTCCCGTGGTCCTCCGGGTGCGATTCAAGGTATTGGTTACCACCTTCAGAGCACTCCATGGCTTAGGACCTGGGTATTTACAAGACCACCTTCTGCTACCAATAGCCTCCCACCGGCCAATTCATTCCCACAGAGAGGGGCTCCTCCGGGTGCCGTCGGCCAAACAATGTCGGCTGGCAAACCCCAGGGGAAGAGCCTTCTCTGTGGGGGCTCCTGCCCTCTGGAATGAATTGCCCCCCGAAATGCAGAGGATTCCCGACTTACGCACCTTCCGCCGGGCCCTCAAGACGCTTTTATTCCAACAAGCCGGGCTGGCCTAATTTTTAAATTTTTAATCGTTAACTTTTAATTTTAAATGTCCAAACGGGTAGTTTTATTTTAATTAGATATGGGCCAAATTATTTAATATTTCTTAAATTGTTTTTTAAATTTTATATCTGTGTGTTTTATTTTGGCTGTACACCGCCCTGAGTCCTTCCGGGAGAAGGGCAGTATTAAATAAATAAATAAATAAATAAATAAATAAATAAATAAATAAATAAATAAATAAATAAATAATCAATCAATCAATCAATCAATCAATCAATCAATCAATCAATCATGTGAAGAGTTGGATAGCCAGGATCACAATCCCTTCCCGAGGTGGCTGAGGGGCATTTCTGCCTTTCTTTGTGCTGACGAAGTGCAGGATCAACCCCAGAGGAGGAGAAGGGTCAGAGCAGCTTCTGGGGAAAGTGAAGGGGGAGATT
Organism: Pantherophis guttatus; assembly: GCF_059756535.1. Taxonomy (NCBI): domain Eukaryota; kingdom Metazoa; phylum Chordata; class Lepidosauria; order Squamata; family Colubridae; genus Pantherophis; species Pantherophis guttatus. The sequence goes on from NC_142064.1 coordinate 276,506,834, forward strand.
CAGAGGAAATCTGGTGCATTGCAAAGGTCCTTGAAGGAGAGTTTGAGGGCCCTAATTGGGTTGCTGAAAGGAAGAAATCTTGGTTTAATCAGACTGAGATTTTCTGTGGAAGGAGGAGGAGCCCCTCTGAGCCCTGGGTTCAAAACCGATTCTTGCTCAGATGGCTGAACTCTGGGAGGGGAGGGGGGATTTTCCAGCCAGGAACGGGGGGGGGGAACAGGGGGAAGATCTGGGGGGCTAAGTCACTTCATTGCTCCTCCCTTCCCTCCCACTCCTCTCTCACCTCCCCACCTTCTTCAGTCCCTCCAGAAGCTGCTTCTTTCCCTCTCAGTCACTCCCTTAGTTCACCTCCTGCCTCTTCTTCCACCATCTCCCCCTTCCTTCCCCCCCTTCCTCCTCTGCCCCCCAACTCTCCTCCTCGTCTTCTTCTTCCTTCTTTCTCCCCAGAGCTTCAGATGGGAGCCTCCATGGGATCAGGGTCCTTGACTGAAGCCCCCTTCAAGGTATTGGTTACCACCTTTAGAGCGCTCCATGGCTTAGGACCTGGGTACCTAGGAGACCACCTTCTGCCACCGGTAGCCTCTCACCGGCCAGTACACTCCCACAGAGAGGAGCTCCTCAGAGTGCCGTCGGTCAAACAGTGTCGCCTGGCAGCCCCCAGGGGGAGAGCCTTCTCTGTGGGGGCACCTGCCCTTTGGAACGAGCTCCCCCCGGAGATACGAAGGATCCCGGATTTACGCACTTTCCGCCGTGCCCTCAAGACTTTGTATTCCAATAAGCTGGGCTGGCCTAACTCTTTTTCATTGCTTAATTTTAATTTGCTTTTAAAAGGGGGTGTTTTAATTAGTATGGGCCAAATTTGTTTAATGTGTTTTAAATTGTTTTTAAATTTTATATTGTATGTGTTCTATCTTTGGCTGTTCACCGCCCTGAGTCCTTCGGGAGTAGGGCAGTATATAAATCCAAATAAACCTAAACCTAACTCTTCCCTTCCAGGCGCCTCCTCCCACTCCCTGAAGTATTTCTCCACCGGCATCTCGGAGCCCAGTCAGGGGCTGCCCCACTTTGTCACTGTGGGGTTTGTGGATGATCAAATCTTCAGTTCCTATGACAGCAACAGCCGGAAGATGAAGCCTCGAGTCTCCTGGATGGCGAAGGTGAGGAAGGACAATCCCCAGTACTGGGACAGAAACACCCAGGAAGTACGTGACACTGAGGAGGTCTTCAGAAGAAACCTGGAGACTCTGAGGACTCGCTACAATCAGAGTGAAGGTGAGTGATGGGTCAGGTGGCTCCTCCGGCCCCATAATCCCCTCCCCAGGAACCAGAGGGGGGAGAAATGGGTCCCTTCAAAGGGAAAGGCTGCTTCCACACCTTTTAAAAAGTCTTTTTTTATATGTTTATTCTTTTTTGTAAATCAATATAAATTTCTCCTTCCCTCCATAGCTGACATTTTCTGCCAAGTGCGGTTAATAAAAAGATGTTTAAATTTATCCTTCTGTCTTTCTGAATGTTGATATGGATATGGATATAAACTGAGGTAAAAAGAGACCGAAATCTCCCCTCCCCCCATGAAAGATGGAGGTTCTGGCCTTGGTGGATCTCCTGCTGTGGGGGAGGAAGGGAATTACAGATCCCCCCCCCCAAAAAAACCAGGCAGGTGGATCCTAATTAGATCCTGGGAGAAGCAGGTCCTCGTCCTTCTGTCTGTTTCCACCCCAGAGAAATGAGGGATCGAGTGCAGATCCACCTGGGGAGACTAGATCCCTTTCCTTCTCCCCCTTTTTGGAGGGGCGAGTGGGGCCCAAATGCCAGGAGCTTCTTCTCACCCTCCAGTTGGAAGGAGAGGCCGGGAGGACCAAATGGGGGGCTGGGGGCTTTTGTGGGGGGGGGGAATCTCAGGGCCAGGATCCTCCCAATCTTCATGGGGAAGAGACAGAAAAGAAAGAAACCTCCATTTGGGGCCCTTCCAGAGTCTCTCAGAGCCTTCATGGCTTCCCATCCTTGGTCCCTCAGGCTGAACTCCTGCATTGCCCTCTTGGTGGGGCTGCCCTGGAGGGGGGGAGACTCTTTCTTCTGCAGCCCCCCCCTTCTGCCATCTTTGGGGGACAAGATTCACCTCCAAGGAACCTTATTTGGGGAGGGTCTGCAAGCAAATGTGTGTGTAAAGAGAGGCTGCTTTTGGCTGAGGAAAAGCTTCTCCACAAACATCAGCCATTTTCCCTTTCATTCCAGGGAGGTGCAGCGCCCCCCCCCCACTTTCTTCTCCTTTTTCCTTGCCCATCCCCCCACCTCCAGGCAGACCCCAGAGCTCAGCCAGTTCTGCCCCTGATCCCTGAGGGTCTCCCCAGATCCCTCCAGGCCCCCTGCTGGCCTCTCAGGGGAGCAGAGTTGGACCCAGAGGGCTCCCCCTGGTGGAGAAAGGGGGAAAGAGACCGGCCAGAGTGGAGGGGAGCCTCCTTTCCAGGCTCAACAGCCCCAAATGTCCAAATTTTTCCTCAAAGGGAGGCTGCTTCCACCCTCCCATCGCCTGAGTCACCTTCTCTGGACCTTCCCCAGCTCCTTCCTCTCCTTTCCAAGGTCAATAACCCTTTGGGTGTCCAGATGAGACTGGGCCACTTGCTGCTGTTGCTAAGAAAAATATTCCTTTGTGGCCCTTTGAGGCTTCATTCCCACTTGCACTAAACCATGGTTTGTTTCTGGTTAGCCCAAAGTGGGAACCAGCCCTTGTGACTTAGTGCTATTTGTGAAAGTAGACAAAGATTTATGGTCACAGGGATCCCTGCAAGCTTTTGTGTAGATCAACCAGATCCTCTTTGAGACCATGAGATTCTCAGTCCCTCTTTGCAGCTACAAATTCAGGCAACTGTTCCCTCTTTGGGATCCCTTCCTCCCCCCCCCCACCCCCGAGGAACGGCAGAAGGAAAGATGGAAGGATCTCTGTCCCTCCGTTTCTTTTGCCACTCTTTCTTTTCTCAGTCTCCCTTGGGATTCTCTGCTGGCTTTTCCAGCTTCTTCTCCTTGGGAAGTTCAGGGACTCTCTCCTGGGGTGGGGAAGGGTTGGAATGCAGGGAGGCAGGTGGAGGGAGGGGAGGAGAGCCGTTAGTGATGGGGGATTTCTTTCCCTTGAATGCTAGGGAGGAAATGGGGGTGTCAGTGCCTGTGTCAAAGTCCCTGCAGGGCGGGAGGCAGCCCTGTCTGTCTTCAGGACTCTTGAAACCATCCTCCTGTCTGTTTTTTAGGCCTGCACACATTCCAGAGGATGTTTGGCTGTGAACTCCGGAGAGACGGGAGCAAAGTAGGGATTGAACAATATGGCTACGAAGGGAGGACCTTCATCACCTTTGACAAGGAGACCCTCACCTGGGTGGCTCCCGACCCCCAGGCCCAGATCACCCAGAGGAAATGGGATGCTATTCCAAGAAAGAATCAGGGACATAAGGCCTATTTGGAGAAAATCTGCATCGAGTGGCTAAAGAAATATGTGTCTTACGGGAATGAGACGCTGCTGAGGACAGGTGAGCATCTGGATCCAGGATGAACTTTCCTCCTTTATGGCTGAATCTCTTGTATACATTCTGCCACTTTGGGTCCCTAGTCTTTAGTCTGTTTGCCCTGGTGGGAATCCTCCTCCTCCCCTTCCAGCCCCTCTTGCAGGACACGGGAAGCCCTGTTTGGTTCGCATTGCCAGGCAGCCATTCAATGGACCAGGAAATGCAGACTCTGCCTGGCAGCTGTCTGGGTGATTCAGGCAGGACAATCACTTAAGGGTGTCCTGTTCGCTGCCCACAATGAGGCAACCATTTGGGGCTATTCAATGAAACCCTCATTAGCCAAACTGTAGTTGAGAGTGGTGGGCACCTTTAATTTCCCCCCATTAACTCTGCTTCTCCCCACATCCCATAGGCGGCTCCCTCCCTGCCTTGCACCTGATGGTGCACCTCCCACCCCCACCGCTAGAGGGCTCCACTTCTACCATTAACAGTAACAGTAATAGAGTTGGAAGGGACCTTGGAGGTCATCTAGTCCAACCCCCTGCTCACGCAGGAGACCTGTGCTAGGGATTTGAACTGCTAAACTGACCTTTCTGATCGAGGAGCTCAGTGTCTTAGCCACTGAGCCACCTAGTCAGGCTTTGTTAATAAGACGTTATCAGTGCCCCCACTTGGGCAAAGAAGGCCCTGGATGAAGGGTTCCTTTCTTTCCAGGGCGATGGGGGGGGGAGCAAAGTTTCTGTCAACCTTTCTCTTAAGCCTCAAACAGGTTCCCACAATTCTCAGTGAGCCTTTCTCAAAACAACCCTCTCCCCACCTTCAGGAACACCCCCTCATGCCCCAGGGGGGCTCACATTGTAATCTTTTCCTAGGATTTTTTATTAATTTACCATTTAGACCACCCTTCTCCCCTAGGTCTACCCCTTCCCCCCCTGGGGTCCTTGATCCCTCCAGGATCAGCTGGATGAGATTAGGATCAATGGGGGAATCCCCCCCCATGATTGCCAACAGCCCCTCCCTGCCTGGGGAAGACCCTCTTCCTTTTTCCATTGGCATCTCTCTCTGCCCCCCCCCCTTTTCAGAGACAAAACCTCTTTTCCAAATTGATCAGTGTGAGATTCCCTTTGATCTCTCTTCCTCTTAAAATTGTGGCTGTGTCCCTTGGAAAGAGGCCTGGAGGAGCCTCAGATTCAGGAGAGCAGAAGAGAAGAGCATCTCCACTATCCCTCCCCTGAAGGGAGCAGCCCAGGATCAGTCAGAGTTAAAAGCAGTCAGAAAGGAATTTCCTTGGATCCTCAATTTTCTGCCGGATGCTTTTCAGGCTGAGTCCCTCTGGGAAGGACTCAAAATCAGGAGTTCTTGTGGTTGAGCATTTTCCAGATTTGGAGCATTTCCTAAAACACTTGGAGACACTGCAAGTGTGGAATGTAAATCTTTGGATTAAAACTAAGTGGGGGGAGATTTTCCTGCCCCTCCAAGTTTCTCAGCTACCTTCCAGGCTCTGGAGGGGCTCAGAGTTAATTCTGGGGGTGCCGTTTCTGCAGAGACCCCAAAGGTGACGGTGAGCAGCAGGACGGAGGTGGATGATGGGATGGAGACGCACGTCTGCCGCCTGGATGGCTTCTACCCCAAGGAGATCGATGCCTCCTGGAAGAGGGATGGGGAGGTTTGGCTGCAGGACACCTTCCATGGGTCTCTGGCCCCCAATGCAGATGGGACCTACCACTACTGGCTCAGTGTCCGGATCGACCCCAAAGAGAGAGACCGCTATCGCTGCCACGTGGAGCACGATGGCCTGCAGGATCCTCTGGACATGGCCCTGAAGGGTGAGAGGCTGCAGGGAGGAGAAGGCTGGGCTCTTTGGCAGATTGGAGGGTTGTGGGAGAGAAATCTGACCCCAGCTGTGTCCAGATGTGAGCAAAGCTAACCTATGAGTCATTGATTTTTCCAGTGTTTGAGGTTGGTGAAGCTGCAGGGACCAGACCATAGAATTGGCTTCAGGTGATGGAAACTACAGAATCCCATCACAATATTGGATCGATCCTGATGAAATGCCCTTAAATCCTCTCTTAGGCCTTCCCTGTTTCTTGCTGTCAGCAGAAAAGCAGCAGTTACGCTGAGCCCCAGAAAGAGATTTGATTTTGTTTACAGTTCCTAAAGTAGAAGAATCAGGAGTCTGGCAGCCCCTTTTCTGAAGGCAAATTCTGATTAAAACGGATGAACTGCAGCTGAGTTCAGGAAATGCAGAGAGTAGCTGGACTGATGCTTCAGGAGTCAGAAAAGAAAGTACCAAAGTCTGAGTTTTTTTCCCATTAGAGACTAACAGGATTTCCTGCTTTAAAGGTCAAAAGGTCACCCTGTGTGGCTGCTCTAAGAAAGAAGTTGCACATTATTGTATGATATGATGTGTGAATTCCTGAGGCTCAGCATAAAACCCAAGGAAAAAATCCCTCTCTCAAGGGGTTCTGTATATGCTCATAAGAGAAAGAGCCCATGGAGTTTTTAATTTGGGGTATTTCCAGCTTTCATTTCTTTAGGTCTCTTCTTCCCTGATTGGGAAGATTGTTTGGGGTTCTTCTTCAATGATCTGCTCTTTCTCCCAATTCAGAACCAACCAATTCAAAATCCAACCTGGGGCTCATCATTGGCTGCGTAATGGCTGTACTTGCCGTGATTGTGATTGTTGGGATTTTGGCTTTTATTTACTTTCGCAGTAAGTATTCTTTTTTGGATGATTGGGGGAAGATGGGGAGATTCCTCTCAAGTCTCTCCCTTTGGGGAGCTTCTTCTGGGCTTCCTTCTGTCCTGTTTTCCCAGCCCTCTTGGGGAGCATCTGAGATCTCAGCCTCTTGCTGGGACTCCAGTCTCGACTCAGACTGAATCTGAGATTCAGGCAGTCCTGTCTTCTCCTGACCTGGGAAGAGGCATCGCAGTTCCGTCCTTTTCAAAAGCTTTGTTCAAAGAGCAGCAGAGAAGGATTTCCATGAAAATCTTCCTCCCCTCCCAGTTGCTTCTGCTGCTTCCCCCAATTCCCCTCCATCCACCTCAGAGGCAGCAGCTCTCTCTTTTGGGCAAATCAGGAGATACATTTGTATTTTGAAGATCTTTCTGTCTTTGTTGATGGGACAAAGTGACTGTGAAGTATCTCCTGGGGTTCTTCCTCCTATGGAGGGAGAGTTTGGATGATCTCCGGTGGATTCTTTTGAGCTTTCACTGATTTTTATCCTTGCAGAGAGACGTCAAGATAGCTACAATGCAGCACCCAGTGAGTGTTTTGTCCTCTTTCCATGTAATCTCCAATTTAGAGCAGGAACCACAGAGTCAGTATTGGTTGAGAGGGATGTGTGTATGTATGTTTCTGTGTGCTATCTTCCTCTTCACCCTAAGAACCAGGCTGGGGAAGATGGGCTCCCTTTTCATTACAGCCAGATTGTTCTTGGAAGTGGAGTCTTCAGGGAGAAACATCTGGGAGAAGGAACCTTCAAGAAGATGAGAAGATCTGGCTGGTGGAAAGTCCCTCTGACTGAGAAATTGCTCTGTTTCCCAAGTAGGCAGAAACGAAAGGCCTGGCCAAAAGAGAATCAGAAGCTCCATAAAATTAGGGATGACAAGGGGCCATTTTGAGAGAAGAGGAGCTTTGTGGGATGCCAGCTGGATCTCCCCATGGCTCACTAAGCACAAACTGGTTACAAAAAGAAACTTTGGCTCCATCTGTAGCTTTTTAGGTCAGCTCTGCCTTCTGGTTTTGTGTGATATAAATATAAATTTTAAGAATTTATTATGCCTTTCTTATGGCTTTTAGCCAAAGCAGTTTGGTTCAAACTCTCTCCATGTTATTTGTGGGTCTTTTTTTTTCTTATAAAGTTTTTTATTTTTATTTTTCATAAACACATTTACATGTACAGTCATTTCCATCATTTTTCATTCATCTTTTCTTTTGACTTTCATTTTTCATTTTTACTTTTACGGGGCTGCTCTTTTACCTCTTTTATTTGTGGGTCTTTGAAGGTGTGCGAGAGAGAAAGGGAGGGAGGGAGGGAGGGAGGGAGGGAGCTGGAGTCAGAAAGAGCTGAGCTGCCCCACCTATAAGCTTAGAGAGAGACCTCCTCACCCCCTTTTTCTTTCTTTCTTTTCCAGCAAGAGACAAAGGATCCAACAGTTCAGACCAGGGTGAGTCGGAGGGAGCTGCTGCTCCTGCTGCTGCATGAGCCATTCTGCCCCTTTGCAAGACTTTGGAGAGATGGATGCGGAAATGAAAAGAGGGAAAGGCTCCTATTTTTTTAAGCAGCCCCCCCCCCAATTCATCCTCCCTATGTCAGCACTGACATAGAAAAGGGAGGAGAAGCCTGAACTTTTGCCTGCTAAATCCCTTTGAAGATTCGGTCTCCTCGGAGATGGGGAGGGGGGAGACATTCCTGTGATCTGACGAATAAGGAATCAGGAGAGTGACTTGGAAGATAGCCAATGAGAAGCAGAGAATTGGGGATCAGAAAGGGAGGGATTGGGGGGCAAAGGTCAGTACTGACCGCGAAGAGTCAGGATCAGGTTGCTGTGCTCGAATAAAGAGAAAATTTCCTTAAAGATCGGCAGTTTGGAAGTTCATTTATTTTGAGATAGCATCGAAACCTGACACCCTATGTGTCTGGTTCTGGTGGAATAATAAGAATAATTGCACCCACTTTGGCCTAGTGGTGAGGGCACCAGGCGAGACCATGAGTTCTGGTCCCACCTTAGGCATGAAAGCCGGCCGGGTGTCACAAAATTCACTTTCCTTGCACTGGTTCATCCTGCAGAGGAGAAGGGAAACTCTCCCTGTTGGATTCAGGCAGAGGAGGCAGCCCAGAGTCTGCATGGTGGAGCCTTGACCCCCTTTGGAGGGAATTGCCCTCAATTCTTTGAAGCGAAATAGGGAAACTTCCAGCAATGTCATGATCCCCAGAGACGCTTCTGCTGGCATAGCTGAGACCTGACTGATTGTGGAAGGGGGTGGGGGGAGATTCCCTCTTTCAGAGATGTGCCCAGCTGGGTTTAGGGTTTGGCCCCAACGAGATCCCAGCCAGGATTGGTGGGTTTACAGTGGTCATCTGAGAATCTCTTCTGGCACTCAGGATGCTCCCACCCCACGATTCTGGTTATGACTCCCTGTTTCTGACTCTGGGCTGACATGATGGGCTTGTTGCTACTGTACCAGCCTCCCTGCTGCATGGCCACCTCCCTGCCTCAGTTTCTGGGGGCCACCTCAGGATTGCCATGGACTTGCCCAGGATTCTGGTCCTGGGAGACTTCAATCTGCCATCCCTGGGTTTGGCCTCAGAAGCAGCCCAGGGGTTCATGGCCTCCATGGGGTCTGTGAGCCTCTCCCAGATCGTCCTGGGTCCGACTTGAGACAGCAGTCACACACTGGACGTGATCTTCTTGTTGGAGCAATGGCAACATAATCTGATGGGGGAATCTGGTTTTTATTGATTGTTTTAAATATTCTACATGCCATTTTATTGAATTTTACTGTGAGCTGCCTAGAGTCACCTTAATGAGATAGGTGGGATGGAAGTTTAATTACTAAATTAATAAAAAGCTTTATGTCCTCTGAGAAGTTTGTGAAGCTGCAGAGGTTTAATGGTGAAGAGAGAGAGGATCAGGACAAAGCTATTCCTGTCCCTGTCCCTGTCCCTGTCCCTGTCCCTGTCCCTATCCTATCCTATCCTATCCTATCCTATCCTATCCTATCCTATCCTATCCTATCCTATCCTATCCTATCCTATCCTATCCTCTCACTCTGTGTCTGTCTCTCCAATGCAGGGAGGAACCAGGCCATTTAGCAGCCCACTCGCAGGTGAGTGGCCCCACGGGGGTCTGTGTGGGGAGGAGGGAGAGAGGAGAATGAGGGCTTTGAGGTCCAAGGGCCAACAGATGGTGAAGGTGCTTTGGGAAATCCCTCTTCTCTCTCCTATTCATCTCAAAGGCTGGAAGGGAAGGAATTTGGGGGAGATCCAGAGGGGCTCTGGGAAGGGGGGGGGCTCTGCCTGCCCCCAAACTCTTCTCCTGCAAGGCCAGACTGTGGCTCCTTTTGGGATCTGACTGTCTTGGATCAGGAGGCTCAGAGAGCTGCAGAGAGGAGATTTGTCAAGGAAGGACGTAGCAGCTGTCCAGATGAAGTCAAAAGACACTGAGACAAACTTGTAGGTTAGATATATAAAAGTATTTAAGATTTATAGTTGCAGCAGACAAGATAGTCAGGAAGACAGGAACATCTTGAGGTAAATCAAAAGGCACACGGAACACACAGACGAAAAAGGCGGGAAAAAGGGAAACTCCCCCTTTATACCCACAGCAACCAATCACAGCGTGGATTGCCTCATGCAGAAGCCAGTTCAACCAATCAACTACTGCCCATTGCACACTTAACCTGTTCCAGCTCCTAAACTTAATATCCTAACAGGACTGGGGGGTCCCCAGTGCAGGAGGGAAAGAGGGGCAGATGAGGGGCTTCTTGTGGGTCTTGCAGTCATGGATGGAGAAGGGGCTTCTCTCCACTCCTTCCAGCCCTCTGGGGATCCCTCCCTCCAGATGCTGAAGGAAGACATAGGGGGAAGATAAGGATCCGTAGATCTCCGGGAGCAACACAGACTAGTATTGGATTCCTATATTTGAGGGGGGGACATTGATTTTATGTAACTTGTGGGGCAGGTTCTCAGCTGTCTCAGAGCCAGTCCCAGCCCTGCCTCTCCCTTCTTTCTACCTTGGAATATCCCACCCAGCAGATCCCTCTCTTGAGGAAGCAGCAGTTCTCAGGAGTGGGATCAGCTGGGCAGATTGGTGCTGATCCCACAGCCTGGGTGGTGGGATTCTTCCTCTGGGCTCCCTCCCAGACTGACCCTGCCTGCTTCTTCCCTCTCTTTGCAGCACGAGTGGACAGTCCCAGCATGAGGAGAGAGGAGAGAAGATGGGACCGACCTTCCCCTGAATTAGGCCGGACTCTCAGGAACCCTTCAGGCCCGTCCTGCATGCTTGGAACCAGGATGCATTTGGGGTCTTTCACCATCGCTTTTATCATTGGATCAGTAACCTTTTGTATTAGGATTGAGGAACCGAGGAGAAAAGAACATCTTACGTGTTTATAATTGTGGAATCAAAAGGATTCAAACTGGAATTAGTAGATATTATTTTATTTTTTATTTATTTGTATCCTGCTGAAGGCATTGAAGATATCTAACACACCTTCTCCTCCTATTTCCCCCACAACAACCACCCTGGGAAGTGGGTTGGGGTCAGAGAGAATGACTGGCCCACCCAAGCCGTCTTTCGTGGCTAAGGCGGGATTTAAACTCACAGTCTCTTTCTAGCCTGGTAACCACTACAACAAATTGCCTTGTATAGCTTGTAAATAGCTTTGTAATATAGCTTGTAGCAACTATGTTGTTATTTTTGGTGACCTTTAATAGGCTTCTGCTGATTAACAGGTTTTAGAGAAGGGCCCATAGCCCATAGTTGGTAAAGTTCCTAATTAAAAACCTAAGGAAAAGTGTCAGATGTAAATGCCTTATTCTCCAATGTGTAAATAATGTATATATGGAACATCAGAGGTTAACTTATTCTTTGGACTTTAATGTATTCATAACTTACCACTCCCATTCCTAGCTCCACCCCTTGTATATATAAGGAGCCACCCTCACCATTCTCATCGCTTCTACCTTGAATATTCAGTGAATATAGAATGCCTATCATAATTAAAAGAAATATATTTAAAGCTTTAACTCCTATTATCTTTATTGAGTCTGATCCTGAAAATATTGCAACAAGCTGGTAGCAGAGGATGGTTAATTGACTCAATAAGTAATTAAAAATGTCCAAGAAAGATAGGCCCAACACCAGGGCCTACAGCAAAGAAATAGAAACTGATCAAGAGATGATCAACGAATCCACCAATGCGATTTCGAGAGAATCCGAAGAATACACCACTGAAGAAGAAGAACTAATGAGTGAAAATAATGACCAGAAAGAAATCGAAATAGAAAATAACGAACTCAGGTCAGAGATATTAAAGATACTAAAAAGCCAAAAGAATGATGAAAGTCTCATCGCGGACCTCCAGGAGATGCTGAAGAACAGCGGAGCAGCGAGAGAGAAAAACGTCATTAAAGAAAAACCCAAAGATCAAAAAATCGTAAGTGAGATGACTACTGAGAAAATAGTTGTTAAAAAGAAAAGATGTGATCCCGCGCGAAATTTTGAATGGCAGCCATCTTGGTTTCAACGAACTTCAAAAGAGAATGGAGCAGAGCCAATCAAAACGCTCAGTTCAAAATTTCTGGCGCGAAAAACACTATCAGACGAAGAAAGTGAGAAAGAAGTCTCAAACTCTTCAGATGATCCAAAATCAGAAAGTGAAGACGATTTAACAAAATCTCAAGTAAAATCAGCAATGAAAACGCTTTTTGCTGCTTTTGGGCCAAGACTGAAAATTATCAAGACATCTACGAAGAAGCAAGAAATCAAACCGGCGACTCAAGACCTGCACGCTCCCATCCTGACTTCGAAAGCGACGACGCCCGAGCCCAGAGAGCCATGCCGATTTCGCCCTACACCACAGACAAAATCGAATACCAACGCACACAAAAAGAAGAAAAGAACCGTCACCACCACCAGAACCCCAAAAACCGAGCCAGAGACCGACTCATCTGAGGAGGAGCGGATCGAGAGAGCTGAAAGGGAGAGAACCTTCCACGACGCCACCAAAGAAGAAATGAGCAACGCGCATGTGCGAAACTACGTAAACGACCCAGAAGGACTTGAACTGGCCAGAGAACCGCGCAGACTCATTGCAAGCATCCCAATGCCGTTCTGTAATTTCCTGCACTTGAGAGATCACGGACTGCCCCAGGTTGTAAGTAATGGACAGAATAATGTAGGTAACTTACCCAGTGACTTCCCAAAACTTAGAATTGATGGCATTAATTTACAAGAGTGGTATCAACAGCTTCAGGTTATTTTCATGAAAGAAAATTTACTATTCTTTATAACTAGCCCTCCAAGAAGACCTTGGACTTTAAAAATAGATTGTTTACATCATAGAGCATTTTTCATAATAATATCTAGCGTGTCTCCTGCAATGTATCATAGCATCAAACCAAACCTAACTGTATCAGAAATAATTCAATGCATGTTTAATCTATTTCACAGCGATAGCGTAGCTACAACCACAAGAATGTCTAAGGATTTCTTTTCCTCTAGAGTAAAACCAGGGGTTTCTATAAGTGAGCATTTGATAAATCTAAACAAAATAAGAGCTGAGCTACAATTGAGGGGGGAAGTGATTTCAGATCAAACAATGAAAAGTGTTATTATCAATTCACTTGATCCATCATGGGATAGCTTTATGTCACACTTAGATACCATTAATTTGGGATATTTATCCATAGAAAGTCTATCTAACAAATTGATAGCAGAAGACAATTCAAGAAAAAATCGATCCAGTGACCAAACAGACCACAAACCTTTTAGGAAAGTAGTCTTTCAAGATAAACATAATGAGGCCTTTAGATGCTACAATTGTGGATCCAGGGAACATAGTAGAAGAGACTGCCCCAAAGTCTCAAGAGAGAGACATAGACCAGAATATAGGAGCAAATATAATTACAGACAATCTTCCACAGATAGACACAAATATAGAAGCCCACCAAATTACAAAGAAGGTAGAGGGGGTAGAGAAAATTCAAAAGAGAGGAAATCTGGGTCACTGAATGGGCTAAATAAACAAGACAGCACCAGAACACAGCAGGATGAGAATAACAATTGGCTTATTGATTCTGGTGCAACAAATCACACCACCAACAACAAAAGTATATTATCTTCATTTATAGAAGATAAGTTTGTGATAAAGGTAGCTAATCAAGATAAGGTTCAAGTACTAGGCAAAGGAAATGTGACCTTGCCTGGTCTAGGGAAAATAGAGGGGGTATTATTAATCCCAGAAATACCTCACAACATACTAAGTGCCATAAAATTAAGCAGAGAATCTGATATCAATATAGTTTTCTCAAAGGGGAAAGCAACTATAGAAAAGAACAAAACAAATGTAGGTACTGTAATGATAAAAGGAGGTCTACCCTATCTGATAACTAAAGAGAGATGTTTACATAACATTGATTCAAATATGGAAGATTGTATTGAAGCAGATGATGAAAATGTCAGTAACAGTGACAATGATGAGTGTAGAATAACTCATGATCACAAAAATACATACAAGGAAAAGAAACCAAAAATAGGTAAACCAATTCATGATGAGTGTGCTCACATCTTACACAGGAAGTTAGGACATGCAAGCTTTCCTGTAGTACAAAAAATGACTGAACACGCAGAAGGTGTCAAAATAAAAAATTGTGAAAATTATTTGGAATGCTCAGTATGTAAGTCCACCAAACTAAAAACCAGTCCCAGACCAAAAAAATCTAACAGATCAACTAACAATATTTTTGATTTGGTACATATGGACTTAGTTGGTCCATTAAGTCCCTCAATTACCTATAGAAAACGTTACTTCCTAACAATAGTGGATGACTACAGCCGATATGGTTTTGTTTACACATTAAAGCACAAGGATGAAACATTTCAGAAATTTAAGGAATTCTACAAACGTATAGAAACACAACATAATATCAGAATAAAGCAAATTATGACAGATAGGGGATGTGAGTTCATGTCTAAAGAATTCTCCCAATGGTTAAAGGATAGAGGAATGTTACATTTCACGTCCAATCCTTTTTCTGCATTTCAAAATGGAGTTGCAGAGAGGAAAAATTCCACACTACAAACCATGATTAGGTGCACATTAGAGGATGCTGGTTTAGGCAAACAATTTTGGTCAGAGGCATTACATTATTCGAATTACACTCAAAATAGAACCTGGTCCAGTATTGTGAATAAGACACCATATGAGGTGATGTACAATAGAAAACCCAAATTATCACACATGCACATATTTGGAGTCACTGCAGACGTACACATACCTAAACAATTGAGGAGAAAGGGAGAAAACGTATCCAGGAGATTAAGATTCATGGGATACGAAACTGGAACCAAAGGGTACAGATTTATTGATAGTAATAACAAATTTATAGTATCCAGAACAGCTGTGTTCCATGAACAGGCCAATTGGTCAAAATTGCACCTTAATGAAATATTTCCTAATAAATGTAAAGATACGATATCTTGCGAGGAAGGAACAACAGAAAATCAAAATATTAACAAAAGTAAGAACAAAACCAAAACTTGGACTAATAGTCAGCATAAAATAAAGACAGACACATTAACAAAAAAGGAAGCTAGATATTTGCATGATAACCATAGCAAGCCTGAAAGAACTATTAGAAACAATAGAAACCAAATACCAAATAAATACAAAGATTACATAATGCATATGAATGGAGAACAAATAACACCTAATACATATGAAGAAGTATTGAAACTTCCACATGAAGAAAGAGAAAAATGGGAACTAGCTATGGAAAAAGAGATGGAAAGTTTACAAGGATTAAATGTATTCACACCTGCGATCGCACCTAAGGATAAAACAATTATAGGTACCAGGTGGATTTATAAAATTAAGAACTTAGAAGGAGGCAATACCTTATACAAGGCTAGACTAGTTGCACAAGGCTATGCACAAAAATATCCAGAAGACTATACTGATACATATTCACCCACAGTGAGAACAGAGAGTGTCAAAACAGCCCTTGTAGTAGCATCTGCACTCAATCTGGACGTATTCCAATATGACATACAGACCGCATACTTACATGCAAAATTAGATAAGGAAATATATGTAAGAGCACCACACAGTCAATACACTAATAAGAACGAAATTTGGTTATTAAATAAGAGTCTGTACGGATTAAAGCAATCCGGCAAAAGATGGTACGATTGCTTGGTAAAAGTACTTAAGACCATGGATTTCAACGCCACCACTGCTGATAACTGTTTCTTTGTAAAAAAGAGTAATGATCATATTGAATTTGTATTAATTTACGTGGACGATATTTTATACATTGGAAAGCATAAAGAGAGCAGGGAAATCTTTGTAAATAAGTTAAATGAACACTTCTCACTGAAATCTCTGGGTAAAGTGAATAAATACCTTGGTGTGCAAATTAACAAAACTAAAAGGGGATTCAAACTTACACAGAAAGATAAAATCATCGAACTCCTAAACAAATGTAACTTAAATAATGCTAAAACCTGTGACACCCCTATGCAAACTGATTTTCTTAGAAACACTGATGAATCTTCCCCTGAGTTTAAAGACAACACATTTTACAGATCAGTTATAGGTTCACTCCTTTATATATCTAATTGGACTAGGCCAGATATTGCATTACCTCTCAATCTATTGTCAAGATATGTTAGTAAACCAACCTTGTATCATTGGGAAGCTGTCAAAAGAATTCTAAGATATCTGAAGGGTACATTAGATTTTTGTTTAATGTTGGAACCCAATAATGACAGAGAACCAAAAATTACTTGTTATGCTGATGCAGATTGGGCTGGTGATACATCATGCAGAAAGAGTACTTCTGGTTATGTTTTTCTATTGAATGATTGTCCAGTTTACTGGTATACTGGTAAACAAGAACTAGTAGCCACTTCTACTACAGAAGCGGAATATGTTTGTTTGTCCAAAGCTGCAAATAACCTTGTATGGTTCAATGATCTGATCACTGATGTTTGGAAGAAACCCACCTTACCATTTATTATGCATGAAGACAATAAAGCGGCCATTGAAATATCCAGATCCGATGCAATTGGACAAAGGTCCAGGCATATTGATATAAAGTTTAAGCATGTGAGACAACTGTCTCAAGACGGATTCATTAAAGCAATACATTGCGATACTTCTGAACAATTAGCTGACATATTAACAAAACCCTTACCTTCTAAACAACACAAATATTTAACTTCTAAATTATATGTATTATATTGTCCTGAATCAGAATGTAATTGGTGTTGTGTAACGAACCGGCATTTAGAGGGGGATTTGTCAGATGTAAATGCCTTATTCTCCAATGTGTAAATAATGTATATATGGAACATCAGAGGTTAACTTATTCTTTGGACTTTAATGTATTCATAACTTACCACTCCCATTCCTAGCTCCACCCCTTGTATATATAAGGAGCCACCCTCACCATTCTCATCGCTTCTACCTTGAATATTCAGTGAATATAGAATGCCTATCATAATTAAAAGAAATATATTTAAAGCTTTAACTCCTATTATCTTTATTGAGTCTGATCCTGAAAATATTGCAACAAAAAGTTTCACAATTAAGAACCAAAACACAAGTATTTAACACTGGACTCAGAGATAACGATGGAAGCGGTTTGTGAGAAATAAGAAATTGGGTAGACTTTCTATGAATAAATTATAATAACAGACTGTTAAGAGAGTGCTTTGAATTTTAACTTTGCTGTTGTTCAACTGTTAACTATTTTTCCTTTCACATATGTAATCTACGACAGGTCAGTTAGGCTGCAAATAGATCTACAAGATTATAAATTTTGGACCTCTTTTGCAAGGCGGGGAAGCTAATATTGTTGCAATAGATTTCTCAGTGTTCAACTGGGGGGGGGCATAATATGTCTTCCTGTTTTTTCATTAATTTTTTTCCATGTTTTTCTTTAGTTTTGTTCTGTCTCTGTTCAATCCTTTTCTTTTGGATTTTAATCTTTTACACAAAATAAATAAAATAAAATGGTCAATTCTAAGAGAAATGGAACAGGAGATTCACAATTTGGCCTGGCTCCTTTCCCCCTAACTGTTGCACATACCATAAGAATACGAAAATAGTTTGTTGAAAATAAATGGTTTTGCTTTCTTCTTACCTGAGTTGCTTCCTATTATTGGAAGTTGGAAATAACAAGGATTTTTCCCTCCTGGCTGTTCAGGGACCCTGAGTTCCCTTTGAGTGGCAGGAAGGGGAGGAACCAAGGCAAAAACTGGGGGGCTCCTTGGGGAGGAGGCAGCCATTTTCCTCCTGTGTCCAGATGTTTCTCTTCCCTCAGGCTGTTGGCCAAGTGGCTGGTCTCTGAGCCTCATCTGTGTCTGCCTTGTTGGGTTGCAGAACTTATGGGAAAGATGTCCCCCATATTACAGATACTCCTCATTTGATGATTATAATTGAGCCCAAACTTTATGTTCCTAAGTGAGAAATTTATTAAGTGGGTTTTGCCCCATTTTACGACCATTCTTACCACAATTGTTAAGTTAATAACACAGTTATTAAGTGAGTCTGGAAGGGTAGAGGGCCTCTGGAATGAGCAGGGGGTTGGACTGGAAGACCTCCAAGGTCCCTTCCAACTCTCTTACTCCGTTATTCTATTTCTGCCATTTGTGGGACCATCCAGAAGTTGGATATCACCATATTCCATTTTTCATGCTGAAGTTCTGGAAGCACAAATTATAATTTTTGCTATTCCTGGACTGGCCAAAGAAAATGAAAGTGTATATATAAAAAAAAGGCTAGGTGATATGAACTATTTTACCTGAAATAATAAAATGCAAACACTCAAACTGAAAAAGAAAAGCATACAGATCTGCCCATTTCCACTCAGAGTCATGGCTTATTGGAGCAGCCTATAAAAACAACAAAAATGTTTTTGTTTTAACAATTTTTGTTTATATTATTGTGTTGGTGAAGCTTTTGTTTTGCAAGCTGCTATGAGTCACAAGGTGGCAAACGGCTGTTTTTGAGTCGAAAAGCCAAAGGTGAATTCAGTTGCCTTCATGCTGGGCTGGGGTGAGAAGGAGGCAGCGTCATGAGGACACGTCCTCTAACAACGGTTAGCCAGGCGCCTTCATGTTACCTTGAGAAGGACACAAAAATGAGCCCATGGAGTTTTTCATTTGGGGAAATTCCAGCTTTCACTTCTTTAGGTCTCTTCCCTGATTGGGAGGATTGTTTCGGGTTCTCCGTCAATGATCTGCTCTTTCTCTGTGGGAGCCCCTGCCCTTTGGAATGAACTGCCCCGGGACATACGCAAGATTTCCGCTGTGCTCTTAAGACCCTGCTCTTCCGACAGGCAGGGCTAGCTTCATAAATTGAGTTTTAAATTTGGAGTTCTTAAATTTTTGGGTTTTTTAGTTAATTGGTCTTAAATGTAATACTTTTAATAATTTTTAAATTTAAATTGTGATATTTGTATTGTGTTTTTACCTGGCTGTACACCGCCCCGAGTCCTTCGGGAGAGGGGCGGTATAGAAATAAAATTATCTATCTATCTATCTTTCTCCCAATTCGGAACCAACAGATTCAAAATCCAACCCGTGGCTCATCATCGGCTACGTTGCGGCTGCTCTTGTCCCGGTGGGTGTGATTGCTGGGATCCTCCTGGTATTCTTCAGTAAGTATCTTTTCAGGGGGGGGTGATGGAAGGAAGATGGGGAGATTTCTCCCAAGTCTCTCCCTTTGGGAAACTTATTGGCTTCAGAAGTCCTGTTTTCCCAGCCCTCTTGGGGAGCATCTGAGATCTCAGGCTCACGCTGGGACTCCAGTCTCAATTCAGCTAAGTCTGAGACTCAGGCAGTCCTCTCTTCTTCTAAGCTGGGAAGAGGCATCCCAGTTCTGTCCCTCTTAAAGGGACAGAACTGATCAAAGAGCAGCAGAGAAGGATTTCCATGGAAACCTTCCTCCCCTCCCAGCTGCTGCTGCTGCTTCCCCCAATTCCCCTCCATCCATCTCAGAGGGAGCAGGTCTCTCTTGGGGCAAATCAGGAGATACATTTGTATTTTGAAGGTCTTTCTGTCTTTGTTCATGGGACAAAGTGACTGTGAAATATCTCCTGGGGTTCTTCCTCCTACGGAGGGAGAGTTTGGATGATCTCTGGTGGCTTCTTTTGAGCTTTCACTGATTTTTATCCTTGCAGAGAGACGTCAGGATGGCTACAAAGCAACGCCAAGTGAGTGACTTGTCCTCTTTACATGTAATCTCCGATTTAGAGCAGGGACCAGAGGCACCGTTAATTGAGAGGGGAGTGTGCATGTATGTTTGTGTGTGCTTTCTTCCTCTTCCTTCGAAGATCCAGGCTGGGGAAGATGGGCCCCCTTTTCATTAAAGCTAGGCCAGGGGTGGGTTTCACTTACCTTTGCTAATGGTTTGTATTGGGAGCATGTGCAGCACTTCTGCGTGGGTGCAGTGCTTCTGCGCATGCGCAGAGTGTCCATGATGGCGGGTGGGCAAAGCCTCCCACCGCCGCTACTACTGGTTCACAAGATCCGGAGTGAACCGGTAGGAATCCACCACTGAGCTAGGGTGTTAGTGGGAGTGGAGTCCTCCAGGAGAAACATCTGGGAGAAGGAACCTTCAAGACGATGAGAAGACCCAGCTGGTGGAAGGTCCCTCTGACTGAGAACATGCTCTGCTTCCCAAGTAGGCAGCAAGGGAAGGCTTGGCCAAAGGAGAGTCAGAAGCTCCATAAAATTAGGGGTCAACGGGGGGCATTTTGAGAGAAAAGGAGCTTTGGGGGATGCCGCCTGATCTCCTCTTGGTCTCCCATCACAAGGCTCACTAAGTACGAACTGGTAAGAAAAAGAAACTTTGGATCCATCTGCATCTTTTTAAGTCAGCTCTGCCTTCTGGCTTTGTGCGATCTACACACACATTTTAAGAATTCTTTCCAATGCCTTTTAGCCAAAGCTGTTTGATCCAAACTCTCTCCATGTGTTTGTGAGTCTTTGATTGTGTGCGAGAGAGAGAGAGAGAGAGAGAGGGAGGGAGGGAGGGAGGGAGGGAGGGAGGGAGGGAGCTGGAGCCAGAAAAAGCTGAGCTTCTCCACCTATAAGCCAAGAGAGCAACTTTCTCACCCTCTTTTCTTTCTTTCTTTTCCAGCAAGTGACAAAGGATCCAACAGTTCAGGCCAGGGTAAGTCGGAGGGAGCTGCTGCTGCTCCTACATGAGCCATTCTCTCCCTTTGCAAGACTCTGGGTGGATGAGGGGATGAAAAGAGGGAGAGGCCCCCCTTTTTAAAGCCCCCCCCTAATTCATCCTCCCTGGGTTCCCTCTATGTCCAGTTTTAGTGAAATAATTAAAAGAGTCAGTTTGGTTTAGTGTTGAGGGCACCAAGTGAGTCTAACTGGGTTGACGGTGAGTTCTAGTCCTGCCATAGGCATGAAAACCGGCCGGCTGTCACAAAATTCACTTTCCTTGCACTGGTTCATTCTGCAGAGGAGAAGGGAAACTCTCCCTGTTGGATTCAGGCAGAGGAGGCAGCCCAGAGTCTACATGGTGGAGCCTTGGCTCCCATTGGAGGAAATTGCCCTCAATTCTTTGAGGGGCAATGGGGAAACCACCATTGATCCCTAGTGGTTAGAGACTCTTCTGGTGGCATAGCTGAGACCTGACTGACGGTGGAAAGGGAAGAGGTTCCCTTTCTCAGAGATGTGCCCAGCTGGGTTTAGGGTTTGGCCCCAACCGAGATCCCAGCCAGGATTGGTGGGTTTACAGGGGTCATCTGAGAATCTCTTCTGGCACTCAGGATGCTCCCATCCCACGATTCTGGTTGTGACTCCCCATTTCTGACTCTGGGCTCACTTGACCAGTTGGGCTTGTTGCTACATACCAGCCTCCCTGCTGCATGGCCACCTCCCTGCCTGAGCAGCTTGGGAGCCATCTCAGGGTTGGCATGGACTTGCCCAGGATTCTGGTCCTGGGAGACTTCAGTCTGCCACCCCTGGGTTTGGCCTCGGAAGCAGCCCAGGGGTTCGTGGCTTCCATGGCAGACATGGGACTCTCCCAGACCATCCTGGACCCGCCTCAAGGCAGTGGTCAATAAACTCCGGATATGATCTTCTTGTCAGACAAAGGCAACATGATCTGATGGGGGAATCTGGTTTTTATTTATTGTTTTAAATATTCTACATGGCATTTTATTGAATTTTACTGTAAGCTTCCTTGAGTTACCTGGGCGAGATGGGTGACACAGATGTTTAATAATAAATAAATAAATATAAAGTCTGACTTCCTCAGAAGTTCATGAAGCTGCAGAGGTTTCATGGTGAAGAGAGAGATTTGTCCCCCTCAGAGGATCCAGACAAGGCAGAGACTCACTCGGCGTCTTTCTCTCCAATGCAGGAAGCAACCAGGTCATTTAGCTGCCCCCTCGCAGGTGAGTTTCCCCCTCTGGAGGCTGCATGGGGGGAGAGGGAGGGGGGGCCTTGACATCAAATGACCAGTGGATGAGGAACATAGATTGGGAAATCCCTCTTCTCTCTCCTGTTCATCTCAACCACTGCAAGGGGAGGAATTGGGGGGGAATTGGGACTATGGGGAGGGTCTACCTGCCCCCAAACTCTTATTCTGCAGGCCCAAAGTGTGGCCAGAGCCCTCTCACGATCTGACTGTCTTGGGTCAGGACTCAGGAGGCTGAGAGACCTGCAAAGAGGAGATCAGAGGGTTCCCACTGCAAGGAGGGAAAGAGGGAGAGAGGAGGGACTTCCTGAGGGTCCTCCAGTCATGGATGGAGAGGGGGATTCTCTTCCCTCCTTGATCCCATCTGGGAATCCCTCCCTCCAGATGCTGAAGGGAAGACCTGGACTCTCTGGAAGCCATGAATCCATTTCCACTTGTATTTGAGGGGGGATATTGATACGTGTTATATAACTTGTGGGGCAGTCCCAGCCCTCCCCTTCTCCTCTTGCAACTCTGGAAATCCCACCCAGCTGATCCCTCTCTTGAGGCGGCTCCTCCTGCTTCTTTTTTTTTTTTTTTTTTTTTTATTGAAAAGGTTTTCAAATACAAATTTTTCCCCCTTTTTTCCCCCCCTCCCCCCCTCCCTAACCCCCCCTCCCCCCCCTTCCCCCCCTGTGACTTCTTCGTAACAAAAAAAAAAACCCTAATTCATAACAGATTACTTACTCCCTCCTCAAAATACTGACCTTTACTTACTAAAAGTATTATAAATCCCCCTTTATCCATACATTTCAGAAAAGAAGAAGAGAAAAAAACAAAAAAAAACAAACACATTATACTATAACTATTATAAAATAACTTCAAATTTAGCATAATAGTGTTTTATATCTATACATTATTGCAACAATTCAAAACCACCTTCCACTTTAAAACTATACGATAAGTCCTACTTTAATAACATTTCAAAGCGGGCTCCCCATAAAATCTAATTTTAACATTTATTCCACTCTATCCATTTCCTCCACTCCCCTAAATGTATCACTTAAAAATCCCTTTTCTTAAACTAATCAGTCTGTAGCTAGCTTATTCACCCACTGTCTTACAAATTTACCATACACAACAATTCTTGATATCTTTAATTCACTGCCCACACTACTTAAAAATATATATATATATATAATCCATTATATCTAAATAAAAAAAGAAAAGACAATAACTTTAAATTTATAGTCCATATAATATCTTCTTGAAGTCTTTCCACTGGATTGTTAAAACCAACATCCATAATAGGGTAACATAGCTTGCTGATGCAACAGTTTATTCAAGATCTCCAATCATACCTGCCCCCATCAGTAGTAAACATCTTCTTATATATATAAAAGTAAAAACAACCACCCGAGTGACATTATAATTATATTCCATATAATAATAATTGTGGGTTTCATCAGGATTATTAATTTCCATCATCGTATTGGGTAACAACCCGATCTTCTGCATGTCCCAATGTGATTCTCTTGCCTTATAATTCAAGATAATTATAATATATTTATCAACACAAAAAGAAGTTTCAAAGTAGATAATTCAAAACCATCAATTTGAGGCTCTTTCCATGTCCCAAAATTACGGCAATGCAGAGATCTGCCACTATCCTCAGGATGATATTGACCAATATGTCGCCTCCTCTATGTTTTCACATAATCATTCATATTTTAAAATCACTGGCTTCACTGTTGCTTGGGTTAGAAATTTCTATTTTTGTACAACCTATTTCTTTTTTTGTTTTCTTTTTGTGGGTTTGACTTCCATCCTAATTTTTTGTGTCTCGCGTTTCTTTTTTATCCCTTGTATATCCTCTAATTGGTTTCCATGCTTGTCCTTGCCTTGATAAGTCATCACATTAAAATCAGATGGCACTTCTCTCAAATTTGTAGATAATCCAGCTGGGGTATCCGATAAATCCAAAGGCAATTTATCTGGTACAGTCTCTGTCTTTAGTTCCAGCTCCTTGTGCTTATCCTGTATTATATCTGAAGACGTTAAATTCATTTTCAACCTATTTTGATAAAATTCTTCCGCTCTTTCAACAGTATTTAACTGGTATCTTTCTCCTTGATATCTCAATATAATACCAACTGGGACGTCCCACCGGAATTGAATATTTCTCCTTTTTAACTCAGACACCAGAAAGCCAAATTTCTTCCTTTCCATTAATATCTTAGGTGGGAGTTCCTTGTAAATCCAAATCTTTCTTCCATACAATTGCAAATTAGAATTGAAGGAATTTTGCACAATTTTATTCCTAATTTCTTTATCTGAAAAATAGATTACCACATCTCTAGGCAATTGCCTTTGCTTGGCAGTCCAGGAGTTTATTCGATAAGCTCTGTCAATCCTACAAAAGACTTCCTCAGGTTGAATCTTTAAAATCCCAGCTAGAAATTCAGAAGATATTTTCCTTAAGTCATCTCTGTTATTTTCCTGCAAACCTCTAAGTCTTATTGCATATTCTGTGAAATTATATTGTATCTTTAGAACCTCTTTTTCAATCCTCTGTTGCAGATTTTCTACATTACCAGACTTTTGGTCAGCATCCATTTTAAATTTTTCTTCTGAACTATAATCCTGAATATTTAACAAATCATTTTCAATTTTTTGAATTCTATTGTCCAATTTATCTTGAATTTCATCCATTTTTGACTCTAGTAAATTAGTATTTGTATCCAACCGAATCATGAATTCTGACACTTTTAAAATTTTTTGCTGCAAAAAGTCAAACTTGGATTTCACCAATTCCTTAGTTTCCTGCTTAAATTTTTCAAGTTGCTGATTCACAATCTCATCCCTTCTTTCAATCTCCTCTAAGAGAAATTCTATTATATTAAAATCAGGTTTCTGGGACTGAAGAGTTAAAACTTGTTCCTTTAAATTCTTAGTGGGGGAATCCCCCCCACCTATTTGTTTGTCTGACTTCACAAGCCTCAGTGCCATGTTTCCGCCTAAGCAGGCTTTGTTAGAAGAAAAAAAAAAAAAAAAAAAAACAAGACAAAAGACTTCCAGCCAGCAACAATCAGGCCTCCAGGGGAAAAAGAGAAAAACAAAAACAGGAGCGGAGTTTTGTCTACAAATGTAGCCAGTGGTATTTATTCCGCTACATTGTAATAATAAAAAACGGAAGAACTTTCCCTCTCAAACTCTTCTCCAGCCGCGGCAGACGCCATTTTAAAAAAAAAACTTTTTTCCTCTTTCTCTTCCTCTATTCTCTTAAGTAATTTTTAAAAGCTAAGTAAAATACTTGCGCTTCAGTATTACAGGTCCAGCTCACATTTTCTTTGAGTAATCTGTCAAATTCGCAGGCTTGCTTTTGACGCCTGGCTCTGCATTAGCAGAGGTCTCCCAAAGCCCGGAGCAGCGGCTGGGGATATGGGGCATCTCATCCGCTCCATCCCAAAAGTAAAAGAAAAACTTTTGGGACTCTGCAGAGAGTTCTACCCACCCCTGCCGGCTCTATCTCCGTTTCCTCATGGGAACGGAGTTTTTTCGAGCCGCCGTTCCGTTGTGAAGGCGGCTCTGACAGGCAGTGGAAGCTGACGATCCCAAAGGAACGTCTGGCGGCGGCCAGCAGCAAACAGGAAGTCCTAAAATAGGAATGAAGTTCCCCTGGTAGTCTCTCAATCTGACAGGGCAGGGTTTCAAACGTCTCTTCTGAATCGTTGGAATTAGCCGCTTTAACACCCCCCATGACACGATTGACTTTGCCGAACCAGTGTCCACCTCCATCGGACAGGAGGCGCCTTCGATGAGCACTGTCATTGAAAGTTTGTTGTTACTGGGTAGTCTGGAAAGGGAAGTCACCTCAGTGATAAGGCAGTCGCGCGAAATCGAGAAACATTCCTCCTTTTTAGGACGGTGAGACTTCGGCAAAACAGCAGGTTTGGGCAGAGATTGGCATGCTCGAGCAATGTGGCCCAGTTTCCCACAATGGCGGCAAGTTGCAGATCTAAATCGACAGGTCGCCCTTGGATGCTGTTCACCGCAGCTGAAGCATAGAGAGGGCTGAGGTTTAATTGGCCAACGTTTGTTCTTCGGTCTAGGCTTAGAAGCTTGTAGACGTCTAATATCGGCCTCCTCATCCGTAGACTCTTCAGAGGCAACGTCTTGCAGGTTAACAGTAGTAGATGACAACCCTCTGAAAGGGTAGAACTTTCTAATGTTGGCAGTAGATTTGTCCGACATTTCAGCCGCCTGTGCCTCCTCGATCGCAGTCGGGAGATCTAAATTCTTTTTGGCCAGTAAACGTCTTTGCAGATGGATGTCTTTAACGCCACACACCAGTTGTTCCACCAGGGCATCATCAAGGTCGCGGTATTCACAATCGAGGGCAGCTGTCCTCAAACGAGCCACATAACGATTGATAGACTCCCCCTCCTCTTGTAACACCTGTCGCAGTTGAAACCGACGGGCAAATCGGGAAGGTACAGGGGAGTAGTGGTCTTTTAACTTAAGGCGCAGGACATCCCAGGCAACTGTGTGCACCGGGGTAGGGGCAAACAAAGCCCGAGCGGTCGCAAAAACCTCAGGGCCACAAGAATTCAAGAAATGAGCTCTCTTTTTACCTCCAGAAAGGTCGGTGAAGTCGTTTGCCTCTAAGAAACATTCGAAGCGTTCCATGTAAGCTTCCCAGACCTCAGTGGATGGGTCAAAAGGGGCAAAAGTCGGTGGAGCCATTGGAATTCTTCCTCTTCCTCGTCGCCAGTGTTAAATAGTTTGTTCAGGCATGAACTAGGCCGAGGTTGCGTTTAAACAGAACACTTTATTAAACAGCAACAGGCATTGAGAAAACACGAACCAGGCTGAGGAGAACTGACAGCCTATTTATACTCCTTAGCTTGTCAAACGATAACCAATCAGCAACCACAGATACTCCCGCTTTAGGGAGGCCACGCCTCTTGGCCAATCACAGGGTGGCGTCCCCAGTTGCCGGGGCCGCCGAACACAACAGGAATTTACCCTCGTTGTTGATCAGAGACTCCAATTCCACTTTGAGTGGCAAGAGGGGGAGGAACCAAGGCAAAACCTGCAAGGAGCAAGAACTGAGGGGTTTCCTGTGTGCTCCTTTGGGGAAGAGGCAGCCATTTTGTTCCTGTGTCCAGAGGTTTAGCATCACCAGCTGATCTTCCGTAAAATGGCCGTTTGGTCTTGGCTTGGTGGTGGCAGCAACAGAGGCTGTTTTTCCCTCAAATCCACCTTTGCCTCAGGCTGTTGGCCAAGTGGCTGATCTCTGAGCCTCACCCGGTGGCCCTTCGGAAGACAGGAGTTCAGTGACCGGCCAGAGCCGTCCTGATTCCCTGGCAGAAGGGCAGCTTCTCCTCTTCTGAGAGATCCTCTCTGGGTTCTTCAGGTGCCCAATATGGCCCAAGAGTGGGGAGACCCTTGACTGATGGGAAAGAAGTCCCCATGTTACAGCGGTTCTCTCTGGCAAAGAGGAGTGAAAATCATTGGAACTTTCACCCAAATTCCTTTTGGGCTTCCCAGATGCCTTCAAGAGCTGGCCATCTTTGAGAGCCTAAAAAGTGGACCTCAGGTGTGCCCAATCTGTGGCTCATAGACCACATTCAGCCTTTGAAAGCTAGTAATGTGGCCCCGCAAAACCTTTGATATTATAATAAGAAATAGACATTTCCTTTTCATTCAGTGCTGCCCAGGCAAGCCGAAAGGTTGGACACGGCTGCTTTAAAGCATTTTGTGAGGATTCAAAATGAGTGTCTTCTACTGATTGGAAAGTTTTTTAGAAATGTGTTTTAATTATTAGACATCTACGACTGGCCAACTCACACAAGCTGTTTGGGCCAACACAATAAAAAAAATATAAGTAGAAGAACAGGAGACCATAAATACAATACACAAAAGTCAAATGAGCACCAAGACTTTTGGACCTGCTGATGACCTTGAGCTGGCTCTTGGACCGTGGACCAACTAAACAACTCTTTTGAATGCTCTTCTTTTAAATAAACACACACTCACACTTGGAAGGCAAGGCTTTACTTTGGTTGACGTTCCTGGGGACATTGCTAATTCCATGACCTGAAAATCAAACTGATACTATAGGACTACAATTAATTACAGCCAGGGCTTCCTGGGATTTTAAGCTTCATTATTAGCACTTTAAAAGGGGATATTTGTGCTTTTAACTAGAGAGGCTGGGTCTCTTTTTTTTTAACTTTAAGGAAGCATAATGTCTATGGAGATTCTCAGTCATCCAGGTCATGGTTGTCCCAAAGGTGCTTTTTCAAGAGGCAGCTGGACTTTCTGTTTTTTCTTTGAAGATGTTTTGCTTCTCACCTAAGAAGCTTCTTCAGCTCTGACTGGAAGGATTTGGAAGGAGAAAACGGAAGGAGGGTTATGACATCAGCTATCTCCAATCTACAACACAGTCCTTTCAACAGTTCCAAGAAGGCTCCACACCCACTTGCACCACTCAGGTGACCCTGATGACACAGATAAATCTCCAGGTGACCTTAAGAACTCAGTAGAAGAATGCAAATGTCCAGCTCTCTGCAAGGAGTTTAAATCCTTCCATTCCTCCTCATCCAGTCAGAACTGAAGAAGCTTCTTGGATGAGAAGTGAAATGTCTTCAAAGAAAATCCAGAAAGTCCTGTTTAAGGAAGCAGGTTTTCATCTCCTTAGCCAAGGCCGTTTCTTTTGGTATCTGAGAACTTTCTTCCTCAGCAACTACACAACAGAAAATGTCTTCTGGAAGCCCTTGGATACACTTCCAAGCATTAGGCAAGATACAAATTTATCTGGAAAAGGGAGGATGTAGATCATACGGTTTGCCACTTGTGGAATGCCCTCTAGAACCATCATTAGTTCTTTCACATCACAACTTTTACAAAGGCCGGATTCACACAGGAGATGTAACTGGGTCAGTCATGCACCTAAGAGATTCGTTTCCATGACCTTCTCACATTGGGTTTCCTGCAACCTTGGTGAATTTTCCCTTCAGGGACTTGTGTGTATTGTGCCTGGATCCCATTTGCAGGAGATGCTGCACCATAAACCGACCAGTCAGTTAAAACAGAGGAAGGTTACACCTGCTGTGGACCCAGAGAGACAAGAGAGGATCTGAAGGGGAGGCTCATCCTGCAGACGGCCGGTTTCCAGGGACTCCCCAGGAATTGGAATCTCCCTCTAATGGCCTTGGCCTTCTTCATCGGTAGAGATACAGACGGGTGAAAGGGAGGAGAAGGTCCCTCGGTTAGCCGGAGCCTCCATTGGGTTCTGTTTTCCCTGCAAGGCTGGCCAGGAAGTGAGGCTGGAACGAGGGAGGCAACTGTCAGCTGTTTATTTCTGCAGAAATGGAGAGCCTGACTCTTGGAATAGAGGTCCAAATCTAGCATGCTGTGTAAAATACGGCTCAGATATTCACACATAAAGTTTGTTATTTACAAGCAATCAATGGGATTCTTTCACAGGATTAGTGTTCACTTCTGGTCAATTACATTTGTCTTTTTGTGTACAAGATTACATTTGTTGTACTTCGTACAAGAGAGCAAAACCTTCCTATCCTATCATTGTCAGGAATCGCCTGTCGCAGGTTTGTCTGCCTGCCTGTCTCACAAAGAAGCCGGCAAAGAGAAAGGGAGTTTACACAATCCAGCAGCTAATTTGATTAGTTCCATCTTTAGCTGGCTTGTTTCTACGTAATTTGATTAAGTTCTGGCTGTCTTGGTGCTTAAAACAGTATTTGAGACTTTTCTTCAGATGGGATGGTTTTTCTTTCCCCCCTTTGCTGAGAGGAGAAACTGCTAAGCCTCAAGCCAGCAGGGGGCGCCATTCTCCAGCTCATCCCTGTTTCCGGAAATTCTTAGGGCCTTGCTGAGACTCTGGGATCTGAAAGATTTTTCAAACATTTATATTCTTTTATGTTCTATATTTTATATTCTTGAACTATCAAGCTATCCCCTCCTCTTTTCCACAGACAGGGCCTAATTTCCACTCTGTACATGCTCAGTGGAAAAATGACTGCAGAAGAAAGGAGATGATTCAAGCCCTGAAAAGTCCATTGGATGTTTCTCATACTTTGTTCATCATAGGAAATGTAAAATCAGCTGAATTTGGGGATCATAATAACAACTGTAATCGGAAGAGGGATTTATTAATTTAATCCAAGGAATCTCCAGAAGAAGCACCAAAGGAGAGAGCAGCCATCTTAGTTTATTGTGAGAAAAGAGAAGAGTTTGAAGCTTCCTAAAGATTCATGGATTCACCAGAGAAGAAAAGGAAACGGAATTTATATACTATATTTGACACCTCTGATATTTTCCCATAGAAAGAAATATCTTTGCCTTGAAGATGCCACAAAAAAGCCTTTGAGCTTTTTTATCCAGAGCGAAGATCATTTGGAGTTTCTGACCTAAAACACGGAATCATAGGACTAGAAAGGACCCCAGAGGTCTCCTAATCCAACCCTCAGATCCAGGCAGGAGATCTAATACCTTCCAAGCCTAACGGTTCTCCAGTCTATTTTTGGAAACTTCCAGTGAGGGAGGACTCACAATTCCAAGATGTAATTTATTCCACTGATTAATTGTTCTCATTTAAAAAAAAATATCTTTCTAGATTGGATCTCTGTTTAACAAGCTTCGAACCCAATGACTTCTTGTCCTGCCCTCTGGGGCTTTGGAGAAGAGGTCAATCCATTCTTCTCTGGGATAGTCCCTCAAGTGCTGGAAGACAGTTATCCTGACACCCCAGTCCCCAGTTCTTCTGTTCCATAGGTTGGGCATCTCTTTCTCTCTCTCTCTCTCTCAGTGGTTCCTCATACCATTTAATCTTCCTTTATCATCTTTATTGCTTCTCTCTGCCCTCTTTCCAGGGTCTCAGCATCTTTTTTGAACCGTGGAGACCAGAAGTGGATCCAGCATCCCAAGGGAGGCCTCACTAGGGCAGGATAAACCGGTATTATCATTTCTCGGGTTCTCTGTATGTTCTCCCTCTGTTGATGCAGCTCAGGACTGCCTTGGTCTTTTTGGCAGCTCCATCTGATCCCCTCCCCTCGCCTGTGCCCCTCCCCCCAGGCTTAGAAACCCCCCCCTCTTTTCCGACTCCCGCAGTTCTGCCCCTCCCCCAAGAGGCGGAATGCCTGGAAGGGGATTTCCTGCTGGAACTTTCGCTTTCCTTTCCCCTCCTCTCTGGCCGGTTGCGCCTGGACATCTGCCTAGCAACAATGACGACACGGGGATATCTTTTTTCTACTGGTTGAGCCTGCCCAATCGCTGGCTTGCTCAGGGTCGTTGCGTTGTTGATCGCCCGGGCAGCGTCTTTCTCTGCCTGCGACTTCAGAAGCCCTGAGCGGAGGCTGAGGATCGAGGCCAGGATGGCTCTGCACTCTCTCTCCCTTCTGGTGTTGTTGGTGGTCGTTCTTCGGGAGAGCTGCTTCGGTGAGTCCCTTTGGGGGCGTCGGGGGTTCCGGCCCCTTTTTCTACTGTTGGGAATCCATCCAGGGAATCTCTCCCCCCCCCCACCAAAAGTTTCTTCCCAGAAAGAGAATCCTGATTCGGTCCTCTCTCTAGTCCGCTCCCCCTCTGGCCACTCTCAGAAGGGACCCCAAAGCGTGGATGGGACTCTGCTGCCTCTCCCTACCCCCAGGAGAGCCCCCCTGGGAGCAGGACAAGAGTGGCCCCTCCAGATCTCAGTCCAGTCTACCTGAGTGCCCCTCCAGCGCAGTTCTTTCCCAATTTCAAAGTGGAGGTTGTGGGAAAGCGGTGTTTGCTCGGGATCAGGACAATTCACGAACCTCCTGGCTGCCTTTGCCCAACCCCTCCACCTGGGTCGCCTCTCCTGCCTTTTGGGGGGCTTGGTGGCTCTTGGTGGCTTCCGGTACTGGGAGACCCAGCTTGTTTCTGGAAGCGGTTTGGTGTATTGGCCAATGCCAAGGCTGGTGCCATTGAACCGTCAGGCTAAGGCTGCCCTGTGAATGCAGCAGGAGAAAAGCTTGGAGAGAAACACTCCTTGAACAATGTTTCCGCCTTTAGGACGTTCACTTTCTCCTCCATCCTAAACCGCAATATCCCCAGAGCATTTCTCTAGGCCAGGCAGGTATTTTACCCCCCAAAATCCTCCTCCTTCCATTCCAGGATTGCTCAGCATGGGTCAGTTTGCAGAATCCAAAGTATTTAAAATGTACTGTTATTCCTTAGGAATCAGGAAGGGGCCTTGGGGTGTTCCCAGTTGTTTGCTTTGAGAAACGACCGTTTGAATAGAGCAGCTTTTCAGAAGGCATTAAAAAAGCTGTCAGGGTTTATAATGTTTTGTTAGAAAGGGATTCAGAAACTGAATTGGTTAAAGATTGTATGATAAAGTGGGCACAAAATTTTGCAGAACCAGTGATGTTGGAAACATGGGAAAAAATATGGGTTCAGAATGTTAAATTTACACAGTCGCAGAATTTGAGGGAAAATTTTTATAAAATGTTTTATAGATGGCATTTAGATCCTAAGAAATTGTCGTGTATGTACCCTAATGTTCAACCAAAATGCTGGAGATGTGATTGCCTAGATGCCACATATTATCATATGTGGTGGACTTGTAAGAAAGTGAAGGCTTTTTGGATAAAAATTTGGTGGGTTATGCAAAATGTTCTGAAGAAAAAAATTCAGTTCTCTCCACAATTGTTTTTATTGGGTATAGTTAAGGGTTTTACATTGGGTGAAGTAAAGTTGATATTGTATATGATAACAGCAGCGAGATTACTGATAGGTCAATATTGGAAAAATGATGCTATGCCCACTATTGAAGAATGGACTTTGAAGATGGCTGGTTTTGCAGAGATGGCGAAGATTTCAGCATATCTAAAAGATCGGACACAAGAGACTTATGTATGGGAGTGGAAAAAGTGGATAGATTATGTGCAGAATAAATATCAAACTAGGAAATATCAGATAGCTTTTAATGGAATGTATTATATAGTGATAGAATAATTGGATTGTGAAAATGTGAAGAATATATAGTGGGTGGAGGGGTTCAAGTTTATAAAATATGTCTTTGATTTGGATTATACTCTGTGGAAGTCTGGGGGGGAGGGGAGGGTCAGGGAGGGTTAGAGGGGTGAAATTGGGGAGAAAATGTATTTGTAAAACTTTTTCAATTAAAAAAAAAAGCTGTCAGGATCTTAAGGATTAAATAGGCTGGGTTGGAGGCAGAAGAAGAGAAGAACCTCTGGAGGGAGACCATGAATTGAATCGCTTGCTTGGACACAGACAGGCCCAAACTCACCAGCCGTTCCTGACTGGAGGCACGTTCACCATTGTGAGGATGCCAAACCTATGCACACCTGTGTTATAGTCACACGTGTCATTTCTGACATGAAGAGGATTCGTGGCTGTGAGGACGCCCAACCTGTGTTATATTCACACGTTTCTCCTCTCAGGCAGACTTCAGACTTCCTCATTGCTCAGCCCCACAAGGGAAAGAAGTGGGTTTGGATCACGGAGAGTCCGATCCCCACTCCTTCTCTTAGAGAAAAGCTCTGATCCCTTTGGATCAGATGTGATCTCCCCAGAGCAGGAAGTGGATCTGGGCCTCCCTCTCCCCAAAAGCTCTGAGAAGCCCCTGGGATTGTGGGAGGAGCAGAAAGAGGGAGGCCCAGGCCTTTCATTTCCGTGGTGTCTAAGTGCCTGGAGGCGGTACGGGTCTGGATGAGTAGAAACAGGCTCAGACTCAACCCCTCCAAGACTGAGTGGCTGTGGATACCAGCATCGCCTGATCTAGCTACCCCATCACTTTTGATGGGAGGGGAGCTACTTATTCCCTCTGAAAAGGCTCGCAATCTTGGCGTCCTTGATCCATGGCTGTCCTTGGTGGACCATCTATCGGCCGCGACAAGGGGGGCCTTTGCACAGGTTCGCCTAGTACGCCAGTTGCGGCCTTTCCTAGACAGGGATGCCCTCCGTACAGTCACTCAAGCTCTCATTGTCTCTCGGTTGGATTACTGCAATGCCCTCTACATGGGGCTGCCCTTGTGGTGCACCCGGAGGCTCCAGCTAGTCCAGAATGCGGCCGCACGGGTTGTTACGGGAGCTTCCCGTTACTCTCGTGCAACATCTCTCCTGCGTGAGCTGCACTGGCTGCCGGTGGCCTTCCGGATCAGCTTCAAGGTGCTGGTATTGACCTATAAAGCCCTACATGGCATGGGCCCAGGGTACTTGCAGGACCTCCTCGTACCGGCCTCCCACTGCCCTGTGCGTTCACATAGAGCTGCCCTCCTCTGGGTGCTGTCGGCCAGACAGTGTTGGCTGGCGGCTCCCAGGATGAGGGCGTTCTCTGTGGCCGCACCGACCCTTTGGAATGGGTTACCCACCGAGCTCTGGACGTCTCCCGAGCTCTGCACTTTCCGCGCTGGCCTGAAGACATGGCTGTTCCAGCAAACTCCCTGATCATTCTACGAGGTTTTAAATCTGGGGATTTTAATTTTGGATTGGTCTTAGATTTTATTGTTATTGTTTTTTATTTATGTGAGCCGCCCCGAGTCCTTCGGGAGAAGGGAGGCATATAAATTTTAATAATAAATAAATAAATAAATAAATTTGGACTGGGAAGGGCTGGGAGACCATACTGGAGGAAATGGGCAGTAGGACCACAGGTAGTCCTCGATTTACAACAATTCATTTAATGACCCTTCAAAGTTTCAATGTCATTGAAAACTTTTCACACTTATGACCATTTTAGCATCCTCATGGTCACGTGACCGAGATTTGGATGCTTGGCAACTGGTTCATATTTATGACGGTTGCAGTGTCCCCGTATCACCTGATCCCCTTTTGCAATGTTCTGACAATCAAAGTCAATGGACAAGCCAGATTCACTTAATCAGGTTATTAATTTAACAACTGCAATGATTCATTTAACAACTGTGGCAAGAAAAGTTGTAAATGGAGCAAAAAACTCACATAACAAATGTCTCACTTAGCAACAAAAAATGTGGGCTCAATTATGGTCATAAGTCAAGGACTACCTGTATTTATTTCTCTGGACTTTGGAGGTTCTGCCCTTTTATATGCAGACCCAGGTTCTGCCCAAATAAGTCCCATGAACGATCCTGAAAATGATCTTCAAAATCTTTGGTGCCCTGAAATAATTTCTGATCTGAAGAGCTTTCAGAATGGACACAAACAAGGGGCCTTGGAGATTTTCCAGTTTCATCTTATTTTCTTTTAATTCTTTTAATCCACAAATAAACTGTTGTTTTTCTGTTCATTGGGCAGCCTTAGAGTCTCTTCCGTGTTTGTATTTTTTTTTTTTATTGCAAAAGTTTTACAATTACATTTTCACCCTTTTTTTTTCACCCCCCCACCTCCCTCCCCAAACTTCCCGTCCTCCCTAACCCTCCCTAACCCTCCCCCCCCGGACTTCCCTATTATGTACTCATAACTAATAACACTAATATATATACCTGAACCCATCCCTCCCCCTATATAATTTTCCCTCTTTGTCTCTTTACATTAAGATATTTCTAATACATTGTTTTCAAATAAAAGCTATTTGATACTTTCTAATTTGATATTTGTTCTGAACATATTCTATCCACCTTTTCCATTCCCATTCATAAGTCTCTTGTGAACAATCTTTTAAATATGCTGAAATCTTCGCCATCTCTGCAAAACTGGCCATCTTCAAAGTCCATTCCTCGATAGTAGGCAAAGCTTCATTCTTCCAATATTTACCTATCAACAATCTTGCTGCTGTTATCATATACAATATCAACTTTGTTTCACCCAATGTAAAACCCTTAACTATGCCCAATAAAAACAGTTGTGGAGAAAATTGAATTTTTTTCTTCAATACATTCTGCATGACCCACCAAATTTTTATCCAAAAAGCCTTAACTTTCCTACAGGTCCACCAAACATGATAATACGTAGCATCCAAACATTCACATCTCCAACATTTTGGCTGAACATTAGGGTACATACATGACAACTTTTTAGGATCTAAATGCCATCTATAAAACATTTTATAGAAATTTTCCCTCAGATTTTGCGACTGTGTAAATTTAACATTCTGAACCCAAATTTTTTCCCATGTTTCCAACATCACTGGTTCTTCAAAATTTTGTGCCCACTTAATCATGCAATCTTTAACTAATTCCGTTTCTGAATCCCTTTCTAGCAAAACATTGTAAAGCCTTTTAATATGCATTGGACCTTTCTCTCTTATATGTCTAACCAATTCTTCCTCATGCAACATAATACCAGTTTTTTGGTCCTCTTTCCATCTCAGTTGTAATTGATTATATTGTAACCAGGTTAAATTAATCCCTTCGTCCAACAGTGTCTGCAATGTCTTCAGCTGCCATCTGCCCGCATCTGTAAAAAGAACCTCTTTGTATAAAACCCCCCCGAGTGACATTATATTTGTATTCCACAAGGTATGACCAAGATCCAGCCATAGCGGTATTTTATAATCCCATTTGAATCGGTGCTTCTTCCAAACTCTCATCAAAGAGAGAGACTCTTTGTAAAAGTCATATACTTTAAAAGTATATGACTTTTAAATACTTTATCAACTTTGTCATCATAAAATAGGTAAGCATGCCATCCAAATTCAAGATCAAAACTTTCTGCATTCAATATTCCAGCCTTTTTACTTCCAAACCAATCACTTGTTAAAGTTAAAGCTACTGCATCATAATATAACTGCAGGTTTGGAAGTTTAAGGCCTCCTCTTTCTGGAACATCTTGCATAATTTTCAATTTCACTCTCGGCTTTTTCTCGTTCCAGACAAACTTATTAAGTCCAGTTTGCCAAACTTTCAGTTGTTTATCATTTTTAAGCACCGGAATCATTTGAAACAAAAACAGAAATCTTGGCAAAATGTTCATCTTAACTGCTGCTATTCTTCCAAGTAAAGACAGTTGCAGCTTTTTCCAAGTCTCTATGTCTTTCTGAACCTCTCGCCACAACACCTCATAGTTATTTTGAAACAATTTCATATTTGATTCTGCAACCTGAACTCCAAGATATTTTACCTTAGGTACAATTTCAAAACCTGCCCTCCTTTCAAGCTCATGTTTACGATCTTGTGTCATATTTTTGATTATCATTTTAGTCTTTTTTGAATTCAGTCTAAAACCTGAAACTCTACCATAGTCTTGTATAATGTCGTTCATCAGGATTATTGATTCCATTGGTTGTGATAGGGTAACCACCAGATCATCTGCAAATGCCTTTATTCTATAATCCTCTTGCCTTATCATTATGCCTTTCAAAATTTTTGAGTCCCGTATTGTATTTAGCAAGACTTCCAATGTTAAAATAAATAAGAGTGGGGACAACGGACATCCCTGTCTTGTTCCTTTTTCAATTTTAAACTCTGTCGTCAAACTTCCATTAATAATAATCTGTGCTTTTTGCTCTTGATAAATTGCTGAGATTGCCTGTATAAATTGGTCCCCAAAGCCCATCTTTTTTAAAGTCTTTAGTAGAAAATTCCAGTCCACTCTATCAAAGGCCTTCTCCGCATCCAAAAAAACCAGCACTGCAGAAATCTGTTTATTCTTATCAAGATATTCCAATAAGTCTATTACTTGCCTTACATTGTCCTTCATGTATCTGCCCTCAATAAATCCCGCTTGGTCCTCATGAATCACCTTTTGGATTACTGGCATCAACCTGTTGGCTAATACCTTCGCATAAATTTTATAGTCTGTGTTCAAAAGAGATATTGGTCTGTAGTTCTCTGGTTTTTTAGGACCAACTTGTTCCTTTGGTATCAAAGATATATAAGCAGTTGTCCAAGATGGGGGTATTTTACCCCCTTGTTGAATATTGCAAAATAAATCTCTAAGTTGTCCCACCATTTCAGCTTGTAAAGTTTTGTAATACACTGCAGTCAAACCATCCGTGCCAGGAGCTTTGGCTGTTTTTAGCTGTTTAATTGCTGCTGTTATCTCCTCCTCTGTTATAGGATAATTCATTCTTTCCTTTTGTTGATCAGTAATTTTTGTAACTCTCTTATCCTTTAAATATTTTTCTATAAGTCCATTCTGCACCTCTTCTTTGGCATATAGTTTAGTATAATAATCCACAAAAACTTCTTTAATTAGTTTTTGTTGAAAGATTTCTTTCCCTCCAATATCAATACTGTCAATAGTCCGTATACTTTCTTTTTTCCTCAATGTGTAGGCCAACCATCTGCCCGGTTTATTAGCATTGCAAAATGTATTATGCTTCGCGTATTGTAAGCTTGTTGCAACTTGTTCCGCCATAAGCATTTGGAATTGGTCTTTCAAAAGTTTTATAGCACTTCGTATTCTTTCATCTGTTGGGTTTTTAATAAGTAACTGTTCTTTATTCTTTATTTCCATTTCCAACTCAGATCTTTTCTTTTGTCGGAACAGTCTATGTTTAGAATTCATGTAGATAAGTACCCCTCTCATATAAGCTTTACTTGCGTCCCAAACAATTTCAACTGGGGTACCTTTATTCAAATTTATTTCAAAAAATTCTTTCAAATGCTTTTTAAGTTCTATTATATTTTTTCATATCTAAACAAGTTCTCATTTAATCTCCAAGAACGTCTCTCAACCTTATCCATCTCGATTTCTATCCATACAGGACTATGATCAGTCAAAGTTCTTGGAAAAATCTTTGTTCTTTTTGTCTTAACAAGTAGATCATTTGACAACAAGATAAAATCAATCCTAGAAAAGGATCTATGTCTATCAGAAAAGAAAGTGTAATCCAATTCATTTGGATTATGTATTCTCCAAACATCTTTTAGTTCCATATCTTCTTTCATATCAAAAAAGGTCTGTGGTAATCTAATTCTAGACTTTGCCAAGCTCTTTTTATCTAATTTAGAATCAATTACTCCATTCCAATCTCCCATGATTAAAATAGATCTGTAGTCCCATTGCAATATTTTAGTATGTAACATCTTGTAAAAATAATCCTGTTGTTGGTTGGGAGCATAAATTCCAATCAAAAGAATTTGACCATTTGCTGTGAACAATTCAATTGCTACAAATCTACCATCTTGATCTACTTCTATAACTTTTGCTGTTAATTTTTTATTTACATAAATAACCACACCATTCTTTTTCTGCGAAGTTGAAGATATATAATGTGCTCCTAGTTTTGAGTTTATCAAATATTTTTGATCTTGAGTTGTGATATGCGTTTCTTGTAAACATATTATATCATTATTAAATTGTTTCAAATATGTAAATAATTTCTTCCTTTTCTGTGCTGAATTCAACCCATTGACATTCCAAGATAAACACTTAAAGGTCATTAGCCTCTTTCTGGAGCGCAGAGCAATATGCTTGAAGTTCATCCGAGAGCTTCGATCTCGCTCCTCCCATAGCTCCAATCTCTTGTGCAGTGCTCTTAACTGCCTTCTTGTCTTGTCTTTCCTGTTGTTGTTGTTGCTTTTGTTTAAGTAGCTTGGATTGAGCTCTAGTTATACGTTGATCTTTAACTTCAGTCAACTGAATCAAATCCAAAATTGGAGAAGAATCCAGCAAGGGCTCACTCAGAATACCTCCTTCTGCACCTTGCACGTTTTCTAATTCCTGCTTAGACTGTTCTTTCAATTGCCTCTCTTCACTCTCCTTAATCTCCAAAACTGTAGATGTACGTGGAGATGGTGTTCTTTCCTTAAGAATAGTACTGTAAAAGTGTTGTGCCTTCTCCACGGTATTCAACCGATATCCTTCTCCCTTATATCTAAAAATTACCCCAGCTGGTGCATCCCACCGGAAGGGTATCTGTAAATTTTTCAATTCCTTAACAAGAAAACCAAATTCTTTTCTAGCTTTCAGCATTTTAGGAGGTAATTCTTTAAAAATTACAAGCCGTGAGCCCCCCACTTGTACAGAAGTGTGAAAAGATTTTTGCAGGATATCATTTCTAATTTCTCTCTCAGTAAAGTATATGACCACATCTCTGGGTAGTTGTCTTTGCCTGGCCACCCAAGAGTTCACTCTGTAAATTTTATCTATTTTATGAAATACCAAATCAGGATTAACTTGTAAAATCTTAGCCAGGGCTTCAGAGCAAACTTGTCTCAGATCCTGTCTTTCCTCCTCTCGAATTCCCCGAAGCCGTATGGCAAATTCCATCGCCCGGAATTGTATCATAACAATCTCATCTTCAATTCTCTGCATTTTATTGTCAACTTCATCAATTTTATAGTCATTGTCTTTCATCCTAACATTAACTTCTGATTTAAATTCTTCAACTTTAAAATCAACTTTCCCAATAAAATCTGCCAGGCCAGACGCCACTTCAGATATTTTTTTGGTCACCATAATTTGATTCTGTTTCACCATGTCTTTAACTTCATTAATTTCCTGCAAAAATTCCTGATGTGATTTTTGAAGTTTGTCATCTATCTCCTGTTGTGATTCTTGAAATTTATCATCCAAAGTTTTAGAAATAAATTCTTTTAAATCTGCCACATCAAATTCTTTTTTCTGAGTTTGTAGCTGTTGAGCAGGGGGAAGTTGCGTTTGATGTTTATGTGTGGGGGATCCCCCCCCTGATGCCTTCCCTTCCTGCTTCTTTGAAGCCATCGTGCCACGTAGACTAGTTTTTTTGAAGAGGGAAGTTCTTTTTCCTTTCCCTCTTCCACAGAAACTTCTAAAAAAGTCCCCCAGATTTAATCAGGTAGAACTAAAGTAAAGCAAAGTCAAATTTTAGCAAAAGAAATTTTTTCTTTAGATAGAGCAACTTTGTAGCAATTTTACAACTTTGTAGCAAAGCAGGGAGGCTTCACAAATCCACTTTCACTAGCTCGTTAACTCAAACGCTGGACGCCATATTTTTTTAAATCACTTTCACTCGCTCACTTTCTTTTTTGATTTAAAAAGTCAACAAAGCACCAATACTTGCAGTTTTCAAGTTTCTGGATTCAAGTTGATATTTCCGCTGTTTGTTAAAATTAATTCCTCTCACTTTAAAAGTTTGCTGCTGCCGGCTTGTTCTGCTGAAGGCAGAATCGTCCCACGCCGCCCGGAGTCTCCGCAGGTTGGAAGGGAGCCACACCTGTTTTCACCCCCAGAAGCAATTCCCTGGGGGGGTTACAGGGGCTCAACCTGTACTCTGCTGTCTCTGCTCCTGCAATCCTCAAGATTTCGGAGTTTTCGAGCCGCACCTCGTTCGCGGGGCGGCTCTACAGGCGGCGGGGCTGGCGGTCTTTAAGAAGTCACCGCCGTCGCCGAAGCTCGCAAACCGGAAGTCCTCTTCCGTGTTTGTATTTTGACGATAAAAACTAAACAGTGACTTAATGTGATTTTTTTTGGGTCATTGTTAGTAAAGTTTAGCATAGTTTTCTGTCTTGTGAATTGAGCCTGTCCTCCAAAGAAGGGCTGAAAAAACTTTGTTGCTCCTCATTCCGGAGTTTGCATGATAGAAACTGACATAATTTTGTATCTTTATCTTGGATTCCCCAGAGGGGCTTTAAAGATGACTGGACCCTCCAGACAGAGACTGAATTTAGGGAGAGGATCCCAGCTGAGCCCCCCCACCCCAAATATGGGCGATGGCAGCAGAAGCTCCCAACCTCCTCCTTGGGGGCAGGGGGTGGGGCCAGGGTGGAGGGGCCAATGGTTTTCTGGGGGTGAGGAGAATTCTGGGAGTTGAAGTCCAAGTGTCGGAGTCTGAGAAACTCTTAATTTAGGCCTTTACGTTGAGAGTCCCTGATCATGAGAAGAGTTGGACAGCCAGGATCTCAATCCCCTCCAAGGTGGCTGAGGGGCATTTCTGCCTTTCTTTGTGCTGACCAAGTGCAGGATCAGCCCCAGAGGAGGAGAAGGGTCAGAGCAGCTTCTGGGGAAAGTGAAGGGGGAGATTCAGGGGAAATCTGGTGCATTGCAAAGGTCTTTGAAGGAGAGTTTGAGGGCCCTAATTGGGTTGCTGAAAGGAAGAAATTTTGGGATAATCAGACTGAGATTTTCTGTGGAAGGAGGAGGAGCCCCTCTGAGTCCTGGGTTCAAAATCCGATTCTTGCTCAGATGGCTGAACTCTGGGAGGGGAGGGGGGATTTTCCAGCCGGGAGGGGGGGGGAACAGGGATGAGGAGGAAGATCTGGGGGGCTAAGTCACTCCATTGCTCCTTCCTTCCCTCCCCCCTTTGCCCTTCCCCATTTGGGTTTCCCCCAAAGGATCCCATGGCCTCTGGTCTCCCCCGGATTCCCCCTCCCCCATTTTATAAAATCCCTCCTCAATTCTGCACCTATTAACAGTCCAGGTTGGCCTTCAGTGAAGTCAGGATTGGGTTTTTTTCCCCTGTGAATGGAAAGGAGGGGGGACCAGGGGGGGTTTCCTGCTGCTTTTGAGCTTCTGGGAGGGTGGAATCCCCCCTTTTACCTGTGCAGCCATTGCAGCTTCCTTGGGGCAGAGGCTGAGCCACCCAGAAGGGGGTTTGAGGGAGGCCTTGATGGAAGGGGGGAGATCACATTTGGGGCAGGTAAAGTTTGGGGGACCCTCCCCTCCCCTCCTCTCTCACCCCCCCACCTTCCCTTCCCTCCAACCCTTCAGTCCCTCCAGAAGCTGCTTTTTTTCCCTTTCAGTCACTCCCTCATTTCCACCATCTCCCCCTTCCTTCCCCCCTTCCTCCTCTGCCCCCCAACTCTCCTCCTCCTCCTCCTCCTCTTCCTTCTTCCTCCCCAGAGCCTCAGATGGGAGCCTCCATGGGATCAGGGTCCTTGGCTGAAGCCCCCTAACTTCTCCCCTCTGGCTCCCTTCCAGGCGCCTCCTCCCACTCCATGAAGTATTTCTCCACCGCCATCTCGGACCCCAGTCAGGGGCAGCCCCACTATGTCACTCTGGGGTACGTGGACGGTCAGGTCTTTGTTCACTACGACAGCCACAGCCGGAGGATGAAGCCTCGAGTCTCCTGGATGGAGAAGGTGGGGAAGGAGGATCCCAAATACTGGGACAGAAACACCCAGAGAGAACGTGCCCAAGAGGTGGTGTTCAGAGAAAACCTGGAGATTGCAAGGAATCGTTACAATCAGAGTGAAGGTGAGTGATGGGCCAGGGGGCTCCTCCAGCCCCATAATCCCCTCCTCAGGAACCAGAGGGGGGAGAAAGCAAAAGTTCAAAGCGAAAGGCGGCCTCCACATCTTTTAAAAAGTCTTTTTTATATGTTTATTCTTTTTTTTAATAATATAAGATTGTCCTTCCCTCCATAACTGACGTTTTCTGCCAACTGCAGTTAATAAAAAGATGTTTAGAGAATATTGATATGGATAAGGATATAAACTGAGGT
This sequence comes from Pantherophis guttatus, assembly GCF_059756535.1. Lineage (NCBI taxonomy): Eukaryota > Metazoa > Chordata > Lepidosauria > Squamata > Colubridae > Pantherophis > Pantherophis guttatus. The sequence goes on from NC_142064.1 coordinate 276,549,780, forward strand.
AAAAAGAGACTGAAATCTCCCCTCCCCCCATGAAAGATGGAGGATCTGGCCTTGGTGGATCTCCTGCTGTGGGGGAGGAAGGGAATCACAGATCCCCCCCCCCAAAAAAACCAGGCAGGTGGATCCTAATTAGATCTTGGGGGAAGCAGATCCTCGTCCTTCTGTCTGTTTCCACCCCAGAGAAATGAGGGATCGAGTGCAGATCCACCTGGGGAGACTAGATCCCTTTCCTTCTCCCCCTGTTTGGAGGGGCGAGTGGGGCCCAAATGCCAGGAGCTTCTTCTCACCCTCCAGTTGGAAGGAGAGGCCGGGAGGACCAAATGGGGGGCTGGGGGGCTTTTGTGGGGGGGGGATCTCAGGGCCAGGATCCTCCCAATCTTCATGGGGAAGAGACGGAAAAGAAAGAAACCTCCATTTGGGGCCCTTCCAGAGTCTCTCGGAGCCTTCATGGCTTCCCATCCTTGGTCCCTCAGGCTGAACTCCTGCACGGCCCTCTTGGTGGGGCTGCCCTGGAGGGGGGGAGACTCTTTCTTCTGCAGCCCCCCCCTTCTGCCATCTTTGGGGGACAAGATTCACCTGCAAGGAACCTTATTTGGGGAGGGTCTGCAAGGAAATGTGTGTGTAAAGAGAGGCTGCTTTTGGCTGAGGAAAAGCTTCTCCACAAACAGGAGCCATTTTCCCTCCTTTCATCCCAAGGAGCTGCAGCCCCCCAATTCTTCCTCCCTTTCCTTGCCCCTCCCCCTCTACAGGTGACCCCCAGAGCTCTGCCAGTTCTGCCCCTGATCCCCCAGGATCTCCCCAGATCCCTCCAGGCCCCCTGCTGGCCTCTCAGGGGAGCAGAGCTGGACCCAGAGGGCTCCCCCTGGTGGAGGAAGGGGGAAGGAGACCGGCCAGAGTGGAGGGGAGCCTCCTTTCCAGGCTCAACAGCCCCAAATGTCCCAACCTTTCCTCAAAGGGAGGCTGCTTCCTCCCTCCCATCACCTCAGTCGCCTCCTCTGGACCTTCTCGGGCTCCCTCCTCTCCTTTCGGAGGTCTGGTGACCAGAAATATTCCAGATGTGGCTGCACCCTTGATTTTTTTTGTTTAATTTGATTTATATGCCGCCCTTCTCCGGAGACTCAGGGCAGCTTACAATGCATTAAGCAATAGCCTTCATACTTTTGTATATTTATACAAAGTCAGCTTATTGCCCCCACAAACTGGGTCCTCAATTTACCTACCTTAGAAAGGATGGAAGGCTGAGTCAACCTTGAGCCTGGTGAGATTCGCACTTACAGTAATTGCAGACAGCTGGTGTTAATCACAATGCTATCAGTCTGCTGAGCCACCAGGCCCATTTGCTCTAAGGCTTTGTGATATTAGCCTGTGTTTTCAATACCATTTTAATGATCGCTGACATCCTGTTGGTCTTTTTAATTTTTTAATATAATTTGTATTAAACCTTTTAAACAAAAGATAAAAACTAATAGAAGGTAACAGAAAGAAAAGTGATAAAAAAATCAAAGAAAAATAAAAAAAAGTACAAGAAAAGAAAACAATTGAAGAAAATAAAGAAAAAAGACATAAAGAAGTGGCTTCTGATATTCTTCACAGCAGTTCTAAATATTACTACATTTTAGCCCCTCTAAAGCAGCTTTTCTTAATCTTTTGGCCCTGAAGGAACCCTTGAACTATTTTTCAGACCTCAGGAAACCCCTGAAGATCCAGGCTCAGAGAAAGGCTGAAATTGTTTCATGCATAGACTTTTTTTTTTTTTTTAAATTTGATTTATATGCCGCCCTTCTCCGGAGACTCAGGGCGGCTTACAATGCGTTAAGCAATAGCCTTCATTCTTTTGTATATTTTATACAAAGTCAGCTTATTGCCCCCACAAACTGGGTCCTCATTTCACCTACCTTAGAAAGGATGGAAGGCTGAGTCAACCTTGAGCCTTGGAGAGATTCGAACCAGCAGAAATTGCAGGCAGCTGTGTTAATAACAGGGTGCACTAAACCACTGTACTATCAAGGCACCTTTGAGATGCATTAATAGTGTTCTTACACGAACAATAAAAAAAATGAAACTTGCCTTTTCAATGTGATCCCTGTGCTTTCTTTTTACTGCACAAATATTCAGTTCTGTGCCAAACTTGAAATAAGAACACATTTCATCTTCAAGTGAAATAAGACAATTTCTGTCTTGGCTTTTGATGCTTCTGAAGTACGACAGAGCTTGTTCCCAGAAGTTGAAAACTGCTGCCACATGTTCAGGGCCTTCCTATGAATGGCAGGAGATTAATCTTGGGCAGAAATCCAGAACTATTTTTCCCACGGGGAGATCAGGGAATCTCCTCTCGAGAGCAGGATCAGATTGCAGCTCACGAGGTTCTTCCTCTTCCTCCAAAGGGAAGTTCTCTGGCTGAGCAGAAGATGCAGAGAAAGGATCCTTCACCCGTCATTCCTGGGTGTGGAAAGGGAGGGAAAGGACTGGTCAGTTTAGTTCAGCTGTACTTACAGGAGGTTTTCCATTAGATTTGAGAATTCCTGGCATCCTTCCTCCCTCTCAAGCCCAGACAGGAGTAGAAACATTTCAAGATTTCCTTTTGGTTTTTTCAAACGTTCAGTTTTCGTTTAAATCCAAGAATCTGTTCACTCGAAGTTGAAATATCTTCTCCAGGGCCTTGTAGAGACTGTGAACTTCAAACTTCATTTCAAAGGTCAATAACCCTTTGGGTCTCCAGATGAGACTGGGCCACTTGCTGCTGTTGCTAAGGAAAATATTCCTTTGTGGCCCTTCGAGGCTTCATTCCCACATTGCACTAAACCATGGTTTGTTTCTGGTTAGCCCAAAGTGGGAACCAGCCTTTGTGACTTGGTGCTATTTGTGAAGGTAGACCAAGATTTATGCTCACAGAGATCCCTGCAAGCTTTTGTGTAGATTAACCAGATCCTCTTTGAGGCCATGAGATTCTCAGTCCCTTTTTGCAGCCGCAGATTCAGGCAACTGTTCCCTCTCTGGGATACCTTCCTTCCCTCCCAGAGAAAACAGCAAAAAAAAAGATGGAAGGATCTCCGTCCCTCTGTTTCTTTTACCAGTCCTTTTTTCGGTCTCCCTTGGGTTCCTCTGTTGGCTTTTCCAGATTCCCTTTTTCTGGGGAGATTCAGGGACTCCATCCTGGAGGTGGAAGCAAAATGTAGGGACGCAGGGAGAGGGAGGGGAGAAGGGCAGTTAGTGATGGAGGCTTTCTTTTCCTTGAATGCTAGAGAGGAAACAGTCCCTGTGTCAAAGTCCCTGTAGGGAAGGGGAGTAGCTCTGTCTATCTTCGGGACTCCTGAAACCATCCTCCTGACTGTCTTTTAGGCCTGCACACATTGCAGCTGATGTATGGCTGTGAGCTCCAGAGAGATGGGAGCAAAGGAGGATTTCGTCAGTATGGCTATGAAGGGAGGACCTTCATCGCCTTCGACAAGGAGATCCTCACCTGGGTGGCTCCTGAACCCCAAGCCCAGATCACCCAGAGGAAATGGGATGCTCTCCCAGGAATGAATCAGGGACAGAAAGCCTACCTGGAGGAAATCTGCATTGAGTGGCTGGAGAAGTACTTGTCCTACGGGAAGGAGACATTGCTGAGGACAGGTGAGCATCTGAATGCAGACTGGACTTTCCTCCTTTATGGCTGGATCTCTTGTACACATTCAGCCCCTTTGGCCCCCGGTCTGGAGCTTGTTTGCCCTGGTGGGAATCCTCCCCCTTTCAGCCTCTCTCCAAGACATAGGAAGCCCTCTTTGGTTCCCATTGCCAGGCAGCCATTCAATGGACCAGGAAATGCAGCCTCTCCCTGGCAGGTCTCTGTGTGGATCAGGCAGGAAAATCACTTAAGGGTGCCCTGTTCACACCCACAATGAGGCAACCATTTGGGGCTATTCAATGAAACCCCCATTAGCCAAACTGTAGTTGGGAGTGGTGGGCACCCTTAATTTCCCCCCATTAACTCTGCTTCTCCTCACATCCCATAGGCGGCTCCCTCCCTGCCTTGCACCTGATGATGCACCTCCCACCCCCACCACTAGAGGGCTCCACTTCTACCATTATTAAGACATCAGTGCCCCCACTTGGGCTAAGAAGGCCATGGATGAAGGGTTCTTTTCTTTCCAGGGCAGTGGTGGGGGAGCAAAGTTTCTGTCAACCTTTCTCTTAAACTTCAAACGGGTTCCCACAATTCTCAGTGATCTTTCTCAAAACAACCCTCTCCCTACCTTCAGGAACACCCCCTCATGCCCCAGGGGAGCTCACATTATAATCATTTCCTAGAATTTTTAAAATTAATTTACTATGTAGACCACCCCCTCTCTCCTAGGTCTATCTCTTCCCCCCTGGGGTCCTTGATCCCTCCAGGATCAGATGGATGAGATTAGGATCAATGGAGGAATCCCCTCCCCCGATGATTGCCAACAGCCCCTCCCTGCCTGGGGAAGACCCTCTCCTTTTTCCATTGGCATCAATCTCTCTCTGCCCCCCCCCCCTTTTCAGAGACAAAACCTCTTTTCCAAATTGATCAGTGTGAGATTCCCTTTGATCTCTCTTCCTCTTAAAATTGTGGTTGTGTCCCTTGGAAAGTTGTCTGGAGCAGCCTCAGATTCAGGGGAGCAGAAGAGGATGGAAAAAGTAGGGAGAATCTTCTGTGTTGCTGTTTTGAAAGGGAACTTAAGAGACCATCTCCACTATCCCTCCCCTGAAGGGAGCAGCCCAGGATCAGTCAGAGTTCAAAGCAGTCAGAGTGGAACTTTCTTGGACCTTTAATTTGATGCTGGAGGTTTTTCAGGCTGAGTCCCTGGGAAGGACTCAAAATCAGGAGTTCTTGTGGTTGAGCATTTTCCAGATTTGGAGCATTTCCTAAATCTATTGGAGATGCTGCAGGTGTGGAATGTGGATTAAAACTAAGTGGTGGGAGATTTCCTGTCCCTCCAAGTTTCTCATCTACCTTCCAGGCTCTGGAGGGGCTCAGAGTTAATTCTGGGGGTGCCATTTCTGCAGAGACCCCAAAGGTGACGATGAGCAGCAGGACGGAGGCTGAGGATGGGATGGAGATGCACGTCTGCCGCCTGGATGGCTTCTACCCCAGGGACATCGATGCCTCCTGGAAGAGGGATGGGGAGGTTTGGCTACAGGACACCTTCCATGGGTCTCTGGCCCCCGATGCAGATGGGACCTACCACTACTGGCTCAGTGTCCGGATCGATCCCAAAGAGAGGGACCGCTATCACTGCCATGTGGATCACGATGGTCTGCAGGATCCTCTGGACGTGGCCCTGAAGGGTGAGAGGCTGCAGGGAGGGAAAGGCTGGGCTCTTTGGCAGACTGGAGGGTTGTGGGAGAGAAATCTGACCCCAGCTGTGTCCAGATGTGAGCAAAGCTAACCTCTGAGTCATTGATTTTTCCAGTGTTTGAGGTTGGTGAAGCTGCAGGGACCAGACCATAGAACTGGCTTCAGGTGATGGAAACTACAGAATCCCATCACAATATTGGATCGATCCTGATGAAATTCCCTTAGATCCTCTCTTAGGCCTTCCCTGTTTCTTGCTGTCAGCAGAAAAGCAGCAGTTACGCTGAGCACCAGAAAGAGATTTGATTTTGTTTACAATTCCTAAGGTTCAAACATCAGGAGTCTCTGGTAGCCTTTTTCTGAAGGCAAATTTTGACTTAAAATTGATGAACTGCAGCTGCCTCCAGGAAATGCAGAGAGGCTGGACTGATGCATCAGGAGTCAGAAAAGAAGCTACCAAATCTGATTTTTTTCCCATCAGAGACTAACAGGGTTTCCTGCTTTAAAGGTCAAAAGGTCACCCTGTAAGAAAGAAGTTGCACATTATTGTATGATATGATGTGTGAATTCCTGAGGCTCAGCATAAAACCCAAGGAAAAAATCCCTCTCTCAAGGGGTTCTGTATATGCTCATAAGAGAAAGAGCCCATGGACTTTTTAATTTTGGGTATTTCCAGCTTTCATTTCTGTAGGTCTCTTCTTCCCTGATTGGGAAGATTGTTTGGGGTTCTTCTTCAATGATCTGCTCTTTCTCCCAATTCAGAACCAACCAATTCAAAATCCAACCTGGGGCTCATCATTGGCTGTGTAATGGCTGTACTTGCCGTGATTGTGATTGTTGGGATTTTGGCTTTTATTTACTTTCGCAGTAAGTATTCTTTTTTGGATGATTGGGGGAAGATGGGGAGCTTCCTCCTAGTCTCTCCCTTTGGGGAGATTCTTCTGGGCTTCCTTCTGTCCTGTTTTCCCAGCCCTCTTGGGGAGCATCTGAGATCTCAGCCTCTTGCTGGGACTCCAGTCTCGACTCAGACTGAATCTGAGATTCAGGCAGTCCTGTCTTCTCCTGACCTGGGAAGGGGCATCGCAGTTCCGTCCTTTTCAAAGGCTTTGTTCAAAGAGCAGCAGAGAAGGATTTCCATGAAAATCTTCCTCCCCTCCCAGTTGCTTCTGCTGCTTCCCCCAATTCCCCTCCATCCACCTCAGAGGCAGCAGCTCTCTCTTTTGGGCAAATCAGGAGATACATTTGTATTTTGAAGATCTTTCTGTCTTTGTTGATGGGACAAAGTGACTGTGAAGTATCTCCTGGGGTTCTTCCTCCTATGGAGGGAGAGTTTGGATGATCTCCGGTGGATTCTTTTGAGCTTTCACTGATTTTTATCCTTGCAGAGAGACGTCAAGATGGCTACAATGCAGCACCCAGTGAGTGTTTTGTCCTCTTTCCATGTAATCTCCAATTTAGAGCAGGAACCACAGAGTCAGTATTGGTTGAGAGGGATGTGTGTATGTATGTTTCTGTGTGCTATCTTCCTCTTCACCCTAAGAACCAGGCTGGGGAAGATGGGCTCCCTTTTCATTACAGCCAGATTGTTCTTGGAAGTGGAGTCTTCAGGGAGAAACATCTGGGAGAAGGAACCTTCAAGAAGATGAGAAGATCTGGCTGGTGGAAAGTCCCTCTGACTGAGAAATTGCTCTGTTTCCCAAGTAGGCAGAAACGAAAGGCCTGGCCAAAAGAGAATCAGAAGCTCCATAAAATTAGGGATGACAAGGGGCCATTTTGAGAGAAGAGGAGCTTTGTGGGATGCCAGCTGGATCTCCCCATGGCTCACTAAGCACAAACTGGTTACAAAAAGAAACTTTGGCTCCATCTGTAGCTTTTTAGGTCAGCTCTGCCTTCTGGTTTTGTGTGATATAAATATAAATTTTAAGAATTTATTATGCCTTTCTTATGGCTTTTAGCCAAAGCAGTTTGGTTCAAACTCTCTCCATGTTATTTGTGGGTCTTTTTTTTTCTTATAAAGTTTTTTATTTTTATTTTTCATAAACACATTTACATGTACAGTCATTTCCATCATTTTTCATTCATCTTTTCTTTTGACTTTCATTTTTCATTTTTACTTTTACGGGGCTGCTCTTTTACCTCTTTTATTTGTGGGTCTTTGAAGGTGTGCGAGAGAGAAAGGGAGGGAGGGAGGGAGGGAGGGAGGGAGCTGGAGTCAGAAAGAGCTGAGCTGCCCCACCTATAAGCTTAGAGAGAGACCTCCTCACCCCCTTTTTCTTTCTTTCTTTTCCAGCAAGAGACAAAGGATCCAACAGTTCAGACCAGGGTGAGTCGGAGGGAGCTGCTGCTCCTGCTGCTGCATGAGCCATTCTGCCCCTTTGCAAGACTTTGGAGAGATGGATGCGGAAATGAAAAGAGGGAAAGGCTCCTATTTTTTTAAGCAGCCCCCCCCCCAATTCATCCTCCCTATGTCAGCACTGACATAGAAAAGGGAGGAGAAGCCTGAACTTTTGCCTGCTAAATCCCTTTGAAGATTCGGTCTCCTCGGAGATGGGGAGGGGGGAGACATTCCTGTGATCTGACGAATAAGGAATCAGGAGAGTGACTTGGAAGATAGCCAATGAGAAGCAGAGAATTGGGGATCAGAAAGGGAGGGATTGGGGGGCAAAGGTCAGTACTGACCGCGAAGAGTCAGGATCAGGTTGCTGTGCTCGAATAAAGAGAAAATTTCCTTAAAGATCGGCAGTTTGGAAGTTCATTTATTTTGAGATAGCATCGAAACCTGACACCCTATGTGTCTGGTTCTGGTGGAATAATAAGAATAATTGCACCCACTTTGGCCTAGTGGTGAGGGCACCAGGCGAGACCATGAGTTCTGGTCCCGCCTTAGGCATGAAAGCCGGCCGGGTGTCACAAAATTCACTTTCCTTGCACTGGTTCATCCTGCAGAGGAGAAGGGAAACTCTCCCTGTTGGATTCAGGCAGAGGAGGCAGCCCAGAGTCTGCATGGTGGAGCCTTGACCCCCTTTGGAGGGAATTGCCCTCAATTCTTTGAAGCGAAATAGGGAAACTTCCAGCAATGTCATGATCCCCAGAGACGCTTCTGCTGGCATAGCTGAGACCTGACTGATTGTGGAAGGGGGTGGGGGGAGATTCCCTCTTTCAGAGATGTGCCCAGCTGGGTTTAGGGTTTGGCCCCAACGAGATCCCAGCCAGGATTGGTGGGTTTACAGTGGTCATCTGAGAATCTCTTCTGGCACTCAGGATGCTCCCACCCCACGATTCTGGTTATGACTCCCTGTTTCTGACTCTGGGCTGACATGATGGGCTTGTTGCTACTGTACCAGCCTCCCTGCTGCATGGCCACCTCCCTGCCTCAGTTTCTGGGGGCCACCTCAGGATTGCCATGGACTTGCCCAGGATTCTGGTCCTGGGAGACTTCAATCTGCCATCCCTGGGTTTGGCCTCAGAAGCAGCCCAGGGGTTCATGGCCTCCATGGGGTCTGTGAGCCTCTCCCAGATCGTCCTGGGTCCGACTTGAGACAGCAGTCACACACTGGACGTGATCTTCTTGTTGGAGCAATGGCAACATAATCTGATGGGGGAATCTGGTTTTTATTGATTGTTTTAAATATTCTACATGCCATTTTATTGAATTTTACTGTGAGCTGCCTAGAGTCACCTTAATGAGATAGGTGGGATGGAAGTTTAATTACTAAATTAATAAAAAGCTTTATGTCCTCTGAGAAGTTTGTGAAGCTGCAGAGGTTTAATGGTGAAGAGAGAGAGGATCAGGACAAAGCTATTCCTGTCCCTGTCCCTGTCCCTGTCCCTGTCCCTGTCCCTATCCTATCCTATCCTATCCTATCCTATCCTATCCTATCCTATCCTATCCTATCCTATCCTATCCTATCCTATCCTATCCTCTCACTCTGTGTCTGTCTCTCCAATGCAGGGAGGAACCAGGCCATATAGCAGCCCACTCGCAGGTGAGTGGCCCCACGGGGGTCTGTGTGGGGAGGAGGGAGAGAGGAGAATGAGGGCTTTGAGGTCCAAGGGCCAACAGATGGTGAAGGTGCTTTGGGAAATCCCTCTTCTCTCTCCTATTCATCTCAAAGGCTGGAAGGGAAGGAATTTGGGGGAGATCCAGAGGGGCTCTGGGAAGGGGGGGGGCTCTGCCTGCCCCCAAACTCTTCTCCTGCAAGGCCAGACTGTGGCTCCTTTTGGGATCTGACTGTCTTGGATCAGGAGGCTCAGAGAGCTGCAGAGAGGAGATTTGTCAAGGAAGGACGTAGCAGCTGTCCAGATGAAGTCAAAAGACACTGAGACAAACTTGTAGGTTAGATATATAAATGTATTTAAGATTTATAGTTGCAGCAGACAAGATAGTCAGGGAGACAGGAACATCTTGAGGTAAATCAAAAGGCACACGGAACACACAGACGAAAAAGGCGGGAAAAAGGGAAACTCCCCCTTTATACCCACAGCAACCAATCACAGCGTGGATTGCCTCATGCAGAAGCCAGTTCAACCAATCAACTACTGCCCATTGCACACTTAACCTGTTCCAGCTCCTAAACTTAATATCCTAACAGGACTGGGGGGTCCCCAGTGCAGGAGGGAAAGAGGGGCAGATGAGGGGCTTCTTGTGGGTCTTGCAGTCATGGATGGAGAAGGGGCTTCTCTCCACTCCTTCCAGCCCTCTGGGGATCCCTCCCTCCAGATGCTGAAGGAAGACATAGGGGGAAGATAAGGATCCGTAGATCTCCGGGAGCAACACAGACTAGTATTGGATTCCTATATTTGAGGGGGGGACATTGATTTTATGTAACTTGTGGGGCAGGTTCTCAGCTGTCTCAGAGCCAGTCCCAGCCCTGCCTCTCCCTTCTTTCTACCTTGGAATATCCCACCCAGCAGATCCCTCTCTTGAGGAAGCAGCAGTTCTCAGGAGTGGGATCAGCTGGGTAGATTGGTGCTGATCCCTCAGCCTGGGTGGTGGGATTCTTCCTCTGGGCTCCCTCCCAGACTGACCCTGCCTGCTTCTTCCCTCTCTTTGCAGCACGAGTGGACAGTCCCAGCATGAGGAGAGAGGAGAGAAGATGGGACCGACCTTCCCCTGAATTAGGCCGGACTCTCAGGAACCCTTCAGGCCCGTCCTGCATGCTTGGAACCAGGATGCATTTGGGGTCTTTCACCATCGCTTTTATCATTGGATCAGTAACCTTTTGTATTAGGATTGAGGAACCGAGGAGAAAAGAACATCTTACGTGTTTATAATTGTGGAATCAAAAGGATTCAAACTGGAATTAGTAGATATTATTTTATTTTTTATTTATTTGTATCCTGCTGAAGGCATTGAAGATATCTAACACACCTTCTCCTCCTATTTCCCCCACAACAACCACCCTGGGAAGTGGGTTGGGGTCAGAGAGAATGACTGGCCCACCCAAGCCGTCTTTCGTGGCTAAGGCGGGATTTAAACTCACAGTCTCTTTCTAGCCTGGTAACCACTACAACAAATTGCCTTGTATAGCTTGTAAATAGCTTTGTAATATAGCTTGTAGCAACTATGTTGTTATTTTTGGTGACCTTTAATAGGCTTCTGCTGATTAACAGGTTTTAGAGAAGGGCCCATAGCCCATAGTTGGTAAAGTTCCTAATTAAAAACCTAAGGAAAAGTTTCACAATTAAGAACCAAAACACAAGTATTTAACACTGGACTCAGAGATAACGATGGAAGCGGTTTGTGAGAAATAAGAAATTGGGTAGACTTTCTATGAATAAATTATAATAACAGACTGTTAAGAGAGTGCTTTGAATTTTAACTTTGCTGTTGTTCAACTGTTAACTATTTTTCCTTTCACATATGTAATCTACGACAGGTCAGTTAGGCTGCAAATAGATCTACAAGATTATAAATTTTGGACCTCTTTTGCAAGGGGGGAAGCTAATATTGTTGCAATAGATTTCTCAGTGTTCAACTGGGGGGGGGGCATAATATGTCTTCCTGTTTTTTCATTAATTTTTTTCCATGTTTTTCTTTAGTTTTGTTCTGTCTCTGTTCAATCCTTTTCTTTTGGATTTTAATCTTTTACACAAAATAAATAAAATAAAATGGTCAATTCTAAGAGAAATGGAACAGGAGATTCACAATTTGGCCTGGCTCCTTTCCCCCTAACTGTTGCACATACCATAAGAATACGAAAATAGTTTGTTGAAAATAAATGGTTTTGCTTTCTTCTTACCTGAGTTGCTTCCTATTATTGGAAGTTGGAAATAACAAGGATTTTTCCCTCCTGGCTGTTCAGGGACCCTGAGTTCCCTTTGAGTGGCAGGAAGGGGAGGAACCAAGGCAAAAACTGGGGGGCTCCTTGGGGAGGAGGCAGCCATTTTCCTCCTGTGTCCAGATGTTTCTCTTCCCTCAGGCTGTTGGCCAAGTGGCTGGTCTCTGAGCCTCATCTGTGTCTGCCTTGTTGGGTTGCAGAACTTATGGGAAAGATGTCCCCCATATTACAGATACTCCTCATTTGATGATTATAATTGAGCCCAAACTTTATGTTCCTAAGTGAGAAATTTATTAAGTGGGTTTTGCCCCATTTTACGACCATTCTTACCACAATTGTTAAGTTAATAACACAGTTATTAAGTGAGTCTGGAAGGGTATAGGGCCTCTGGAATGAGCAGGGGGTTGGACTGGAAGACCTCCAAGGTCCCTTCCAACTCTGTGACTCCGTTATTCTATTTCTGCCATTTGTGGGACCATCCAGAAGTCGGATATCACCATATTCCATTTTTCATGCTGAAGTTCTGGAAGCACAAATTATAATTTTTGCTATTCCTGGACTGGCCAAAGAAAATGAAAGTGTATATATAAAAAAAAGGCTAGGTGATATGAACTATTTTACCTGAAATAATAAAATGCAAACACTCAAACTGAAGAAAAAAGCGTACAGATCTGCCCATTTCCACTCAGAGTCATGGCTTATTGGAGCAGCCTATAAAAACAACAAAAAATGTTTTTGTTTTAACAATTTTTGTTTATATTATTGTGTTGGTGAAGCTTTTGTTTTGCAAGCTGCTATGAGTCACAAGGTGGCAAACGGCTGTTTTTGAGTCGAAAAGCCAAAGGTGAATTCAGTTGCCTTCATGCTGGGCTGGGGTGAGAAGGAGGCAGCGTCATGAGGACACGTCCTCTAACAACGGTTAGCCAGGCGCCTTCATGTTACCTTGAGAAGGACACAAAAATGAGCCCATGGAGTTTTTCATTTGGGGAAATTCCAGCTTTCACTTCTTTAGGTCTCTTCCCTGATTGGGAGGATTGTTTCGGGTTCTCCGTCAATGATCTGCTCTTTCTCTGTGGGAGCCCCTGCCCTTTGGAATGAACTGCCCCGGGACATACGCAAGATTTCCGCTGTGCTCTTAAGACCCTGCTCTTCCGACAGGCAGGGCTAGCTTCATAAATTGAGTTTTAAATTTGGAGTTCTTAAATTTTTGGGTTTTTTAGTTAATTGGTCTTAAATGTAATACTTTTAATAATTTTTAAATTTAAATTGTGATATTTGTATTGTGTTTTTACCTGGCTGTACACCGCCCCGAGTCCTTCGGGAGAGGGGCGGTATAGAAATAAAATTATCTATCTATCTATCTATCTTTCTCCCAATTCGGAACCAACAGATTCAAAATCCAACCCGTGGCTCATCATCGGCTACGTTGCGGCTGCTCTTGTCCCGGTGGGTGTGATTGCTGGGATCCTCCTGGTATTCTTCAGTAAGTATCTTTTCGGGGGGGGGGGTGATGGAAGGAAGATGGGGAGATTTCTCCCAAGTCTCTCCCTTTGGGAAACTTATTGGCTTCAGAAGTCCTGTTTTCCCAGCCCTCTTGGGGAGCATCTGAGATCTCAGGCTCACGCTGGGACTCCAGTCTCAATTCAGCTAAGTCTGAGACTCAGGCAGTCCTCTCTTCTTCTAAGCTGGGAAGAGGCATCCCAGTTCTGTCCCTCTTAAAGGGACAGAACTGATCAAAGAGCAGCAGAGAAGGATTTCCATGGAAACCTTCCTCCCCTCCCAGCTGCTGCTGCTGCTTCCCCCAATTCCCCTCCATCCATCTCAGAGGGAGCAGGTCTCTCTTGGGGCAAATCAGGAGATACATTTGTATTTTGAAGGTCTTTCTGTCTTTGTTCATGGGACAAAGTGACTGTGAAATATCTCCTGGGGTTCTTCCTCCTACGGAGGGAGAGTTTGGATGATCTCTGGTGGCTTCTTTTGAGCTTTCACTGATTTTTATCCTTGCAGAGAGACGTCAGGATGGCTACAAAGCAACGCCAAGTGAGTGACTTGTCCTCTTTACATGTAATCTCCGATTTAGAGCAGGGACCAGAGGCACCGTTAATTGAGAGGGGAGTGTGCATGTATGTTTGTGTGTGCTTTCTTCCTCTTCCTTCGAAGATCCAGGCTGGGGAAGATGGGCCCCCTTTTCATTACAGCTAGGCCAGGGGTGGGTTCCACTTACTTTCATTATTGTTTTGCATTGGGAGCACGTGCAGTCCTTCTGCGTGCATGCAGCGCTTCTGCGCATGCACTGAATGTCTGTGATGACGGGTGGGCAGAGCCTCCCACCGCCGCTACTACCGGTTCGCAAGATCTGGAGCGTTAGGAACCCACCACTGAGCTAGGATGTTAGTGGGAGTGGAGTCCTCCAGGAGAAACATCTGGGAGAAGGAACCTTCAAGACGATAAGAAGACCCGGCTGGTGGAAGGTCCCTCTGACTGAGAACATGCTCTGCTTCCCAAGTAGGCAGCAAGGGAAGGCTTGGCCAAAGGAGAGTCAGAAGCTCCATAAAATTAGGGGTCAAAGGGGGGCATTTTGAGAGAAAAGGAGCTTTGGGGGATGCCGCCTGATCTCCTCTTGGTCTCCCATCACAAGGCTCACTAAGTACGAACTGGTAAGAAAAAGAAACTTTGGATCCATCTGCATCTTTTTAAGTCAGCCCTGCCTTCTGGCTTTGTGTGATCTACACATACATTTTAAGAATTCTTTCCGATGCCTTTTAGCCAAAGCTGTTTGATCCAAACTCTCTCCATGTGTTTGTGAGTCTTTGATTGTGTGCGAGAGAGAGAGAGAGGGAGGGAGGGAGCTGGAGCCAGAAAAAGCTGAGCTTCTCCACCTATAAGCCAAGAGAGCAACTTTCTCACCCTCTTTTTCTTTCTTTCTTTTCCAGCAAGTGACAAAGGATCCAACAGTTCAGGCCAGTGTAAGTCAGAGGGAGCTGCTGCTGCTCCTACATGAGCCATTCTCTCCCTTTGCAAGACTTTGGGTGGATGAGGGGATGAAAAGAGGGAGAGGCCCCCCTTTTTAAAGGCCCCCCCCAATTCATCCTCCCTGGGTTCTCTCTATGTCCAGTTCTAGTGAAATAATTAAAAGAGTCAGTTTGGTTTAGTGTTGAGGGCACCAAGTGAGTCTAACTGGGTTGACAGTGAGTTCTAGTCCTGCCATAGGCATGAAAGCTGGCCGGCTGTCACAAAATTCACTTTCCTTGCACTGGTTCATTCTGCAGAGGAGAAGGGAAACTCTCCCTGTTGGATTCAGGCAGAGGAGGCAGCCCAGGGTCTGCATGGTGCAGCCTTGGCTCCCATTGGAGGAAATTACATTGGAGGATTATAAATGCTTCTCTGAGTGAGGGTGTCTTTCCCGCCACCTTGAAAGAGGCGGTTGTGAAGCCCCTCCTCAAGAAGCCTTCCCTGGACCCGGCTATATTATCAAATTATCGTCCAGTCTCCAATCTTCGCTTTGTTGCGAAGGTTGTTGAGAGTGTGGTGGCGTGACAACTACCCCAATACCTGGATGAAGTTATCTATCTGGATCCGTTCCAGTCGGGCTTCAGGTCACGATACAGCACAGAAACAGCATTGGTCGCGTTGGTGGATGATCTCTGGAGGGCTCAGGACAGAGGTTGCTCCTCTATCCTGGTCCTATTAGATCTCTCACCATCGACCATGGTATCTTACTGCATCGGCTGGAGGGGTTAGGAATAGGGGGCACCGTGCTTCGGTGGTTCTCCTCCTTCCTCTCTGACCGTTCGCAGTTTGTGTTGGCAGGGGGGCAGAGGTCAACCTCGACGCACCTTATTTGTGGAGTGCCACAAGGGTCAGTCCTCTCACCCCTTCTGTTCAACATTTATGTAAAACCGCTAGGCGAGATCATCCGTGGTTTTGGGGTGAGTGTTCATCAGTATGCTGATGACACACAGCTATACATCTCCACCCCAGACCCCCCCAATGATGCCCTTGCTGTGATGTCCCGTTGCCTGGAGGCCGTGCGGATCTGGATGGGGAGAAGAAGACTGAGTGGCTGTGGCTTCCGGCGTCCCGGTATACTCAGCTGGTACCATCACTGACAATAGGAGATGAGATCTTGCTCCCCACAGAGAGGGCCCGCAACTTGGGTGTCCTCCTGGATTCACGGCTATCTTTAGAAGATCATTTGACGGCCGTGGCCAGGGGTACCTTTTATCAGGTTCGCCTGATCCGCCAGTTGCGTCCCTTTCTGGATCGGGACGCCTTGCGCATGGTCACTCATGCCCTAGATACCTCCCTTATGGACTACTGTAATGCTCTCCACATGGGGCTCCCCTTGAAAAGCACCTGGAGGCTCCAACTGGTCCAGAATGTAGCCGTGCGGGTGATTATGGGCGCAGCTCGTTACGCCCATGTAACACCTCTCCTACGCGAGCTGCACTGGCTCCCGGTGGTCTTCCGGGTGCGATTCAAGTTGTTAGTTATCACCTTTAAAGCGCTCCATGGCTTAGGACCTGGCTACCTACGAGACCGTCTTTTGCCACCAATAGCCTCCCACCGACCAGTTCGTTCTCACAGGGAGGGACTACTCAGGGTACCGTCAGTCAAATTATGCTGACTGGCGACTCCCAGGGGGAGGGCCTTCTCTGTGAGGGCTCCAACCCTTTGGAATGAACTGCCCCCGGAGATACGGAATATCCCTGATCTCCGTGCTTTCCGCCGTGCCCTCAAGACCCATGATGTTCCAACAGGCGGGGCTAAACATATGAACATGTGAATGATTTTTAAAATGTTATCTAATTCTGGGTTTTATTTAATTGGCCAAACTAAGTAATAATTTTAATTAGCAATTTTATGATGTTTGTGTGTCTATATTTTTCTTGACTGTACACCGCCTTGAGTCCTACGGGAGAAAGGCGGTATAGAAATAAATAAATAAATAAATAAATAAATAAATAAATAAATAAATAAATAAATAAATAAATAAATAAATTTGCCCTCAATTTTTTGAGGGGCAATGGGGAAACCACCATTGATCCCTAGTGGTTAGAGACTCCTCTGGTGGCATAGCTGAGACCTGACTGACTGTGGAAAGGGAAGAGGTTCCCTTTCTCAGAGGTGTGCCCAGCTGGGTTTAGGGTTTGGCCCCAACCAAGATCCCAGCCAGGATTGGTGGGTTTACAGGGGTCATCTGAGAATCTCTTCTGGCACTCAGGATGCTCCCACCCCACGATTCTGGTTGTGACTCCCTGTTTCTGACTCTGGGCTCACTGGACCAGTTGGGCTTGTTGCTACATACCAGCCTCCCTGCTGCATGGCCACCTCCCTGCCTCAGCTGCTGGGGGCCATCTCAGGGTTGGCATGGACTTGCCCAGGATTCTGGTCCTGGGAGACTTCAATCTGCCCTCCCTGGGTTTGGCCTCAGAAGCAGCCCAGGGGTTCATGGCCTCCATGGTGGACATGGGCCTCTCCCAGACCCTCCTGGACCCGCCTCAAGGCAGTGGTCAATAAAATCCAGATGTGATCTTGTCAGACACAGGCAACATGATCTGATGGGGGAATCTGGTTTTTATTTACTGTTTTAAATATTCTACATGGCATTTTATTGAATTTTACTGTAAGGTTCCTAGAGTTACCTGGGCGAGATGGGTGACACAGATGTTTAATAATAAATAAATAAATATAAAGTCTGACTTCCTCTGAGAAGTTCATGAACCTGCAGAGGTTGAATGGTGAAGGGAGAGATTTGTCCCCCTCAGAGGATCCAGACAAGGCAGAGACTCACTCGGTGTCTTTCTCTCCAATGCAGGAAGCAACCAGGTCATTTAGCTGCCCCCTCGCAGGTGAGTTTCCCCCTCTGGAGGCTGTATGGGGGGAGAGGGAGGAAGGGAGGGGGGGGCCTTGACGTCAAATGACCAGTGGATGAGGAACATAGATTGGGAAATCCCTCTTCTCTCTCCTGTTCATCTCAACCACTGCAAGGGGAGGAATTGGGGGGGGGGATTGGGACTATGGGGAGGGGTCTGCCTGCCCCCAAACTCTTATCCAGCAAGGCCAGACTGTGGCCAGATCCCTCTCACGATCTGACTGTCTTGGGTCAGGACTCAGGAGGCTGAGAGACCTGCAAAGAGGAGATCAGAGGGTTCCCACTGCAAGGAGGGAAAGAGGGAGAGAGGAGGGACTTCCTGAGGGTCCTCCAGTCATGGATGGAGAGGGGGATTCTCTTCCCTCCTTGATCCCATCTGGGAATCCCTCCCTCCAGATGCTGAAGGGAAGACCTGGACTCTCTGGAAGCCATGAATCCATTTCCACTTGTATTTGAGGGGGGATATTGATACGTGTTATATAACTTGTGGGGCAGTCCCAGCCCTCCCCTCCCCCTCTTGCAACTCTGGAAATCCCACCCAGCTGATCCCTCTCTTGAGGCGGCTCCTCCTGCTTCTTCAAAGGGCTGATCTTGGCTGATCCCTCAGCCTGGACTGTGTGATCCTTCCTCTGGGCTCCCTCCCAGACTGACCCTGCCTGCTTTTTCCCTCCTCTTGGCAGAAGGAGTGGACAGTCCCTGCATGAGGAGAGAGGAGAGAAGATGGGATCGGCCTTCCTCTGAATTAGGCCGGAGTCTCAGGAGGAGCCTTCAGGGCCTCCCAACATGCAGGAACCCGGATGTATTTTGGGTCTTTCGTGATGGCTTTTATCTCCGAATCAGTAACCGTTTTTATTTTGATTGAGGAACAGAGGAGGAGAGAGAATATTATATTTTTATAATTGTGGGATCAAAATGATTCAACTTGAGTTTACTAGATATTTTTTATTTATTTGTATGCCGACGAAGGTATTGAACATGTCCAACACACCTTCCTCCTCCTCTTTTCCCCACAACGACAACCCTGTGAGGTGAGCCGGGCTGAGAGGGAGGGACTGGCCCAAGGTCACCCAACTGGCTTCCATGGCTGACGCAGGACTTGAACTCACAGTCCCTTTCTAGCTTGGTGCTTTAACCACTAGACCAAAGTGGCTTGTGGGGCTCGTAATAGCTCTGCAATAGAGCTTGTATCAGCTACGTTGTTATTTCTGATGACCTTTAATGGGCTCCTGCTGATCAACAGGTTTTAGAGAAAGGTTTGTAGCTAATGAGGTGAGGAATAGGATGAAGAGTTGCTGCTTTTACTTTAAGGGAGAGTGAAAAGTTGTTAATCTTCATCATACTTGCTTGGGTTGAAAGGGAAGATATTTTCCCCCATCTCTTACGGCCTGTCAAACTGGCGTCCCACGGGCCGGATGCGTCCCACGCAGGCCATGCCCACCCCAGCTCCGCAAAGGCAAGAAACTTTGCGATCTGTCACGATCCGACCCCCAACACGATCGCGTTTGACACCCCTGGTATAACATATAGTAGAATCTTCCCCAAAATTATTTCTTTTAAAAAGAAGTGTGCCTTCTGAGATTTATGCCGTTAAAGTAGTTAATGTATTTCAATGTTTTTAAAGATTAAAGTTGACCGTATATTTGATCCTCCAAAGTTTGATACATAATTAATATACTGTACCAAGTATAGCTTTCAAACACTAAATTTTTCCAGATCATCATTTATGGATTTTCATGCTATAGAAAAAGGGAACATGAGATTGATTGCACAACCAGGCTACTACCTCCTTAATTATTGTACATATATTGTAAATTTGCCGTAACTGTTGGCTGAAAATAAATGCTTTTGTTTTCTTCCCACTTGAGTTGCTGCCTGTTGTGGGAGGTTGAAGAAAGGAGGGATTTTACCCCCCTTGTTGATCAGAGACCCGTGGGAGGAACGGGAGGAACCGGGGTGAAATCCAGCAGGTTCTGACAGGTTCTGGAGAACCGGTAGCGGAAATTTTGAGCAGTTCGGAGAACCGGCAAATACCACCCCAGCTGGCCCCAGAGTGAGGTGGGAATGGAGATTTTGCAGTATCCTTCCCCTGCCACGCCCACCAAGCCACGCCCACAGAACCAGTAGTAACAAAGTTTGGATTTCACCACTGGGAGGAACCAAGGCAAAACCTGGAAGGAGCAAGAACTGTGGAGGCTCCTGTGTGCTCCTTTGGGGAAGAGGCAGCCATTTTGTTCCTGTGTCCAGAGGTTTAGCATCACCAGCTGATCTTCCGTAAAATGGCTACTTGGTCTTGGCTTGGTGATGGCAGCAACAGAGGCTCCTTTTCCCTCAGATTCACCTTTGCCTCAGACTGTTGGCCAAGTGGCTGATCTCTGAGCCTCATCCAGTGGCCCTTCGGGAGAGGAGTTCAGTGACCGGCCAGAGCCATCCTGTCCCCTTGCAGAAGGGCAGCTTCTCCTCTTCTGAGAGATCCTCTCTGGGCTCTTCAGGTGCCCAATATGGCCCAAGAGTGGGGAGACCCTTTGCTGATGGGAAAGAAGTCCCCATGTCACAGCGGTTCTCTCTGGCAAAGAGGAGTGAAAAGCGTTGGGACTTTCACCCCAATTCCTTTTGGGCTTCCCAGATGCCTTCAAGAGCTGGCCATCTTTGAGAGCCTAAAATGTAGACTTCAGGTGTGCCCAATCTGTGGCTCATAGACCACATTCAACCCTTGAAAACTAGTAATGTGGTCCCGCAAAACTTTTGATATTATAATAAGAAATAGACAATTCCTTTTCATTCAATGCTGCCCAGGCAAGCCGAAAGGTTGGACACGGCTGCTTTAAAGTATTTTGTGAGGATTCAAAATGAGCGTCTTTTACTGATTGGAAAGTTTTAGAAATACGTTTTAATTATTAGACATCTACGACTGGCCAGCTCACACAAGCTGTTTGGGCCAACACAATAAAAAAAATATCAGTAGAAGAACAGGAGACCATAAATACAATACACAAAAGTCAAATGAGCACCGAGACTTTGGGAGCTGCTGATGACCTTGAGCTGGCTCTTGGACCGTGGACCAACTAAACAACTCTTTTGTATGCTCTTCTTTTAAATAAACACACACTCACACTTGGAAGGCAAGGCTTTACTTTGGTTGAGGTTCCTGGGGACATTGCTAATTCCATGACCTGAAAATCAAACTGATACTATAGGACTACAATTAATTACAGCCAGGGCTTCCTGGGATTTTAAGCTTCATTATTAGCACTTTAAAAGGGGATATTTGTGCTTTTAACAAGAGAGGCTGGGTCTCTTTTTTTTTAACTTTAAGGAAGCATAATGTCTATGGAGATTCTCAGTCATCCAGGTCATGGTTGTCCCAAAGGTGCTTTTTCAAGAGGCAGCTGGACTTTCTGTTTTTTCTTTGAAGATGTTTTGCTTCTCACCTAAGAAGCTTCTTCAGCTCTGACTGGATGGTGGGGAATGGAAGGATTTGGAAGGAGAAAACGGAAGGAGGGTTATGACATCACCTGTCTCCAAACTACAACACAGTCCTTTCAACAGTTCCAAGAAGGCTCCACACCCACTTGCACCACTCAGGTGAGCCTGATGACACACAGATAAATCTCCAGGTGACCTTAAGAACTCAGTAGAAGAATGCAAATGTCCAGCTCTCTGCAAGGAGTTTAAATCCTTCCATTCCTCCTCATCCAGTCAGAGCTGAAGAAGCTTCTTGGATGAGAAGCGAAATGTCTTCAAAGAAAAACCAGAAAGTCCTGTTTAAGGAAGCAGGTTTTCATCTCCTTAGCCAAGGCCGTTTCTTTTGGTTTCTGAGAACTTTCTTCCTCAGCAACTACAGAAGAGAAAATGTCTTCTGGAAGCCCTTGGATACACTTCCAAGCATTAGGCAAGATACAAATTTATCTGGAAAAGGGAGGATGTAGACCATACGGTTTGCCACTTGTGGAATGCCCTCTAGAATCATCGTTTTCTATTGTTCAAGTTTTGCATTTAATCCATCTCTTTTTTTTATGTAATAGTTTTTTATTTTCTAAGACAAACAAACATTTCATACATCAATCATCCCTCCCCTGTGGCCTCTCGGGGTATCTTCTTCCATTCTTTTTGTTCTTCTTCTTCCAGAAGTTTCTTCTATCTTAATCGTCATCCAAACTACTATAACCGTTCATTCCTATAACCATATTCCTATCATCAAATTTTTACACCTAATTATAAAATTAATCATTTCTATCTCTTTTCCAACCAACAATAAAAATAATTGTATAATAAGTAGGGGGGTTGGACTAGATGACCTCCAAGGTCCTATTATTCTGTAAGAGCCAACAATAACACAGGTCCCTAGGCAACACACACACACACACACACACACACACACAAACACACACTGCTCACACTTTTCCACAGCTCCTCCCACCTGCATTCCTCATTGTGAGATCTGCTACAGAAAAACACCCCTTTCTAACCGCTTTACTTCCACACAAAAATACACACCTTCTTTCCCCACCCCCTCAGTTCTTTCACAGCACAACTTTTACTGGCCATTTCGTTGTACTCTTCCTGGGGAGAGGCCTTGAAGAGACAGGACGAAAACAGCACAGCTGGTAGCAACGTTCTGGACAGACGCCTCTCTCTCACCCACAGCCCTTAAGGTCCCAAAGTGATGCCTGCATTTGCAGCCTCTTCTCAGTGGTTCGTGAAATCCTTGTGCAGCTTCAGCAGCTCCTCGGCTCAAGGAAGGAGAAAGCGATTCAGCATGTTGAATCCCGTCGCGTTCCCATTGTTCTCTATTTACGTTGCCTCCAAAGTGAAAATTCAGAAAAAAGAAAAATATTATCTTAAAATCAACTACGTCCCTTATTAATCAGTGGTGGTCTTTGGAAGGTGGAAGGAAGGAAGATAGCAGCACTCTTTGCCTCCTTAACTGAAAAGATAAATATGGAATTTATTTTATTTATTTATTTTATTTAATTAAATTTTTATACTTGACTATACCTACTGGACTCAGGGCGGTGAACAGCCAAGAATAAAAACTTCCCATACAAAATTTAAAATTTTTAAAAGAATTAAACAAATTTTGGCCCAATAAATTTAACTAAAATCAACTAAAATCAATTTACAATTAAAATATCTAAGGGAGGGTTACGCCAGCCCAGCTTGATGAATGGGAGACAATATATACCTTCT
This sequence comes from Pantherophis guttatus, assembly GCF_059756535.1. Classification (NCBI taxonomy): domain Eukaryota; kingdom Metazoa; phylum Chordata; class Lepidosauria; order Squamata; family Colubridae; genus Pantherophis; species Pantherophis guttatus. The sequence goes on from NC_142064.1 coordinate 276,572,425, forward strand.
TGGCTATGAAAGCAATGCCAGGTCTTTCTTTATCATCTCCCAAATAATAAAATTGTGTGTTCTTTTCAACACAGTTGAATAAAAATAATAACATTACGGCCTCAACCTTTTACTTTTCCAAAGTTAATACGTATTAGCCAAAGGCTGTCCTGAGCTGCTTCGGCCTGTCTCCTGGCATTTGGCTCCTTTCCAAAATCCTGGCTCAGGAAGCAGCCCAGAGTCTCTTTTGCCAGGGATTCTCCAGACCCACAAAGGCCGGATTCACACAGCGGATGTAACTGGGTCAGTCATGCATCTGAGAGATTTGTTTCCATGACCTTCTCACATTGGGTTTCCTGCAACCTTGGTGAATTTTCCCTTCAGGGACTTGTGTGCATTGTGTGTGGATCCCATTTGCATGAGATGCTGCACCATAAACCGACCAGTCAGTTAAAACAGAGGAAGGTTACGCCTGCTGTGGACCCAGAGAGAAAAGGGAGGATCTGAAGGGGAGGCTCATCCTGCAGACGGCCGGTTTCCAGGGACTCACCAGGAATTGGAATCTCCCTCTAATGGCCTCGGCCTTCTTCATCAGTAGAGATACAGACGGGTGAAAGGAAGGCAGAAGGTCCCTCGGTTAGCCGGAGCCTCCATTGGGTTCTGTTTTCCCTGCAAGGTTGGCCAAGAAGTGAGGCTGGAACGAGGGAGGCAACTTTCATCTGTTTATGTCTGCAGAAATGGAGAGCCTGATCTTTGGGACAAAAGTCCAAATCTAGCATGTTGTGTAAAATACGGCTCAGATATTCACACAGAAAGTTTCTTATTTGCAAGCAATCAATGGGAATTCTTTCACAGGATTAGTGTTCACATCTGCTCAATTACATCTGTCCTTTTGGGTACAGGATTACATGTGTTGTACTTAATACAAGAGAACAAAACCTTCCTATCCTATCATCGTCAGGAATTGCCTGTCGCAGGTCTGTACTTTGTCTGTCTGTCTGTCTCACAAAGAGAAAGGGAGTTTACACAATCCAGCAGCTAATTTGATCAGTTCCATCTTTCGCTGGCTTGTTTCTATGTAATTTGATTAATTTCTGGCTGGCTTGGTGCTTAAAACAGTATTTGAGACTTTTCTTCTGATGGGATGGTTTTTCCTTCCCTCCCACTTTGCTAATTGAGAGGAGAAACTGCAAAGCCTCAAGCCAGCAGGGGGCGCCATTCTCCACCTCATCCATGTTTCCGGAAATTCTTAGGGCCCGCCTTGCTGAGACTCTCCAGATTTGAAAGATTTTTCAAAGATTTATATTCTTTTATGTTCCATATTTGATATTTTATATTCTTGAACTATCAAGCTATCCCCTCCTCTTTTCCACAAACAGGGCCTAATTTCCACTCTGTACATGCTCAGTGGAAAGGTGACTGCAGAAGAAACGAGATGATTCAAACCCTGAAAGGACCATTGGATGTTTCTCATACTTTGTTCATCGTAGGAAATGTAAAATCAGCTGAATTTGGGGATCATAATAACAACCGTAATCGGAAGAGGGATTTATTATTTTAGTCCAAGGAGTCTCCAGAAGAACCGCCAAAGGAGAGAGCAGCCATCTTAGTTTATTGTGGGAAAAGAGAAGAGTTTGAAGCTTCCTAAAGATTCATGGCTTCACCAGAGAAGGAAAAGAAACGGAATTTATATACTGTATTTGATACCTTTGGCATTTTCCCATAGAAAGAAATATCTTTGCCTTGAAGATGCCACAAAAAAACCTTTCTCTTGAGGTTCCCTCTGTTGATGCAGCCCAGGACTGCACTGGCCTTTTTGGCAGCTCCACCTGATCCCCTCCCCTCGACTGCGCCCCTCCCCCCAGGCTTAGAGAGCCCCCCCTCTTTTCCGACTCCCGCAGCTCTGCCCCTCCCCCAAGAGGCGGAATGCCTGGAAGGGGATTTCCTGATGGAACTTTCGCTTTCCTTTCCCCTCCTCTCTGGCTGGTTGTGCCTGGCCATCTGCCTAGCAACAATGACGACCCGGGGATATCTTTTTTCTACTGGTTGAGCTTGTCCAATCGCCGGCTTGCTCTTGGTTGTTGCGTTGTTGATCGCCCAGGCAGCGTCTTTCTCTGCCTGCGACTTCAGAAGCCCTGAGCTGAGGTTCGCGGTCAGGATGGCTCTGCGCTCCCTGTCCCTTGTGGTGGTGATGGTGGTGGTCGTTCTGCGGGAGAGCTGCTTCGGTGAGTCCCTTTGGGGGCATCTGGGGTTCCGGCCCCTTTTTCTACTGTTGGGAATCCATCCAGGCAATCTCTCTCTCTCTCCCAAAAAGTTTCTTCCCAGAAAGAGAATCCTGATTCGGTCCTTTTCCTAATCCGCTTCCCCATCCCCCCCTCTGGCCACTCTCAGAAGGGATGGATGGGACTCTGCTGCCTATTCCCCCCCAGGAGAGCCCCCCCTGGAGCAGGACAAGGGTAGCCCCTCCAGATCTCAGTCCAGTCTACCTGGGCACCCCCAAGCACAGTTCTTTCCCAATTTCAAAGTGGAGGTTGTGGGAAAGCGGCGTTTCCACGGGATCAGGACAATTCACGAACCTCCTGGCTGCCTTCGCCCAACCCCTCCGCCTGGGTCTCCTCTCCTGTCTTCTGGGGGGCTTGGTGGCTCTTGGTGGCTTCTGGTGCTTCTGGGAGGACCCGGCTTGTTTCCGGAAGCTGTTTGGTGTATTGGCTGATGCCGAGGCTGGTGGCATTGAATAAGGCTGCCCTGTGAACGCAGCAGGAGAAGAGCCTCGAGAGAAACACTCCTTGAATAATGTTTCTGCCTTTAGGACGTTCACTTTCTCCTCCATCCTAAACCCCAACATCCCTAGGAACTTTTCTCTAGGCCAGGCAGGGATTTTACCACCCAAAATCCTCCTCCTTCCATTCCAGGATTGCTCAGCATGGGTCAGTTTGCAGAATCCAAAGTATTTAAAATGTACTATTGTTCCTTAGGAATCAGGAAGGGGCCTTGGGGTGTCCCTAGTTGTTTGCTCTGAGAAGGGAGCAGCATTTCCGAAGGCATTAAAAAAGCTGCCAGGATCTTAGGGATGAAAAAGGCTGGGTTGGAGGCAGAAGAAGAGAAGAACCTCTGGAGGGGGACCATGAATTGAATCGCTTGCTTGGACACAGACAGGCCCAAATTCACCAGCCGTTCCTGACTGGAGGCACATTCACCATTGTAAGGATGCCAAACCTATGCACACCTGTGTTATAGTCACACGTGTCATTTCTGACATGAAGAGGATTCGTGGCTGTGAGGATGCCCAACATTCACACATTTCTCCTCTCAGGCAGACTTCAGACTTCCTCATTGCTCAGCCCCACAAGGGAAAGAAGCAGGTTCTGGATCACGGAGAGTCCGATCCCCCCTCCTTCTCTTAGAGAAAAGCTCTGATCCCTTTGGATCAGATGTGATCTCCCCAGAGCAGGAAGTGGATCTGGGCCTCCCTCTCCCCAAAAGCTCTGAGAAGCCCCTGGGATTGTGGGAGGAGCAGGAAGAGGGAGGCCCAGGCCTTTCATTTCCGTGGTGTCTAAGTGCCTGGAGGCGGTACGGGTCTGGATGAGTAGAAACAGGCTCAGACTCAACCCCTCCAAGACTGAGTGGCTGTGGATACCAGCATCGCCTGATCTAGCTACCCCATCACTTTTGATGGGAGGGGAGCTACTTACTCCCTCTGAAAAGGCTCGCAATCTTGGCGTCCTCCTTGATCCACAGCTGTCCTTGGTGGACCATCTATCGGCCGCAACAAGGGGGGCCTTTGCGCAGGTTCGCCTAGTGCGCCAGTTGCGGCCTTTCCTAGACGGGGATGCCCTCCGTACAGTCACTCAAGCTCTCATTGTCTCTCGGTTGGATTACTGCAATGCCCTCTACATGGGGCTGCCCTTGTGGTGCACCCGGAGGCTCCAGCTAGTCCAGAATGCGGCCGCGCGGGTTGTTACGGGAGCTTCCCGTTACTCTCGTGCAACATCTCTCCTGCGTGAGCTGCACTGGCTGTGGGTGGCCTTCTGGATCAGCTTCAAGGTGCTGGTATTGACCTCTAAAGCCCTACATGGAATGGGCCCGGGGTACTTGCAGGACCTCCTCTTACCGGCCTCCCACTGCCCTGTGCGTTCACATAGAGCTGCCCTCCTCCGGGTGCCGTCGGCCAGACAGTGTTGGCTGGCGGCTCCCAGGATGAGGGCGTTCTCTGTGGCCGCACCGACCCTTTAGAATGGGTTACCCACCGAGCTCTGGATGGCTCCCGAGCTTCACACTTTCCGCGCTGGCGTGAAGACATGGCTGTTCCAGCAAACGAGGTTTTAAATCTGGGGATTTTAATTTTGGATTGGTTTTAGATTTTATTGTTATTGTTTTTTATTTATGTGAGCCGCCCCGAGTCCTTTGGGAGACGGGCGGCATATAAATTTTAATAATAAATAAATAAATAAATAAATAAATAAATAAATTTGGACTGGGAAGGGCTGGGAGACCATACTGGAGGAAATGGGCAGTAGGACCACAGGTAGTCCTCGATTTACAACAATTCATTTAATGACCGTTCAAAGTTTCAATGTCATTGAAAACTTTTCACACTTATGACCATTTTAGCGTCCTCATGGTCACGTGACCGAGATTTGGATGCTTGGCAATTGGTTCATATTTATGACGGTTGCAGTGTCCCCGTATCACCTGATCCCCTTTTGCAACGTTCTGACAATCAAAGTCAATGGAGAAGCCAGATTCACTTAACCAGGTTATTAATTTAACAACTGCAATGATTCATTTAACAACTGTGGCAAGAAAAGTTGTAAAATGGAGCAAAAAACTCACATAACAAATGTCTCACTTAGCAACAAAAAATGTGGGCTCATTTATGGTCATAAGTCGAGGACTACCTGTATTTATTTCTCTGGGCTTTGGAGGTTCTGCCCTTTTGTATGCAGACCCAGGTTCTGCCCAAATAAGTCCCATGAACGATCCTGAAAATGATCTTCAAAATCTTTGGCGCCCTGAAATAATTTCTGATCTGAAGAGCTTTCAGAATAGACACAAACAAGGGGCCTTAGAGGTTTTCCAGTTTAATCTTATTTTCTTTTAATTCTTTTAATCCACGAATAAGATTGTTGCAATATTTTCAGGATCAGACTCAATAAATTTAGTAAGAGTTAAGAGTTCAAATATATCTCTCTTTATTTACACAAGGCATTCTATATTCACTGAATATTCACAGATAGAAGCAAAGAAAAGGGTGTATACAGCTCCTTATATATACAATGGGTGGAGCTAAGTATGGGAGTGGTGAATTATGAATACATTAAGAAGTGAAGAATAAATTAACCCCTGATACCCCGTTCATATACTATTTACACATTAGAGAATAAGGCATTTACATGTGACAAATCCCGCTCTAAATGCCGATTCGTTAAGCTACACCAATTACATTCAGATTCAGGACAATACAGGACATATAACTTGGAAGTCAAGTATTTATGCTGCTTAGAAGGTAGAGGCTTTGTCAGTATGTCAGCTAATTGTTCTGATGTTTCACAATGCACTGCTCTGATAAATCCATCTTGAGATAATTGTCTCACATGTTTAAATTTTATATCTATATGTCTGGACCTTTGTCCAATGGCGTCAGATCTAGATATTTCAATAGCTGCTTTATTGTCTTCATGCATAACAAAAGGTAAAGCAGTTTTTTTCCAAACATCTGAAATTAAATCATTAAACCATACAAGGTTATTTGCAGCTTTAGATAAACAAACATATTCTGCCTCTGTTGTTGAAGTGGCCACTAATTCTTGTTTGCCAGTGTACCAGTAAACTGGACAATCATTTAGGAGGAATACATAACCGGATGTACTTTTTCTACATGAGGTGTCTCCAGCCCAATCCGCATCTGCGTAACATGTGAGGTTTGGTTCCTTAACATTATTAGGTTCTAACATCAAACAAAAGTCTAATGTATTTTTCAAATATCTTAATATCCTTTTAACAGCTTCCCAATGGTACATTGTTGGTTTGCTGACATGTCTGGATAATAAATTGAGAGGTAAAGCGATATCAGGTCTTGTCCAGTTGGAAATATAAAGAAGTGAACCTATGACTGATCTATAAAACGTGTTATCTTTGAATTCAGGGGATGATTCATCAGCATTTCTTAGGAAGTCAGTTTGCATAGGAGTGTCACAAGGTTTGGCATCACTTAGATTACATTTGTTTAAGAGCTCTATGATCTTATCTCTCTGAGTAAGTTTGAATCCTCTTTTTGTCTTATTAATTTGAACACCAAGATACTTATTTACTTTGCCTAAAGATTTCAATGAGAAATGTTCATTTAGCTTAGTTACAAATGTTTCTCTTCTCTCTTTATGTTTACCTATGTATAAAATGTCATCCACATAGATCAATACAAATTCTATATAATCATCACCTTTTTTAACAAAGAAACAGTTATCAGCAGTAGTAGCATTGAAATCCATAGTTTTAAGTACTTTTACTAAACAATCATACCATCGTTTACCAGATTGTTTTAACCCGTATAAACTCTTGTTTAACAACCAAGTCTCATTCTTGTTTGTGTATTGACTGTGAGGTGCTCTTACATATATTTCCTTATCTAGTTTTGCGTGTAGATATGCAGTCTGTATGTCATATTGGAATACATCGAGATTGAGTGCTGATGCTACTACTACAGCTGTTTTGACACTCTCAGTTCTTACTGTGGGGGAATATGTGTCAGTATAGTCCTCCGGATATTTCTGTGCATAACCTTGTGCAACTAGTCTAGCTTTGTATAATGTATTGCCTCCCTCTAAGTTTTTAATTTTATATATCCACCTAGTACCAATAATTGTTTTGTCTTTTGGTGCAATTGCAGGTGTAAATACATTTAATCCTTGTAAACTTTCCATCTCTTTTTTCATTGCTAATTCCCATTTTTCTTTTTCTTTACGAGGAAGTTTTAACACTTCCTCATATGTATTAGGTGTCGTTGATTCACCATCCATATGCATTATGTAATCCTTGTATTTATTTGGCATTTGATTTCTGGTGCTTCTAATTGTTTTTTCAGGTTTACTATTATTATCATGCAAATATCTTGCTTCCTTTTTTGTTAGTGTGTCTGTCTTTATTTTGTGTTGGCTATTTGTCCATGTTTTGGTTTTGCTTCTATGTTTGTTGTCATTTTGCTTTTCTATAATCCCTTTTTCTTGGGATTTTGTATCTTTGTTGTTACTTGGAAATATTTCATTAAGATGTATTTTAGACCAGTTGGCCTGCTCATGGAACACAGCTGTTCTGGAAACTATAAATTTGTTATTATTATCAATGAATCTGTATCCTTTAGTGCCTGTCTCATATCCCATAAATCTGAGCCTTCTGGACACATTTTCTCCCTTTCTTCTTAATTGTTTAGGTATGTGTACGTCTGCAGTGACTCCAAATATGTGCATGTGTGCTAATTTTGGTTTCCTATTATACATCACTTCATATGGTGTCTTATTTACAATGCTGGACCAGGTTCTATTCTGTGTGTAATTGGAATAATGTAGGGCTTCTGACCAGAATTGTTTGCTTAAGCCAGCATCTTCCAATGTGCATCTAATCATGGTTTGTAACGTTGAGTTCTTCCTCTCTGCAATTCCGTTCTGAAACGCAGAAAATGGGCTAGATGTGTAATGTAACATTCCTTTGTCCTTCAGCCATTGGGAGAATTCTTTAGACATGAATTCACATCCCCTATCTGTCATGATTTGTTTTATTTTGGTATTGTGTTGTGTTTCTACGCGCTTATAAAATTCTTTAAATTTCTGAAAAGTCTCATCTTTGTGTTTTAATGTATAAACAAACCCATAGTGACTGTAATCGTCCACTATGGTCAAGAAGTAACGTTTTCTATAAGTGATTGATGGAGTTAGTGGACCAACTAAGTCCATGTGTACTAAATCAAAAATTTTGTTGGTTGACCTAGTTGATTTCCTTGGTCTGGGGCTAGTTTTTAGTTTTGTAGATTTACATACTGAGCATTCCAAATAGTTTTCACAATTTTTTATTTTAACACCTTCTGCGTGTTCAGTCATTTTTTGTACTACAGGAAAACTGGCATGTCCTAACTTCCTATGTAAAATATGAGCACACTCATCATGAATTGGCTTACCTATTTTTGGTTTTTTTTCATTATGTGCATCTTTGTGATCATGAGCTATTTTACATTCATCATTGTCACTATTGCTAATGTTTTCATCATCTACTTCAATACAATCTTCCATATTTGAATCAATGTTATGTAACCATTTTTCTTTTGTTATTAAATAAGGTAGACCCCCTTTAATCATCACAGTACCTATATCTGTTTTATTTTTCTCCAAGGTCGCTTTTCCTTTAGAAAAGACAATGTTAATATCAGAATCCCTGCTTAGTTTTATGGCACTTAGTATGTTATGAGGTATTTCGGGTATTAGTAATACCCCCTCTATTTTTCCTAGGCCAGGTAAGGTTATATTCCCTCTACCTAATACTTGAACTTTTTCTTGGTTAGCTACCTTTATTACAAATTTATCTTCTACAAATGAAGATAGTATATTTTTGTTATTGGTGGTGTGATTAGTTGCTCCAGAATCAATAAGCCAATTATTGTTCTCAGATTGTTGTATGTTAGTGTTGTCTTGTTTATTTAATCCATTCAGTGAACCAGATTTTCTATCCTTTGAATTATCTCTGCCCCCTCTATTCTCTTTGTAATTTGGCGGGCTTCTATATCTATGTCTATCAATGGAAGACTGTCTGTAATTGTATTTGTTTCTGTATTCTGACCTATGTCTTTCTTTTGAAATTTTGGGGCAATCTCTTCTATTGTGTTCCCTAGATCCACAGTTGTGGCATCTAAATGTTTCATTATATTTTTCTTGAAAAGCTACTTTTCTATATGGTTTGTGTTCTATGTGATTGTTAGAGCGACTCCTCCTTGAATTGTCTTCAGCTATTAACTTATTGGATAGACTTTCTATGGATAAGTATCCTAGATTGATTGTGTCTAAATGTGACATATAATTATCCCATGATGGGTCAAGTGAGTTGATGATAACACTTTTCATTGTTTGATCTGAAATCACCTCCCCCCTTAAATGCAGTTCAGCTCTTATTTTGTTTAAAGATATTAAGTGCTCACTTATGGAAACCCCTGGCTTTATCCTAGATGAAAAGAAATCTTTAGACATCCTTGTGGTAGTAGCTACACTGTCACTGTGAAATAGATTGAACATGCATTGAATAATTTCTGAAACAGTCAGATTTTGCTTAATGCTGTGGTACATAGCAGGAGATACACTAGAAATTAATAAGAAAAATGCTCTATGGTGTAAACAGTCTAATTTTAGAGTCCAAGGTCTTTTTGGGGGACTAGTGATAAAAAACAGTAAGTTTTCTTTCATAAAGACAACCTGGAGCTGCTGATACCATTCTTGTAAATTAATGCCATCTATCCTCAGCTTTGGGAAGTCACTGGGCAAATTTCCGACATTATTAGGTCCATTACTTACAACCTGAGGTAGTCCGTGGTCTCGTAAATGCAGAAAGTTACAAAACGGCGTGGGGATGCTCGCAACGAGCCTGCACGGTCTTCTCAGCAATTCATGTCTTCCTGGGCCGTTTGCGTAGTCTCGCGCATGCGCGTTGTCCATTTCGTCCCTGGAGTCGTCGTGAGAGGTTCTCGTCGTTGCGGCTCGCTCGTTCTGCTCTTCCTCAGACGAATCGGTCTCTGGCTCGATCTTGGGAGTCCTGACGATGTCGGCTGTCCTTTTTCTTCTTTTGAGAGCGTTGGTGCTTGCATCGGTCTGTGGCGTGGGGCGGTATCGGCAGGGCTCTCTGGGTTCGGGCGTCGTCGCTCTCGTATTCAGGATGGGAGCGGGTAGATTTTGAGGCATTGGCTTGCTCGCTTGCTTCTTAGTTAGCTTTTTGGTAATTTTTAGTTTTGGCCCAAATGCAGCAAAAAGCGTTTTCGTTGCAGATTTTATCTGATTATCTGTTGAATCACTTTCACTTTCCGATTCTGATTCTTCTGAGGTGTTTGAATTTTCTTTTTCGTTTTCGTTGTCTGGTAATGTTTTTCGCGCCAGAAATTTTGAATCGAGCTTTCTGATTGGCTCTGCTTCGCTCACCCTGGAGGTCTGTTGAAACCAAGATGGCTGCCATTCAAAATTTCGCGCGGGGTCACCGTTTTTCTTCTTCATAGTATTTTTTTCTGCAGTCATATCACTCACTATTTTTGGGTCTTTTGGTTTTTCAGTAGTGATGTGCTTCTCTCTCGCTGCTCCGCTGTTTTTCAGCATATCTTGGAGGTTCGCGATGAGGCTTTCATCATTCTTCTGGCTCTTTAATAGTTTTAATATCTCTGACCTGAGTTCATTGTTTTCTATTTTGATTTCCTCCCGATCATCATTTTCATCTATTATTTCTTCGTCTTCAGTGGTGTATTCTTCAGATTCTCTCGAAATCGCGTTTGTGGATTCGTCAATTATTTCTTGATCCGTTTCCATTTCTTTGCTGTATGCCCTGGTGTTGGGCCTATCTCTCTTAGACATTTTTTTTTAATAGATTTTTTTTTTATTGAGTCAATTAACCATCCTCTGCTACCAGCTTGTTGCAATATTTTCAGGATCAGACTCAATAAATTTAGTAAGAGTTAAGAGTTCAAATATATCTCTCTTTATTTACACAAGGCATTCTATATTCACTGAATATTCACAGATAGAAGCAAAGAAAAGGGTGTATACAGCTCCTTATATATACAATGGGTGGAGCTAAGTATGGGAGTGGTGAATTATGAATACATTAAGAAGTGAAGAATAAATTAACCCCTGATACCCCGTTCATATACTATTTACACATTAGAGAATAAGGCATTTACATGTGACAAAGATGTTGTTTTTCTGTTCATTGGGCAGCCTTAGAGTCTCTTCCGTGTTTCTATTTTGACGATAAGAACTAAACAGTGACTTAATGTGATTTTTTTGGTCATTGTTAGTAAAGTTTAGCATAGTTTTATGTCTTGTGAATTGAGCCTGTCCTCCAAAGAAGGGCTGAAAAAACTTTGATGCTCCTCATTCCGGAGTTTGCATGATAGAAACTGACATAATTTTGTATCTTTATCTTGGATTCCCCAGAGGGGCTTTAAAGATGACAGGACCCTCCAGACAGAGAGTCTGAATTTAGGGAGAGGACCCCAGCTGAGCCCCCTCCCCGAAATATGGGTGATGGCAGCAGAAACTCCCACCATCCTCCTTGGGGGCAGGGGGTGGGGCCAGGGTGGAGGGGCCAATGGTTTTCTGGGGGTGAGGAGAATTCTGGGAGTTGAAGTCCAAGTGTTGGAGTCTGAGAAACTCTTAATTTAGGCCTTTACGTTGAGAGTCCCTGATCATGTGAAGAGTTGGGTAGCCAGGATCACAATCCCCTCCAAGGTGGCTGAGGGGCATTTCTGCCTTTCTTTGTGCTGACCAAGTGCAGGATCAGCCCCAGAGGAGGAGAAGGGTCAGAGCAGCTTCTGGGGAAAGTGAAGGGGGAGATTCAGGGGAAATCTGGTGCATTGCAAAGGTCTTTGAAGGAGAGTTTGAGGGCCCTAATTGGGTTGCTGAAAGGAAGAAATCTTGGTTTAATCAGACTGAGATTTTCTGTGGAAGGAGGAGGAGCCCCTCTGAGTCCTGGGTTCAAAAGCCGATTCTTGCTCAGATGGCTGAACTCTGGGAGGGGAGGGGGGATTTTCCAGCCAGGAAGGGGGGGGGAAACAGGGATGAGGAGGAAGATCTGGGGGGCTAAGTCACTTCATTGCTGCTCCCTTCCCTCCCCCCTTTGTCCTTCCCCATTTGGGTTTCCCCCAAAGGATCCCATGGCCTCTGCTCTCACCCGGATTCCCCCTCCCCCATTTTATGAAATCCCTCCTCAAATCTGCACCTATTAACAGTCCAGGTTGGCCTTCAGTGAAGTCAGAATGGGGTTTTTTTCCCCTGTGAATGGAAAGGAGGGGGGACCAGGGGGGGTTTCCTGCTGCTTTTGAGCTTCTGGGAGGGTGGAATCCCCCCTTTTACCTGTGCAGCCATTGCAGCTTCCTTGGGGCAGAGGCTGAGCAACCCAGAAGGGGGTTTGAGGGAGGCCTTGCTGGAAGGGGGGAGGGCACAATTGGGGCAGGTAAAGTTTGGGGGACCCTCCCCTCCCCTCCCCTCTCACCCCCCACCTTCCCTTCCCTCCAACCCTTCAGGCCCTCCAGAAAATGCTTTTTTTCCCTCTCAGTCGCTCCCTCATTTCCATCTCCTGCCTCTTCTTCCACCATCTCCCCCTTCCTTCCCCCCTTCCTCCTCTGCCCCCCAACTCTCCTCCTCCTCTTCCTCTTCTTCCTTGTTCCTCCCCAGAGCCTCAGATGGGAGCCTCCATGGGATCAGGGTCCTTGGCTGAAGCCCCCTAACTTTTCCCCTCTGGCTCCCTTCCAGGCGCCTCCTCCCACTCCATGAAGTTTTTCTCCACCGGCATCTCGGACCCCAGTCAGGGGCAGCCCCACTTTGTCATTGTGGGGTACGTGGACGGTCAGGTCTTTGTTCACTACGACAGCCACAGCCGGAGGATGAAGCCTCGAGTCTCCTGGATGGAGGAGGTGGGGAAGGAGGATCCCCAGTATTGGGACAGAGAGAGTCGGAAACAATGGAATGTTGAGGAGACGTTAAGAGAAAACCTGGAGAACCTGAGGAGTCGCTACAATCAGAGCGAAGGTGAGTGATGGGTCTGGTGGCTCCTCCGGCCCCATAATCCCCTCCCCAGGAACCAGAGGGGGGGAGAAATGGGTCCCTTCAAAGGGAAAGGCTGCCTCCAAACCTTTTAAAAAGTCTTTTTTTATATGTTTATTCTTTTTTAAAAAAATCAATGAAAGATTCTCCTTCCCTCCATAGCTGACATTTTCTGCCAATTGCAGTTAATAAAAAGATGTTTAGAGTTATCCTTCTGTCTTTCTGAACGTTGATATGGATATTGATATAAACTGAGGTAAAAAGAGACCGAAATCTCCCCTCCCCCCATGAAAGATGGAGGATCTGGCCTTGGGGGATCTCCTGCTGTGGGGGAGGAAGGGAATCACAGATCCCCCCCACAAAAAAAACCAGGCAGGTGGATCCTAATTAGATCCTGGGAGAAGCAGGTCCTCGTCCTTCTGTCTGTTTCCACCCCAGAGAAATGAGGGATCGAGTGCAGATCCACCTGGGGAGACTAGATCCCTTTCCTTCTCCCCCTTTTTGGAGGGGCGAGTGGGGCCCAAATGCCAGGAGCTTTTCCTCACCCTCCAGTTGGAAGGAGAGGCCGGGAGGACCAAATGGGGGGCTGGGGGCTTTTGTGGGGGTGGGGATCTCAGGGCCAGGATCCTCCCAATCTTCATGGGGAAGAGACGGAAAAGAAAGAAACCTCCATTTGGGGCCCTTCCAGAGTCTCTCGGAGCCTTCATGGCTTCCCATCCTTGGTCCCTCAGGCTGAACTCCTGCACGGCCCTCTTGGTGGGGCTGCCCTGGAGGGGGGGAGACTCTTTCTTCAGCAGCCCCCCCCTTCTGCCATCTTTGGGGGACAAGATTCACCTCCAAGGAACCTTATTTGGGGAGGGTCTGCAAGGAAATGTGTGTGTAAAGAGAGGCTGCTTTTGGCTGAAGAAAAGCTTCTCCACAAACAGGAGCCATTTTCCCTCCTTTCATCCCAAGGAGCTGCAGCCCCCCAATTCTTCCACCCTTTCCTTGCCCCTCCCCCTCTACAGGTGACCCCCCCAGAGCTCTGCCAGTTCTGCCCCTGATCCCTGAGGGTCTCCCCAGATCCCTCCAGGCCCCCTGCTGGCCTCCCAGGGGAGCAGAGCTGGACCCAGAGGGCTCCCCCTGGTGGAGGAAGGAGGAAGGAGACCGGCCAGAGTGGAGGGGAGCCTCCTTTCCAGGCTCAACAGCCCCAAATGTCCCAACCTTTCCTCAAAGGGAGGCTGCTTCCTCCCTCCCATCACCTGAGTCGCCTCCTCTGGACCTTCCCCGGCTCCCTCCTCTCCTTTCGGAGGTCTTTTGACCAGAAACTGCTCACAATATTCCAGATGTGGCTGCACCCTTGATTTTTTTTTTTTTTATTTGATTTATATGCAGCTCTTCTCCGGAGACTCAGGGCAGCTTACAAGGCGTTAAGAAATAGCCTTCATACTTTTGTATATTTATACAAAGTCAACTTATTGGCCCCACAAACTGGGTCCTCAATTTACCTACCTTAGAAAGGATGGAAGGCTGAGTCAGCCTTGAGCCTGGTGAGATTCGAACTTACAGTAATTGCAGACAGCTGGTGTTAATCACAATGCTATCAGTCTGCTGAGCCACCAGGCCCGTTTGCTCTAAGGCTTTGTGATATTAGCCTGTGTTTTCAATACCATTTTAATGATCGCTGACATCCTGTTGGTCTTTTTAATTTTTTAATATAATTTGTATTAAACCTTCTAAACAAAAGATAAAAACTAATAGAAGGTAACATAAGGTAAAGATGATAAAGAAATCAAAGAAAAATAAAAAAAAGTACAAGAAAAAAAAACAATTGAAGAAAATAAAGAAAAAAGACATAAAGAAGTAGCTTCTGATATTCTTCACAGCGGTTCTAAATATTACTACATTTTAGCCCCTCTAAAGCAGCTTTTCTTAATCTTTTGGTCCTGAAGGAACCCTTGAACTATTTTTCAGATCTCAGGAAACCCCTGAAGATCCAGGCTCAGAGATCGGCTGAAATTGTTTCATGCATAGACCTTTGAGGTGCATTAATAGTGTTCTTACACTAACAATAAAAAAATGAAACTTGCCTTTTCAATGTGATCCCTGTGCTTTCTTTTTACTGCACAAATATTCAGTTCTGTACCAAACTTGAAATAAGAACACATTTCATCTTCAAGTGAAATAAGACAATTTCTGTCTTAGCTTTTGATGCTTCTGAAGTACGACAGAGCTTGTTCTCAGAAGTTGAAAACTGCTGCCACATGTTCAGGGCCTTCCTGTGAATGGCAGGAGATTAATCTTGGGCAGAAATCCAGAACTATTTTTCCCATGGGGAGATCAGGGAATCTCCTCTCGAGAGCAGGATCAGATTGCAGCTCCCGAGGTTCTTCCTCTTCCTCCAAAGGGAAGTTTTCTGGCTGAGCAGAAGATGCAGAGAAAGGATCCCTCATCCGTCATTCCTGGGTGTGGAAAGGGAGGGAAAGGACTGGTCAGTTTAGTTCAACTGTCCTTACAGGAGGTTTTCCATTAGATTTGAGAATTCCTGGCATCCTTCCTCCCTCTCAAGCCCAGACAGGAGTAGAAACATTTCAAGATTTCCTTTTGGTTTTTTCAAACATTCAGTTTTCGTTTAAATCCAAGAATCTGTTCACTCGAAGTTGAAATATCTTCTCCAGGGCCTTGCAGACAATATAAACTTCAAGCTCATTTCAAAGGTCAATAACCCTTTGGGTGTCCAGATGAGGCTGGGCCACTTGCTGCTGTTGCTAAGAAAAATATTCCTTTGTGGCCCTTTGAGGCTTCATTCCCACATTGCACTAAACCATGGTTTGTTTCTGGTTAGCCCAAAGTGGGAACCAGCCTTTGTGACTTGGTGCTATTTGTGAACGTACACCAAGATTTATGGTCACAGGGATCCCTGCAAGCTTTTATGTAGATCAATCAGATTCTCTTTGAGGCCATTAGATTCTCAGTCCCTCTTTGCAGCCGCAGATTCAGGCAACTGTTCCCTCTCTGGGATCCCTTCCTTTCCGCCCCCCCCCCCCCCCCCGAGAAATGGTAGAAGGAAAGATGGAAGGGATTTCTGTCCCTCCGTTTCTTCTGTGACTCCTTCTTTTCTCGGTCTCCCTTGGGATCCTCTGCTGGCTTCTCCAGCTTTGCTTTTTCCTGGGGAGGTTCAGGGGCTCCATCCTGGGAGGGAAAATGTAGGGAGGTGGGTTGAGGGAGGGGAGAAGGGTGGGTAGTGATGGGGGCTTTCTTTCCCTTGATTGTTAGGGAGGAAATGGGGGAATCAGTGCCTCCCTCCAGTGTCAAAGTCCCTGCAGGGAGGGAGATCTCTGTTTATCTTGAGGACTCCCCAAACCATCATCTTGTCTTTTATTTCAGGCTTTCACACATGGCAGTGGATGTATGGCTGTGAGTTCCAGCGAGAGGGAAGCAAAAGAGGGTTTGCGCAGTATGGATATGATGGGAGGACCTTCATCACCTTCGACAAGGAGACCCCCACCTGGGTAGCTCCCGATCCCCTGGCCCAAATCACCCAGAGGAAATGGAATGATATTCCAGGAGAGAATGAGAGGTTTAAGTCCTACCTCGAGAATATCTGCATTGAGTGGCTGGAGAAGTACCTGTCCTATGGGAATGAGACCCTGCTCAGGAGAGGTGAGTATCTCAATCCAGGCTACACTTTCCACCTTTACGGTTGGATTTCTTGTGCACATTCAGCCCTTTTGGGTCCCTTGTGCGGAGCCTGTTTGCCCTGGTGGGAATCCTCCTCCTCCCCCCCAGCACCTCTCCAGGACATGGGAAGAACTGATTGGTTCCTATTGCCAGGCAGCCGTTCAATGCACCAGGAAATGCAGCCTCTGCCTTGCAGGCATCTATATGGATCAGGCAGGAAAAGCATTCAAGGGTGTCCTGTTCACTGCCCAGAGTGAGGCCACCATTTGGGGTTCTTCAGTGAAACAACCACTAGCCAAACTGTAGCCAAGAGTGGTGGGCACCCTTAATTTCCTCCATTAACTCTCCTTCCCCCCACATCCCACAGGAGGCTCCCTATCAGTCCTGTCCCTGACGGTGCACCTCCCACGCCCATCACTGGGGGGCTCCACTTCTACCATTAATAAGACACTAGCAGTGCCCCACTTGGGCAAAAAGGCCCATGAATGAGGGGTTCTTTTCTTTCCGAGGGAGGAGCAAAGTTTCTGTCAATCTTTCTCTTAAACCTCAAACAGGTTCCCAGAATTCTTAGTCCGCCTTTCCTAAAAACAACCCCCTCCCCACCTTCAGGAGCACTGCCTCACCCCACAGGGGGGCTCACATTATAATCTTTTCCTAGAAATTTTTATTAATGTACCATCTAGAACACCCCTCTCACCTAGATCTACCCCTTCCCCTCTGGGACCCTTGATCCCTCCAGGATCAGCTGGATGACATTAGGATCAGTGGGGAACTCCACACACACCCCACTGATGATTGCCAACAGGCAGCTCCTCCCTTCCCAGGGAGGACCTTCTCTCTCTTCCATTGGCATCACCTCTCTCTGCCCCCCCCCTTTCAGAGATCAAATCTCTTTTCCAAATTGATCAGTGTGAGATTCCCTTTGAGCTCTCTTCCTCTTAAAATTGTGGTTGTGTTGCTTGGAAAGAGGCCTGGAGCAGCCTCAGATTCAGGGGAGCAGAAGAGGATGCAAAAAGTAGGGTGAAACTTCTGTGTTGTTGTTGTTTTGAAAGGGAACTTAAAAGAGCATCTCCACTATCCCACCCCTGAAGGGAGCAGCCCAAGATCAGTCAGAGTTCAAAACAATCAGAGTGAAATTTTCTTGGACCTTCAATTGGCTGCTGGAGGTTTTTCAGGCTGAGTCTCTGGGAAGGACTCAAAATCAGGAGTTCTTGTGGTTGAGGATTTTTGAGATTGAGAGCATTTCCCAAAACTCTTGGAGATGCAGCATGTGTGGAGTGGGAAGTAGTGGGAGATTTTCCTGCCCCTCCAGGTTTCCCATCCACCTTCCAGGCTCTGGAGGGGCTCAGAGTTAATTCCTGTGTTTCTGCAGAGCCTCCGATGGTGACGATGAGCAGCAGATCAGAGACTGAGGATGGGATGGAGACGCATGTCTGCCGTGTGGATGGCTTCTACCCAAGGGAGATCGATGCTTCCTGGAAGAGGGACGGGGAGGAATGGCTGGTTGACACCCACCATGGGTTTCTGGCCCCCAACGCGGATGGGACCTACCACTACTGGCTCAGCATCCAGATCGATCCCAAAGAGAGGGACCGCTATCGGTGCCACGTGGAGCACGACAGCCTGCAGGAACCTCTGGACTTGGAACTGAAGGGTGAGAGGCTGCAGGGAGGGAAAGGCTGGGCTCTTTGGCAGCCTGGAGGGTTGTGGGAGAGAAATCTGGCCCCAGCTGTATCCGGATATGAACAAACCTGAATTTTAAGCCATTGGTTTTTCCAGTGTTTGAGGTTGGTGAAGCTACAGAGACCCAATCATAGAACTGACTTCAGGTGATGGAAACTACAGAATCCCATCACAATACTTGGCCGATCCTGATGAAATGTCCTTAGATCCTCTCTGAGGCCTTCCCTGTTTCTTGCCCACAGCAGAAAAGCAGCAGTTCCTCTGAGCACCAGAAAGAGATTTGGTTTTCAAAGTAAAAGAATCAGGAGGAGTCTGGTAGCCCCTTTTCTGAAGGCAAATTCTGATTAAACCGGATGAACTGCAGCTGAGTTCAGGAAATGCAGAGAGTAGCTGGACTGATGCTTCAGGAGTCAGAAAAGAAAGTACCAAAGTCTGAGTTTTTTTTCCCATTAGAGAGTAACAGGATTTCTTGCTTTAAAGGTCAAAAGGTCACCCTGTGTTGTTGCTCTAAGAAAGAAGTTGTACATTATTTTATGACATGATATGTGAATTCCCGAGGCTCAGCATAAAACCCAAGGAAAAAAATCCCGCTCTCAAAGAGTTCTGCATATGCTCATAAGTGTCCCTAATGTTTTTTACATGGACATCCAAATTTGCAAAATTAAAATTCTAATTTTTTTTATTGATGATTGTCAGTATGATACAAGAAATATTCAAATGTAATTGTTATGCTGATATCCCAGGGAAAATAAAATATTTGTTTTATTTTTCTGGTTGTTTATAGCAAACATCAATTCACAAGTGGCATGATTGCTATTCAATGGGAATCCTGAATTTTGTGCAAGAGAAATTTAAATTTGAAGTTCCCTCCTCAAACCTGCCCCCCCTCCCCCTCCAAGCAATACCAATTTATGATGCTTTGCTAAGACCATACTTGGAATTCTTCATCCAGTTTTGGTCGCCACAATATAGAAAAGATGTGGAGACTCTGGAAAGAGTGCAGAGAAGAGCAAGAAAGAGGATTAGGAGCCTGGAGGCTAAAATATATGAAGAGCAGTTGCAGGAATTGGGCATTTCTAGTTTAATGAAAAGAAGGACTAGGGGAGACATGATACGTTCCAGTATCTCAGGGGCTGCCCCAAAGAAGAGGGAGTCAAGCTATTCTCCAAAGCACCTGAGGGCAGGACAAGAAGCAATGGGTGGAAACTAAACAAGGAGAAAAGCAACCTAGAACTGAGGAGAAATTTCCTGACAGGGAGAACAATTCATCAGTGGAATGGCTTCCCTTCAGAAGTTGTGGATCCTCCATCACCAGAAACGTTTCAGAAGAGACTGGAGAGCCGCTTGTCTGGAAGGGTATAGGGCCTCTGGAATGAGCAGGGGGTTGGACTGGAAGACCTCCAAGGTCCCTTCCAACTCTGTGACTCCGTTATTCTATTTCTGCCATTTGTGGGACCATCCAGAAGTCGGATATCACCATATTCCATTTTTCATGCTGAAGTTCTGGAAGCACAAATTATAATTTTTTGTTATTCCTGGACTGGCCAAGGAAAATGAAAGTATATATTTAAAAAAAAAGTCTAGGAGATATGAACTATTTTACTTTAAATAATAAAATGCAAACACTCAAACTGAAGAAAAAAGCATACAGAGCTGCCCATTTCCACTCAGAATCATGGCTTATTGGAGCAGCCTATAAAAACAACAAAAATGTTTTTGTTTTAACAAATTTTGTTTATATTATTGTGTTGGTGACGTTTTTGTTTTGTAACCTGCAAAGAGTCACAAGGTGGCAAACGGCTGTTTTTGAGTGGAAAAACCAAAGATGAATTCAGTTGCCTTCATGCTGGGCTGGGGTGAGAAGGAGGCAGCGTCATGAGGACACGTCCTCTAACAACGGTTAGCAAGGCGCCTTCGTGTTACCTTGAGAAGGACAGAAAAATGAGCCCATGGAGTTTTGAATTTGGGGAAATTCCAGCTTTCACTTCTTTAGGTCTCTTCTGTGATTGGGAGGATTGTTTGGGGTTCTCCGTCAATGATCTGCTCTTTCTCCCAATTTAGAACCAACCAATTCAAAATCCAATGTCGGGCTCATCATCGGCTGCGTTGTGGCTGCTCTTGTCCTGGTGGGTGTGATTGCTGGGATCCTGGTATTCTTCAGTAAGTATCATTTTGGGGGAGGAGGGGTGATGGAAGGAAGATGGGGAGATTCCCCCCTAAGTCTCTCCCTTTGGGGAGCTTCTTCTGGGCTTCCTTCTGTTTTCTCAGCCCTCTTGGGGAGCATCTGAGATCTCAGCCTCTTGCTGGGACTCCAGTCATTTGTATTTTGAAGATCATTCTCTTTTTATAAATGGGAAAAAAGTGTCTGTGAAATATCTCCTGGGGTTCTTCCTCCTACGGAGGGAGAAATTGGGTGATCTCTCGTGGATTCTGTTGAACTTTCACTGATTTTTATCTTTGCAGGAAGACGTCAAGATGACTACAATGCAGCACCAAGTGAGTGAATTGTCCTCTTTCCATGTAATTTCTAACTTAGAACAGGCTTCAGAGGCATCATCACTTGAGGATTGTTTGTGTGTGTGTGTGTGTGTGTGTGTGTGTGTGTGTGTGTGTGTGTGTGTGTGTGTGTTTAAAAACAAAAGAAACTCATGAAGCTGCAGAGTTGTGCTATTTCCTCCTCAGAACTAAGCTGGGGAAGGAGGCCCCCTTTTCATAACAGCCAGGCTGTTCTTGTGAGTGAAGATCTAGGACAAGAAACCCTCAAGAGGATGAGAAGATCCATGTGGGTGAAATATTTCCTCTGAGTGAGAAGCTGCTGTTTTCCAAGTAGGAGGAACTTACAAAATTCAATTTACTTGCACTGGTTTGTTCCTGCGGAGGAGAAGGGAAACTCTCCCTGTTGGATTTCCAGGCACTTTCATTCAGGCAGGGAAGGCAGCCCACAGTCTGCGTGGTGGAGCCTGGCCCCCTTTGGAGGAAAGAGCCCTTCACTCCTTAGGGAAATAGGAAAACCTCCACAATGCCGTGATCCCCAGTGGTTGGAGACTCTTCTGGTGGGATAGCTGAGACCTGGCTGAATCTGGAAAGGAGGATGTTCTCCTCTCAGAGACATGTCCAGCTGGGTTTAGGTTTGGCACCAGCTGATACCCCAGGACGCAGCGCAGGTGGGATAGCAAGTGGTCATCTGAGAATCTCCTTTGGCTTTCAAGGGGCCTTGTGCCCCAAATTTCTGGTTGTTACTCCCTGTTTTGGAGCTAAGTTCATGAAATCAGTTGGGCTTGTTCCTACTGTACCAGCCTCCCTACCTGAGTGCTGTAGATCATTTGGGGTTGGCAGTGGAGTTCCCCAGGATCATGGTCTTGCGAGAGGGGTCCTTGGTGCTCTCTGAGCTTGCTTGACTAGCACTGAGGATGTTACCTAGTTACGGTAATGAAACATCTGTAAGAAAACAAACAAGCTCACAGAACATCAAGGACCCCTCATTTCAACCCTGAGCTACAAATATTCTCCTTTATTGGTCTTGGGAAACTGCAATCTGCCATCCTTGGTTTTGGCCTTGGGAGCAGCCCAGGATTTCATGGCCGCCCTGTTGGCCATGGGCCTCCCCCAGATCATCTTGGACCCGACCCAAGGCAATAGTCAATCAACACCGGATATGATCTTCTTTTTTTCAAGTTTTAAAAAGTTTTTATTAAATATAAAAAAATCCATTTCTACATAAATAGTGTGTTGTCTAAGTACAATTAATTTTGAGAAATAGTAATAATAATAACAATAATATTCATAATATTGATCACATATTTGCTTATCCATTTTGATAAACCTTCCTTGTGTAATTAATCATCCTCTTATGCTTCAAAATTTCTTAATTCTGTTTCTGCTAGTTAGCCATAGATAAAATAAGTCCCATGTTAAAAAGTATTCAGTTTCTTCCTTCTCCTTCATTTTAAGTGTTAATCTATCCACTTCTGCGCATTCTAGTATTTTTTTAATTACATTTTCCACTGCAGGGATCTCTTCACTTTTCCAATGTTGTGCAAACACGATTCTAGCTGCTGTTAAGACATGTAAAATTAAGTATATGTTCTCTTTATTGTATTTTTCTAGTAAAATGCCCAAAAAGAATATTTCTGGTTTTAGATCTATATGTTGCTTTACCATTTTTTCTAACCATGTATGTATTTTTGTCCTTTTTTTATTTGCCTTTGGGCATGTCCACCACATTTGATAATACGAACCCGGTGCCTGATTACATTTCCAACATTTAGTGGACATGTCCTTAAATATGTTTGCCAATCTTGTCAGTGAAAAGTGCCATGTATAAAACATTTTACATAGATTTGCTTTGTATGCAGTTGATATTGTTAATTTATAATTCCTATCCCACAGTTCCTGCCATTTATCTAACTCTATAGTATAACCAACATTTTTAGCCCATACTGTCATTGTTTCCTTTACTTGATCTTCTTCCATTTTAATACTCAGTAAATAGCTATATAGATTTTTAATTCCTTTTTCATCCGTCCCTGTTAATATCTGATCTAGTTCTGTTGATTCTTTATAAAAGCCATACATTTTAGCATCTTTCTCATATCATGAGTCCCTTGGGAGTTGGGCGGCATAGAAATGTGATAAATTAAATTAAATTAAATCATGAGATGATCTTTTCGTTGAAGTAAATGGCAACGTGATCTGGTGGGTAAAATCTGGCTTTTAATTTATTATTTTAAATGGCATTTTATGGTAAGCTTCCTAGGGTCACCTTGAACAGAGGGATGGCATAGAGGTTTAATAATGAACTAAATAAATAGGCTGGTATCCTTTGAGAGATTGATGAAGCTGCAGAGGTTTAATGGTGAAGAGAGAGAGGATCAGGACAAAGCTATTCCTATCCCTATCCTATCCTATCCTATCCTATCCTATCCTCTCACTCTGTGTCTGTCTCTCCAATGCAGGGAGGAACCAGGCCATTTAGCAGCCTCCTCGCAGGTGAGTGGCCCCACGGGGGGTCTGTGTGGGGAGGAGGGAGGGAGGGAAAGGAGGGCTTTGAGGTGAATGGTGAAGATGCTTTGGGAAATCCCTCTTCTCTCTCCTATTCATCTCAAAGGCTGGAAGGGAGGGAATTTGGGGGAGATCCAGAGGGGCTCTGGGAAGGGGGGCTCTGCCTGCCCCCAAACTCTTCTCCTGCAAGGCCAGACTGGGGCTCCTTTTGGGATCTGACTGTCTTGGATCAGGAGGCTCAGAGAGCTGCAGAGAGGAGATTTGTCAAGGAAGGACGTAGCAGCTGTCCAGATGAAGTCAAAAGACACTGAGACAAACTTGTAGGTTAGATATATAAAAGTATTTAACATTTATAGTTGCAGCAGACAAGATAGTCAGGAAGACAGGAATATCTTGAGGTAAATCAAAAGGCACACGGAACACACAGACGAAAAAGGCGGGAAAAAGGGAAACTCCCCCTTTATACCCACAGCAACCAATCACAGCATGGATTGCTTCATGCAGAAGCCAGCTCAACCAATCATCTACTGCCCATTGTACACTTAACCTGTTCCAGCTCCTAAATTTAATATCCTAACAGGACTGGGGGGTCTCCAGTGCAGGAGGGAAAGAGGGGCAGATGAGGGGATTCCTGAGGGTCTTGCAGTCATGGATGGGGAAAGGGCTTCTCTCCACTCCTTGGAGTCCTCTGGGGATCCCTCCCTCCAGATGCTGAAGGAAGACATAGGGGGGAGATAGGGATCCATAGGTCTCCGGAAGCAACACAGACTAGTATTGGATTCCTGTATTTGAGGGGGACATTGATTTTATGTAACTTGTGGGGCAGGTTCTCAGCCACCTCAGGAGCCAGTCCCAGCCCTGCCTCTCCCTTCTTTCTACCTTGGAAAATCCCACCCAGCAGATCCCTCTCTTGAGGAAGCAGCAGTTCTCAGGAGTGGGATCAGCTGGGTAGATTGGTGCTGATCCCTCAGCCTGGGAGGTGGGATTCCTCCTCTGGGCTCCCTCCCAGACTGACCCTGCCTGCTTCTTCCCTCTCTTTGCAGCACGAGTGGACCAGCATGAGGAGAGAGGAGAGAAGATGGGACCGACCTTCTCCTGAATTAGGCCGGACTCTCAGGCCCATCCTGCATGCTTGGAACCAGGATGCATTTGGGGTCTTTCACCATCGCTTTTATCATTGGATCAGTAACCTTTTGTATTACGATTGAGGAACGGAGGAGAAAAGAACATCTTAGGTGTTTATAATTATCTAATCAAAAGGATTCAAACTGGGATTAGTAGATATTATTTTATTTTTTATTTATTTGTATCCTGCTGAAGACATGGAAGATATGGAAGGCGGGACTTGAACTCACAGTCGCTTTCTAGCCTGGTGCCTTAACCACTACACAAACTGCCTTGTACAGCTTGTAATACTGTTGTAATATAACTTGTAGCAAGTATGTTGTTATTTCTGATGTCCTTTAATGGGTTTCTGCTGATTAACAGGTTTTAGAGAAAGGCCCATAGCGAATGGGGCGAGGAATAGGATGAAGAGTTGCTGGTTTCACTTTAAGGGAGAGTGGATTGGAAGTAGAGGTTTTTTTCTCTCTCATTTTTCTTTGTATAAGTTGTATAATGAATAGTATGTACCATATACTGCCATTTATGGATTTTTACAGTTTAGAAAAATGAAATAGGAACCTTCTCCCATCATGCCGTGCTAAATGGACCTAATTTTTTTCTGCTGCCAATGAACAGCTGATTTTGCCACAAAGTTGGTTATTTGGCGGCTTTGCTCCCTGTTTTTTAAAGGGGAGACTAGGAACAACCCAAGATGACCTTCGGACAATCATGCACAGACAGAGAAGAGAGGGGGCTGGATCTCTTGCCATCCTTTCCCTTCAGCTGCTCAGCTTTCTTAAGCACACCTGGGTTTTAATTGCACTCCTGAAGCTTTACAATCTCTTGATTTATGTCTAGTTCACTTCTGACCTATTTTATAACCTGGACTTTTACAACTTTTTTTCCCTCCTCTTTCATTGTTTACCATTAAGTTTAAATTATTATTTGTTTATTCGTAAGAAAGTTGCAATGGATTTTATGTTTATATGTACACAGGATTATACTATAAATCTTGCTCTTTCTATCTTTTTTCTTTCTTTTTTTAAGTGTCTCAATATTTAACTCTGAATTTTTATGGAAAAATTTCCCCTTTTTTAACTCTGGAGGAAAAAATCCTTTCCCTCTGCTTATCTGCTTCTCTTGTCTTTGAGTAGAAAACCAAAAGTGTTTTTCATGTCTTCGAAAGGCGATAAATTATTTTGGGAGATAACTGAAAAAAGAATGCTCTCCAATTTACAGGATCTACGACAGGTCAGTTAGGCTGCAAATAGATCTACAAGATTATAAATTTTGGACCTCTTTTGCAAGGGGGAAATTGATTTCTCAGCGTTCAACTGGGGAGGGCATAATATGACTTTTCCTGTTTTTTCATTAATTTTTTTCAATGTTTTTGTTTAGTTTTGTTCTGTCTCTGTTCAATCCTTTTCTTTTGGATTTTAATCTTTTGCATAAAATACAATAAAATGGTCAATTCTAAGAAAAGTGGAACAGGAGATCCACAGTTTGGCCAGGCTCCTTTCCCCCTAACTGTTGCACACATACCATAAGAATACGAAAATAGTTTGCTGAAAATAAATGGTTTTGCCTTCTTCTTACCTGAGTTGCTTCCTATTATTGGAAGTTGGGAATAACAAGGATTTTCCCCTCCTGGCTGTTCGGAGACCCTGAGTTCCCTTTGAGTGGCAGGAAGGGGAGGAACCAAGGCAAAAACTGGGGGGGCTCCTTGGGGAGGAGGCAGCCATTTTGCTCCTGTGTCCAGATGTTTCTCTTCCCTCAGGCTGTTGGCCAAGTGGCTGGTCTCTGAGCCTCCCCCAGTGGCCCTTCGGGAGACGGGAGTTCAATGCCCAGCCAGAGCCGTCCTGATTCCCTGGCAGAAGGGCAGCTTCTCCTGCTTCTGGGAGATCCTCTCTGGACTCCTCAGCTGCCCAATAGGATGCAGTGGCCCAAGAGTGGGGAGACCCCTGATGGATGGGAAAGATGTCCCCCATATTACAGAAAGTCTTCAACTTACGACCACAATTGACCCTAAAATTTATTGAGTTTTACCCCGTTTTACGACCATTTTTACGACCAGACAGTTATCGAGTCTGGCTTCCCCATTGACTTTGTTTGTCAAAAGGGGACCACATGATCCTGGGACTCTGCAACCGTCATAAGTATGAGGCAGTTGCCAAGCGTCCGAATGTAAATCATATGAGCCACGAAGATGCAGAAACGGTCATAAGTGTGAACCATGGTCATATCTCCTTTTTTCAGTACTATAACTTTGAAAGGTCAATAAATGAACTGTTGCAAGTCGAGGACTACCTGTATAGCGGATGCTTTCTGGGAGAGGAGTGAAAAGGGGGGGTCTTTCACTCCAATTCCTTTTGGGCTCCCCAGATGCCCTCAAGAGCTCCCATCTTTGACAGCCTAAAAAGGGGACAGTTTCCACCTGCAACACAAGAGTCACATTCAGCCTTGGGCAGCTAATCATGTAACCCACAAAACTTTTAATGTTATAATAAACAATGTAAAAAAACAATAGAAGGGTTTACTGACTATATTCTATAATTAATCTGCAGTCCATGACAATCCCTTTTCACTCAGTGCTACCCAGGGAAGCCAGAAGGTTGGAGACGGCTGCTTTAAAGCATTTGGTGAGAATTCAATCCCTATTTGAGCATATCAATTCAAAGGTTTTAGAAAGTTTCTCCTTACTTCTAGGTTGGATCTCTCTTTAAGAAGCTTCCACCCCTTTTTCTTTTCTCCTGCCCTCTGGAGCTTTGGAGAAGAAGCCGATCCTTTGTGGCAGCCCCCCCTAAGTACTGGAAGGCAGGTATCATGGGTCCCCCCTCCCCGATTCTTCTCTGCCAGAGGCTAGAGACCCATCCCTCCTTCAGTCTCTTCCCCATATAAGATTTGGCCTCAGGATCCTTTATGATCTTTTGTTGCTCTTCTCTGCACACTTTCTAGGGTCTCGGCGTCTTTTTTTCTATCGTGGTCCCCAGAGTTGTACCCAGAATTCCAAGGGTGGCTTCACTTGTGCAATATAAACCGACATTATGGCTTCTCCTGATCTTGATCTTCTCCCTCTGTTGATGCAGCCCAAGACTGCCTTGGCTTTTTTGGCAGCTCCCCCTGATCCCCGGCTGGGACGGGCTGTGCGGGGTCTCCCCTCCCCCTCGCCTGCACCCCTCCCCCCAGGCCCTGAAACACCTCCCACTTTTCCCAGTCCCGCAGTTCCGCCCCTCCCCCAAGAGGCGGAATCCCTGGAAGGGGATTTCCTGATGGAACTTTCGCTTTCCTCTCCACGTCTCTCTCGCCGGTTGCGCCTGGACCTCTGCCTAGCAACAGTGACGAACATGGGGTTATTTTTTTTCTACTGGTTGAGTTCGCCCAATCGCCAGCGGGCTCTGGATTGTTGCACTGTTGACCACCCGGAGCCCCTCTCGGTTTGCTTGCGACTTCAGGAGAGCGGAGCGGAGGTTGAGGATCGCGGCCAGGATGGCTCTGCGCCCTTCCTGCTCCTGGTGTTGGTGGCGGTCGCCCTACGAGAGAGCTGCTTCGGTGAGTCCCTTTGGGGGCCTTGGGGGGGTTTCTCCCTTTTTATCTGCCAGGGAATTTCTCTCTCTCCTCCCCCCCAAAATATTTATTCCCAAAAGGAGAATCCTCTGGGATTAGGCTCCGACGTTGCCCCCCTCCAGGAGAGCCCCTTTGGGAACAGGACAAGGGTGGACCCTCCAGATGTCAGTCAAGTCTACCTGGGCGCCCCGAAGCTCAATTCTTTCCCTCCCTTCCAAAATGAAGATTGTTGGAAAGTGGCGTTTGCACGTGATCAGGTCAGTTCACAAACTTCCTGGCTGCCTCCGCCCAACTCCCTCCGCCTGGATCCTCTTTCCTGCCTTTGGCGGTGATCTGTGGCTCTTTGTGGCTTCTGGTGCTGGGAGGACCCGGCTTGATTCTCGGTTCCCTGCATTGGCAGAGGCGGAGACTGGTGCAAAGGAGCGACCGGGATAAGGCTGCCGTGTGAATGCAGCAGGATGAGAGTCTGGAGAGAGAAAGGCTCCTTTAATAACCTTCCTCAAGATTCATCCTTTCTTTCTTTCTTTCTTTCTTTTTAAAATAAATTTTATTAATTTTTTCAGATTAAAATCGACACAAGACAAAGACGTTATTTATACATAAAAACAAAAACCATACATTCCCCTCCCTCCCTCCCCCATTCATAACACTAAACAGAAATACAAACACGTCTATCCCAGCAGGTCCTATTCCTGCCCTCATTGGTAAATAATTATGCCCACAACACAGAATAAGCTAAGCAATCCCCAAATGTGATTTTCATACAATTATCTTTCAATCTAAATAAGTATATCTCTCCTCATATTAACATAGACCTTCACTTCGCCTCAATTCTTTTATTCAACCACCGATACCAACAGTCCCAGCTTTGAAAAAATTCAGAATCCTCTTTTTCTTTCAACATATACGTCATTCTATCCGCCTCAGCACATTCTAATACTTTGTTTATAATTTGGGCACCAGCTGGTATCTCTTTTTCTTTCCACTGCTGGGCGAACACTATTCTCCTGGAACCTCCCCCTCCCACCGCATCCTAAACCCCAAGATCCCCAACATTTTCCTTTCTGGGACAGGCAGGGATTTGCCTCCTCAGGTGATCCTTCTTCCATTCCAGAAGCCACCAAAGTGGGAAAATTTGCGGAATTAAAAATATTTAAAATGTAAGAGCACCAGGCTCTTAGTAATCCGGAAGGGGCCTTCGGAAGTTCCTAGTTGATCGCTGAGAGAAACTATCAATGAAGCAGCTTTTCCAAAGGCAGAAAGAAAACCTGTCAGGATCTTAACCATTAAATAGGCTGGGTTGGAGGCAGAAGAAGAGAAGCAACTCTGGATGCTGACCATGAAATGAACGGCTTGCTTGGACACAGACAGTCCTGACTTGAGGAGGATTCATGACTGTGAGGATGTCCCACCTGCGTTACATTCACACATTTCTCCTCAGCCCCACAAGGGAAAGAAGCGGGTTCTGGATCATGGAGAGTCTGATCCCCCCCCTCCTTCTGTTGGAGAAAAGCTTTGATCCCTTTGGATTCTGAAATCTCCCCAGAGCTAAAATGGGGTCTGAGGCTCCCTCTCCCCAAAAGCTCTGAGAAGCCCCTGGGATTGTGGGGAGGAGCAGGAAGGAGGAGGCCCAGGCCTTTGCCTTGGACTGGGAAGGCCTGGGAGACCATACTGGAGGGAATGGGCAGTAGGACCACAGGTAGTCCTCGACTTATAACAGTTCATTTAGTGACCATTCAAAGTTTCAATGTCATTGAAAAAAGTGACAGTATGACCATTTTTGACACTTATGTCCATTTTAGCGTCCTCCTGGTTACATGACCGAGATTTGGATGCTTGGCAAGTGATTCCTATTTATGACTGTTGCAGTGTCCCCGTATCACCTGATCCCCTTTTGCAACTTTCTGACAAGCAAAGTCAATGGAGAAGCCAGATTCACTTAACAACCCGGTTATTAACTTAACAACTGCAACCATTCATTTAACAACTGTGGCAATAAAATTTGTAAAATGGAACAAAACTCACTTCACGAATGTCTCACTTAGCAACAAAAAATGTGGGTTCAATTATGGTCATAAGTCGAGGACTGCCTGTATTTATTTCTCTGGGCTTTGGAGGTTCTGCCCTTTTGTATGCAGACCCAGGTTCTGCCCAAATAAGTCCCATGAACGATCCCGAAAATGATCTTCAAAATCTTTGGTGCCCTGAAATAATTTCTGATCTGAAGAGCTTTCAGAATTGACACCAGAAAGGGGACTTGGGGATTTTCCAGTTTAATCGATTTCCCAGCAGCATTTTATTCATTTTATTTTCTTTTGATTCTTTTATCCTGCTTAGAAACGGTTGTTTTTCTGTTCATTGGGCAGCCTTAGAGTCTCTTCTGTGTTTGTATTTTGACGATAAAAACTAAACAGTGACTTAATGTGATTTTTTTGTTCATTGTTAGTAAAGTTTAGCATAGTTTTCTGTCTTGTGAATTGAGCCTGTCCTCCAAAGAAGGGCTGAAAAAACTTTGATGCTCCTCATTCCGGAGTTTGCATGATAGAAACTGACATAATTTTGTATCTTTATGTTGGATTCTCCAGAGGGGCTTTAAAGATGACAGGACCCTCCAGACAAAGACTGAATTTAGGGAAGGGACCCCAGCTGAGCCCCCCACCCCAAATATGGGAGCTGGCAGCAGAAACTCCCAACATCCTCCTTGGGGGCAGGGGGTGGGGCCAGGGTGGAGGGGCCAATGGTTTTCTGGGGGTGAGGAGAATTCTGGGAGTTGAAGTCCAAATGGCTGAGTCTGAGAAACTCTTAATTTAGGCCTTTACGTTAAGAGTAACACTGATCATGAGAAGAGTTGGGTAGCCAGGATCTCAATCCCCTCCAAGGTGGCTGAGGGGCTTTTCTGCCTTTCTTTGTGCTGACCAAGTGCAGGATCAGCCCCAGAGGAGGAGAAGGGTCAGAGCAGCTTCTGGGGAAAGTGAAGGGGGAGATTCAGAGGAAATCTGGTGCATTGCAAAGGTCTTTGAAGGAGAGTTTGAGTGCCCTAATTGGGTTGCTGAAATGAAGAAATCTAGGTTTAATCGGACTGAGATTTTCTGTGGAAGGAGGAGGAGCCCCTCTGAGTCCTGGGTTCAAAAGCCGATTCTTGCTCAGATGGCTGAACTCTGGGAGGGGAGGGGAGATTTTCCAGCCAGGAAGGGGGGGGACAGGGACGAGGAGGAAGATCTGGGGGGCTAAGTCACTTCATTGCTCCTTCCTTCCCTCCCCACTTTGCCCTTCCCCATTTGGGTTTCCCCCTAAGGATCCCATGGCCTCTGGTCTCACCCGGATTCCTCCTCCCCCATTTTATAAAATCCCTCCCCAAATCTGCACCTATTAACAGTCCAGGTTGGCCTTCAGTGAAGCCAGAATGGTGTTTTTTTTGTTCTGTGAATGGTGTTAGATCGGCGCAGGAAATGGAAGACGCGACCAGCTTGTTACATTAGTAACTTTATTGGAAACAGTAACAAGACTGGCTGCGCACTGCCGAAGCTCTCTTTATATTCGCTCCGGCAGTCGCACCGCCTCTGACAGTGATTCAAACTTTCCCGCTCGATGGCTGGCAGCCAATCCGGGCGGATGTCCTTATAAGGACATAACACTCCTCCCCTCCTAGTCAGAAAACAGTCAATCCTCATTAATAAAAGTCACGTAATCGCACAGGTACGTAGGACGCCTCGGTACCCTAGTTGACCTGTGCAGTCTCACTTCTTCCTCATCCCCGACCTGGACGGACGGGGCTCCTGCGTCTCCTGGTTCCCTCCCCGGAACCGGGCTCGGTTCGGCTGGCGAGTGTGCGGGGTCACCCTCAGTGCCTCCGGCCGAACCGCAGACCTTGGATGGCTGGTTCTGGTGGTCTTCCTCCTGGCCTGTGGATCTATCGTCTCGTTGTGGTTGCTCGGTACCGATCCGGGAAGAGCGTTTGAGTCTCGGTAAGTCCCAGGCTGTCACTTGCTCCTCCCCGGTCTCCTGGGCTCTGCGGTTCGGTTGCGGTTCGGCTCGTTGTCGTCTGGGGGGTG
Source organism: Pantherophis guttatus (assembly GCF_059756535.1). Taxonomy (NCBI): domain Eukaryota; kingdom Metazoa; phylum Chordata; class Lepidosauria; order Squamata; family Colubridae; genus Pantherophis; species Pantherophis guttatus. The sequence continues at coordinate 276,604,247 of NC_142064.1, forward strand.
TCTTGGATCGGTGCCCTCGGGTCCGGTCTGCCAGCGATGGATGGTGTTGGCTCCGGTCGTGGTGTCCGACCTCGCAGGGGTGGCGCAGGTCTCCTTGGTCGGGGTGGCGGAGGCCTTCCTCGCCGGGCTGGTGTTGGCCTACCCCGTCAGGTCGGCGGTGGCCATCCTGGGCGGGTTGTCGTTGCGGGGTGTTGTTGGCTTTCCCTTCGCCCTAGTCCCTGGTCTACCGCAGATTGGTGGCTGGGGTCTTCTGGGCTGGGTTGTTGATGCCGGGTTGTCCTCTGTGCTGGGTGGGGGTCCCCCTCGCCAGGGTGTTGTGTGCCACCCTCACCCATGGGCTGTGGTGTGCCCACCTCGGATGGTCCCCGGTCTACTTGCCTGGAGTGGAGGTCTCCCTGGCAGGGCTGTCGTTGGTCGCCTTTGCTGGAGGGGTACGATGCTTCCTCCCTGGGCAGGTCCCGGTCTACTCGTGGGCTGTCTTGGCGGTCCCTCGCCCTGGCGTGACGGGTGCCCACCTCGCTGGGCTGGTGTTGCCATCCCTCGTGCGGCAGGCCCCGGTCTACCGCTCTGGACTGTCGATGTGTTAGCGCCTGGTAGTGTGCTTGGCTGGCCTCGTCGGGGTGGCGGTGGTCTGCCTCGCCAGGGTGTGGTAGGCCTACCTCGTCGGGGTGTCGCAGGCCTACCTCGTCGGGGTGTTGTAGGCCTACCTCGTCAGGCTGGTTTTCTTCCGCTCCCCTCCACCTTTTCCGGAGCTGGTCGATGTGACGTCTACAGACCTGTCCATCTTCCAGCTCCACTGTGTAAGACTTTGGACCGGTTAGGTTGTCTATCTTCCCCTTCAGCCACTTAGGAGAGCCGTGGAAATTGAGCGCGAAAACCGAATCTCCTTTGCTGAAGGCGCGAAGCGGGCGGCTGGCCGTTGCGGTCACTTCTGGGCTGTATTGGGGGTGCAGACAGTCCACTGGTGACCTCAACCTTCTGCCCATCAACAACTCGGCTGGGCTCTTGTGGGTGGTGGCATGCGGTGTGATGTGCTGGGTGAGGAGGAAGTTGTCTATTCTTTCCTGCCAGTCGCCCGTGCCCATCTTGGTGAGTGCCTCCTTGGTGAGTCTCACCATCCGTTCCACCTGTCCGTTCCCAGCTGGCCTGTACGGGGCGGACAGGGCATGGCGGATGCCCAGTCCTGCCAGGAATGCCTCCATGGCCAGGGAAGTGAGTTGGGGCCGGTTGTCGGAGACCAGCACATCCGGCAGTCCATGGGTGGCGAAGAGGCGGCGTAGGGCCCGGATCGTCGCTTCCGTTGTGGTAGATGCCATGGGCACCACCTCCAGCCATTTGGATAAGGCATCGACGACAATGAGTAGGTGGCGCCCCTGCATCGGACCTGCGAAGTCGATGTGGATCCTCGACCAGGGGTTGCTGGGGGCCTCCCACTTCGCTGCTTCGGTTTGTGGTGGTGCTGGGTGTACTTCTTGGCACGGGTCACATCTGGAGACTCATTCCTCAATGTCTTTGTCCAGTGATGGCCACCAGACGTAACTCCGTGCCAGGGCTTTCATGCGGACGATGCCTGGGTGCCCGTTATGCAATGTCTCTAGCGCTCTTCTTTGCAGAGTGCTTGGAATCAGCACCCTGTCTCCCCATAGCAAACAGCCCTTCATAGTGGACAGCTCCTTTTGCTTCCTGACGAACGGGCTGAACTTCTCCTCCGTCTTCTCTGTTGGCCACCCCCTGAGGATCCAGGATTTCACTTGGCGGAGTGTGGAGTCCTTTTGGGTGTGGACGGCCACATCTGCGGAAGAGACTGGACAGCTGGCGTCGTTGTCTATGTGGAAGAGGTGGAGCGTGGGGGCTGGGTCTTCTACTGGATTCTTCAATGGGCATCTACTCAGCGTGTCGGCGTTTCCTATGGCTGTGCCTGGCTGGTGCACGAGCCTGTAGGAGTAGCCGGCTAGGAAGATGGCCCATCTCGTCATCCACGGGGACATGAAGGTCGGGGTGGGTTGGTCGCCTGCGAGGAGCCCCAGGAGTGGCTTGTGGTCGGTCACTATGGTGAAACTCCTCCCATAGAGGTATTCGTGGAAGCGTTTCACTCCTGCCACGATGGCCAGGGCTTCTTTGTCCAGCTGGCTGTAGTTGCGTTCCGCGCCGGACATGGTCTTGGAGAAGTAGGCTATTGGGGCTTCGGAGCCATTGGGCAGTTCGTGGCTGAGGACTGCCCCCACCCCATAAGGCGACGCGTCGCAGGTGAGCTTAATTGGGAGCGTCTCGTTGTACTGGATGAGGACGCTTTTGGAAGTTAAAAGTCCTTTCACGGCCCGGAATGCTGCTTCCTCTCCTTGGCCCCACTTCCAGGAAGCCGCTTTCCCCAGCAGGCGGTGGAGTGGCTCAGCAACTGTGGCTTTCTGTTTGAGGAACATGGCATAGAAGTTAAGCAATCCAAGGAATGCCTGAAGTTCCGTTTTGTTTTTGGGGCTCGGAGCTTCATGGATGGCTTTCACTTTTGATTTGGTGGGGTGGATGCCAGTGCTATCTATGAGATAGCCCAGGAACTCGACTTCCTGTACTCCTAGGATGCATTTATCTCTCCTGACTCTCAAGCCCTTGGCCTTGAAACGCTGCAGGACAAGCCTGAGTCTTTCAAGGAGTTGTGCCTGTGAATCTCCGGAGATTAGTATATCGTCAAAGTATGGCACCACCCCTGGAACGCCTTGGAGAAGGCATTCCATCATAGATTGGAAAATGCTGGGGGCCGCGCTGACTCCAAATTGGAGGCGGTTGCATTTGAATGCCCCCCTGTGTGTGACTATTGTTTGTGCCTCCGCCGTTTTTTCGTCCACTGGCAGTTGCTGGTAAGCCTGGGCCAGGTCCAGTTTGGCAAAAATTGAGCCAGTCCCCAGGGAATGCAGCAGATGTTGCACCACTGGGACTGGGTATGCGCTCTGTGCCAACGCCTTGTTGATGGTACAACGATAGTCAGCGCAGATGCGCACAGATCCATCATGCTTCACTGGGGTCACAATGGGGGTTTCCCATGAGGCATGATCGATCGGTTCCAGGACGCCCTGGGCGATCAGCTTATCCAGCTGCTCGTCTACTTTTGGCCGCAAGGCAAATGGAACCCGGCGGGGCTTCAGCCTGATTGGGGTGATACTCTTGTCCAGATTAAAAGAGATTGGCCTCCCCACAAATTTCCCCAGCTTACCATCGAAGACTTCCTTGAACTCTTTGATGAGGTTGTCGAGTTCATCCCTGTGAATTTGGTGGATGCCTCCGATTGATAGCCCCAGTGGCTTAAACCACTCCACTCCTAGCAGGTTCGGTCGGCTGTGCTCCATGACTGTGATGGGAAGCTTGCCTTGGAACTGGTTGTAGGAGACTCGGATGTTGGCTCTTCCTAAGACTCCGATGGGGTTTCCCCCAAAATCAACGAGCTTGGAGTGTAGTGGCTTCAGGTCTCGTTTGCTGATGCTGGGTTGCAGGTGCTTCAGCTGGTGCCAATCCATAATGGAGTAGACTGAGCCCGAGTCTACCTCCATTGAGCAAGGTAATCCTTCCACGTGGATGGTCACGTGGAACTTAGTGGCATTGTCTGAGTTGGTGTGGGCGATGGTCGTCTGGTGGACCGCTCCGCTCCTGGGAAATTCATCGTCTCTCCGTCTAGATTGGCCAGAGGACCGTTTGGATGATCTCTGGTAATCTTTCCGATTTTCACAAGGACGGTGGCTGGAGGGTTCTGGGGCTGGTTCCTCGGCTCTGCAAGCTTCGGCGATGTGACCCCTTCTGTTGCAGCATCTGCAGGTCGCATCTCTCCACTTGCAGGTTGCCCTGGCATGGTGCCCTCTGCAGCTGGCACAGCGCTCCCCCTTGTAGCTTCTTTGAGCGGTTCCCCACCTTGGGGGTCTGGATACCTTGTGGACGGTGGACTCTTCCTCCGACTCCAATCCAGCTGTGGAATCCTCAGTTGATGATTGTGTGGCACTGCGAATCTTGTGGATTCCCTTTGCCCTGATTACCGCGGCTGCCGCTTTCTCGGAGATTTCGGATGCGGTAGCTTCCTCCACCACATCCTTGAGCACGAGTTTCTTCCTGCTCAGGAATTTCTTTTGCAGGCCTCTGTCCCTCATGCCGAAAACCACGTGGTCAGCGATGGCGTTGTCCACATGGTCAAACTCACAGCTGGCTGCGATTTGGCACAGGGCGGCCACGAATTCTTTGATGGTTTCCCCTTCCTTCTGATCCCTCTGATGGAAGGTGAACCGGTTCGCCATTGGTGTTCCTGTTGGGGCATAATGGTCCTGTAGGATCTGCAGCAGGTCCGTCCATGGTACTTCTTCGATGTCCTGTGGTGCCACAAGATCGATGGCCATGTCGAGGACTTCTGAGCCACAGTTGGCCAGGAAAATGCCCTTCTTGCGGTCATCATCGGCATCCCTGATATTGTTGCCTCTCAGGTATTGCCGAAATTTGACCACGTAGGATTTCCACTTGTCCTTCCCTGGGCGGAATGGAGCAAGGGCTGGCAAAGTGACTTCAGCGGATGCCATGCCTTCGGAAAATGCCTACTGGTGGTTTCAGGTGCCGAGTGACTTGGTCTTGTTGGCTTGGCGCCACGAGGTTCGTCGCTTGGTTCTAGTCCTTCGTCGCCAGTGTTAGATCGGCGCAGGAAATGGAAGACGCGACCAGCTCGTTACATTAGTAACTTTATTGGAAACAGTAACAAGACTGGCTGCGCACTGCCGGAGCTCTCTTTATATTCGCTCCGGCAGTCGCACCGCCCCTGACAGTGATTCAAACTTTCCCGCTCGATGGCTGGCAGCCAATCCGGGCGGATGTCCTTATAAGGACATAACAAATGGAAAGGAGGGGGGACCAGGGGGGGTTTCCTGCTGCTTTTGAGCTTCTGGGAGGGTGGAATCCCCCCTTTTACCTGTGCAGCCATTGCAGCTTCCTTGGGGCAGAGGCTGAGCAACCCAGAAGGGGGTTTGAGGGAGGCCTTGCTGGAAGGGGGGAGGGCACAATTGGGGCAGGTAAAGTTTGGGGGACCCTCCCCTCCCCTCCTCTCTCACCCCCCCACCTTCCGTTCCCTCCAACCCCTCAGGCCCTCCAGAAGCTCCTTTTTTCCCCTCTCAGTCGCTCCCTCATTTCCATCTCCTGCCTCTTCTTCCACCATCTCCCCCTTCCTTCCTTCCCCCCTTCCTCCTCTGCCCCCCAACTCTCCTCTTCCTTCTTCCTCCCCAGAGCCTCAGATGGGAGCCTCCATGGGATCAGGGTCCTTGACTGAAGCCCCCTAACTTTTCCCCTCTGGCTCCCTTCCAGGCGCCTCCTCCCACTCCATGAAGTATTTTGTCAGCTGCATCTCGGAGCCCAGTCAGGGGCAGCCCCACTTTGTCTCTATGGGGTTAGTCGACGATCAGGTCTTTGTTCACTACGACAGCCACAGCCAGAAGCTGCAGCCTCTAGTCTCCTGGATGGAGAAGATGGGGAAGGAGGCTCCCCAGTACTGGGACAGAGAGACCCAGAGAGAACGTGGCAATGAGGAGGCCTTCAGAAATTACCTGGAGATTCTGAGGAATCGCTACAATCAGAGTGAAGGTGAGTGATGGGTCTGGTGGCTCCTCCGGCCCCATAATCCCCTCCCCAGGAACCAGAGGGGGGAGAAAGAAATGGGTCCCTTCAAAGGGAAAGGCTGCTTCCGCACCTTTTAAAAAGTCTTTTTTTTATATGTTTATTCTTTTTTAAAAATCAATATGAGTTTCTCCTTCCCTCCATAGCTGACATTTTCTGCCAAGTGCAGTTAATAAAAAGATGTTTAAATTTATCCTTCTGTCTTTCTGAATGTTGATATGGATATGGATATAAACTGAGGTAAAAAGAGACCGAAATCTCCCCTCCCCCCATGAAAGAAGGAGGTTCTGGCCTTGGTGGATCTCCTGCTGTGGGGGAGGAAGGGAATCACAGATCCCCCCCCCAAAAAAACCAGGCAGGTGGATCCTAAAGAGATCCTGAGGGAAGCAGGTCCTCCTCCTTCTGTCTGTTTCCACCCGAGAGAAATGAGGGATCGAGTGCAGATCCACCTGGGGAGACTAGATCCCTTTCCTTCTCCCCCTTTTTGGAGGGGCGAGAGGGGCCCAAATGCCAGGAGCTTCTTCTCACCCTCCAGTTGGAAGGAGAGGCCGGGAGGACCAAATGGGGGGTGGGGGCTTTTGGGGGGGGATCTCAGGGCCAGGATCCTCCCAATCTTCATGGGGAAGAGACGGAAAAGAAAGAAACCTCCATTTGGGGCCCTTGCAGAGTCTCTCAGAGCCTTCATGGCTTCCCATCCTTGGTCCCTCAGGCTGAACTCCTGCACGGCCCTCTTGGTGGGGCTGCCCTGGAGGGAGGGAGACTCTTTCTTCTGCAGCCCCCCCCCCTTCTGCCATCTTTGGGGGACAAGATTCACCTGCAAGGAATCTTATTTGGGGAGGGTCTGCAAGCAAATGTGTGTGTAAAGAGAGGCTGCTTTTGGCTGAAGAAAAGCTTCTCCACAAACAGGAGCCATTTTCCCTCCTTTCATCCCTAGGAGCTGAAGCCCCCCCAATTCTTCCACCCTTTCCTTGCCCCTCCCCCTCTACAGGTGACCCCCCCAGAGCTCTGCCAGTTCTGCCCCTGATCCCTGAGGGTCTCCCCAGATCCCTCCAGGCCCCCTGCTGGCCTCTCAGGGGAGCAGAGCTGGACCCAGAGGGCTCCCCCTGGTGGAGGAAGGAGGAAGGAGACCGGCCAGAGTGGAGGGGAGCCTCCTTTCCAGGCTCAACAGCCCCAAATGTCCCAACCTTTCCTCAAAGGGAGGCTGCTTCCTCCCTCCCATCACCTCAGTCGCCTCCTCTGGATCTTCTCCAGCTCCCTCCGGTCCTTTTGGAGGTCTGGTGACCAGAAACTGCACACAATATTCCAGATGTGGCTGCACCCTTGATTTTTTTTTTTAAATTTGATTTATATGCCGCCCTTCTCCGGAGACTCAGGGCGGCTTACAATGCATTAAGCAATAGCCTTCATACTTTTGTATATTTATACAAAGTCAGCTTATTGCCCCCACAAACTGGGTCCTCAATTTACCTACCTTAGAAAGGATGGAAGGCTGAGTCAACCTTGAGCCTGGTGAGATTCGAACTTACAGTAATTGCAGACAGCTGGTGTTAATCACAATGCTATCAGTCTGCTGAGCCACCAGGCCCGTTTGCTCTAAGGCTTTGTGATATTAGCCTGTGTTTTCAATACCATTTTAATGATCGCTGACATCCTGTTGGTCTTTTTAATTTTTTAATATCATTTGTATTAAACCTTTTAAACAAAAGATAAAAACTAATAGAAGGTAACAGAAAGAAAAGGTGATAAAGAAATCAAAGAAAAATAAAAAAAGTACAAGAAAAGAAAACAACTGAAGAAAATAAAGAAAAAAGACATAAAGAAGTGGCTTCTGATATTCTTCACAGCGGTTCTAAATATTACTACATTTTAGCCCCTCTAAAGCAGCTTTTCTTCATCTTTTGGCCCTGAAGGAACCCTTGAACTATTTTTCAGATCTCAGGAAACCCCTGAAGATCCAGGCTCAGAGATAGGCTGAAATTGTTTCATGCATAGACCTTTGAGATGCATTAATAGTGTTCTTACACTAACAATAAAAAAAATGAAACTTGCCTTTTCAATGTGATCCCTGTGCTTTCTTTTTACTGCACAAATATTCAGTCCTGTGCCCAACTTGAAATAAGAACACATTTCATCTTCAAGTGAAATAAGACAGTTTCTGTCTTAGCTTTTGATGCTTCTGAAGTACGACAGAGCTTGTTCTCAGAAGTTGAAAACTGCTGCCACATGTTCAGGGCCTTCCTGTGAATGGCAGGAGATTAATCTTGGGCAGAAATCCACAACTATTTTTCCCATGGGGAGATCAGGGAATCTCCTCTCGAGAGCAGGATCAGATTGCAGCTCACGAGGTTCTTCCTCTTCCTCCAAAGGGAAGTTCTCTGGCTGAGCAGAAGATGCAGAGAAAGGATCCCTCATCCGTCATTCCTGGGTGTGGAAAGGGAGGGAAAGGACTGGTCAGTTTAGTTCAGCTGTACTTACAGGAGGTTTTCCATTAGATTTGAGAATTCCTGGCGTCCTTCCTCCCTCTCAAGCCCAGACAGGAGTAGAAACATTTCAAGATTTCCTTTTGGTTTTTTCAAACATTCAGTTTTCTTGTAAATCCAAGAATCTGGTCACTCGAAGTTGAAATATCTTCTCCAGGGCCTTGCAAAGACTGTGAACTTCAAACTTCATTTCAAAGGTTAATAACCCTTTGGGTCTCCAGATGAGACTGTGCCACTGGCTGCTGTTGCTAAGGAAAATATTCCTTTGTGGCCCTTCGAGGCTTCATTCCCGCATTGCACTAAACCATGGTTTGTTTCTGGTTAGCCCAAAGTGGGAACCAGCCTTTGTGACTTGCTTCTATTTGTGAAGGTAGACCAAGATTTATGGTCACAGGGATCCCTGCAAGCTTTTGTGTAGATCAACCAGATCCTCTTTGAGGCCATGGGATTCTCAGTCCCTCTTTGCAGCCGCAGATTCAGGCAATTGTTCCCTCTCTGGGATCCCTTCCTCCGCCCCCCCCCCCCCCGAGTCTCCCCAACAGAGAAATGCTAGAAGGAAAGATGGAAGGATCTCCATCCCTCCGTTTCTTCTGTGACTCCTCCTTCTCTCGGTCTCCCTTGGGATCCTCTGCTGGCTTTTCCAGCTTTGCTTTTTCCTGGGGAGGTTCAGGGGCTCCATCCTGGGAGGGAAAATGTAGGGAGGCAGGTTGAGGGAGGGGAGAAGGGCGGTTAGTGATGGGGGCTTTCTTTTCCTTGATTGTTAGGGAGGAAATGGGGGAATCAGTGCCTCCCTCCAGTGTCAAAAGTCCCTGCAGGGAGGGGGATCTCTCTTTATCTTGAGGACTCCCCAAACCATCATCTTGTCCCTATTTCAGGACTTCACATAATACAGGTGATGTATGGCTGTGAGCTCCGGAGAGACGGGAGCAAAGGAGGGTTTATGCAGTTTGGCTATGAAGGGAGGACCTTCCTCACCTTTGACAAGGAGATCCCCACCTGGGTGGCTCCCGATCCCCTGGCCCAGATCACCCAGAGGAAATGGGATGCTATTCCAGGAGAGAATCAGGGATGGAAGACCTACCTGGAGGAAATCTGCATTGAGTGGCTGGAGAAGTACCTGTCCTATGGGAAGGAGACGCTGCTGAGGACAGGTGAGCATCTGAATGCAGACTGGACTTTCCTCCTTTATGGCCGGATCTCTTGTACACATTCAGCCCCTTTGGGTCCCTGGTCTGGAGCTTGTTTGCCCTGGTAGGAATCCTCCCCCTTTCAGCCTCTCTCCAAGACATGGGAAGCCCTGTTTGGTTCTCATTGCCAGGCAGCCATTCAATGGACCAGGAAATGCAGCCTCTGCCTGGCAGCTGTCTGGGTGGATCAGGCAGGACAATCACTTAGTGGTGTCCTGTTCACTGCCCACAATAAGGCAACCATTTGGGGCTATTCAATGAAACCTCCACTAGCCAAACTGTAGTCAAGTGTGGTGGGCACCTTTAATTTCCCCCCATTAACTCTGCTTCTCCCCACATCCCCACAGGGGGTTCCCTTCCTGCCTTGTACCTGATGGTGCATCTCCCACCCCCACCGCTAGAGGGCTCCACTTCTACCATTAATAAGACATTATCAGTGCCCCCACTTGGGCAAAGAAGGCCATGGATGAGGGGTTCTTTTCTTTTCTTTCCAGGACGGTGGGGGGAACAAAGTTTCTGTCAAACCTCACATTATAATCGTTTCCTAGAATTTTTTATTAGTTTACCATATAGACCCATGATGGCGAACCTATGACACGCGTGTTACAGGTGGCACGCAGAGCCCTTTCTGCGGGCATGCCAGCCGTCGCCCCAGCCCAGCTCCAAAGCACATGCGTGCACCTCCCACCTGCCAGTTGGTCTTCGGGTCTCTGCCACGTATGTGCACGGGGGCAGGGCCTTCCCCGATCTCTGCAGGTTCCACCCTCTGCAGGTGCCTCTCCGTGGCAGGAAGGCAGGAGAAAGCTAGGACGGGATGGGGGGAGAAACCGTAAAGATTGGAGGAGGCACAGAAGGCAGGAGGCAGCTAGGATTCGATGGGGGAGAAACTTTGGAGATCGTGGAAGGCAGGAGGCAGCTAGGATTCGATGGGGGAGAAACTGCAAAGGTTGGAGAAGGCAGGAGAAAGCTAGGATGTGATCTCCATGTCAACATGCAAAGCTTTCAAGTTGCCATGAGCAGGAGGGAGGGAGAACTGAAGTGAATTCCATACATTTTTCTGACCGCAATCAGAAGGAGGGTGTTAGGGTTCACAGCCAGCCAAAGTGGTTAATTGGAGAATGTGATTATGACATGGCCAGGGGGGAGGGGAGAGACAGGGTCATAGGGGAACATAAATCGACGTGGGATCAGTCCTGACTGCATCCGAGTATTGCCGGAATGGTGCTCCCAATAAATCACTATATTGCCTTTGAAGTTTGGATCATGGCTCATGAATTAATTAGGGCATCTTTCAGAAACTTGACACTCCACAGTTTCTCCCTCATCGAGTCCTAGCTGCCTCTCCCCCCCACACCCATTTTGGGCCTGAAAAGCCTCCTGCACCAACCCGGAAGCCAAAACGGGGCCCAGGGCGCATGCGCAGGGAGCACTCACATTGCATTTTGGGGGTCTGTCACGGGGGCACCAAAAAGGTTAACCATCACTGATATAGACCATTCCTCTCCCCTAGGTCTACCGATTCCCCCCTGGGGTCCTTAATCCCTCCAGGATCAGTTGGATGAAATTAGGATCAATGGGGGAATCCATCCCCCCCCCCCACTGATGATTGCCAACAGCCCATCCCAGCCTGGGGAGGACCTTCTCTCTCTTCCATTGGCATCAATCTCTCTCTCCTCCCCCCCCTTTCAGAGACAAAATCTCTTTTCCAAATTGATCTGTGTGAGATTCCCTTTGATCTCTCTTCCCTTGGAAAGAGGCTTGGAGGAGCCTCAGGTTCAGGGGAGCAGAAGAGGATGGAAAAAGTAGAGAGAAACTTCTATGTTGTTGTCATCTTTAAAGGGAACTTAAAAGAGCATCTACGCTATCCCCTGAAGGGAGCAGCCCAAGATCAGTCAGAGTTCAAAGCAATCAGAGAGGAACTTTCTTGGACCTTCAATTTGCTTCTGGAGGTTTTTCAGGTTTAATTTAATTTAATTTAATTTAATTTCCAATTTATATACCGCCCTTCTCCCTGAGGACTCAGGGCGGTGTACAGCCAAGATAAAAATACAAATATTAAAAAAACATTTAAAAATATATATAAATTTTGGCCCGAAAGTTAAAAAATCACAGACTGATTAAAAGAATTTAAAAATTTCTTCTTAAGACAACCCGGCTTGCTGGAAAAGATGGGTTTTCAGGGAACGACGGAAGGCATTGAGGTCATGGATTCTCCTTATCTCCGGGGGCAACTGATTCCCGAGGGTGGGAGCCCCCACCGAGAAGGCCCTCCCCCTGGGGGTCACCAGCCTACATTGTTTGGCTGATGGCACCCTGAGGAGGCCCTCTCTGTGGGAGCGCACGGGTCGATGGGAGGTCGTCAGTAGCAGCAGGTAGTCTCGCAGATAGCTAGGCCCTATGCCATGGAGCGCTTTAAAGGTGATAACCAACCAAGCGCACCCGGAAGACCACTGGGAGCCAGTGCAGCTCACGCAGGAGCGGTGTTACATGGGAGCGCCATGCTGCTCCCATCACTACCCGGGGTTGAGTCAAATTTTTTTACTACCAGTTCTGTGGGTGTGGCTTGGTAGGCGTGGCTTGGTGGATGTGGCAGGGGAAGGATACTGTAAAATCTCCATTCCCACAGATTTTGCCAAGAATTGTAATTGAGTAAAATATATTTGAATTTAATTAATTGTATAAGACAAGAAACGGCCAATACTCTGTTCAAAAAAGATGTGGGGAAATGTGGGGGGGACCAATAAAACTTGTAAATGTGCAAGTTTGTCATCCACCTTCCAGGCTCTGGAGGGGCTCAGAGTTAATTCTGGGGGTGCCGTTTCTGCAGAGACCCCAAAGGTGACGGTGAGCAGCAGGACAGAGGTGGAGGATGGGATGGAGACGCACATCTGCCGAGTCCATGGCTTCTACCCCAGGGAGATCGATGCCTCCTGGACGAGGGACGGGGAGGTCTGGGAGGAGGACACCCTCCGTGAGTCTGTGGCCCCCAATGCGGATGGGACCTACCACTACTGGATCAGTGTCCGGATCGATCCCAAAGAGAGAGACCGCTATCGGTGCCATGTGGATCATGACAGCCTGCAGGAGCCTCTGGACTTGGAACTGAAGGGTGAGAGGCTGCAGGGAGGGGAAGGCTGGGCTCTTTGGCAGGCTGGAGGGTTGTGGGAGAGAAATCTGACCCCAATTGTGTCCAGGTGTGAGCATACCTGAGCTTTAATCCACTGGTTTTCCCAGTGTTTGAGGTTGGTGAAGCTGCAAGGACCAGACCATAGAACTGGCTTCAGGTGATGGAAACTACAGAATCCCATCACAATACTTGGCCGATCCTGATGAAATGCCCTTAGATCCTCTCTGAGGCCTTCCCTGTTTCTTGCCCCCAGCAGAAAAGCAGCAGTTCCTCTGAGCACCAGAAAGAGATTTGGTTTTTAAAGTAGAAGAATCAGGAGGAGTCTGGTAGCCCCTTTTCTGAAGGCAAATTCTGATTAAAACGGATGAACTGCAGCTGAGTTCAGGAAATGCAGAGAGTAGCTGGACTGATGCTTCAGGAGTCAGAAAAGAAAGTACCAAAGTCTGAGTTTTTTTCCCATTAGAGACTAACAGGATTTCCTGCTTTAAAGGTCAAAAGGTCACTCTGTGTTGCTGCTCTAAGAAAGAAGTTGCACATTATTTTATGATATGATACATGAATTCCTGAGGCTCAGCATAAAACCCAAGGAAAAAATCCCTGTCTCATAAGTGTCCCTAATGTTTTTTACACTGGACGTCCAAATTTGCAAAATGCAAATTCTAATTTTTTTATTGATGATTGTCACCACGATACAAGAAATATTCAAATGTAGTTGTTATGCTGATATCCCAGGGAAAATTTATTACATGTATTTAAATATTTGTTTTATTTTTCTGGTTGTTTATAGCAAGCATCAATTCACAAGTGGCATGATTGCTATTCAATGGGAATCCTGAATTTTGTGCAAGAGAAATTTAAATTTGAAGTTCCCTCCTCAAACCTGCCCCCCCCTCCCCCAAGCAATACCAATTTATGATGCTTTGCTAAGACCATACTTGGAATTCTTCATCCAGTTTTGGTCGCCACAATATAGAAAAGATGTGGAGACTCTGGAAAGAGTGCAGAGAAGAGCAAGAAAGAGGATTAGGAGCCTGGAGGCTAAAATATATGAAGAGCAGTTGCAGGAATTGGGCATTTCTAGTTTAAGGAAAAGAAGGACTAGGGGAGACAGGATACCTTCCAATATCTCAGGGGCTGCCACAAAGAAGAGGGAGTCCAGCTATTCTCCAAAGCACCTGAGGGCAGGACAAGAAGCAATGGGTGGAAACTAAACAAGGAAATGTTACAGATGAAAATACCTAACCTGATATCTGTAAATATGTGTGCTTGTGTATATGTCATTGTGTGATGTCATTGTGTCACTTACCATTGGTTAGTACTTACCATTAGCCCCGCCTTCTCTGTATATAAGTTCTTGCTCCTCCCAGATTAGTGCTTGTCTAATTGTGTTCCTGAGGAAGAAAAGAAATAAATATTACTATTACAAGAAAGTCTACAGTCTCTTATATATGGGCCTAACCAGGATCTGCTGGAAGAAAATGAAGACTGAGCATGCCCAGAAAGAGCCTGCAGAAAAGGAAAAAGGAAACATAGATACAAGTCAAGACAACATAGAGATAAGTAAATACAGACATACATCTACCATCCCCAGACCTTATTGTGAGTATGCTAAGGTCTTAAACCATGGACAGCTACTAAACATGAATAACACCTCACTACACTCAGGGACAATACCTCCAGACTTTATAAAATTGAAATTAGATGGAAGCAACTTAATGGAATGGGATCAGTGTTTACAGATTGTATATATGAAAGAAAATGTTTTATTTTTTATTGATAACCCACCAAATAAGCCTTGGACCTATGAAATAGACTGCCTCCATCACAAAGCATACTATATGTTAATTGTTTCTATTTCCCCAAGTATACTCCCCAGTATAGAGCATAATTTAACTGTATTTGAAGTATATCAAAAATTATTCAGACTGTTCTATAGCAAAAATGTAGCCACTACCACAAAAATCTCTAGGGAATTCTATTCTGCCAAACTAAAACATGATACATCCATGAGTGAGCATATCTTGAATTTAAACGCTGTAAGAGCAGACCTTATTCAAAGAGGAGAAACCATTTCTGACAACACCATGAAAAGCATTATAATTAACTCACTAGATCACAGCTGGGATAACTACATTACCCTAATAGATAACCTAAGTATAGAGCAAATTACTTTAGAAAACCTTACCAATAAGCTTATTACTGAAGATAGACTTAGAAGAGAGTGATATACACAACAAAGAGAAGGTAGAAATCAAAGAAGGACTGATTTCAGGGCCAGAGACAGATACCCACATGAATGTCTCACATGTGGATCTGAAAGACATCAGAGTAGAGACTGCCCCAAGAATATAGGATACAGTGACTCATATAAACACAAGGATAGAAGAATACACTTTTTAGACAGAACCTCCCCAGATTACAGGTATAAGAGAAGAGAATCACCACACTCTAGAGAAAGACAAACATACAGAAATAACCCTAGAGAAAATAAGAAAGGATCACTATATGGAATAAGAAATAATAACACTTTCATATCTGATTCACTCAACACCTGGCTCATAGATTCAGGAGCCACATGCCATACAACTCATAATAGAGAAATATTAAGTAACTTCACTGAAAAGAAATATTATATTAAAGTAGCAAACCAAAATAGAGTCCTAGTGAGAGGAATAGGAGACACGCATATAAAAGGTATAGGAAAAATAGAGGGGGTACTATTTGTGCCCGAAATTCCAAATAACATATTGGCAACCCTAAAGTTAAGCATAGAGAATGCAATAGAAACCACTTTCAGAGGTGGAAAGGTATTCATGACTAAGAACAACAGAAACATAGGTAAACTATTTACACTTTACATTAAGATATTTCTAATACATTATTTTCAAATAAAAGCTATTTGGTACTTTCTAGTTTGGTATTTGTTCTGAACATATTCTATCCACCTTTTCCATTCCCATTCATAAGTCTCTTGTGAACAATCTTTTAAATATGCTGAAATCTTCGCCATCTCTGCAAAACTGGCCATCTTCAAAGTCCATTCCTCGATAGTAGGCAAAGCTTCATTCTTCCAATATTTACCTATCAACAATCTTGCTGCTGTTATCATATACAATATTAATTTTATTTCACCCCGTGTAAAACCCTTAACTATACCCAATAAAAACAATTGTGGAGAAAATTGAATTTTTTTCTTCAAAACATTCTGCATGACCCACCATATTTTTATCCAAAAAGCCTTAACTTTCCTACAGGTCCACCAAACATGATAATACGTAGCATCCAAACATTCGCATCTCCAACATTTTGGCTGAACATTAGGGTACATACATGACAGCTTTTTAGGATCTAAATGCCATCTATAAAACATTTTATAAAAATTTTCCCTCAGATTCTGCGATTGTGTAAATTTAACATTCTGAACCCAAATTTTTTCCCATGTTTCCAACATCACTGGTTCTTCAAAATTTTGTGCCCACTTAATCATACAATCTTTAACTAATTCCGTTTCTGAATCCCTTTCTAGCAAAACATTGTAGAGCCTTTTAATATGCATTGGACCTTTCTCTCTTATATGTCTAACCAATTCTTCCTCATGCAACATAATACCAGTTTTTTGGTCCTCTTTCCATCTCAATTGTAATTGATTATATTGTAACCAGGTTAAATTAATCCCTTCGTCCAACAGTGTCTGCAATGTCTTCAACTGCCATCTGCCCGCATCTGTAAAAAGAACCTCTTTGTATAAAAACCCCCCGAGTGACATTATATTGTAAACTATTTACAAATGATGGACTAACATACCTACTGCCACAAGATAACGAACTAGTCTATGCAAACTATCAATTAAGAAACGAAAAACCAAATTCAGATAGCCATGATGAAAATAATGATAAGAATGCATCAAACACTGATACTAATATGTCTGAAAATTTAAACAATGGAAAACCTATTCACGATAATTGTAGTCACTTACTCCACAGAAAGCTAGGACACGCGAGCTTTCCAGTCATACGAAAAATGTTAGAGTGTTCCGAAGATTTAAAAATAAAGAACTGTAAAAATTACTTAGAATGCTCTGTGTGCAATTCTTCCAAAATTAAAAACAAGCCAAAACCCAAAAAAGCCACTCGCACCACACAATCAACCTTTCAACTAATTCATATGGATGTAGTAGGCCCATTAAAACCTTCAATTAAATACAAAAAAAGATACTTCCTGACCATAGTCGATGACTATAGTAGATTTGGTTTTGTATACACCCTTAACCACAAAAGTGAGGTTTTCAAAAAATTTAAGGAGTTCTTTAAAATGGTAGAAACACAACACAATACCAAAATCAAACAAATAATGACTGACAGGGGGTCGGAATTCCTATCCAACGAATTTTCAACTTGGCTAAAATCACAAGGAATATTGCACTTTAAATCTTGTCCATTTTCCCCATTCCAAAATGGAGTCTCTGAAAGGAAGAATGGTTTGCTACAAACCATGGTTAAATGTGTGTTAGATGATGCTGGCTTAAACCAGTCATTCTGGGCTGAAGCCCTTAATTATTCCAATTACACTATAAATCGCTTATGGTCCAGTACAATCAATAAGACCCCATACGAACTCATGTATGGAAGGAAACCAAAAATTGGGCATTTACACGTATTTGGTGTATCTGCTGATGTATATGTGCCCTCACAGTTAAGGCGCAAAGGAGAGAAAGTATCCAAAAGACTGATATTTATGGGGTACGAATCAGGAACCAAGGGATATCGCTTCATTGATAAAAATAATCACTTCATTGTATCCAGATCTGCCGTGTTTCATGAACACATGAACTGGTCAAAATTACATCTCAATGAAATTTACCCAGAATCAAAAAATATTACACACACGCACGCAAAACATCACACATCAGATACGAACCCCAAATCCACATCTACTAACAGAATCAAATGCCCAGTAATAGTTAATGATGAATGGAAAAAAGGACACCCCACTTTGAAAGTAGATCAATTAACCGAAAAAGAAGCTAAGTATATGCATAGCGATGAACATCCCCAGAATAGGCCCATTAGATCCAATAGGGGCATAATTCCTAAAAGATTAGATGATTACGTACTGTCTATCCAAGCTAAACACCTGACTCCTAACACATATGATGACATACTTAAGCTACCCCTAGAAGAAAAAAGTAAGTGGGAGGAAGCAATGAAAAAAGAGATGGACAGTTTGAGAGAACTAAATGTATATACACCAACAGACCTGCCCACTGAGAAATCCCCTATTGGCACTAGGTGGATCTATAAAATCAAGGAGCTAGAGGATGGTAAATTCCTATACAAAGCCAGGTTGGTGGCTCAAGGCTTTGCCCAAAGATTTCCGGATGACTATGAAGACACTTACTCCCCAACCGTTAGATCAGAAAGCGTGAAAACAGCACTAGTGTTAGCTTCTATCTTAAATCTGGAAGTATATCAATTTGACGTGCAGACAGCCTATCTGCACGCTGATCTAGATAAAGAAATTTATGTGAAAGCACCCCCAGGAAAGGATACAAAAAAGGGAGAAATTTGGCTATTAAACAAGAGCCTTTATGGACTAAAACAGTCCGGTAAGCGGTGGTATGAGTGCTTATCAAAGATACTTAAAAATATGGGTTTTGTAGCTACTTCATCTGATTTTTGTTTTTTCACAAAAAAAAATAATGATTCTATTGAAAATGTTTTGATTTATGTTGATGATATATTGTATTTTGGACACGACAAAATTAAATGTGATAATTTCGCTGAACAACTAGGCAAAAATTTCAACTTAAAAATATTAGGAAAGGTAAATAAGTATCTAGGAGTCCAAATTGACAAAACAGATAAGGGGTTCAAATTATCTCAGAAAGACAAGATTATGGAACTCATACAAAAATGTAACTTAATTAACTCAAAAATTTGTGATACTCCTATGTCAACTGATTTTTATAGGAATGTGTATAATGAGTACGAACCATTCAAGGATAACACGTTATATCGATCAATTATTGGGTCCTTATTATACATATCTAATTGGACCAGGCCCGATATCACCCTTGCTGTAAATTTGTTGTCAAGACATGTAAGCAATCCTAACTCATACCACTGGGAAGGAATTAAGAGGATTCTAAAATATCTAAAGTCTAGCATTGATATGTGCTTATTCTTAGAACCATTCATTTCTGAAAAACCAACTTTGACCTGCTACGCTGATGCTGATTGGGCTACTGATTCAAAAACCAGAAAAAGTACTTCTGGATATGTTTTTCTTATAAATGGCTGTGCGGTGCACTGGTACACAGGCAAACAGAATTTAATTGCCACTTCCACAGCGGAAGCCGAATATGTTTGTTTATCCAAAGCGGTCAACAATCTAACTTGGTTCGATGACTTGTTAACCAATGTGTGGGATGAACCTGTTTATCCAATTATTATCAATGAGGACAATAAGGCAGCAATTGATATATCAGCTTCCGAAGCAATAGGTCAACGATCTCGACATATCGATATAAAATATAAACATGTAAGACAACTGTCAAGTATAGGATTTATTAAAGCTATCCATTGCAATACTAGTGAACAAATTGCTGATATCCTCACTAAGCCATTGCCAACCAAACAACATATGTACTTGACTTCCAAACTTGATGTACATATATAATCTTAATAACCCACCATTAGTTAGGTATTTTAGAGGGGGATTTGTTACAGATGAAAATACCTAACCTGATATCTGTAAATATGTGTGCTTGTGTATATGTCATTGTGTGATGTCATTGTGTCACTTACCATTGGTTAGTACTTACCATTAGCCCCGCCTTCTCTGTATATAAGTTCTTGCTCCTCCCAGATTAGTGCTTGTCTAATTGTGTTCCTGAGAAAGAAAAGAAATAAATATTACTATTACAAGAAAGTCTACAGTCTCTTATATATGGGCCTAACCAGGATAACCAAACTAGCAACAGGAAAGAAGCAGATTAGAACTAAATTTCCTGACAGGGAGAACAATTCATCAGTGGAATGGCTTCCCTTCAGAAGTTGTGGGTACTCCATCACCAGAAACGTTTCAGAAGAGACTGGAGAGCCGCTTGTCTGGAAGGGTATAGGGCCTCTGGAATGAGCAGGGGGTTGGACTGGAAGACCTCCAAGGTCCCTTCCAACTCTGTGACTCCGTTATTCTATTTCTGCCATTTGTGGGACCATCCAGAAGTCGGATATCACCATATTCCATTTTTCATGCTGAAGTTCTGGAAGCACAAATTATAATTTTTTGCTATCCCTGGACTGGCCAAGGAAAATGAAAGTGTATATTTTTTTAAAAAAGTCTAGGTGATATGAACTATTTTACCTGAAATAATAAAATGCAAACACTCAAACTGAAGAAAAAAGCGTACAGATCTGCCCATTTCCACTCAGAGTCATGGCTTATTGGAGCAGCCTATAAAAACAACAAAAATGTTTTTGTTTTAACAAATTTTGTTTATATTATTGTGTTGGTGAAGTTTTTGTTTTGCAAGCTGCTAAGGTGCCTGGTGGCTCAGCAGACTGATAGCATTGTGATTAACACCAGCTGTCTGCAATTACTGTAAATTCGAATCTCACCAGGCTCAAGGTTGACTCAGCCTTCCATCCTTTCTAAGGTAGGTTAAATGAGGACCCAGTTTGTGGGGGGCAATAAGCTGACTTTGTATAAAAATATACAAAAGTATGAAGGCTATTGCTTAACGCGTTGTAAGCTGCCCTAAGTCTCCAGAGAAGGGCGGCATATAAATCAAATTTTAAAAAATTAAAAAAACAAGGCTGAAAACGGCTGTTTTTGAGTGGAAAAGCCAAAGATGAATTCAGTTGCCTTCATGCTGGGCTGGTGTGAGAAGGAGGCAGCATCATGAGGACACGTCCTCTAACAACGGTTAGCAAGGCGTCTTCATGTTACCTTGAGAAGGACACAAAAATGAGCCCATGGAGTTTTGAATTTGGGGAAATTCCAGCTGTCATTTCTTTAGGTCATGTTTGGGGTTCTCCATCAATGATCTGATCTTTCTCTCCATTCAGAACCAACCAATTCAAAATCCAACCCATGGCTCATCATCAGCTGCGTTGTGGCTGCTCTTGTCCTGCTGGGTGTGATTGCTGGGATCCTCCTGGTATTCTTCAGTAAGTATCTTTTCTGGGGGGGGAGGGGTGTGATGGAAGGAAGATGGGGAGATTCCCCCCAAGTCTCTCCCTTTGGGAAACTTATCAGCTTCAGAAGTCCTGTTTTCCCAGCCCTCTTGGGGAGCATCTGAGATCTCAGCCTCTCGCTGGGACTCCAGTCTCAATTCAGCTGAGTCTGAGATTCAGGCAGTCCTGTCTTCTCCTGACCTGGGAAGAGGCATCCCAGTTCCTTTGTCCCTCTCAAAGGCTTTGATCAAAGAGCAGCAGAGAAGGATTTCCATGGAAACCTTCCTCCCCTCCCAGCTGCTGCTGCTGCTTCCCCCAATTCCCCTCCATCCATCTCAGAGGCAGCAAGTCTCTCTTGGGGCAAATCAGGAGATACATTTGTATTTTGAAGGTCTTTCTGTCTTTGTTCATGGGACAAAGTGACTGTGAAGTATCTCCTGGGGTTCTTCCTCCTACGGAGGGAGAGTTTGGATGATCTCTGGTGGCTTCTTTTGAGCTTTCACTGATTTTTATCCTTGCAGAGAGACGTCAGGATGGCTACAAAGCAACGCCAAGTGAGTGACTTGTCCTCTTTACATGTAATCTCCGATTTAGAGCAGGGACCAGAGGCACCATTAATTGAGAGGGGAGTGTGCATGTATGTTTGTGTGTGCTATCTTCCTCTTCCTTCGAAGATCCAGGCTGGGGAAGATGGGCCCCCTTTTCATTACAGCTATCTTTGCTAATGGTTTGCATTGGGAGCGTGTGCAGCACTTCTGTGTGCGTGCAGTGCTTCTGCACATGTGCAGAGTGTCCATGATGGCGGGTGGGCAAAGCCTCCCACTGCCGCTACTACCGGTTCGCAAGATCCGGAGCGAACCGGTAGGAACCCACCACTGAGCTAGGGTGTTAGTGGGAGTGGAGTCCTCCAGGAGAAACATCTGGGAGAAGGAACCTTCAAGACGATGAGAAGACCCGGCTGGTGGAAGGTCCCTCTGACTGAGAACATGCTCTGCTTCCCAAGTAGGCAGCAAGGGAAGGCTTGGCCAAAGGAGAGTCAGAAGCTCCATAAAATTAGGGGTCAAAGGGGGGCATTTTGAGAGAAAAGGAGCTTTGGGGGATGCCGCCTGATCTCCTCTTGGTCTCCCATCACAAGGCTCACTAAGTACGAACTGGTAAGAAAAAGAAACTTTGGATCCATCTGCATCTTTTTTTTTTTTAATTGAAAAAGTTTTCAAATACAAGTTTTTCCCCCTTTTTCCCCCCCCTCCCCCTCCCTAACCCCCCTCCCCCCTCCCCCCTGTGACTTCTTCATAACAAAAAACCAAATTCATAACAGATTACTTACTCCCTCCTCTAAATACTGACCTTTACTTACTAGAAATATTATTAATATTATAACATCCCCTTTTAACCATACATTTCAAAAAAGAGAAGAAAAAAAAAAGAAAAAAAAAGAGAAAGAGAAAAGATTCTACTATGACATTATATGATGACTTCTAATTTAACATATTTTTATAACCCCCAATTTAACAATAATCTGCCCTTTTTCTCCTCTTTCAAACTTTTATCTATATATTATTTTACAACATTTCAAAACCACCTTCCGCTTTAAAAATATATAGTAAATCCTGCTTTAACATTTAATCTTTTGTGTATATTAATATAACATTTTAAAGCGGCCTGCCCCATAAATCCTAATTTAACATTTATTCAACTCTGTCCATTTCCTCCACTCCCCTAAATATATCACTTAAACATCCCTTTTCTTAAACTAATCAGTCTGTAAACTAGCTTATTCACCCACTTTCCTGCAAAATTGCCATACACAACAATTCTTAATATCTTGAATCACTACCCACTCTGCTTGAAAATATATATATATATATATATATATACGTATATATTCCAATATATCTAAATAGAAAAGAAACGACAATGACTTTAAGTTTATAGTCCATATAATATCTTCTTTGAAGTCTTTCCGCTGGATTATTAAGACCATCATCCATAATAGGGTAACATAGCTTCCTGATGCAACAGTTTGTTCAAAATCTTCAATCATATCTGCCCCCATCAGTAGTAAATATCCTCATATATATATAAAAGTAAAAGCAACCACCCGAGTGACATTATAGTTATATTCCATATAGTTGTAATTGTGGCTTTCCTCAGGATTATTGATTCCTATCATCCTAGTGGGTAGCAACCAGATCTTCTGCATGCCCCAACGTAACTCTCTTGCCTTGTAACTCAAGATAGTTATAATATATTTATCAGTACAAAAAAAAAAAATCCAAAGTAGATGATTCAAATCCAACAGTTTAAGGCTCTTTTCACATCCCAGAATTACGGCAATGCAGAGGTCTGTCACTGTCCTCAGGATAATATTAACCAATACTTCACCTCCACTATCTTTTCACATATTCATACATTTTTTAAAGTCACTGGCTTCACTGTTGCTTGGTTTAGAAATTTCTATTTTTGTACGACCTATTTCTTTTTTTCTTTTCTTTTTGTGGGTTTAATTTCCATCCTGGTTTCCTTTCTACAGATTGTATATCAACTAATCAGTTTTCATTCTGCTTTATAGGTTGATCTTGTTGGTTTTGTTTTTGTATCTCGTGTTTCTTTTTTGCCCCTTGTATATCATCTGGTTGGTATCCATACTTGTCTTTGACTTGATAAGTCATCACGTTAGAGTCAGATGGCACTTCTCTCAAATTTGTAAATAATCCGGCTGGGGTATCCAAAAAATCCAAAGGCAATTTATCTGGTACAGTCTCTGTAATTCGATATTTTCCCTTTATTTCCAACTCCTTCTGCTTATCCTGTATTGTGCCTAAAGATGTTAAATTCATTTTCAAAATGTTTTGATAAAATTATTCCGCTCTTTCAACAGTATTTAACTGGTATCTTTCTCCTTGATATCTCAATATAATACCAACTGGGACGTCCCACCTAAATGGAATATTTCTTTTTTTTAACTCAGTCACCAAAAAACCAAATTTCTTCCTTTCTGTTAATATCTTAGGTGGGAGTTCTTTGTAAATCCAAATCTTTCTTCCATACAATTGCAAATTAGAATTGAAAGAATTTTGCACAATGTTATTCCTAATTTCTTTATCTGTAAAATAAATCACCACATCTCTAGGCAATTGCCTTTGCTTTGCAATCCAGGAGTTTATTCTGTAAACTCTGTCAATCCTACAAAACACTTCCTCAGGTTGAACCTTTAAAATCCCAGCTAGAATTTCAGAAGATATTTTCCTTAAATCATCTCTGTTATTTTCCTGCAAACCTCTCAGTCTTATCGCATATTCAGTTAAATTATATTGTACCATTAAAACCTCTCTTTCAATCCTCTGTTGCAAATTTTCTACATTGCCAGTCTTTTGATCAGCCTCCATTTTAGGTTTTTCTTCTGAGCTATTATCTTGAATATTTATCAAATCATTTTCAATTTTTTGAATTCTATTGTCCAAATTATCTTGAGTTTCTTCCATTTTAGACTCTAGTAACTTAGTATTTGCATCCAACTGTATCATAAATTCTGAAAAGCCATTAGCCATTTTTAAAATTTTTCGCTCCAAAAAATCATACTTAGATTTCACCAATTCTTTAATTTCCTGCTTAAATTTTTCAAGGTGCTGATTCACAATCTCATCCCTTCTTACAATCTCCTCTAAGAGAAATTCTATTATATTAAAATCAGGTTGCTGAGACTGGAGACTTAAAACTTGTTCCTTTAGCTTGTTAGTGGGGGAATCCCCCCCCCACTACTTGTTTGTCTGACTTTATAAGTCTCAGTGCCATGTTTCCGCCCAGGCAAGCTTTGTAAAAAAAAAAAAAAAAGACTTCTTTCCAACCAGAAGCAATATCCGATCCCCAGGAAAAAAAGAGAGAGAAAAAGAACACGGGAGCGAAGTTTTGTCTACAATTGTAGCCAGTGGTATTTATTCCGCTACTTTGTAATAATAGAGAACGGAAGAACTTTCCCTTTCAGCCTCTTCTCAAGGCTCGGCAGACGCCATTTTAAAAGTCCTTTTTTTTTTCCTCTTTCCTTTCCCCTTTTCTCTTGAATAGTTTTTATAAAATAAGTAAAATACTTGCGATTCTATATCACAGGTCCAGCTCACATTTTCTTTAATCAATCTGTTAAATTCGCAGGCTTGCTCTTGTCGCCTGGCTCTGCATATAGCAGAGGTCTCCCAAAGCCCGGAGCAGCGGCTGGGGATATGGGGAAGCTCATCCGCTCCGTCCCAAAAGTAAAAGAAAAACTTTTGGGACTATGCAGAGAGCTCTACCCACCCCAGCTGGCTCTATCTCCGTTTCCTCATGGAAACGGAGTTTTTTCGAGCCGCCATTACGTTGTGAAGATGGCTCTAACAGGCAGTGGAAGCTGACGATCCCGAAGGAACATCTGGCGGTGGCCAGCAGCAAACCGGAAGTCCCCATCTGCATCTTTTTAAGTCAGCTCTGCCTTCTGGCTTTGTGTGATCTACACATACATTTTAAGAATTCTTTCCGATGCCTTTTAGCCAAAGCTGTTTGATCTAAACTCTCTCCATGTGTTTGTGAGTCTTTGATTGTGTGCGAGAGAGAGAGGGAGGGAGGGAGGGAGGGAGGGAGGGAGGGAGGGAGCTGGAGCCAGAAAAAGTTGAGCTTCTCCACCTATAAGCCAAGAGAGCGACTTTCTCACCCTTTTCTTTTCTTTCTTTCTTTTCCAGCAAGTGACAAAGGATCCAACAGTTCAGGCCAGGGTAAGTCAGAGGGAGCTGCTGCTGCTCCTACATGAGCCATTCTCTCCCTTTGCAAGCCTTTGGGTGCATGGGAAGATGAAAAGAGGGAGAGGCCCCCCTTTTTAAAGCCCCCCCCTAATTCATCCTCCCTGGGTTCCCTCTATGTCCAGTTCTAGTGAAATAATTAAAAGAGTCAGTTTGGTTTAGTGTTGAGGGCACCAAGTGAGTCTAATTGGGTTGAAGGTGAGTTCTAGTCCTGCCTTAGGCATGAAAGCCGGCCGGCTGTCGCAAAATTCACTTTCCTTGCACTGGTTCATCCTGCAGAGGAGAAGGGAAACTCTCCCTGTTGGATTCAGGCAGAGGAGGCAGCCCACAGACTGCATGGTGGAGCCTTGGCCCCCATTGGAGGAAATTGCCCTCAATTCTTTGAGGGGAAATAGGGAAACCACTAGCGATGCCATGATCCCCAGTGGTTAGAGACTTTTCTGGTGGCATAGCTGAGACCTGACTGACTGTGGAAGGGTGGGGGGGGGGATTCCCTCTTTCAGAGATGTGCCCAGCTGGGTTTAGGGTTTGATCCCGACGAGATCCCAGGCAGGATTGGTGGAGTTACACTGGTCCTCTGAGAATCTCTTCTGGCACTCAGGATGCTCCCACCCCACGATTCTGGTTGTGACTCCCTGTTTCTGAAGCTGGGCTGACATGATGGGCTTGTTGCTACTATACCAGCCTCCCTGCTGCATGGCCACCTCCCTGCCTCAGCTGCTGGGGGCCGCCTCAGGGTTGGCATGGACTTGCCCAGGATTCTGGTCCTGGGAGACTTCAATCTGCCACCCCTGGGTTTGGCCTCGGAAGCCGCCCAGGGGTTCATGGCCTCCATGGGGTCTGTGAGCCTCTCCCAGATCGTCCTGGGTCTGACTCGAGACAGCAGTCACAGTGGACGTGATCTTCTTGTTGGAGCAATGGCAACATGATCTGATGGGGGAATCTGGTTTTTATTTATTGTTTTAAATAGTCTACATGGCATTTTATTGAATTTTACTGTGAGCTGCCTAGAGTCACCTTAATGAGATATTTGGGATGGCAGTTTAATTAATAAATTAATTAATAAAAAGCTTTATGTCCTCTGAGAGGTTTGTGAAACTGAAGAGGTTTCCTGGTGAAGAGGGAGATTTGTCCTCCTCAGAGGATCCAGACATTCATTCATTCTGTGTCTTTTTCCCCAATCCAGGGAGCATCCAGGCCGTTAGCAGCCTCCTTGCAGGTGAGTGGACTGGGGGAGGGGGGGTGGCGTATGGGGGGAGAGGGAGGGAGGGAGGGGAGGGCTTTGGGGTCCAAGGAACAAGGGTGAAGATCCTTTGGAAATCTCAGACGCTGGAAGGGAAGGAATTTGGGGGAGAGGGCTCAGGGGAGGGGTCTTCCTGGCCCCAAACTCTGATCCTGTGGCAGCTCTCAGGCTCCGTCTGTCTTGATCCAGCTAACCCTTGGATATTTTTCCCTTCCTCTTTGCAGGGGACACGCCCAGCATAAAGATAGAGGAATGAGGAGGGATCAGCCTTCGTCTGAATTAGGCCGGACTCTTAGCAGGAGCCCTTCAGGCCCTTCCTGCATGCTGGAACCAGGAGAGATTTTGGGTCTTTCATCATTTCTTTTATCACTGAATCAGTAACTGTTCTTTTATGATGATGGAGGACCACAGGAGAAAAGAATATATTATGTGTTACTAATTGTGGAATCAAAAGATTTCAAATTGGGTTTTGTAGATAATAGTTTCTAATAGGAAGGTTGCCTAGCAGCCTTAATGGGCTTTTGCTGATTAGTCTGCGTGGATGGAGATTAGAGGTTAAAGATGAGATTTTAGAGATGGGTTTATAGAGAATGGAGAACGAGGAATAGGATGAAGAGTTCGTTGGTTTTACTTTAAGAAAGATTGATGAGTTAATTTTCATTATGCTTGTTGGAGATAGAGGTGGAGGTTGCTTTTTCTTTTTTCCCCTTGTGTTAGTTTTATCTGTTTAATCTAACCTTCAATGAAACTATTGCTAAACTGGGTTTTTAAATGGTTTTAAAATGGTTTTTAGTTGGGAGTTTTAAATTCGGCCTAAACTGATTGAATTATTTTAAATGGTTTTTAAATTTTGTCTCGTTATTGTTTTAACATGGCTGTACACCGCCCTGAGTCCTTCGGGAGAAGGGCGGTATAAAAATATAATAAAATAAATAAAATAAGTGTGCATTCTGAGATTTTTTTCATTAAAATGGTTGATGCATTTTAATTGATTATTGCACGGTTATTTGATTATATATTTGATAACACAAAGTTTGACAATCAATATACTGAGTGTAACATTAGACACTGGTTTTTTTATAAATTGCCATTTATGGATTTTCATGATTTAGAAAAATGGAACATGAGATCCATTGCAGTCAGGCTGCTACCTCCTTAACAATGGCACATATATTGTAAGTGCCAAAATTGTTTGCTGAAAATAAATGATTTCTTTTCCTCTTGCCTGACTTGCTGTGTGTTTGGGGAGGTTGGAATTAAGAGGGATTTTACCCTCCTTGTTGATCAGAGACCCCGATTTCACTTTGTGTTGGAGGAAGGCGGGGAACCAAGGCAAAACCTGGAAGAAGGAAGAACTGGGGGGCTCCTGCGTGCTCCTTTGGGAAGGCAGCCATTTTGTTCTTGTGTCCAGATGTTTCTCTAGCATCTCCAGCTGATCTTCTGTAAAATGGCCATTTGGTTTTGGCTTGAGCTTTTCCCTCAAATCCACCTTTGCCTCAGGCTGTTGGCCAAGTGGCTGATCTCTGAGCCTCATCCAGTGGCCCATCGGGAGAGAGGAGTTCAGTGACCGGCCAGAGACATCCTGGTCCCCTTGCAGAAGGGCAGCTTCTCCTCCTTCTCAGAGATCCTCTCTGGGATCTTCAGTTGTCCAATAAGATGCAGTGGCCCAACGGTGGGGATACCTCTGATTTATGGGAAAGATGTTCCCCATATTATAGTGGATGCTTTGGGGGCACAGAAGAGTGAAAAGGATGGGGTCTCTCATCCCCCTCCCTCTGGACTAGCCATCTTTGACAGCTTAACAAGTAAACTTGAAAGCATTTTGCAAGAATTCAATGCATATTTCAGCCTCTTCTATGGATTCAAAACTTTTAGAAATTTATTTCTTAATTAGAATATAGGACCGCCCAGCTCATGTAAGAGGCTCTGGTCAGCCAACACAATAAAAATATCAATACAAGAACAAAAGACAATAAATATAACGCACAAAAGAAAAAGGAGCACCAAGGATAAACCAGTCAGCCACAAATTCATTCAGTTCAGTCTACAGGTAGTCCTCGACTTACAACAGTTCATTTAGTGACTGCTCATAGTTACAACGTGATTGAAAAGTGATTTATGACTGTTTTTTGCACTTATGCCCATTGCAACATTCATGTCGTCAAAATTTGGACGCTTGGCAACTGGTTCATATTTATGACGGTTGCCATGTCCTGGAATCACATGATCCCCTGTCGACAAGCAAAGTCAATGGAGAAGCCAGTTTCATTTAACAGCCCTGTTACTAACTTAACAATTTCAGTGCTTCACTTAACAACCATGACAAGAAAAGTCATAAAAAGGGGCAAAACTCACTGAACAAAATGTTCACTTAACAACAGAAATGTTAGGCTTAATTCTCGTCGTAAGTTGAGGACTACCTGTAGTAGTTAAGGCACCGGCTAGAAAGCAGGAGGCAGTGAGTGAAAATGCCATCAGAGGCTTAGATTTGTCATGTAGTGAAGAGAGAGATTTAATAATAAATGGCTCAGAAAGCTGTAGTATGATGATATGTAATGTTATTTAGAAACTGTATATATATATGGGGGTTGAATCAACCTCAGTTGTATGTATGTGATTGTGTTTCGTTATAGTCTTTATTTTGTTTTATGTTTCTAATTTATAATAAAAATTTTAAATAAAAAAAATGGCTCAGAATTGAATTTGCTGAGCATTCAAAGCAAAACAGGAAAATAAATATAAATTACTCTGAAACAGGTCTTAAAATGATCTGGGACAGACTTGGTGAATCCTATGGCTCAGCAGAAGCCGTGTTCAAAAGGCTTGATAGCTTTCCCAAAATATCTAACGGAGCCTATCAGAAACTTTGGGAACTTAGAGACTTACTGATGGAACTACAAATAGCTAAGTCGGAAGGGGACTTGCAAGGACTTGCATTCCTTGACACAGCCAGAGGTGTCAGCCCCATTGTACAAAAGTTACCCTATAACTTAACAGGAGCAGTGGGTCACACATGGCTCCACATACAAAAGAGAGTACAATGTTCCATTTTCCTCCTTCTCTGTTTTGGTGGACTTTGTGTGCCAACAAGCTAAAAGAAGAAATGATCCTACCTTTGACTTCACATTGTCATCTGCTGCTCCTTCAGAACATGATCCTCACAAGCCTTCAGTAGCAGCCCAGAAAACTAATGTGACTCCCCCAGATTACCTTCACAGGTCTGCCAGCAGCTACGGACCCCAAAGAACGCAGCACACACATAATGTAGATAAAAGAAATAATGTGAATAAAATAGGAATCATACAGAGTCAGATATATGGGCTCTGGAGGACCCCCTTTATTCACATTATTATAAGGGGAAGACGTGCTTAGATACATGAACTTTGAGAGAACCTCTCTATTCACATTATTATAAGATAGAAAAGTGCTTGTTGGAGATTACATTAACAAACAGTTAAACCTCATTAAGTGGTAATATATCTTCTGATGAAACCTAGATGTCACGAAAGGACTGCCATATGGAAAACATCTGAGTGACCTCATTGTGAATGACACAAAGACCTATATGTTACAAAGAGTTACTTAATCCAATAAATTTACCCAAGGACAGCAGTAACTCTCCCATTAGCAACTCCGAGCACTTAGGAAAAGTTGTGTGGCTAAGATAATTTTATAAACTAAAATTAATGGTTTAAGTAATTAGATGAACATATTATCCAATGTATGTAACCATATAGGAAAAATCGGATATATGATCTCATGTTAACCATATATGGAAAATGTATGATCTCACTGAATCCTTTGTCTTAGAAATGTATAAAAACCGTTGTATCAGAGTTCTCTCCTTGTTCAAAGCTTCAGGTACAAAACTGGCTCTGAACCTTGCGCAATAAAACTGTCTCTGGCTGACCCAGGAATGTTGTTTGGTCTCATCATTCCACAACACACAAAGTCTATACAAACCTTAGTTTACTAATTAAGGACTACTAATGAGCTTTCTTAGTAGTTGTTCAAACACAAGTACAGTTTAAATCAGTCTTTTCTGAACAAGGTCTGTTAATTTAACTTCATTAACAGCCTACAAGAGTCCAAGGAATAATAACTCAATTCTGAGGCACAGTCTTTCAAATAACCGTAAGCTTACTGTGGTTGGCAGAATGCCCAGAAGCAATTTGCAGGAAAAATGACAAGAGAGAAGCAAGAGCCAATCAGACGTTTCTGGAGTCAATACGCGAAGGAATATGAACAAAGTTGTTTTCTGCAAATTGCCTCAGTCGTCGTCATTCCTTAAATAGGCTAGGGGAGTGGCCAATTAGCCCTAAGCCTTACTCTCGAGGAGATCTCCTCCTGAGGAGCCATTCCTGCCTTTTGGCAGCTCTGCGCGCCCGTGCATTGAGAAGAAGCTCCTCCTCTTCGTCCTCTTCACTTATGGGAGCTTCTGGAAGTTGTGAAGGCCCTGGCTGAATCCCCGCCTCTGGCACCAAATCTTCTCCAGCCTCCTCATTGTCTGACTCAAGCGCCAGCTGCACAGGCTGCTGGCAAATCATCACACCAGCCTCCTCGCTGTCAGAATCAGCTACCTGCTGCTCAGGCCTCTTGCAGGCCACAACAACTCTCATCTAGAAACTGAGATCAGGGATCATGGTAAGCAGTGTCCTCTACACCAGAAGCCAGACCCTCTCCTCAGGGGTGAAATCTACTTACCTTCCCTACCGGTTCAGAAGCGCACGTGCGATTTTGGATCCTCTGCACATGTGCAAAGCATGCACAGAGGGTTAAAAATAGGTTACTTCCTGGTTAAAAGCAGGTAGTAACGACGTCCGGGTGGGTGAGTGGAGCTTCGCGCTGCTGCCGCCACCAGTTCTCCGAACCACCCGCCGCTGCCATTACCGGATCACCCGAACCGGTCTGAACCAGTAGCATTTCACCCCTGCCTCTCCTAAAATGCAGAGCCTTCAGGGAGAAGCCCACGGAAGACCTCAAAGCTTTTCTGAAAGCAAACAACGTTTGTTACAAGTGCTGCTCATCAGTCCCCCACTTTGCCAACGCCTGTAAGGTCCGTGTAAAATGGATGGAATGTGGCAGCACAGGCCACAACACAGCTTTACACCCAGGGCCAGCACACCATGAACCTTACAACACGCTCACAGTGCCCGTGAGCACGGCAGGGAGGAAGAACGCACAGCTACAACCACAACAGAAATCCATGCAAAATGCCCAGAAGAGTGCAAAGAGATTGCAGGCGGCAAGTCCTCCTCCAAAATCTGTTTGGTGTAGTCAGAGTATTTAGTATTTAGTATTTATTAGATTTTTATACCGCCCTTCTCCCGAAGGACTCAGGGCGGTGTACAGCCATAATAAAACAATGAACCATACAAAATTTAAAACCAATTTAAAACAGAATTAAACAAATTTGGCCCTGTCAATTAAAACCCATAATTTAAAATACCCCATCCAGTTCTTATTCAGCCAGGCCAGCCTGTTGAAATAACAGGGTCTTAAGGGCCCGGCGAAAGGTACGGAGATCGGGAATCATACATATCCCAGGGGGTAGTTCATTCCAGAGGGCGGGTGCCCCCACAGAGAAGGCTCTCCCCCTGGGGTTTGCCAGCCTACATTCTTTTGCTGACGGCACCCTGAGGAGCCCCTCTCTGTGGGAGCGTGTTGGTCGGTGGGTGGCTATTGGTGGCAGAAGGCGATCCCATAGGTATCCGGGCCCTAAGCCATGGAGCACTTTAAAGGTGGTAACCAACACCTTGAACCGCACCCGGAAGACCACTGGGAGCCAGTGCAGCTTGCGCAGGAGAGGTGTCACATGGGTGCGTCGACTCGCACCCATAATCACCCGCGCGGCCGCATTCTGAACCAGTTGGAGCTTTCGGGTGCCCTTCAAGGGGAGCCCCATGTAGAGAGTGTTGCAGTAGTCCAGACGGGACATGATGAGGGACGCAACTGGTACATCAGGCAAACCTGATAAAAAGCCCCCCTGGCCACAGCCGTCATATGTTCTTCTAAGGACAGCCGTGCATCCAGGAGGACACCCAGATTGTGAGCCCTGTCCAAGGGGGCTAACGTTTCACCCCCAATAGCCAGTGATGGAACCAGCTGGCTATACCGGGATGCCGGGAGTCATAGCCACTCAGTCTTGGAGGGGTTGAGTCTACCCAGCAGGCCAAAGGGACAAAGCCATTAAGCTTTATGCCCTCCTAGAGGACCAAAGTAAGAGGTCTTTAGGCTTTAGCCAGCTCAGCCTTCTTTGATGCCTTTGACATTAAAGGCCCCAGCACTCCATATTCCTTAAAAGCTTGTGCAGGAATTGTGGAGACGGCGGGGAGAAGAGCATCTGATTTCCAAGTCAAGTCAGCAGACGGGAAAAGATGCCTGACTTTGCCAACTCTTATCGAATGCAGCCAGATCCCTGACCATAGATCTGAAATCCCTACACCAGATGCAGCGATTCATCACACACATTTGAACCACATAGTGGATCCGACACCAGAGCTCGATCCTCAGGCTCAGATGGTTTTGCTCCCAGGGAGAGAGATTTTATGAGTCCACAAGGCCAGAGCTCAGATCAAGGGTCCCCACAATGCTCCCGAGGCCCAGAAATTAGGCCTAGGGTGGGTCATGATGGGAGAGGTCTGTCTTAGGGTTAAATGCACAAACCGGCCTCCCTTAGCAGCATGCTGACAAGCACATTAGAGAACAGACCTCCTCCTATTTTTCAGCCAAGCCCCAACCAATTCCTCTTAAAGGACTCGCCGCACGTCACCCGTTTGCCTTGTCCCTTCATGGGCATCCCCTTTAGTGACAGCCTCGCCTGTGACGGTGACCGAGGGTCATTGAAGATGCCCAGTCTTCCAAACGACGGAAGATGACAATCGGGTGGCAACATCTGCTGAGGACAAACTCCCTTTAGAAATGGGTTACTCAAAGAAGAAAGTGACAACCAGGTCACCCCTCTTTCCTTCAGTCCACAGAGGCCACACCTACCTGACCATAAAAAACGAGCTTATATAATATATTAAAGGTGGAAAAAATTCTGAACGGATTTATCTTGGTTGGGTTTTCTTACCTTTAAAAAAAACTGGCATTTTAACGGGATATGTTGACTTTTTATATCCACTGTAATCTGGTTCCCCCGTTGACTTTCCTTGTTGGAAGTCCCCTGGGAAGGTCACATGACCTCAGGGATGCTCCAAAGGTCATACCTGCAAGGACCAATCACTTTTTTCAGCAGTGTTGCAACCTTGGACGGTCATTAAACAAACAGACATTAATAGAACTGTCATTAATTCAAGAATTACTTGTAAAGGCAGGGAAATTCAGGCAGTGCTCAATTTCTCATCTCTTGTTTGGCAACTGTTCCAGATTATGGCAGCATTGAAAACACTGACTGCTCCTCGCACTTACAACCATCACAATGTTCCCGCTGTCACATTGTTGTGATTCAGGTGCTTGGCAACCGTGACACACTTATAATGGTCGTCCTGAGGTCACATGACTGCCATTTTTGACTTTCCCTTCCAGCTTTCCCTAAGCAAAGTCAATGGGGAATCCGGCAGAGAAAGTCATAGTCATGTGATGTCTTGCTTAACGACCAGGGATTCACCTCATGTGCTCACATGAAGTTTCACTTAACGACCACACTGCTTAATGACAAATTTTCAAGTCTCTATTGTCATATGTCGAGCGAGGACTACGTGCAGGAACGGTTTGGGATGCAAGCAAAGCTTTTATGAGAGGATAATTTAACATAACAGTAACTTTAAGGAGAATACGCAAGAGAAAACACAAATGATTTTGGATGAGATAAGAAAAGTTTTTTAAAAGTTTACAAAGAGGACAACTATTGGCCCCCGAATTAAGCTTCCACAGAGGCAATAATCTATGAAAACAGATAATTAAATAGCTCAGTAACAAAGTAAGAGAAATGGAAATAAAGATGAATTATGCAGTGGGGGGGAAGAAATCTGGAATTTGCAAATACACTGGGAAAATGATTGGCAAAGAAAAATAAAATCAAATAAAACTTACCAGTCAAAAAGAGAACAGAAGAGAGGTCCTATTGGTCATTGCCTAGCAACAGAATAAACATTCCGATGAGTGACAGTTGGATGCAGACTATAATAAGAGATTCGGCTGCTTTCATTCTCTTTGGTGGAAACAGCATTTAGCTCAGTTGTGTCTGAATTTCACTCCTGAATCTCAGCCTTTTGGACCTGCTGACAACCTTGAACTGGACCTTGGACCAACTTTAGATGATTCTTGGAAGCTTCTCTTTGAAAAACATATTTTGCAGGCAAAGCTTCGCTTTGGTTGAGCTTCCTGGGGACATTTCTTTTACCTGATAAGGAAACCTGATATTCTCTTGTGGGACTAAAATTTAATACAGGCAGCATTTTGCCTGGGATTTTAGGCTGCATTATTAGCATTTTATTTTTTTTTATTTTTTTAAAAAATAGTCTTTCTTAAATATTTACAATAAAATTAACACACAAAATAATGGTTGAAAAGCAATATAGGAAGCGAAACATAGAAACATCTAAACACAGGACTAAAACCAAACAACAGACAAGACTAACCGAGAGTTAAGCTCACTCTTCAATGAATATTAACTAGTATCATCCTAGCCAAACATTTCCATGCAATCAGGTTCTTTTTATTAACTACAAAACAATTGGTCTGTTTTTATCAAAATTGTAAAGAGTTATAAAGCCTAGTAAATGTCTAGTTAATCTAATTAAACGATCTTATCACCCTTCTCCTAAGTTTAACCTTTAGCATTTTAAAAGGTGATATTAGCACTTCTAATATGGCAGTCTGGATCTCTCTCTTTTTTTTTTTTTTTAACTTTAAGGAAGTGTGTTTTTCTCTCCTTAGCCAAGCCTGTTTCTTCTGATATGGGAGAACTGGCTTTTTCAGCAACTGCACAACAGAAAATTTCTTCTGGAAGACTTTTGGATACACCTGCAAGTATTAAGCAAGACAAAAATGTACCTGGAAAAGGGAGTATATAGACCATAAGTTTGCCACTTGTGGAATGCCATCTAAAATTGTTGTTTTCTGTTATTCAAGCTTCGCAGCTAATTCAGCTCTTATGTCAAAAAGCCTAGAGATCAAACAATATCAGATATTTTGCATTTGTTTCCGTCACCTGTACAAAGACTTGACACACAGTCACTGGTTATTTTAACTGTACCCAATTTGGTGGACTCGAGACACACAAGGGCCAACAACAACACAGGTCCCTAGACAAAACACACACACACACACTCCTCACGCTTTTCCACAGCTACTCCCACCTGCATTCCTCCTTGGGAGTATTGTTAGAGAAAAACACCCCTTTCTAATTGCTTTACTTCCACGCAAAAATACACACTTTCTTTCCCCACACCCTCAGTGGTTCCACAGCACAGCTTTTACTGGCAATTGTGCTGTGGTGTCCCTGGGGAGAGGCCTTGAAGGGACAGGACAAAAACAGCACAAGTGGTAGCAGCTTCCTGGGCAGAGGACTCTCCCTCTCATGCACAGCCCTTCATGAAGGCTTTTTCCTTTGCCTGAATTTCTTGGTGTTTCCTATTTTCAGGTGGGCAAAGAAGCCCCTTTGCGAAACGAAAAGGGTCTCTCTTAAATTCAGGGCCCTGAGTTCGTATCCCCTCCAGGCCAAAGTCGGAGTGCCGGAGTTTGGAGGCCACAGCAGGGTCTGCCTCAAGAATCTCTAACGGACGATGAAGAGTTACAAATGGGCTGCCTGCAGTCCCTAAAATGGTGGAAGGCTGCCTACAGTCGACTTAAAATGGCTGACGGCCAATGGCATCTGACTCAACATGGCAGATGGTGGTTCCTCCCATCTGAAGTTGACAAACCGCCAGTCCCTCAGTGCCTCCAGGAGTGTCACAAAGTTGTGCATGCATTTTGCAGCCTGTTCTCAGCAGTTTGTGGAAAATCTTGTGCAGTTTCAGCAGCTCTTCCGCTCAAGGAGGGAGAAAGCAATTCAGCATGTTGAGTCCTGTCATGTTCCCGTTGTTCCCTATTTATGTTACCTCCAAAGTGAAAACTCAGAAAATTGTAATCTTAAAATCAACTACATCCCTTATGAATCAGAGATGGTCTTTGGAAGGTGGAATGAAGATGGCAGCACTCGGTGCCTTCTTAGCTGAAAAGATCAATGTGGGGTGGGAGATAATATACCTTTTTGGCTATGAAAGCAATGCCTGTTTATCACCTCTCAAATAATAATATTGTGTGTTCTCTTTGATACAGTTGAATAAAAATAACATTACACTGTTGACTTTGTATTTTGTGTATTTAAACTGTACTAGCCATTTCTTTGACAACAAACTTGTCTAATCAACAAAACAGAAAGTCAAAGTTTTGTACTTTTTTTCTGTATCAAGCACAGAATCCAAAAGCAGTTTTCAAGTGGGAACAAAATTGGATCGATTCTTTTCTTTGACTGAAGTATTTAA
Source organism: Pantherophis guttatus (assembly GCF_059756535.1). Classification (NCBI taxonomy): domain Eukaryota; kingdom Metazoa; phylum Chordata; class Lepidosauria; order Squamata; family Colubridae; genus Pantherophis; species Pantherophis guttatus. Next base: position 276,641,327 of record NC_142064.1, read on the forward strand.
TCTGCCTGTTCTTGCTGCTGCCAAAAAGGATAACATTGAAGTTCCTTTTTTCACAAAGAAAAGTCTCTCATTTAAATTTTATATTCATTTTGAGACTCTTTTGTATTATAATATGGATCTTATTTTAATATTTTTAAAATGTGCAATTTTTAACAAATCACTTTATTATTAGTCGATGAGAAGGAAGGATTTGATATGATCATCAATGCAGCCCCATTGCTAGTTCCCCAGTTCCTTGAGATCCCCAAGCCTATTCACACAACCATATTTTAAAGGACTTCTGGAAGGATATCAAGGATGGCTACCACAGCAGAAAAGGCCCGTCTCCTGGGTCCCACTACATGTGGCTCCTTAACAGCCAAGACCTACAACGTACCGTATTTTTCGGAGTATAAGGTGCTCTGGACTACCTTTAAGATGCACCTACCTTTTTTGGGGAGGAAAACAAGAAAAAAAAATCTGCCTCCCAGCAGTTTGCCTCGTTGCAGCAAACAGCCTGCTTTAGTTTCATTTTCATTTTCAGCACAGCCTGCTTAGCACAAGAAAAAAAATCTGCCTCCCAGCAATTTGCCTCCTTGCAGCAACAGCGGAGGCCCGCGCGGCAACAGGCAATGGCAAATCCCTGCAGCCTGAAACAGCTGGGGGTCGGGAGGCTGATCCAACCGACAATCAACTGCTTGTGCTAATCAGGCTGTGCTGAAGCTGAAATGGGCTGTTTGTTGTTTGCTGCAAGGAGGTAAATTGCTGGGAGGCAGAGGCCAAAGGCAGAGGCCAATTTTCACCCTCTTTTAGAGGGGGGTGAAGTGCATCTTATACTCCAAAAAATACAGTACCTCTTCTGCTAGAGCTGATGGGGTGAAGAGATGTAATCGGAAGAGGGGATCTCATTCCACGAAGGGCTTCATAGGTCAAAAACAGTACCCTGAATAGGACCCAGAAGCAAACTGGCAATGAATGTGGAGCAGAGATGTAATGTGTGCCATTCTTGGGGTGCGTATAACTGCCCACACTATCCCAATTTGTAATCTTTGAAACCTTCCAGATCAAGGATGGGTTCTAAATTTTTTTACTACTGGTTCTGTGGGCATGGCTTATTTTGTGGGCGTGGCTTGGTCATGTGATGGTGGGAGTGCTTCATGGTCATGTGACTGGGTGGGCGTGGCCAAGTCAATGTCACTCAGGTCAAGGGGTCCCTCGCCTGGCCCCTCCCCTCCCAGCCATTCCTTGTCACACACAGCCTCAACGTATCTATAGTTCTGTAAAAATGTTGTTCACCTTTTTTCAACTTTATTATCTTTATTATCTACATACTACAGATGTACTTTCATGGACCACTGAAAGGAGGAAACGGCTCACATGCTTTGCCCAAGAGTGTGAGAGGCAACAGGTTTTTAAGGGGCTGCCAGAAAGAATGTATAGGCCATGTATTTTCCAAAGCACCAGAAGGCAAAACAAGAAGCAATGGATGGAAACTGAACAAAGAGAGAAGTTAATTTTTCTCCTCAAACTAAGGAGAAACTTCCTGACAGTGAGAACCAATATATGTGCAGAAATATTTCAGTCATAATTTCACATATAAAATAGCCATTCGTGCATATTGTTCAAAACAGTCATTAGTATTATGGCTGATGTTTGACAGCAAGCGTAAAAGTGAAAGATCACGAGAGCGCTTCTTTCTCTGTAGGTATACAAAACATCACATACCAGGAATAGCATATTAAGATGGACCTATGCAACCTGATGTACAAAATAAACACACGCATATTTATGCTCTGGACTATAGACATTGAATGCATGTAAATCCCTGAAAAATACGCAAGCCTCCCTGCAGCCCCTGGGAGCCAAAACAGGGCGTGGGGGGGGATTCTTGTAAGGGGCGGGGAAGGTAAGGTCGTGAGCCCAGTGGGGGTGGTGCAGCATGCTTTGGGGGGGGAGGTAGTGAGACTTACCTATAGGAAGGAGGCGGTAGCTCAGTTGGGGCGCAGGGCAGGCACCACGTGGGAAGGCAGCTTAGGCAGGCAAGCCGCCCGGATGGTAAGGAGGAAAAGGAAGTGACTGGGTGGGGTGGGGACCGGTTCAGGGGCTTGGCCAGCCAGCAATTAATACCCGTTCTGCGACCCTCGCCAATTTATCGCTACGGGTCCTCCCGAACCGGTGCGAACCGGTAGCAACCCACCACTGTTCCAGATGCTCTTCAATGGCAGCTCCATATAGACTACATTAGAGTAGTGCACCTAGGATGGCTATGTACATTTGACTAATATATCAATAAATTCTGGGCATCCCTAAGGAAGCAGTCTGGAGAGGCGGGGGGGAGGTGCGTAACTGGGTAGATCAGGGTCCTCCCCAGATGAGTCATGTGGGGCTGTGGCTGGAGAAAGTCCCCACAACGCTTGGGCAGGGCAGCTCCGTCTCCTTCCTCTGATTTTCATAGGCAAAGGCTGCCCTAAGTGGCTTCGGCCTGTCTCGTGTTTGGCTCTTTTCCAAAATCCTAGCTCAGGAAGCAGCACAGCATCTCATTTGCCACATATTCTCCTGACCCACAAAGGCCAGATTTACACACCGGATGTAACTGAGTCAGTCATGCACCTAAGAGATACCTTTCCAGTGGTGGGTTCCTCTCGGTTCGGCCCGGTTCTCCCGAGACGGTAGCGGTGAAGATATGACATCACCAAACTGGTTCTGGCCCCCCTGCCCCCACCCCCTGCCCGCTCCCACCCCCTGCCCGCTCCCACCCTCCGCGTTATTCTTACCTTTTCTTTGGCCCTACCCCCAATCTATTGCTGCCTCCTGAGTCCCAGCTGATGGCTAGGGGAAAAAAAACTGATTAAACTCTTGCCACGGGGCTTCAAAGGGCCACTCTACAGCTGATCAGTGTTAAAAGAAAACAAATGAGTAGATCAGTGCCTGCAAAAAATAAATGGGTAAATCGGTACAGATCTGGAAGCAGTTAAAAGCCTGGTAGACCAGTACCTCTGCTTAATTGTCACATGACCATCAAGCCACACCCACAAAATAAGCCACGCCCACAGAACCGGTAGTAAAAAAAATTAGAACCCATCCCTGTACCTTTCCATAAACTTCTCATATTGGGTTCCCGGCAAATTTTCCCTTCAGGGACTTGTGTGTATTGTGTGTGGATCCCATTTGCATGAGATGCTGCACCATAAACTGACCAGTCAGTTAAAACAGAGGAAGGTTACGCCTGCTGGGAACCCAGAGAGAAAAGAGAGGATCTGAAGGGGAGGCTCAACCTGCAGACGGCCGGTTTCCAGGGACTCCCCAGGAATTGGAAGCTCCCTTTAATGGCCTCGGCCTTCTCCATCGGTAGAAATACAAACGGGTGAAAGGGAGGAGAAGGTCCCTCGGTTAGCCGGAGCCTCCATTGGGTTCTGGTTTCCCTGCAAGGCTGGCCAAGAAGTCAGGCTGGAACAGGGGAGGCAACTGTCAGCTGTTTATTTCTGCAGAAATGGAGAGCCTGACTCTTGGAATAGAGGTCCAAATCTAGCATGTTGTGTAAAATACGGCTCAGCTATTCACACAGAAAGTTTGCTATTTGCAAGTAATCGATGTGAATTCTTTCACAGGATTAGTGTTCACATCTGGTCAATTACATCTGTCCTGACTTCCTGTTTGCTGCTGGGACTTCCTGTTTGCTGCTGGCCGCCGCCAGACGTTCCTTAGGGATCGTCAGCTTCCACTGCCTGTTAGAGCCGCCTTCACAACGGAACGGCGGCTCGAAAAAACTCCGTTCCCATGAGGAAACGGAGATAGAGCCGGCAGGGGTGGGTAGAACTCTCTGCAGAGTCCCAAAAGTTTTTCTTTTACTTTTGGGATGGAGCGGATGAGATGCCCCATATCCCCAGCCGCTGCTCCGGGCTTTGGGAGACCTCTGCTAATGCAGAGCCAGGCGTCAAAAGCAAGCTTGCGAATTTGACAGATTACTCAAAGAAAATGTGAGCTGGACCTGTAATACTGAAGCGCAAGTATTTTACTTATCTTTTAAAAATTACTTAAGAGAATAGAGGAAGAGAAAGAGGAAAAAAGTTTCTTTTTAAAATGGCGTCTGCCGCGGCTGGAGAAGAGTTTGAGAGGGAAAGTTCTTCCGTTTTTTATTATTACAATGTAGCGGAATAAATACCACTGGCTACATTTGTAGACAAAACTCCGCTCCTGTTTTTGTTTTTCTCTTTTTTCCCTGGAGGCTTGAGTGTTGCTGGCTGGAAGTCTTTTGTCTTGTTTTTTTTTTTTCTTCTTCTAACAAAGCCTGCTTAGGCGGAAACACGGCACTGAGGCTTGTGAAGTCAGACAAACAAATAGGTGGGGGGGATTCCCCCACCAAGAATTTAAAGCAATATGTTTTAACTCTTCAGTCCCAGAAACCTGATTTTAATATAATAGAATTTCTCTTAGAGGAGATTGAAAGAAGGGATGAGATTGTGAATCAGCAACTTGAAAAATTTAAGCAGGAAACTAAGGAATTGGTGAAATCCAAGTTTGACTTTTTGCAGCAAAAAATTTTAAAATTGCCAGAATTCATGATTCGGTTGGATACAAATACTAATTTACTAGAGTCAAAAATGGATGAAATTCAAGATAAATTGGACAATAGATTTCAAAAAATTGAAAATGATTTGTTAAATATTCAGGATTATAGTTCAGAAGAAAAATTTAAAATGGATGCTGACCAAAAGTCTGGTAATGTAGAATATCTGGAACAGAGGATTCAAAAAGAGGTTCTAAAGATACAATATAATTTCACAGAATATGCAATAAGACTTAGAGGTTTGCAGGAAAATAACAGAGATGACTTAAGGAAAATATCTTCTGAATTTCTAGCTGGGATTTTAAAGATTCAACCTGAGGAAGTGTTTTGTAGGATTGACAGAGCTTATCGAATAAACTCTTGGACTGCCAAGCAAAGGCAATTGCCTAGAGATGTGGTAATCTATTTTTCAGATAAAGAAATTAGGAATAAAATTGTGCAAAATTCCTTCAATTCTAATTTGCAATTGTATGGAAGAAAGATTTGGATTTACAAGGAACTCCCACCTAAGATATTAATGGAAAGGAAGAAATTTGGCTTTCTGGTGTCTGAGTTAAAAAGGAGAAATATTCAATTCCGGTGGGACGTCCCAGTTGGTATTATATTGAGATATCAAGGAGAAAGATACCAGTTAAATACTGTTGAAAGGGCGGAAGAATTTTATCAAAATAGGTTGAAAATGAATTTAACGTCTTCAGATATAATACAGGATAAGCAGAAGGAGCTGGAACTAAAGACAGAGACTGTACCAGATAAATTGCCTTTGGATTTATCGGATACCCCAGCTGGATTATCTACAAATTTGAGAGAAGTGCCATCTGATTTTAATGTGATGACTTATCAAGGCAAGGACAAGCATGGAAACCAATTAGAGGATATACAAGGGATAAAAAAGAAATGCGAGACACAAAAAATTAGGATGGAGGTCAAACCCACAAAAAGAAAACAAAAAAAGAAATAGGTTGTACAAAAATAGAAATTTCTAACCCAAGCAACAGTGAAGCCAGTGATTTTAAAATATGAATGATTATGTGAAAACATAGAGGAGGCGACATATTGGTCAATATCATCCTGAGGATAGTGGCAGATCTCTGCATTGCCGTAATTTTGGGACATGGAAAGAGCCTCAAATTGATGGTTTTGAATTATCTATTTTGAAACTTCTTTTTGTGTTGATAAATATATTATAATTATCTTGAATTATAAGGCAAGAGAATCACATTGGGACATGCAGAAGATCGGGTTGTTACCCAATACGATGATGGAAATTAATAATCCTGATGAAACCCACAATTATTATTATATGGAATACAATTATAATGTCACTCGGGTGGTTGTTTTTACTTTTATATATATAAGAAGATGTTTACTACTGATGGGGGCAGATATGATTGGAGATCTTGAATAAACTGTTGCATCCGCAAGCTATGTCACCCTATTATGGATGTTGGTTTTAACAATCCAGTGGAAAGACTTCAAGAAGATATTATATGGACTATAAATTTAAAGTTATTGTCTTTTCTTTTTTTTATTTAGATATAATGGAATATATATATATATATATTTTTAAGTAGTGTGGGCAGTGAATTAAAGATATCAAGAATTGTTGTGTATGGTAAATTTGTAAGACAGTGGGTGAATAAGCTAGCTACAGACTGATTAGTTTAAGAAAAGGGATTTTTAAGTGATACATTTAGGGGAGTGGAGGAAATGGATAGAGTGGAATAAATGTTAAATTAGATTTTATGGGGAGCCCGCTTTGAAATGTTATTAAAGTAGGACTTATTGTATAGTTTTAAAGTGGAAGGTGGTTTTGAATTGTTGCAATAATGCATAGATATAAAACACTATTATGCTAAATTAGAGTTATTTTATAATAGTTATAGTATAATGTGTTTGTCTTTTTTTGTTTTGTTTTTTTTTTCTCTTCTTCTTTTCTGAAATGTATGGATAAAGGGGGATTTATAATACTTTTAGTAAGTAAAGGTCAGTATTTTGAGGAGGGAGTAAGTAATCTGTTATGAATTAGGGTTTTTTTTTGTTACGAAGAAGTCACAGGGGGGGAAGGGTGGGGAGGGGGGGTTAGGGAGGGGGGGGAGGGGGGGGGAAAAAGGGGGAAAAATTTGTATTTGAAAACCTTTTCAATAAAAAAAAAAAAAAAAAAAAAAATTACATCTGTCCTTTTGGGCACAAGATTACATGTGTTGTACTTAATACGAGAGCAAAAACTTCCTATCCTATCATTGTCAGGAATTGTCTGTCGCAGGTCTGTAGTTTGTCTGCCTGCCTGTCTGACAAAGAAGCCAGCAAAGAGAAAGGGAGTTTACACAATCCAGCAGCTAATTTGATCAGTTCCATCTTTCGCTGGCTTGTTTCTACGTAATTTGATTAATTTCTGGCTGGCTTGGTGCTTAAAACAGTATTTGAGACTTTTCTTCTGATGGGATGGTTTTCCCTTCCTCCCTTTGCCAAGTGAGAGGAGAAACTGCAAAGCCTCAAACCAGCAGGGGGCGCCATTCTCCACCTCATCCCTGTCTCCGGAAATTCTTAGGGCCTTGCTGAGACTCTCGGATCTGAAAGATTTTTCAGACTTATATTCTTTTATGTTCTATAGTTTATATTCTTGAACTATCAAGCTATCCCCTCCTCTTCCACACAGACAGGGCCTAATTTCCACTCTATACATGCCCAGTGGAAAGGTGACTGCAGAAGAAAGGAGATGATTCAAGCCCTGAAAAGACCGTTGAATGTTTCTCATACTTTGTTCATGATAGGAAATGTAAAATCAGCTGAATTTCGGGATCATAGTAACAACTGTAATCAGAAGAGGGATTTATGAATTTAATCCAAGGAATCTCCAGAAGAAGCACCAAAGGAGAGAGCAGCCATCTTAGTTTTTGTGGGAAAAGAGAAAAGTTTGAAGTTTCCTAAAGATTCATGGCTTCACCAGAGAAGAAAAGGAAACAGGGAATTTATATATTGTATTTGATACCTCTGACATTTTCCTATAGAAAGAAATATCTTCGCCTTGAAGATGCCACAAAAAAGCCTTTGAGCATTTTTATCCAGAGCGAAGATCATTTGGGGTGTCTGACCTAAAATACGGAATCATAGGACTGGAAAGGACCCCAGAGGTCTCCTAATCCAACCCTCAGATCCAGGCAGGAGATCTAATACCTTCCAAGCCTAACGGTTCTCCAGCCTATTTTTGGAAACTTCCAGTGATGGAGCTCTCACAATTCCAAGATGTAATTTATTCCACTGATTAATTGTTCTCATTTAAAAAAAAATATCTTTCTAGATTGGATCTCTGTTTAACAAGCTTCCAACCCAATGACTTCTTGTCCTGCCCTCTGGGGCTTTGGAGAAGAGGTCAATCCCTTCTTCTCTGGGATAGTCCCTCAAGTGCTGGAAGACAGTTATCCTGACACCCCACTCCCCAGTTCTTCTGTTCCATAGGCTGGGCATCTCTTTCTCTCTCTCTCTCTCTCAGTGGTTCCTCATACCATTTAATCTTCCTTTATCATATTTGTTGCTCCTCTCTGCCCTCTTTCCAGGGTCTCAGCATCTTTTTTGAATCCTGGAGACCAGAAGTGGATCCAGCATCCCAAGGGAGGCCTCACTAGGGCAGGAGAAACTGGTATTATCATTTCTCTTGATGTTCTCCCTCTGTTGATGCAGCTCAGGACTGCCTTGGTCTTTTTGGCAGCTCCATCTGATCCCCTCCCCCTCGCCTGTGCCCCTCCCCCCAGGCTTAGAGAGACCCCCTCTTTTTCGACTCCCGCAGCTCTGCCCCTCCCCCAAGAGGCGGAATGCCTGGAAGGGGATTTCCTGCTGGAACTTTCGCTTTCCTTTCCCCTCCTCTCTGGCCGGTTGCGCCTGGACATCTGCCTAGCAACAATGACGACACGGGGATATCTTTTTTCTACTGGTTGAGCTTGCCCAATCGCTGGCTTGCTCGGGGTCGTTGCATTGTTGATCGCCCAGGCAGCGTCTTTCTCTGCCTGCGACTTCAGAAGCCCTGAGTGGAGGCTGAGGATCGAGGCCAGGATGGCTCTGCGCTCTCTCTCCCTTCTGGTGTTGTTGGTGGTCGTTCTTCGGGAGAGCTGCTTCGGTGAGTCCCTTTGGGGGCGTCGGGGGTTCCGGCCCCTTTTTCTACTGTTGGGAATCCATCCAGGGAATCTCTCTCTCTCTCCCAAAAAGTTTCTTCCCAGAAAGAGAATCCTGATTCGGTCCTCTTTCTAGTCCGCTCCCCCTCTGGCCACTCTCAGAAGGGACCCCAAAGCGTGGATGGGACTCTGCTGCCTCTCCCTACCCCCAGGAGAGCCCCCCTGGGAGCAGGACAAGAGTGGCCCCTCCAGTTCTCAGTCCAGTCTACCTGAGTGCCCCTCTAGCGCAGTTCTTTCCCAATTTCAAAGTGGAGGTTGTGGGAAAGCGGCGTTTGCTCGGGATCAGGACAATTCACGAATCTCCTGGTTGCCTTCGCCCAACCCCTCCGCCTGGGTCGCCTCTCCTGTCTTCTGGGGGGCTTGGTGGCTCTTGGTGGCTTCTGGTGCTTCTGGGAGGACCTGGCTTGTTTCCAGAAGCTGTTTGGTGTATTGGCTGATGCCAAGGCTGGTGCCATTGAACCGTCAGGCTAAGGCTGCTCTGTGAATGCAGCAGGAGAAAAGCTTGGAGAGAAACGCTCCTTGAACAATGTTTCCGTTCACTTTCTCCTCCATCCTAAACCCCAAACTCCCCAGGAACTTTTCTCTAGGCCAGGCAGGGATTTTACCACCCAAAATCCTCCTCCTTCCATTCCAGGATTGCTCAGCATGGGTCAGTTTGCAGAATCCAAAGTATTTAAAATGTACAATTGTTCCTTAGGAATCAGGAAGGGGCCTTGGGGTGTTCCCATTTGTTTGCTTTGAGAAACGACCGTTTGAAGGGAGCAGCTTTTCAGAAGGCATTAAAAAAACTGTCAGGGTTTATAATGTTTTGTTAGAAAGGGATTCAGAAACTGAATTGGTTAAAGACTGCATGATTAAGTGGGCACAAAATTTTGCAGAACCAGTGATGTTGGAAACATGGGAAAAAATATGGGTTCAGAATGTTAAGTTTACACAGTCGCAGAATTTGAGGGAAAATTTTTATAAAATGTTTTATAGATGGCATTTAGATCCTAAGAAATTGTCGTGTATGTACCCTAATGTTCAACCGAAATGCTGGAGATGTGATTGCCTAGATGCCACAGATTATCATATGTGGTGGACTTGTAAGAAAGTGAAGGCTTTTTGGATAAAAATTTGGTGGGTTATGCAAAATGTTCTGAAGAAAAAAATTCAGTTCTCTCCACAATTGTTTTTATTGGGTATAGTTAAGGGTTTTACATTGGGTGAAGTAAAGTTGATATTGTATATGAAAACAGCAGCGAGATTACTGATAGGTCAATATTGGAAAAATGATGCTATGCCCACTATTGAAGAATGGACTTTGAAGATGGCTGGTTTTGCAGAGATGGCGAAGATTTCAGCATATCTAAAAGATCGGACACAAGAGATTTATGCATGGGAGTGGAAAAAGTGGATAGATTATGTGCAGAATAAATATCAAACTAGGAAATATCAGATAGCTTTTAATGGAATGTATTATATAGTGATAGAATAATTGGATTGTGAAAATGTGAAGAATATATAGTGGGTGGAGGGGTTCAAGTTTTATAAAATATGTCTTTGATTTGGATTATACTCTGTGGAAGTCTGGGGGGGAGGGGAGGGTTAGGGGGGTTAGGGGGGTCAGGGAGGGTTAGGGGGGGGTTGGGAGGGTTAAAGGGGTGAAATTGGGGAGAAAATGTATTTGTAAAACTTTTTCAATTAAAAAAAAAAAGCTGTCAGGATCTTAGGGATTAAATAGGCCGGGTTGGAGGCAGAAGAAGAGAAAAACCTCTGGAGGGTGACCATGAATTGAATCGCTTGCTTGGACACAGACAGGCCCAAACTCACCAGCTGTTCCTGACTGGAGGCACATTCACCATTGTGAGGATGCCAAACCTATGCACACCTGTGTTATAGTCACACGTGTCATTTCTGACATGAAGAGGATTCGTGGCTGTGAGGACGCCCAACCTGTGTTACATTCACACATTTCTCCTCTCAGGCAGACTTCAGACTTCCTCATTGCTCAGCCCCACAAGGGAAAGAAGCAGGTTTGGATCACGGAGAGTCTGATCCCCCCTCCTTCTGTTAGAGAAAAGCTCTGATCCCTTTGGATCAGATGTGATCTCCCCAGAGCAGGAAGTGGATCTGGTCCTCCCTCTCCCCAAAAGCTCTGAGAAGCCCCTGGGATTGTGGGAGGAGCAGGAAGAAGGAGGCCCAGGCCTTTCATTTCCGTGGTGTCTAAGTGCCTGGAGGCGGTACGGGTCTGGATGGGTAGAAACAGGCTCAGACTCAACCCCTCCAAGACTGAGTGGCTGTGGATACCAGCATCGCCTGATCTAGCTACCCCATCACTTTTGATGGGAGGGGAGCTACTTACTCCCTCTGAAAAGGCTCGCAATCTTGGTGTCCTCCTTGATCCATGGCTGTCCTTGGTGGACCATCTATCGGCCGCGACAAGGGGGGCCTTTACACAGGTTCGCCTAGTGCGCCAGTTGCAGCCTTTCCTAGACAGGGATGCCCTCCGTACAGTCACTCAAGCTCTCATTGTCTCTCGGTTGGATTACTGCAATGCCCTCTACATGGGGCTGCCCTTGTGGTGCACCTGGAGGCTCCAGCTAGTCCAGAATGTGGCCGCGCGGGTTGTTACGGGAGCTTCGCGTTACTCTCGTGCAACATCTCTCCTGCGTGAGCTGCACAGGCTGCCGGTGGCCTTCCGGATCAGCTTCAAGGTGCTGGTATTGACCGATAAAGCCCTACATGGCATGGGCCCGGGGTACTTGCAGGACCTCCTCCTACCTCCCTCCCACTGCCCTGTGCGTTCACACAGAGCTGCCCGCCTCTGGGTGCCGTCGGCCAGACAGTGTTGGCTGGCGGCTCCCAGGATGAGGGCGTTCTCTGTGGCCGCACCGACCCTTTGGAATGGGTTACCCACCGAGCTCCGGACGGCTCCTGATCTCCGCATTTTCCACGCTGGCCTGAAGACATGGCTGTTCCAGCAAACTCCCTGATCATTCTACGAGGTTTTAAATCTGGGGATTTTAATTTTGGATTGGTTTTAGATTTTATTGTTATTGTTTTTTATTTATGTGAGCTGCCCGGAGTCCTTCGGGAGAAGGGAGGCATATAAATTTTAATAATAAATAAATAAATAAATAAATTTGGACTGGGAAGGGCTGGGAGACCATACTGGAGGAAATGGGCAGTAGGACCACAGGTAGTCCTTGATTTACAACAATTCATTTAATGACCCTTCAAAGTTTCAATGTCATTGAAAACTTTTCACACTTATGACCATTTTAGCGTCCTCATGGTCATGTGACCGAGATTTGGATGCTTGGCAATTGGTTCATATTTATGACGGTTGCAGTGTCCCAGTATCACCTGATCCCCTTTTGCAACGTTCCGACAATCAAAGTCAATGGAGAAGCCAAATTCACTTTACCAGGTTATTAATTTAACAACTGCAATGATCCATTTAACAACTGTGGCAAGAAAAGTTGTAAAATGGAGCAAAAAGCTCACATAACAAATGTCTCACTTAGCAACAAAAATTGTGGGCTCATTTATGGTCATAAATCGAGGACTGCCTGTATTTATTTCTCTGGGCTTTGGAGGTTCTGCCCTTTTGTATGCAGACCCAGGTTCTGCCCAAATAAGTCCCATGAACGATCCTGAAAACGATCTTCAAAATCTTTGGTGCCCTGAAATAATTTCTGATCTGAAGAGCTTTCAGAATGAACACAAACAAGGAGCCTTGGAGGTTTTCCAGTTTAATCTTATTTTCTTTTAATTCTTTTAATCCACAAATAAGCTGTTGTTTTTCTGTTCATTGGGCAGCCTTAGAGTCTCTTCCGTGTTTGTATTTTGACGGTAAAAACTAAACAGTGACTTAATGTGATTTTTTTTTGGTCATTGTTAGTAAAGTTTAGCATAGTTTTCTGTCTTGTGAATTGAGCCTGTCCTCCAAAGAAGGGCTGAAAAAACTTTGATGCTCCTCATTCCGGAGTTTGCATGATAGAAACTGACAGAATTTTGTATCTTTATGTTGGATTCCCCAGAGGGGCTTTAAAGATGACTGGACCCTCCAGACGGAGACTGAATTTAGGGAGAGGACCCCAGCTGAGCCCCCCACCCCAAATATGGGCGATGGCAGCAGAAACTCCCAACATCCTCCTTGGGGGCAGGGGGTGGGGCCAGGGTGGAGGGGCCAATGGTTTTCTGGGGGTGAGGAGAATTCTGGGAGTTGAAGTCCAAGTGTCGGAGTCTGAGAAACTCTTAATTTAGGCCTTTACGTTAAGAGTAACACTGATCATGTGAAGAGTTGGGTAGCCAGGATCTCAATCCCCTCCAAGGTGGCTGAGGGGCATTTCTGCCTTTCTTTGTGCTGACCAAGTGCAGGATCAGCCCCAGAGGAGGAGAAGGGTCAGAGCAGCTTCTGGGGAAAGTGAAGGGGGAGATTCAGAGGGAATCTGGTGCATTGCAAAGGTCTTTGAAGGAGAGTCTGAGAGCCCTAATTGGGTTGCTGAAAGGAAGAAATCTTGGTTTAATCAGACTGAGATTTTCTGTGGAAGGAGGAGGAGCCCCTCTGAGTCCTGGGTTCAAAAGCCGATTCTTGCTCAGATGGCTGAACTCTGGGAGGGGAGGGGGGATTTTCCAGCCAGGAAGTGGGGGGGAACAGGGATGAGGAGGAAGATCTGGGGGGCTAAATCACTTCATTGCTGCTCCCTTCCCTCCCCCCTTTGCCCTTCCCAATTTGGGTTTCCCCCAAAGGATCCCATGGCCTCTGCTCTCACCCGGATTCCCCCTCCCCCATTTTATAAAATCCCTCCTCAAATCTGCACCTATTAACAGTCCAGGTTGGCCTTCAGTGAAGTCAGGATGGGGTTTTTTTTGTTCTGTGAATGGAAAGGAGGGGGGACCAGGGGGGGTTTCCTGCTGCTTTTGAGCTTCTGGGAGGGTGGAATCCCCCCTTTTACCTGTGCAGCCATTGCAGCTTCCTTGGGGCAGAGGCTGAGCAACCCAGAAGGGGGTTTGAGGGAGGCCTTGCTGGAAGGGGGGAGGGCACAATTGGGGCAGGTAAAGTTTGGGGGACCCTCCCCTCCCCTTCTCTTTCACCCCCCCCACCTTCCCTTCTCTCCAACCCTTCAGGCCCTCCAGAAGCTCCTTTTTTCCCCTCTCAGTCGCTCCCTCATTTCCATCTCCTGCCTCTTCTTCCACCATCTCCCCCTTCCTTCCCCCCTTCCTCCTCTGCCCCCAACTCTCCTCCTCCTCTTCCTCCCCAAAGCCTCAGATGGGAGCCTCCATGGGATCAGGGTCCTTGGCTGAAGCCCCCTAACTCTTCCCCTCTGGCTCCCTTCCAGGCGCCTCCTCCCACTCCCTGAAGTATTTTCTCAGCTCCATCTCGGACCCCAGTCAGGGGCTGCCCCACTATGTCTCTACGGGGTTTGTGGATGGTCAAATCTTAGATCACTATGACAGCCACACCCGGAAGAGGCAGCCTCGAGTCTCCTGGATGGAGAAGGTGGGGAAGGAGGCTCCCCAGTACTGGGACACTGAGACCCAGAAGGCACGTGGCAATGAGGAGATGTTCAGAAGAAGCCTGGAGATTCTGAGGAGTCGCTACAATCAGAGCGAAGGTGAGTGATGGGTCGGGTGGCTCCTCCGGCCCCATAATCCCCTCCCCAGGAACCAGAGGGGGGGGGAAAGAAATGGGTCCCTTCAAAGGGAAAGGCTGCTTCCACACCTTTTAAAAAGTCTTTTTTTATACGTTTATTCTTTTTTAAAAAATCAATATAAGTTTCTCCTTCCCTCCATAGCTGACATTTTCTGCCAAGTGCAGTTAATAAAAAGATGTTTAAATTTATCCTTCTGTCTTTCTGAACCTTGATATGGATATTGATATAAACTGAGGTAAAAAGAGACCGAAATCTCCCCTCCCCCCCATGAAAGATGGACGATCTGGCCTTGGTGGATCTCCTGCTGTGGGGGAGGAAGGGAATCACAGATCCCCCCCCAAAAAAACCAGGCAGGTGGATCCTAATTAGATCCTGGGGGAAGCAGGTCCTCGTCCTTCTGTCTGTTTCCACCTCAGAGAAATGAGGGATCGAGTGCAGATCCACCTGGGGAGACTAGATCCCTTTCCCTCTCCCCCTTTTTGGAGGGGCGAGTGGGGCCCAAATGCCAGGAGCTTCTTCTCACCCTCCAGTTGGAAGGAGAGGCCGGGAGGACCAAATGGGGGGCTGGGGGCTTTTGTGGGGGGGGGGATCTCAGGGCCAGGATCCTCCCAATCTTCATGGGGAAGAGACGGAAAAGAAAGAAACCTCCATTTGGGGCCCTTCCAGAGTCTCTCGGAGCCTTCATGGCTTCCCATCCTTGGTCCCTCAGGCTGAACTCCTGCACGGCCCTCTTGGTGGGGCTGCCCTGGAGGGGGGGAGACTCTTTCTTCTGCAGCCCCCCCCCTTCTGCCATCTTTGGGGGACAAGATTCACCTGCAAGGAACCTTATTTAGGGAGGGACTGCAACTGTTTGCAATGATAGGCTGCTTTTGGTTGAGGTACAATAAACCCCCTTCTTCCACCCTTTCCTTGCTCCTCCCCCCTCCAGGCAGATCCCAGAGCTCTGCCAGTTCTGCCCCTGATCCCTGAGGATCTCCCCAGATCCCTCCAGGCCCCCTGCTGGCCTCCCAGGGGAGCAGAGCTTTACTCAGAGGGCTCCCCCTGGTGGAGGAAGGAGACTGGCCAGAGTGGAGGGGAGTCTCCTTTCCAGGCTCAACAGCCCCAAATGTCCCAAACTTTCCTCAGAGGGAGGCTGCTTCCACCCTCCCATCGCCTGAGTTGCCTCCTCTGGACCTTCCCCAGATCCCTTCCCTTCTTTTGGAGATCTGGTGACCAGAAAGTGCAGACAATATTCCAGATGTGGTTGCTCTACCTTGATTTATGCAAAGGCTTTGTGACATTAGATTCTCTGGTTTGAATACCATTTTAATGATCGCTGACATCCTGTTGGTCTTTTTAATTTTTTACATGAAGGTAAAAATAAATAGAAAGTAATAAAAACTAAAGGAGAAAAAGGAAATCAATCAAAGAAAAATAAAAAAGTACAAGAAAAGAAAAGCAGTGGAAGAAAATTAGTAAAGAAAGAAGATATTAAAAATTGGCTTCTGATATTCTTCATGGCACTTCTAAATATAAATATATTTTAGCCCCTCTAAAGCAGCTTTTCTTAACCTTTTGACCCTGCAGGAACCCTTGAACTATTTTTCAGGCCTCAGGAAACCCCTGAACATCCAGGCTCAGAGATAGGCTGAAATTGTTTCATGCATAGACCTTTGAGATGCATTAATAGTGTTCTTATACTAATAATAAAAAAATGAAACTTGCCTTTTCAATGAGATCCCTGAGCTTTCTTTTTGCTGCACAGATATTCAGTTCTGTGCCAAACTTGAGATAAGAACACATTTCATCTTCAAGTGAAATAACACCATTTCGGTCTTAGCTTTTGATGCTTCTGAAATAAGACAGAGCTTGTTCTCAGAAATTGAAAACTGCAGCCAAATATTTAATGTCTTCCTGTGAATGGCAGGAGATACTTCTTGGACAGAAATCCAGAACTATTTTTCCCATGTGGAGATCACAGAATCTTCTCTCGAGGGCAGGATCAGACTGCAGCTCACTAGGATCTTCCTCTTCCTCTTCCTCTTCCTCTTCCTCCAAAGGGAAGTTCTCAGGCTGAGCAGAAGATGCAGAGAAAGGATCCCTCACCCCGTAATTCCTGGATGTGGAAAGGGAGGGAAAGGACAGGTCAGTTTAGTTCAACTGTCCTTACAGGAGGTTTTCCATTAGATTTGAGAGTTCCTGGCATCCTTCCTCCCTCTCAAGCCCAGACAGGAGTAGAAACATTTCAAGATTTCCTTTTGGTTTTTTCAAACATTCAGTTTTCGTTTAAATCCAAGAATCTGTTCACTTGAAGTTGAAATATCTTCTCCAGGGCCTTGTAGAGACTGTGAACTTCAAACTTCATTTCAAAGGTCAATAATCCTTTGGGTCTCCAGATGAGACTAAGCCACTTGCTGCTGTTGCTAAGGAAAATATTCCTTTGAGGCCCTTCAAGCCTTCATTCCCGCATTGCATTAAGCCATGGTTTGTTTCTGGCTAGCCCAGCCCTTGTGACTTGGTGCTATTTGTGAATGTAGACCAAGATTTATTGGCACAGGGATCCCTGCAAGCTTTTGTGTAGATCAACCAGATCCTCTTTGAGACTATGAGATTCTCAGTCCCTCTTTGAAGCTGCAGATTCAGGCAACTGTTCCCTCTTTGGGATCCCTTCCTTTCGCCCCCAGAGGAATGGCAGAAGGAAAGAAGGAAGGATCTCCATCCCTCCGTTTCTTCTGTGACTCCTTCTCTCGGTCTCCCTTGGGATCCTCTGCTGGCTTTTCCAGCTTCGCTTTTTCCTGGGGAGGTTCAGGGGCTCCATCCTGGGAGGGAAAATGTAGGGAGGCGGGTTGAGGGAGGGGAGAAGGGCGGTTAGTGATGGGGGCTTTCTTTTCCTTCATTGTTAGGGAGGAAATGGGGGAATCAGTGCCTCCCTCCAGTGTCAAAAGTCCCTGCAGGGAGGGGGATCTCTGTTTATCTTGAGGACTCCCCAAACCATCATCTTGTCCCTATTTCAGGACTTCACACAATACAGTGGATGTATGGCTGTGAGCTCCGGAGAGACGGAAGCAAAGGAGGGTTTGACCAGCATGGCTACGATGGGAGGACCTTCCTCACCTTTGACAAGGAGACCCCCACCTGGGTGGCTCCCGATCCCCAGGCCCAGATCACCCAGAGGAAATGGGATGCTATTCCAGGATGGAATCAGGGACAGAAGACCTACCTGGAGGAAATTTGCATTGAGTGGCTGGAGAAGTACTTGTCCTACGGGAATGAGACGCTGCTGAGGACAGGTGAGCATCTGAATGCAGACTGGACTTTCCTCCTTTATGGCCGGATCTCTTGTACACATTCAGCCCCTTTGGGTCCCTGGTCTGGAGCTTGTTTGCCCTGGTAGGAATCCTCCCCCTTTCAGCCTCTCTCCAAGACACGGGAAGCCCTGCTTGGTTCTCATTGCCAGGCAGCCATTCAATGGACCAGGAAATGCAGCCTCTGCCTGGCAGCTGTCTGGGTGGATCAGGCAGGACAATCACTTAGTGGTGTCCTGTTCACTGCCCACAATAAGGCAACCATTTGGGGCTATTCAGTGAAACCTCCACTAGCCAAACTGTAGTCAAGTGTGATGGGCACCTTTAATTTCCCCCCATTAACTCTGCTTCTCCCCACATCCCCATAGGGGGTTCCCTCCCTGCCTTGTACCTGATGGTGCATCTCCCACCCCCACCGCTAGAGGGCTCCACTTCTACCATTAATAAGACATTATCAGTGCCCCCACTTGGGCAAAGAGGGCCATGGATGAGGGGTTCTTTTCTTTTCTTTCCAGGACGGTGGGGGGAGCAAAGTTTCTGTCAAACTTTCGTTTGATCGTTTCCTAGAATTTTTTATTAGTTTACCATATAGACCCATGATGGCGAACCTATGGCACGCGTGTCACAGGTGGCACGCAGAGCCCTTTCTGTGGGCATGCCAGCCGTCGCCCCAGCCGAGCTCCAAAACACATGCGTGCACCTCCCACCTGCCAGTTGGTCTCTGCCATGTATGTGCACGGGGGCGAGCCTTCCCCGATTTCTGCAGGTTCCACCCTCTGCAGGTGCCTCTCCGTGGCAGGAAGGCAGGAGAAAGCTAGGACGCGATGGGGGGAGAAACTGTAAAGATTGGAGGAGGCACGGAAGGCAGGAGGCAGCTAGGATTCGATGGGGGAGAAACTGGAGATCGTGGAAGGCAGGAGGCAGCTAGGATTTGATGGGGGAGAAACTTTGGAGATCGTGGAAGGCAGGAGGCAGCTAGGATTTGATGGGGGAGAAACTGCAAAGATTAGAGAAGGCAGGAAGGCAGGAGAAAGCTAGGGTGTGATCTCCCTCATCGAGTCCTAGCTGCCTCCCCCCCCACACCCCGTTTTGGGCCTGAAAAGCCTCCTGCACCAACCTGGAAGCCAAAACGGGGCCCAGGGCGCATGCGCGGGGAGCACTCACATTGCATTTTGGGGGTATGTCACGGGGGCACCAAAAAGGTTAACCATCACTGATATAGACCATTCCTCTCCCCTAGGTCTACCGATTCCCTGCTGGGGTCCTTAATCCCTCCAGGATCAGTTGGATGAAATTAGGATCAATGGGGAAATCCACTCCCCCCCCCCCCACTGATGATTGCCAACAGCCCATCCCAGCCTGGGGAGGACCTTCTCTCTCTTCCATTGGCATCAATCTCTCTCTCTCCTCCCCCCTGCTTCAGAGACAAAATCTCTTTTTCAAATTGATCTGTGTGAGATTCCCTTTGATCTCTCTTCCTCTTAAAATTGTGGTTGTGTCCCTTGGAAAGAGGCTTGGAGGAGCCTCAGGTTCAGGGGAGCAGAAGAGGATGGAAAAAGTAGGGAGAAACTTCTATGTTGTTGTCGTCTTTAAGGGAACTTAAAAGAGCATCTGCGCTATCCCTCCCCTGAAGGGAGCAACCCAAGATCAGTCAGAGTTCAAAGCAATCAGAGAGGAACTTTCTTGGACCTTCAATTTGCTTCTGGAGGTTTTTCAGGTTGAGTCCCTGGGAACAGTGGTGGGTTTCAAAATTTTTTACTACCAGTTCTGTGGGTGTGGCTTGGTGGGCGTGGCAGGGGAAGGATACTGTAAATCTCCATTCCCATCCCATTCCAGGGGAAGGATACTGTAAAATCTCCATTCCCACCCCACTCCAGGGGAAGGTTACTGCAAAATCCCCATTTCCTCCCAATCAGCTGGGACTTGGGAGGCAGAGAACAGGTGGGGGCAGGGCCAGTCAGAATTTTTACTACCGGTTCTCCGAACTACTCAAAATTTCTGCTACCGGACTTCCTGTGGTGCCACGAACGCCGATGGCAGCTCCTTTTGGAGCTCCAGCCGCGAGATTTCGTTAGCCGCTAGTACAGCGAAAAACAGCTGTCTAGTGGCTCAAAACTCTCCCCCTGGGGAAAAGTGGGGAGAGAAGAGCAGAAGGGTTTGGGTAGAGCTCCCCTAGATCCCCAGACTTTCTTTTTTTTTAAGCCTGGGGGTTGCAGGGTGAGAGCTCCCTGGAAGCCCTTCAGTGCTCCGGATCCGGGACGTATCTGTCTCAGGCAGAACGGGGCATCACAACCACACCAGCAGCAAAAGATTAAAGATTTAAAGATTTATTTCTTGAGACTTAAAGACACTTTAATTCTGGATGCTGGCAGAGCAGAATCAGGAGAGCAGAACATGCAAGTATAAAAGCTTTAACTCCATTCAAAAAGGGGGGAAAATGGCGTTGAAGAAAATGAAACTTATCAGTGAAAGTGCTTGTTAATGCCTGCAACATTGTTAAAGGTATTGGATTATATAGAGAAGAAAAAGAAAAAGATTTAAAGTGGAAGTGGAATGGAAAAGACTATGGTATGGACCTCAATTAATGTACAATGTTAAAGTGTGTGGAAAAGAATTGGACTTACCTATTTGATAGCTGAATAAATATAAAGTTAAAACTGAAATATGGCTGCCATTAAGGAAGGAGGATATGAGTTAGCAAATTCACAAGTTCTGACTGTAAAGGTTTTACAAGAACTTTTAAATGATTTTACTTCTGATATACTGGATTCAGCTAAAAGGATTATTCAAGATTGTAAATTGGAGTATTACAATGATTTGCTGGCTGGAAAAGAGGAAGAAATCAAGCAGGCTAATGTGATTTTGGAAGACAAAGGAGAGGCTGACAGGATTAAGATGGAGTTTAGCACACTGCAAACAGAGGTTTTGGTGGAGGCTTCCACACAATTAACTGGAAAGTATCAAGGAGATTAATCACTGCAGATTGGAAAATATTTTGACAATTTTTGGCTTTACAGACAGAGTCAATACTTAAAGAATGAAGTGACTGATTATACAAGCAGGAAGAGCAGAGATGGGGGCTCCAAAGTGAAAGAAATAATTTTGAAAGGAGAACGAATTTCTAAGACACATCAACTACAAATCCAATTTCAAAAATTTTTGAAAATAAAAGCAGGGGGACAAGCAACACCGAAGAAGAAAGTGTTAATGAAGAAGAAGGACTGGAAAAAATACAGAAAGAAAGGAAGAATGCGAGGTTAACTTTTTGAAGGAATGTTTGGAAGACTATTGATGCTTAATTAAAATGTTTAACTAAAAATGGATAGCTCTTTAAGACTTACTGAGGTATTAAAAGGGTCAATCAAAAATTTAAGGGGTAGCTTTTTGAAAGTTTTGGAATCTATGTAATACTTTTAGGGTCATCTTTGAACAATGTTTTATTAAAACAAAAGGTTTAAATAAAATTGGATAGCTTTTTGAAATGTATTGCAGTTTTAAAGTGGTTAACCTAAAATTTAATGGATAGTTTTTTCTTTTTTAAAAGTCTGGAAATTTAGATCATGAAGAATGTCTTACTGAAACATGAAGAAGTATTAAAATATTTTAAAATGTTTAACTTGAGATTATAGAACTCTTAAAAGGCATATATAATTAAATGTTTATGTTTGATGTTACTTAACTTAATGGTTAAAAATGCTACTCTAAAGATATGTTTTAAAGAAAGTTCTACAATGTTTAATTGTTTAATTAAGTTAGTATATGTTATTTTAGGATTGCTAAATGATATATCCTGTTTTTGCCCTGGGAAGTCGGGGTGGTGGTGGTGGTGGTGGTGAGAGGAGGGGGAGTTGAGGGGTGCTGGGAATAAAATTATTTTATGATTTTTAATAGAATAAAAAGAAAGGCAAATGTATTAATAGAGAAGTAAGAAGAAGAAGATATAAAAGATGTATTAGATGATATATTCAATGATTGATTATGTATTGTTTGTATGTTTGATTATAAAAATAAAAAACTTTTGTATTAAAAAAAAATTCTGCTACCAGTTCTCCAAAACTGCTCAGAACCTGCTGAAACCCACCTCTGCCTGGGAAGGACTCAAATGTCAGCGGCCCAGCACTGACATATATAAAGAGAGGAGAAGCTTGAACTTTTGCCTACTAAATCCCTTTGAAGATTCTGTCTCCTCGGAGATGGGAGGGGGAGACATTCCTGTGATCTGACGAAGAAGGGATGAGGAAAGTGGCTTGGAAGATAGCCAATGAGAAGCAGAGAATTGGGGATCGGAAAGGGAGGGATTGGGGGGTAAAGGTCAGTACTGACCACGAAAGAGCCAGGATCAGATCGCTATGCTCAATAAAGAGAAAATTTCTTCAAAGATCGGCAGTTTGGAAACTCATTTATTTTGAGATAGCATCGAAACCTGACATCAAAACCAGGAGTTCTTCTGGTTGAGCGTTTTCCAGATTTGGAGCATTTCCTGAAACTCTTGGAGACGCTGCAAGTGTGGAATTTAAATCTTTGGATTAAAACTAAGTGATGGGAGATTTCCTGCCCCTCTAAGTTTCTCATCCACAGAAGGAAGGGAAGGGAAATTAGAGTAGGAGAGTGGGGAAGAGAGGAGGAGAAGGAGAAGGGGAGGGGAAGTAGATAAGAAAAGAGGAGGAGGAGAGAAAGGAAAGAAAGAAAAGAGGGAGATGGTAGGTTGGAGGAGAAAGATTGCTGTACAATAAAAAAGAGGAAATGGAAGAAAGACAACCCTGAACAAATACAAATATATTAAGATAAAGAATGAATTGTTAAAGAATAAAAGGGAATAAACATGAATAAATAGTAAAATTAGAATGTAAGGGCAAATGAAGGTATCGTGTATGTAAGTAAGCATAGAAATAGTGAGATATGATAAAAAAAAGGCGGGGGGAGAAGATTTTGGCAAGAATTGTAATTGAGTAAAATATATTTGAATTTAATTAATTGTATAAAACAAGAAACGGCCAATACTCTGTTCAAAAAAGATGTGGGGAAATGTGTGTGTGTGGGGGGGGGGGGAATCAATAAAACTTGTAAATGTGCAAGTTTCTCATCCACCTTCCAGGCTCTGGAGGGGCTCAGAGTTAATTCTGGGGGTGCCGTTTCTGCAGAGACCCCAAAGGTGACGGTGAGCAGCAGGACAGAGGTGGAGGATGGGATGGAGACGCACATCTGCCAAGTCCATGGCTTCTACCCCAGGGAGATCGATGCCTCCTGGACGAGGGATGGGGAGGTCTGGCTACAGGACACCCTCCATGAGCCTGTGGCCCCCAATGCTGATGGGACCTACCACTACTGGATCAGTGTCCAGATCGATCCCAGAGAGAGAGACCGCTATCGATGCCATGTGGAACATGACAGCCTGCAGGAGCCTCTGGACTTGGAACTGAAGGGTGAGAGGCTGCAGGGAGGAGAAGGCTGGGCTCTTTGGCAGGCTGGAGGGTTGTGGGAGAGAAATCTGACCCCAATTGTGTCCAGATGTGAACATACCTGGAATGTATGTTCACACCTGGAAGAGGGCGATTCTATCAGGACCATGGTTGGGAGGGGCAGATACGGCGGGAGCAGGGGACCATATCGTGTTAGGGGGGCACGCACCCGCTGTCTTCAAGCGGTGGCATGCCTCGGTCCCCAAGGCTCCTCTTGTTTCCCGGGTTGTCCAGAGCTTCAGAGCCCAGGCCTTAGGCTGATGCTGTGCAACGCCAGGTCGATGGTTAATAAGGCCCCCCTCATCTGTGAGTTAATTCAGGAGGGGGGAGCGGACCTGGCGGGTATTACAGAGACCTGGCTGGGCCAAGAGGGGGGGGTCCCCCTCGTAGAAATGTGCCCACCAGGTTTCCGAGCACTTCATCAGCCCAGGGCAAGGGTGGGGGGGTGGCGGTTGTCATTAAGGAAAGTCTTGATCCGAGGGAGACCACTGTACCACAGATAGCTGGATGTGAGTCTCTCCTGATGAAGTGGGGCCATGGGATGCAGATGGGCCTGCTGATCACATACCTGGCTCCCTGCCACGTGACAGCGGCCCTGCCCGAGCTTCTCAACGTTATTGCCGGAGTGGCGGTTGATACCCCCAGACTGGTAGTCATGGGGAATTTCAACCTGCCGTCGGCCGGTGAGGCATCTGAGGTGGCCCGGGAGTTCATGGCTTCCATGACGGCCTTGGACCTGACACAACTAATTCATGGCTCTACTCACACGGGAGGACACACTCTGCACTTAGTTTTTGTCTCTGGTCAGTGGTTGAATGGCCAGGTTATAGGGGATATAGCTATTGAGCCCTTGTCATGGTGTGACCATTCTCTCCTGAGGCTGGACTTTCTGACCGCTGCACCCCACCGCAGGGAGGTGGAACCGATTAGGTGGTTCCGCCCCAGGCACCTGATGGATCCGGAGAGATTCCAGAGGGAGCTTGGGCCATTTCCTGAGGCTTTGGCTCACGACTCGACTGAAGATCTGGTGGCCGCCTGGGATAGGACGGCCGCCGGGGCTTTGGATCGTGTCGTGCCTTTGCAGCCTCTGACCCGGCGTCGCACCTGCCCAGCTCCTTGGTTAACCGAGGAGCTGAGGGGGATGAAACACCAGAAAAGACGCCTAGAGAGTGGTTGGAGGGCCAGTCGCTCCGAATCTGATCGAACACTAATTAGGTCTCATATTAAGACCTATTTAGTGGCAATAAAAACGGCAAAATGTGATTACTTTTCCGCTCTTATTGCATCGGCAGAAAATTGCCCAGCCGCCTTGTTTAGAGTGACCCGCTCCCTCCTACATCAGGGAGCGCGGGAGGACCCCTTGCAAGGGCAGGCTGAGGATTTTGCACAGTATCTGCACAATAAAATCACTCAGATTCGGGAAGGCTTGGACTCTGACTGGGTAGATTCTGGCGGGGTGGCTGAGGCGGGTCTTGAGAATGTTATCTGGGACAAGTTCGATCCTGTGACTCCTGAGGACGTGGACAGGATTCTGGGGAGGTTAAATGCAACCACATGTTTACTGGACCCGTGTCTCTGGTACTGGCTGGTACTGGCTACCCGGGAGGTTACGCGAGGCTGGCTCCAGAGAATTATAAATGCTTCTTTGGGGGAGGGTTTCCTGCCGCCTGCTTTGAAAGAGCGGTGGTGAGGCCCCTCCTTAAGAAGCCTTCTCTGGATCCGGCTGTTATGGCTAACTACTGTCCTGTTTCCAACCTTCGCTTTATTGTGAAGGTTGTTGAGAGTGTGGTTGCGCAACAGCTCAGCAGTACCTGGATGAAACCGTCTATCTAGACCCGTGCCAGTCCGGCTTCAGGCCTGGGTACAGCACGGAAACGGCATTGGTCGCATTGGTTGATGATCTCTGGAGGGCTCGGGACAGGGGTTGCTCCTCTGTTCTGGTCATATTAGATCTCTCAGCGGCTTTTGATACCATCGACTATGGTATCATGCTGCACCGGCTGGAGGGATTGGGGGTGGGAGGCACCGTGTTGCGGTGGTTCTCCTCCTATCTCTCCGACCGGTCACAGTCTGTGTTGGCAGGGGGGCAGAGGTCGACCTCGAGGCTCCTTGTTTGTGGGGTGCCACAAGGGTCGGTCCTCCTGTTCAACATTTATGTGAAGCCGCTGGGTGAGATCATCCGTGGATTTGGGGTGCGATGCCATCTGTACGCTGATGACACTCAGCTGTACATCTCCACCCCAAACCACCCCAACGATGCCCTTGAAGTGATGTCCCAGTGTCTGGAGGCCGTGCGGGTCTGGATGGGGAGGAACAGGCTTCAACTCAACCCTTCCAAGACCGAGTGGCTGTGGATGCCGGCATCCCGATATAGCCAGCTGGCACCATCGCTGGCTATTGGGGGCGAGTCATTGACCCCCACAGAGAGGGCTCGCAACTTGGGCGTCCTCCTGGACACACAGCTGTCTTTAGAAGAGCATATGATGGCCGTGGCCAGGGGGGCTTTTTGTCAGGTTCACCTGATATGCCAGTTGCGCCCCTTTCTGAGTCGGGATTCCTTATGCACAGTCACCCAGGCTCTCGTTACTTCTCGCCTTGACTACGCTAACGGTCTCTACATGGGGCTCCCCTTGAGGAGCACCCGGAGGCTCCAACTGGTCCAGAATGCGGCCGCACGGGTGATGGGAGCGACATGGCGCTCCCATATAACACCTCTCCTGCGTGAGCTGCACTGGCTCGCGCCACCCGGTGGTCTTCCGGGTGTACTTCAAGGTGTTGGTTCTCACCTTTAAAGCGCTCCATGACTTAGGGCCAGGGTATTTACGAGACCGCCTTCTGCTACCGATAACCTCCCACCGGCCAATACGCTCTCACAGAGAGGGCCTCCTCAGGGTGCTGTCGGTCAAGCAATGTCGGCTGGCGGCCCCCAGGGGGAGACCCTTCTCTGTGGGAGCACCTGCTCTCTGGAACGAGCTACCTCCCGGAATACGGCTGATTCCGGATCTCTGCACTTTCCGTAAGGCCCTGAAGACGTTTTTATTTCAGCAAGCCGGCCTGGCCTGAATAGGTTTTATGGGTTAGTTTTTTAATTGTATTGCTAGGGGTTTTAAATTGGGGAGGCCGTTTAATTTACTTTATTTTTAATTATTTTAACTTTTATATTGTATGTTATTTTAATTCTCGGCTGTTCACCGCCTGAGTCCCTTTGGGGAGAAGGGCGGGATATAAATTTAATAAATAATAATAATAATAATAATAATAATAATAATAATAATAATAATAATAATAATTATTATTATTAATACCACTGACAATCATTTTGAAGAAGATGAACTGTGGATACGAACTTGCAAAGAAAGGACTGAAAATCTCGCACTTGATGTACATGGATGATTTGAAGCTGTTTGGTAAAACAAAAGCTGAACTGAATTTATTAATTGAAAACACAAAAGAATTCAGCCAAGACATTGGTTTGCAGTTTGGAATTGACAAATGTGCAACAATAGCAACCAAAGCAGGCAAGATCATAGAAGAGGATGGAATGGAACTAGAGAATGAAGAAATGATAAAGGCAGTAAAATCAGAAGAAGGCTACAAGTACTTGGGAATTTTAGAAGCCTCTGACTTAATGCATAATAAAGCCAAGGAATTAACTTCAGCCAAGTACATTCGACGAATTCGTAAGATATTAATGTCCAAATTGAGTGGAGGAAACATCATAAAAGCCATAAATACCTGGGCTATACCTGTGATTAGATACTCTGCAGGAATAATTGACTGGACCCAGATGGAGTTAGACAATTTGGACAGAAAAACAAGGAAGTTTATGACAATGAATCATGCCTTGCACCCTAAAAGTGATATTGACCGATTATATTTACCAAGAGCAGAGGGTGGTCGAGGACTCCTACAAGTAAAGCAGACTGTGGAAGAAGAAAAATGCAGCTTGAATGATTACATCCAGAAAAGTGAAGAACCAATGATTAAGGAAGTAAATAAAGGAGGCCTTTTAAAGACAACTAAAACAAAAGCAGAATATAAGAAAGAAGTAACTGAGCAGCGAGCTGAAAATTGGAAACACAAAGCTCTGCATGGCCAATACCTGAAAAGTATTGAAGGCAAAGCTGACCAGAAACTAACTTGGAACTGGTTAAGATCAGGAGTACTGAAAAAAGAAACAGAAAGCTTTATTTTGGCAGCTCAAGAACAAGCCCTAGCCACAAACTGTATGAAGGCAAAAATTCAACATGTTACCACCAACAGCAAATGCCGCCTCTGCAATGAAAAAGAAGAGACAGTTGACCACCTGATCAGTGGGTGCAGCAAAATTTCACAAACTGACTACCTACAACGCCATGACCGTGTTGCTAAAACCATTCACTGGAAATTGTGCCAGAAGTTTGGATTTGAGTACAGCAAAAACCACTGGGAACATCAGGTTGAGAAAGTTTTAGAGAATGAGAAACTCAAGATCTTGTGGGACTTTAGGATTCAGACTGACAGGCACTTGGTCCACAACACACCTGACATAACAATAGTTGAAAAGAAAAAAGTATGGTTCATTGACATTGCAATACCTGGTGATGCACGAATTGAAGATAAGCAGCAAGAAAAAATCACAAAGTACCGGGACTTACAAATTGAAGTTGAGCGACTGTGGAAAAAGAAATCGTGTGTTGTCCCGATTGTAATTGGAGCCCTCGGAGCAATACCCAAAGGGCTACCCCGCTATTTAGAAATTCTAAATTTGCCGGACTTGAACATTTTGACTCTACAAAAAACCACCTTACTCGGAACAGCTTACATCCTCCGACGATACCTTAACAGTTCCTAGGTCCTTGGTTAGGACTCGAGCTGCTGAGCTATTAACCAGCCTCAAAGGCTGTGAATCTCACTAAAGATTAACCAATAAATAATAATAATAATAATAATACCTGAGGTTTAAGCCATTGGTTTTCCCAGTGTTTGAGGTTGGTGAAGCTGCAGGGATCAGACCATAGAACTGGCTTCAGGTGATGGAAACTACAGAATCCCATCACAATACTTGGCCGATCCTGATGAAATGCCCTTAGATCCTCTCTGAGGCCTTCCCTGTTTCTTGCTCCCAGCAGAAAAGCAGCAGTTATGCTGAGCACCAGAAAGAGATTTCCTTTTGTTTACAATTCCTAAAGTAGAAGAGTCTGGAGGAGTCTGGCAGCCCCTTTTCTGAAGGCAAATTCTGATTAAACCGGATGAACTGCAGCTGAGTTCAGGAAATGCAGAGAGTAGCTGGACTGATGCTTCAGGAGTCAGAAAAGAAAGTACCAAAGTCTGAGTTTTTTCTCATTAGAGACTAACAGGATTTCCTGCTTTAAAGGTCAAAAGGTCACTCTGTTGCTGCTCTAAGAAAGAAGTTGCACATTATTTTATGATACGATACATGAATTCCCGAGGCTCAGCATAAAACCCAAGGAAAAGATCCCTCTCTCATAAGCGTCCCTAATGTTTTTTACACTGGACGTCCAAATTTGCAGAATTCAAATTCTAATTTTTTTATTGATGATTGTCACCACGATACAAGAAATATTCAAATGTAATTGTTATGCTGATATCCCAGGGAAAATAAAATATTTGTTTTATTTTTCTGGTTGTTTATAGCAAGCATCAATTCACAAGTGGCATGATTGCTATTCAATGGGAATCCTGAATTTTGTGCAAGAGAAATTTAAATTTGAAGTTCCCTCCTCAAACCTGCCCCCCCTCCCCCAAGCAATACCAATTTATGATGCTTTGCTAAGACCATACTTGGAATTCTTCATCCAGTTTAGGTTGCCACAATATAGAAAAATGTGGAGACTCTGGAAAGAGTGCAGAGAAGAACAAGAAAGATGATCAGGAGCCTGGAGGCTAAAATATATGAAGAGCAGTTGCAGGAATTGGGCATTTCTAGTTTAATGAAAAGAAGGACGAGGGGAGACATGATACCTTCCAATATCTCAGGGGCTGCCACAAAGAAGAGGGAGTCAAGCTATTCTCCAAAGCACCTGAGGGCAGGACAAGAAGCAATGGGTGGAAACTAAACAAGGAGAGAAGCAACCTAGAACTGAGGAGAAATTTCCTGACAGGGAGAACAATTCATCAGTGGAATGGCTTCCCTTCAGAAGTTGTGGCTGCTCCATCACCAGAAACATTTCAGAAGAGACTGGAAAGCCACTTGTCTGGAAGGGTATAGGGCCTCTGGAATGAGCAGGGGGTTGGACTGGAAGACCTCCAAGGTCCCTTCCAACTCTGTGACTCCGTTATTCTATTTCTGCCATTTGTGGGACCATCCAGAAGTCGGATATCACCATATTCCATTTTTCATGCTGAAGTTCTGGAAGCACAAATTATAATTTTTTGCTATTCCTGGACTGGCCAAGGAAAATGAAAGTGTATATTTAAAAAAAAGGCTAGGTGATATGAACTATTTTACCTGAAATAATAAAATGCAAACACTCAAACTGAAGAAAAAAGCGTACAGAGCTGCCCATTTCCACTCAGAGTCATGGCTTATTGGAGCAGCTTATAAAAACAACAAAAATGTTTTTGTTTTAACAAATTTTGTTTATATTATTGTGTTGGTGAACTTTTTGTTTTGCAAGCTGCTATGAGTCACAAGGTGGCAAACGGTTGTTTTCGAGTCAAAAAGCCAAAGATGAATTCAGTTGCCTTCATGCTGGGCTGGTGTGAGAAGGAGGCAGCGTCATGAGGACACGTCCTCTAACAACGGTTAGCAAGACGCCCTCATCTTACCTTGAGAAGGACACAAAAATGAGCCCATGGAGTTTTTAATTTTGGGTATTTCCAGCGTTCACTTCTTTAGGTCTCTTCCCTGATTGGGAGGATTGTTTGGGGTTCTCCGTCAATAATCTGCTCTTTCTCTGTGGGAGCCCCTGCCCTTTGGAATGAACTGCCCCCAAACATACGCAAGATTTCCGCTGTGCTCTTAAGACCCTGCTCTTCCGACAGGCAGGGCTAGCTTCATAAATTGAGTTTTAAATTTGGAGTTCTTAAATTCTTGGGTTTTTTAGTTAATTGGTCTTAAATGTAATACTTTTAATAATTTTTAAATTTAAATTGTGATATTTATATTGTGTTTTTACCTGGCTGTACACCGCCCCGAGTCCTTCGGGAGAGGGGCGGTATAGAAATAAAATTATCTATCTATCTATCTATCTATCTATCTATCTATCTATCTATCTATCTATCTATCTATCTATCTTCGGAACCAACAGATTCAAAATCCAACCTGCGGCTCATTATCGGCTATGTTGCGGCTGCTCTTGTCCCGGTGGGTGTGATTGCTGGGATCCTCCTGGTATTCTTCAGTAAGTATCTTTTCTAAGGGGGGGGGGGTGATGGAAGGAAAATGGGGAGATTCCCCCCAAGTCTCTCCCTTTGGGAAACTTATCAGCTTCAGAAGTCCTGTTTTCCCAGCCCTCTTGGGGAGCATCTGAGATCTCAGCCTCTTGCTGGGACTCCAGTCTCAATTCAGCTGAGTCTGAGATTCAGGCAGTCCTGTCTTCTTCTGAGCTGGGAAGGGGCATCGCAGTTCCGTCCTTTTCAAAGGCTTTGGTCAAAGAGCAGCAGAGAAGGATTTCCATGGAAACCTTCCTCCCCTCCCAGTTGCTGCTGCTGCTTCCCCCAGTTCCCCTCCATCCATCTCAGAGGGAGCAGGTCTCTCTTGGGGCAAATCAGGAGATAGATTTGTATTTTGAAGATCTTTCTGTCTTTGTTCATGGGACAAAGTGATTGTGAAGTATCTCCTGGGGTTCTTTCTCCTAAGGAGGGGGAGTTTGGATGATCTCTGGTGGCTTCTTTTGAGCTTTCACTGATTTTTATCCTTGCAGAGAGACGTCAAGATGTCTACAGAGTAGCACCAAATGAGTGACTTGTCCTCTTTACATGTAATCTCCAATTTAGAGCAGGGACCAGAGGCACCATTAGTTGAGAGGGGTGTGTGTATGTATGTTTGTGTGTGCTATCTTCCTCTTCCTTCGAAGAGGCCGGGGAAGATGGGCCCCCTTTTCATTACAGCTAGGCCAGGGATGGGTTACACTTACATTGGAGGAAATTGCCCTCAATTCTTTGAGGGGCAATGGGGAAACCACCATTGATCCCTAGTGGTTAGAGACTCTTCTGGTGGCATAGCTGAGACCTGACTGACGGTGGAAAGGGAAGAGGTTCCCTTTCTCAGAGATGTGCCCAGCTGGGTTTAGGGTTTGGCCCCAACCGAGATCCCAGCCAGGATTGGTGGGTTTACAGGGGTCATCTGAGAATCTCTTCTGGCACTCAGGATGCTCCCACCCACGATTCTGGTTGTGACTCCCCATTTCTGACTCTGGGCTCACTGGACCAGTTGGGCTTGTTGCTACATACCAGCCTCCCTGCTGCATGGCCACCTCCCTGCCTGAGCAGCTTGGGAGCCATCTCAGGGTTGGCATGGACTTGCCCAGGATTCTGGTCCTGGGAGACTTCAGTCTGCCATCCCTGGATTTGGCCTCGGAAGCAGCCCAGGGGTTCGTGGCTTCCATGGCAGACATGGGACTCTCCCAGACCATCCTGGACCCGCCTCAAGGCAGTGGTCAATAAACTCCGGATATGATCTTCTTGTCAGACAAAGGCAACATGATCTGATGGGGGAATCTGGTTTTTATTTATTGTTTTAAATATTCTACATGGCATTTTATTGAATTTTACTGTAAGCTTCCTAGAGTTACCTGGGCGAGATGGGTGACACAGATGTTTAATAATAAATAAATAAATATAAAGTCTGACTTCCTCTGAGAAGTTCATGAAGCTGCAGAGGTTGAATGGTGAAGGGAGAGATTTGTCCTCCTCAGAGGATCCAGACAAGGCAGAGACTCACTCGGCGTCTTTCTCTCCAATGCAGGAAGCAACCAGGTCATTTAGCTGCCCCCTCGCAGGTGAGTTTCCCCCTCTGGAGGCTGCATGGGGGGAGAGGGAGGGGGGGCCTTGACCTCAAATGACCAGTGGATGAGGAACATAGATTGGGAAATTCCTCTTCTCTCTCCTGTTCATCTCAACCACTGCAAGGGGAGGAATTGGGGGGGGGATTGGGACTATGGGGAAGGGTCTGCCTGCCCCCAAACTCTTATCCAGCAAGGCCAGACTGTGGCCAGACCCCTCTCACGATCTGACTGTCTTGGCTCAGGACTCAGGAGGCTGAGAGACCTGCAAAGAGGAGATCAGAGGGTTCCCACTGCAAGGAGGGAAAGAGGGAGAGAGGAGGGACTTCCTGAGGGTCCTCCAGTCATGGATGGAGAGGGGGATTCTCTTCCCTCCTTGATCCCATCTGGGAATCCCTCCCTCCAGATGCTGAAGGGAAGACCTGGACTCTCTGGAAGCCATGAATCCATTTCCACTTGTATTTGAGGGGGGATATTGATACGTGTTATATAACTTGTGGGGCAGTCCCAGCCCTCCCCTTCCCCTCTTGCAACTCTGGAAATCCCACCCAGCTGATCCCTCTCTTGAGGCGGCTCCTCCTGCTTCTTCAAAGGGCTGATCTTGGCTGATCCCTCAGCCTGGACTGTGTGATCCTTCCTCTTGGCTCCCTCCCAGACTGACCCTGCCTGCTTTTTCCCTCCTCTTGGCAGAAGGAGTGGACAGTCCCTGCATGAGGCGAGAGGAGAGAAGATGGGATCAGCCTTCCTCTGAATTAGGCTGGACTCTCAGGAGGAGCCTTCAGGGCCTCCCAACATGCAGGAACCAGGATATATTCTGGGTCTTTCGTGATGGCTTTTATCTCTGAATCAGTAACCATTTTTATTTTGATTAAGGGACAGAGGAGGAGAGAGAATATTATATTTTTATATTTGTGGGAGCAAAATAATTCAACTTGAGTTTACTAGATATTTTTTATTTATTTGTATGCCGACGAAGGTATTGAACATGTCGAACACACCTTCCTCCTCCTCCTCTTTTCCCCACAACGACAACCCTGTGAGGTGAGCCGAGCTGAGAGGGAGGGACTGGCCCAAGGTCACCCAACTGGCTTCCATGGCTGACGCAGGACTTGAACTCACAGTCCCTTTCTAGCTTGGTGCTTTAACCACTAGACCAAAGTGGCTTGTGTGGCTCGTAATAGCTCTGTAATAGAGCTTGTATCAGCTACGTTGTTATTTCTGATGACCTTTAATGGGCTCCTGCTGATCAACAGGTTTTAGAGAAAGGTTTGTAGCTAATGAGGTGAGGAATAGGATGAAGAGTTGCTGCTTTTACTTTAAGGGAGAGTGAAAAGTTGTTAATCTTCATCATACTTGCTTGGGTTGAAAGGGAAGATATTTTCCCCCATCTCTTACGGCCTGTCAAACTGGCGTCCCACGGGCCGGATGCGTCCCACGCAGGCCATGCCCACCCCAGCTCCGCAAAGGCAAGAAACTTTGCGATCTGTCACGATCCGACCCCCAACACGATCGCGTTTGACACCCCTGGTATAACGTATAGTAGAATCTTCCCCAAAATTATTTCTTTTAAAAAAGAAGTGTGCCTTCTGAGATTTATGCCGTTAAAGTAGTTAATGTATTTCAATGTTTTTAAAGATTAAAGTTGACCGTATATTTGATCCTCCAAAGTTTGATACATAATTAATATACTGTACCAAGTATAGCTTTCAAACACTAAATTTTTCCAGATCATCATTTATGGATTTTCATGCTATAGAAAAAGGGAACATGAGATTGATTGCACAACCAGGCTGCTACCTCCTTAATTATTGTACATATATTGTAAATTTGCCGTAACTGTTGGCTGAAAATAAATGCTTTTGTTTTCTTCCCACTTGAGTTGCTGCCTGTTGTGGGAGGTTGAAGAAAACAGGGATTTTACCCCCCTTGTTGATCAGAGACCCGTGGGAGGAACGGGAGGAACCGGGGTGAAATCCAGCAGGTTCTGACAGGTTCTGGAGAACCGGTAGCGGAAATTTTGAGCAGTTCGGAGAACCAGCAAATACCACCCCAGCTGGCCCCAGAGTGAGGTGGGAATGGAGATTTTGCAGTATCCTTCCCCTGCCACGCCCACCAAGCCACGCCCACAGAACCAGTAGTAACAAAGTTTGGATTTCACCACTGGGAGGAACCAAGGCAAAACCTGGAAGGAGCAAGAACTGTGGAGGCTCCTGTGTGCTCCTTTGGGGAAGAGGCAGCCATTTTGTTCCTGTGTCCAGAGGTTTAGCATCGCCAGCTGATCTTCTGTAAAATGGCCATTTGGTCTTGGCTTGGTGGTGGCAGCAACAGAGGCTGTTTTTCCCTCAGATCCACCTTTGCCTCAGACTGTTGGCCAAGTGGCTGATCTCTGAGTCTCATCCAGTGGCCCTTCGGGAGACAGGAGTTCAGTGACCGGCCAGAGCCATCCTGTCCCCTTGCAGAAGGGCAGCTTCTCCTCTTCTGAGAGATCCTCTCTGGGCTCTTCAGGTGCCCAATATGGCCCAAGAGTGGGGAGACCCTTTGCTGATGGGAAAGAAGTCCCCATGTCACAGCGGTTCTCTCTGGCAAAGAGGAGTGAAAAGCGTTGGGACTTTCACCCCAATTCCTTTTGGGCTTCCCAGATGCCTTCAAGAGCTGGCCATCTTTGGGACTTCCGGTTTGCGAGCTTCGGCGACGGCGGTGACTTTTTAAAGACCGCCAGCCCCGCCGCCTGTAGAGCCGCCCCGCGAACGAGGTGCGGCTCGAAAACTCCGAAATCTTGAAGATTGCAGGAGCAGAGACAGCAGGGTACAGGTTGAGCCCCTGTAACCCCCCCAGGGAATTGCTTCTGGGGGTGAAAACAGGTGTGGCTCCCTTCCAACCTGCGGAGACTCCGGGCGGCGTGGGACGATTCTGCCTTCAGCAGAACAAGCCGGCAGCAGCAAACTTTTAAAGTGAGAGGAATTAATTTTAACAAACAGCGGAAATATCAACTTGAATCCAGAAACTTGAAAACTGCAAGTATTGGTGCTTTGTTGACTTTTTAAATCAAAAGAGAAAGTGAGCGAGTGAAAGTGATTTGAAAAAAAATGGCGTCCAGCGTCTGAGTTAACGAGCTAGTGAAAGTGGATTTGTGAAGCCTCCCTGCTTTGCTACAAAGTTGTAGAATTGCTACAAAGTTGCTCTATCTAAAGAAAAAATTTCTTTTGCTAAAATTTGATTTTGCTTTATTCTAGTTCCACCTGATTAAATCTGGGGGACTTCTTTAGAAGTTTCTGTGGAAGAGGGAAAGGAAAAAGAACTTCCCTCTTCAAAAAAACTAGCTTACGTGGCACGATGGCTTCAAAGAAGCAGGAAGGGAAGGCATCAGGGGGGGGATCCCCCACACATAAACATCAAACGCAACTTCCCCCTGCTCAACAGTTACAAACTCAGAAAAAAGAATTTGATGTGGCAGATTTAAAAGAATTTATTTCTAAAACTTTGGATGATAAATTTCAAGAATCACAACAGGAGATAGATGATAAACTTCAAAAATCACATCAGGAGATAGATGATAAACTTCAAAAATCACATCAGGAATTTTTGCAGGAAATTAATGAAGTTAAAGACATGGTGAAACAGAATCAAATTATGGTGACCAAAAAAATATCAGAAGTGGCGTCTGGCCTGGCAGATTTTATTGGGAAAGTTGATTTTAAAGTTGAAGAATTTAAATCAGAAGTTAATGTTAGGATGAAAGATAATGACTATAAAATTGATGAAGTTGACAATAAAATGCAGAGAATTGAAGATGAGATTGTTATGATACAATTCCGGGCGATGGAATTTGCCATACGGCTTCGGGGAATTCGAGAGGAGGAAAGACAGGACTTGAGACAAGTTTGCTCTGAAGCCCTGGCTAAGATTTTACAAGTTAATCCTGATTTGGTATTTCATAAAATAGATAAAATTTACAGAGTGAACTCTTGGGTGGCCAGGCAAAGACAATTACCCAGAGATGTGGTCATATACTTTACTGAGAGAGAAATTAGAAATGATATCCTGCAAAAATCTTTTCACACTTCTATACAAGTGGGGGGCTCACGGCTTGTAATTTTTAAAGAATTACCTCCTAAAATGCTGAAAGCTAGAAAAGAATTTGATTTTCTTGTTAAGGAATTGAAAAATTTACAGATACCCTTCCGGTGGGATGCACCAGCTGGGGTAATTTTCAGATATAAGGGAGAAGGATATCGGTTGAATACCGTGGAGAAGGCGCAACACTTTTACAGTACTATTCTTAAGGAAAGAACACCATCTCCACGTACATCTACAGTTTTGGAGATTAAGGAGAGTGAAGAGAGGCAATTGAAAGAACAGTCTAAGCAGGAATTAGAAAACGTGCAAGGTGCAGAAGGAGGTATTCTGAGTGAGCCATTGCTGGATTCTTCTCCAATTTTGGATTTGATTCAGTTGACTGAAGTTAAAGATCAACGTATAACTAGAGCTCAATCCAAGCTACTTAAACAAAAGCAACAACAACAACAGGAAAGACAAGACAAGAAGGCAGTTAAGAGCACTGCACAAGAGATTGGCGCTATGGGAGGAGCGAGATCGAAGCTCTCGGATGAACTTCAAGCATATTGCTCTGCGCTCCAGAAAGAGGCTAATGACCTTTAAGTGTTTATCTTGGAATGTCAATGGGTTGAATTCAGCACAGAAAAGGAAAAAATTATTTACATATTTGAAACAATTTAATAATGATATAATATGTTTACAAGAAACGCATATTACAACTCAAGATCAAAAATATTTGATAAACTCAAAACTAGGAGTACATTATATATCTTCAACTTCGCAGAAAAAGAATGGTGTGGTTATTTATGTAAATAAAAAATTAACAGCAAAAGTTATAGAAGTAGATCAAGATGGTAGATTTGTAGCAATTGAATTGTTTACAGCAAATGGGCAAATTCTTTTGATTGGAATTTATGCTCCCAACCAACAACAGGATTATTTTTACAAGATGTTACATACTAAAATATTGCAATGGGACTACAGATCTATTTTAATTATGGGAGATTGGAATGGAGTAATTGATTCTAAATTAGATAAAAAGAGTTTGGCAAAGTCTAGAATTAGATTACCACAGACCTTTTTTGATATGAAAGAAGATATGGAACTAAAAGATGTTTGGAGAATACATAATCCAAATGAATTGGATTACACTTTTTTTTCTGATAGACATAGATCCTTTTCTAGGATTGATTTTATCTTGTTGTCAAATGATCTACTTGTTAAGACAAAAAGAACAAAGATTTTTCCAAGAACTTTGACTGATCATAGTCCTGTATGGATAGAAATCGAGATGGATAAGGTTGAGAGACGTTCTTGGAGATTAAATGAGAACTTGTTTAGATATGAAAAAAATATAATAGAACTTAAAAAGCATTTGAAAGAATTTTTTGAAATAAATTTGAATAAAGGTACCCCAGTTGAAATTGTTTGGGATGCAAGTAAAGCTTATATGAGAGGGGTACTTATCTACATGAATTCTAAACATAGACTGTTCCGACAAAAGAAAAGATCTGAGTTGGAAATGGAAATAAAGAATAAAGAACAGTTACTTATTAAAAACCCAACAGATGAAAGAATACGAAGTGCTATAAAACTTTTGAAAGACCAATTCCAAATGCTTATGGCGGAACAAGTTGCAACAAGCTTACAATACGCGAAGCATAATACATTTTGCAATGCTAATAAACCGGGCAGATGGTTGGCCTACACATTGAGGAAAAAACAAAGTATGCGGACTATTGACAGTATCGATATTGGAGGGAAAGAAATTTTTCAACAAAAATTAATTAAAGAAGCTTTTGTGGATTATTATACTAAACTATATGCTAAAGAAGAGGTGCAGAATGGACTTATAGAAAAATATTTAAAGGATAAGAGAGTTACAAAAATTACTGATCAACAAAAGGAAAGAATGAATTATCTTATAACAGAGGAGGAGATAATAGTAGCAATTAAACAGCTAAAAACAGCTAAAGCTCCTGGCACGGATGGTTTGACTGCAGTGTATTACAAAACTTTACAAGCTGAAATGGTGGGACAACTTAGAGATTTATTTTGCAATATTCAACAAGGGGGTAAAATACCCCCATCCTGGACAACTGCTTATATATCTTTGATACCAAAGGAACAAGTTGGTCCTAAAAAACCAGAGAACTACAGACCAATATCTCTTTTGAACACAGACTATAAAATTTATGCGAAGGTATTAGCCAACAGGTTGATGCCAGTAATCCAAAAGGTGATTCATGAGGACCAAGCGGGATTTATTGAGGGCAGATACATGAAGGACAATGTAAGGCAAGTAATAGACTTATTGGAATATCTTGATAAGAATAAACAGATTTCTGCAGTGCTGGTCTTTTTGGATGCGGAGAAGGCCTTTGATAGAGTGGATTGGAATTTT
This sequence comes from Pantherophis guttatus, assembly GCF_059756535.1. NCBI lineage: Eukaryota > Metazoa > Chordata > Lepidosauria > Squamata > Colubridae > Pantherophis > Pantherophis guttatus. The sequence goes on from NC_142064.1 coordinate 276,679,835, forward strand.
CTACTAAAGACTTTAAAAAAGATGGGCTTTGGGGACCAATTTACACAGGCGATCTCAGCAATTTATCAAGAGCAAAAAGCACAGATTATTATTAATGGAAGTTTGACGACAGAGTTTAAAATTGAAAAAGGAACAAGACAGGGATGTCCGTTGTCCCCACTTTTATTTATTTTAACATTGGAAGTCTTGCTAAATACAATACGGGACTCAAAAATTTTGAAAGGTATAATGATAAGGCAAGAGGATTATAGAATAAAGGCATTTGCAGATGATCTGGTGGTTACCCTATCACAACCAATGGAATCAACAATCCTGATGAATGACATTATACAAGATTATGGTAGAGTTTCAGGTTTTAGACTGAATTCAAAAAAGACTAAAATGATAGTCAAAAATATGACACAAGATCGTAAACATGAGCTTGAAAGGAGGGCAGGTTTTGAAATTGTACCTAAGGTAAAATATCTTGGAGTTCAGGTTGCAGAATCAAATATGAAATTGTTTCAAAATAACTATGAGGTGTTGTGGCGAGAGGTTCAGAAAGACATGGAGACTTGGAAAAAGCTGCAACTGTCTTTACTTGGAAGAATAGCAGCAGTTAAGATGAACATGTTGCCAAGATTTCTGTTTTTGTTTCAAATGATTCCGGTGCTTAAAAGTGATAAACAACTGAAAGTTTGGCAAACTGGACTTAATAAGTTCGTCTGGAACGAGAAAAAGCCGAGAGTGAAATTGAAAATTATGCAAGATGTTCCAGAAAGAGGAGGCCTTAAACTTCCAAACCTACAGTTATATTATGATGCAGCAGCTTTAACTTTAACAAGTGATTGGTTTGGGGGTAAAAAGGCTGGAATATTGAATGCAGAAAGTTTTGATCTTGAATTTGGATGGCATGCTTACCTATTTTATGATGACAAAGTTGATAAAGTATTTAAAAGTCATATACTTAGAGACTCTTTGATGAGAGTTTGGAAGAAGCACCGACTCAAATGGGATTATAAAATACCGCTATGGCTGGATCTTGGTCATACCTTGTGGAATACAAATATAATGTCACTCGGGGGGTTTTTATACAAAGAGGTTCTTTTTACAGATGCGGGCAGATGGCAGTTGAAGACATTGCAGACACTGTTGGATGAAGGGATTAATTTAACCTGGTTACAATATAATCAATTACAATTGAGATGGAAAGAGGACCAAAAAACTGGTATTATGTTGCATGAGGAAGAATTGGTTAGACATATAAGAGAGAAAGGTCTAATGCATATTAAAAGGCTTTATAATGTTTTGCTAGAAAGGGATTCAGAAACTGAATTAGTTAAAGACTGTATGATTAAGTGGGCACAAAATTTTGAAGAACCAGTGATGTTGGAAACATGGGAAAAAATTTGGGTTCAGAATGTTAAATTTACACAGTCGCAGAATTTGAGGGAAAATTTTTATAAAATGTTTTATAGATGGCATTTAGATCCTAAAAAGTTGTCATGTATGTACCCTAATGTTCAGCCAAAATGTTGGAGATGTGAATGTTTGGATGCTACGTATTATCATGTTTGGTGGACCTGTAGGAAAGTTAAGGCTTTTTGGATAAAAATATGGTGGGTCATGCAGAACGTTTTGAAGAAAAAAATTCAATTTTCTCCACAATTGTTTTTATTGGGCATAGTTAAGGGTTTTACACGGGATGAAACAAAATTAATATTGTATATGATAACAGCAGCAAGATTGTTGATAGGTAAATATTGGAAGAATGAAGCTTTGCCTACTATCGAGGAATGGACTTCGAAGATGGCCAGTTTTGCAGAGATGGCGAAGATTTCAGCATATTTAAAAGATTGTTCACAAGAGACTTATGAATGGGAATGGAAAAGGTGGATAGAATATGTTCAGAACAAATACCAAATTAGAAAGTATCAAATAGCTTTTATTTGAAAACAATGTATTAGAAATATTTTAATATAAAGAGACAAAGAGGGAAAATTATATAGGGGGAGGGATGGGTTCAGGTATATATATCAGTGTTATTAGTTATGAGTACATAATAGGGAAGTCTGGGGGGGGAGGGTTAGGGAGGGTTAGGGAGGACGGGAAGTTTGGGGAGGGAGGTGGGGGGTGAAAAAAGGGGTGAAAATGTAATTGTAAAACTTTTGCAATAAAAAAAAAAAAAAAAAGAGCTGGCCATCTTTGAGAGCCTAAAAAGTGGACCTCAGGTGTGCCCAATCTGTGGCTCATAGACCACATTCAGCCTTTGAAAGCTAGTAATGTGGCCCTGCAAAACCTTTGATACTATAATAAGAAATAGACAATTCCTTTTCATTCAATGCTGCCCAGGCAAGCCGAAAGGTTGGACACGGCTGCTTTAAAGCATTTTGTGAGGATTCAAATGAGCGTCTTTTACTGATTGGAAAGTTTTTTAGAAATGTGTTTTAATTATTAGACATCTACGACTGGCCAGCTCACAAAAGCTGTTTGGGCCAACACAATAAAAAAAATATCAGTAGAAGAACAGGAGACCATAAATACAATACACAAAAGTCAAATGAGCACCAAGACTTTGGGAGCTGCTGATGACCTTGAGCTGGCTCTTGGACCGTGGACCAACTAAACAACTCTTTTGAATGCTCTTCTTTTAAATAAACACACACTCACACTTGGAAGGCAAGGCTTTACTTCGGTTGAGGTTCCTGGGGACATTGCTAATTCCATGACCTGAAAATCAAACTGGTACTATAGGACTACAATTAATTACAGCCAGGGCTTCCTGGGATTTTAAGCTTCATTACTAGCACTTTAAAAGGGGATATTTGTGCTTTTAACTAGAGAGGCTGGGTCTCTCTTTTTTGTTAACTTTAAGGAAGCATAATGTCTATGGAGATTCTCAGTCATCCGGGTCATGGTTGTCCCAAAGGTGCTTTTTCAAGAGGCAGCTGGACTTTCTGTTTTTTCTTTGAAGATGTTTTGCTTCTCACCTAAGAAGCTTCTTCAGCTCTGACTGGATGGTGGGGAATGGAAGGATTTGGAAGGAGAAAACGGAAGGAGGGTTATGACATCATCTATCTCCAATCTACAACACAGTCCTTTCAACAGTTCCAAGAAGGCTCCACACCCACTTGCACCACTCAGGTGAGCCTGATGACACACAGATAAATCTCCAGGTGACCTTAAGAACTCAGTAGAAGAATGCAAATGTCCAGCTCTCTGCAAGGAGTTTAAATCCTCCCATTCCTCCTCATCCAGTCAGAGCTGAAGAAGCTTCTTGGATGAGAAGCGAAATGTCTTCAAAGAAAAACCCAGAAAATCCTGTTTAAGGAAGCAGGTTTTCATCTCCTTAGCCAAGGCCGTTTCTTTTGGTATCTGGGAACTTTCTTCCTCAGCAACTGCACAACAGAAAATGTCTTCTGGAAGCCCTTGGATACACTTCCAAGCATTAGGCAAGATACAAATGTTACAGATGAAAATACCTAACCTGATATCTGTAAATATGTGTGCTTGTGTATATGTCATTGTGTGATGTCATTGTGTCACTTACCATTGGTTACTACTTACCATTAGCCCCGCCTCCTCTGTATATAAGTTCTCGCTCCTCCCAGATCAAAGCTTCTCTAATTGTGTTCCTGAGGAAGAAAAGAAATAAATATTACTATTACAAGAAAGTCTACAGTCTCTTATATATGGGCCTAACCAGAATAACCAAACTAGCAACAAATTGGTAGCAGAGGATGGTTTGGTAGGCCCAACCAAACATAAAGATGCAAGACTCACAAAAAGAAAAAAGAAGACCTGCCACCCGATACATAACAAAAAGAATGGCAGCCCAGCTGACTCCTGACATATATACACCAATTGAAAACATGAAGAAACAAACGCAATCACAAGAATATGAACAGCTAACGCAAAACGAACAACCACTAGCTGAAGCAGAAGAACCCTTCTCAACGCCAAACAAAGAAGATGAAGTAAAAAGAAAAATACTACAATTAATAGAAACAACTACAACTGAATCAAATCTGCTTGTGAAAATCCGCAGCATGATAAAAGACCACGGAACAGCAGCAGATAACGAAAATAACAAACAAGAAAACTACGAGGTAAGAAACTCAACCCCTAACTTCAAAAACGACACCAAAGATGGCGACAGCTTCCCGCCTTTTTTATGGCAGCCATCTTACCCACCTAATACCTCTAAAATGCCCGACCAATTACTAAAAGAATCCCAAACCTCAAAATACGAAATGAAAAACGAAAACTACCAAGAAGATGACTACCTGAGCCCAAAAACAAATAAAAAACAATTATTTAAACAAAGCAAAGCTCAACCTACTGAAGTAGAAATAGACAACGCTATACAAGTGCTGACTGCAGCACTCGGGACTAAACTAAAAATACCAAACCAACTTTCAGAAAATAAAACAGAAAATTCTAAACTACCATCAGCAAAAAGCCAAAAAGAAACAGACTATCTAAACAAAGACCTAGCCACCCGAAGAAAGACGCGCTGGCAATCATACTCACCTACCGAAGAGCGACTCGCAGAGCAACCCGGCTCCACCGGCAATAGTGGCAGAGAAAATGGCCGACAAGCCTCCAGTGTCTTCTCCCCTGATCCTCGCGACTCCAGAGACTCCACGACGAGCAGAGCAGCGTCCCAGGCATTTTCCAGCCACCAGAGGCCCTCTGGAAACAAAACAGAACAACAGAAGGCCATCTGGGACATCACCCCGGGAGCTGCAAACAAAGGAACCTCCCTCGCCGACTGCTGGAAGAAAATGAAGACTGAGCATGCCCAGAACGAGCCTGCAGAAAAGGAAAAAGGAAACATAGATACAAGTCAAGACAACATAGAGATAAGTAAATACAGACATACATCTACCATCCCCAGACCTTATTGCGAGTATGCTAAGGTCTTAAACCATGGACAACTACTAAACATGAATAACACCTCACTACACTCAGGGACAATACCTCCAGACTTTATAAAATTGAAATTAGATGGAAGCAACTTAATGGAATGGGATCAGTGTTTACAGATTGTATATTTGAAAGAAAATGTTTTATTTTTTATTGATAACCCACCAAATAAGCCTTGGACCTATGAAATAGACTGCCTCCATCACAAAGCATATTATATATTAATTGTTTCTATTTCTCAAAGTATACTCCCCAGTATAGAGCATAATTTAACTGTATTTGAAGTATATCAAAAATTATTCAGACTGTTCTATAGCAAAAATGTAGCCACCACCACAAAAATCTCTAGGGAATTCTATTCTGCCAAACTAAAACATGATACATCCATGAGTGAACATATCTTGAATCTAAACGCTGTAAGAGCAGACCTTATTCAAAGGGGAGAAACCATTTCTGACAACACCATGAAAAGCATTATAATTAACTCATTAGATCACAGCTGGGATAACTACATTACCTTGATAGATAACCTAAGTATAGAGCAAATTACTTTAGAAAATCTTACCAATAAGCTTATTACTGAAGATAGACTTAGAAGAGAGCGATATACACTACAAAGAGAAGGTAGAAATCAAAGAAGGACTGATTTCAGGGCCAGAGACAGATACCCACATGAATGTCTCACATGTGGATCTGAAAGACATCAGAGTAGAGACTGCCCCAAGAATATAGGATACAGTGACTCATATAAACACAAGGATAGGAGAATACACTTTTTAGACAGAACTTCCCCAGATTATAGGTATAAGAGAAGAGAATCACCACACTCTAGAGAAAGACAAACATACAGAAATAACCCTAAAGAAAATAAGAAAGGGTCACTATATGGAATAAGAAACAATAACACTTTGATGTCTGATTCACTCAACACCTGGCTCATAGATTCAGGAGCCACATGCCATACAACTCACAATAGAGAAATATTAAGCAACTTCACTGAAAAGAAATATTATATTAAAGTAGCAAACCAAAATAAAGTCCTAGTGAGAGGAATAGGAGACACGCATATAAAGGGTATAGGAAAAATAGAGGGGGTACTATTTGTGCCCGAAATTCCAAATAACATATTGGCAACCCTAAAATTAAGCATAGAGAATGCAATAGAAACCATTTTCAGAGGTGGAAAGGTATTTATGACTAAGAACAACAGAAACATAGGTAAACTATTTACAAATGATGGACTAACATACCTACTGCCACAAGATAACGAACTAGTCTATGCAAACTATCAATTAAGAAACGAAAAGCCAAATTCAGATAGCCATGATGAAAGTAATAATAAGAATGCATCAACCACTGATACTAATATGTCTGAAAATTTAAACAATGGAAAACCTATTCACGATAATTGTAGTCACTTACTCCACAGAAAGCTAGGACACGCGAGCTTTCCAGTCATACGAAAAATGTTAGAGTGTTCCGAAGATTTAAAAATAAAGAACTGTAAAAATTACTTAGAATGCTCTGTGTGCAATTCATCCAAAATTAAAAACAAACCAAAACCCAAAAAAGCCACTCGCACCACACAATCAACCTTTCAACTAATTCATATGGATGTAGTAGGCCCATTAAAACCTTCAATTAAATATAAAAAAAGATACTTCCTGACCATAGTCGATGACTATAGTAGATTTGGTTTTGTATACACCCTTAATCACAAAAGTGAGGTTTTCAAAAAATTTAAGGAGTTCTTTAAGATGGTAGAAACGCAACACAATACCAAAATTAAACAAATAATGACTGACAGGGGGTCGGAATTCCTATCCAACGAATTTTCAACTTGGCTAAAATCACAAGGAATATTGCACTTTAAATCTTGTCCATTTTCCCCATTCCAAAATGGAGTTTCTGAAAGGAAAAATGGTTTGCTACAAACCATGGTTAAATGTGTGTTAGATGATGCTGGCTTAAACCAGTCATTCTGGGCTGAAGCCCTTACTTATTCCAATTACACTATAAATCGCTTATGGTCCAGTACAATCAACAAGACCCCATACGAACTCATGTATGGAAGGAAACCAAAAATTGGGCATTTGCACGTATTTGGTGTATCTGCTGATGTATATGTGCCCTCACAGTTAAGGCGCAAAGGAGAGAAAGTATCCAAAAGACTGATATTTATGGGGTACGAATCAGGAACCAAGGGATATCGCTTCATTGATAAAAATAACCACTTCATTGTATCCAGATCTGCCGTGTTTCATGAACACATGAACTGGTCAAAATTACATCTCAATGAAATTTACCCAGAATCAAAAAATATTACACACACGCACGCAAAACATCACACATCAGATACGAACCCCAAATCCACGTCTACAAACAGAATCAAATGCCCAGTAATAGTTAATGATGAATGGAAAAAAGGACACCCCACTTTGAAGGTAGATCAATTAACCGAAAAAGAAGCTAAGTATATGCATAGCGATGAACATCCCCAGAATAGGCCCATTAGATCCAATAGGGGCATAATCCCTAAAAGATTAGATGATTACGTACTGTCTATCCAAGCTAAACACCTGACTCCTAACACATATGACGACATACTTAAGCTACCCCTAGAAGAAAAAAGTAAGTGGGAGGAAGCAATGAAAAAAGAGATGGACAGTTTGAGAGAACTAAATGTATATACACCAACAGACCTGCCCACTGAGAAATCCCCTATTGGCACTAGGTGGATCTATAAAATCAAGGAGCTAGAGGATGGTAAATTCCTATACAAAGCCAGGTTAGTGGCTCAAGGCTTTGCCCAAAGATTTCCGGATGACTATGAAGACACTTACTCCCCAACCGTTAGATCAGAAAGTGTGAAAACAGCACTAGTGTTAGCTTCTATCTTAAATCTGGAAGTATATCAATTTGACGTGCAGACAGCCTATCTGCACGCTGATCTAGATAAAGAAATTTATGTGAAAGCACCCCCAGGAAAGGATACAAAAAAGGGAGAAATTTGGCTATTAAATAAGAGCCTTTATGGACTAAAACAGTCCGGTAAGCGGTGGTATGAGTGCTTATCAAAGATACTTAAAAATATAGGCTTTGTGGCTACTTCATCTGATTTTTGCTTTTTCACGAAAAAAAATTCCTCTGGAAAAGGGAGGATGTAGACCATACGGTTTGCCACTTGTGGAATGCCCTCTAGAATCATCGTCTTCTATTGTTCAAGTTTTGCATTTAATCCCTCTCTTTTTTTTACTGTAAAAGTTTTTTATTTTCTAAGACAAACAAACATTTCATACATCAATCATCCCTCCCCTGTGGCATCTCGGGGTATCTTCTTCCATTCTTTTTGTTCTTCTTCTTCCAGAAGTTTCTTCTATCTTAATCGTCATCCAAACTACTATAACCGTTCATTCCTATAACCATATTCTTATCATTGAATTTTTACACCTAATTATAAAATTAATCATTTATATCTCTTTTCCAACCAACAATAAAAATAATTGTATAATAAGTAGGGGGTTGGACTAGATGACCTCCAAGGTCCTGTTATTCTGTAAGAGCCAACAATAACACAGGTCCCTAGGCAACACACACACATACACACACACACACACACTGCTCACACTTTTCCACAGCTCCTCCCACCTGCATTCCTCATTGTGAGTTCTGCTACAGAAAAACACCCCTTTCTAACCGCTTTACTTCCACACAAAAATACACACCTTCTTTCCCCACACCCTCAGTTCTTCCACAGCACAACTTTTACTGGCCATTTCGTTGTACTCTTCCTGGGGAGAGGCCTTGAAGAGACAGGACGAAAACACACAACGTAGCAACGTTCTGGACAGACGCCTCTCTCTCACCCACAGCCCTTAAGGTCCCAAAGTGATGCCTGCATTTGCAGCCTCTTTTCAGTGGTTCGTGAAATCCTTGTGCAGCTTCAGCAGCTCCTCGGCTCAAGGAAGGAGAAAGCGATTCAGCATGTTGAATCCCGTCGTGTTCCCATTGTTCTCTATTTACGTTGCCTCCAAAGTGAAAATTCAGAAAAAAGAAAAATGTTATCTTAAAATCAACTACGTCCCTTATTAATCAGTGGTGGTCTTTGGAAGGTGGAAGGAAGGAAGATAGCAGCACTCTTTGCCTCCTTAACTGAAAAGATAAATATGGAATTTATTTTATTTATTTATTTTATTTAATTAAATTTTTATACTTGACTATACCTACTGGACTCAGGGCGGTGAACAGCCAAGAATAAAAACTTCCCATACAAAATTTAAAATTTTTAAAAGAATTAAACAAATTTTGGCCCAATAAATTTAACTAAAATCAACTAAAATCAATTTACAATTAAAATATCTAAGGGAGGGTTACGCCAGCCCAGCTTGATGAATGGGAGACAATATATACCTTCTTGGCTATGAAAGCAATGCCAGGTCTTTCTTTATCATCTCCCAAATAATAAAATTGTGTGTTCTTTTCAACACAGTTGAATAAAAATAATAACATTACGGCCTCAACCTTTTACTTTTCCAAAGTTAATACGTATTAGCCAAAGGCTGTCCTGAGCTGCTTCGGCCTGTCTCCTGGCATTTGGCTCCTTTCCAAAATCCTGGCTCAGGAAGCAGCCCAGAGTCTCTTTTGCCAGGGATTCTCCAGACCCACAAAGGCCGGATTCACACAGCGGATGTAACTGGGTCAGTCATGCATCTGAGAGATTTGTTTCCATGACCTTCTCACATTGGGTTTCCTGCAACCTTGGTGAATTTTCCCTTCAGGGACTTGTGTGCATTGTGTGTGGATCCCATTTGCATGAGATGCTGCACCATAAACCGACCAGTCAGTTAAAACAGAGGAAGGTTACGCCTGCTGTGGACCCAGAGAGAAAAGGGAGGATCTGAAGGGGAGGCTCATCCTGCAGACGGCCGGTTTCCAGGGACTCACCAGGAATTGGAATCTCCCTCTAATGGCCTCGGCCTTCTTCATCAGTAGAGATACAGACGGGTGAAAGGAAGGCAGAAGGTCCCTCGGTTAGCCGGAGCCTCCATTGGGTTCTGTTTTCCCTGCAAGGTTGGCCAAGAAGTGAGGCTGGAACGAGGGAGGCAACTTTCATCTGTTTATGTCTGCAGAAATGGAGAGCCTGATCTTTGGGACAAAAGTCCAAATCTAGCATGTTGTGTAAAATACGGCTCAGATATTCACACAGAAAGTTTCTTATTTGCAAGCAATCAATGGGAATTCTTTCACAGGATTAGTGTTCACATCTGCTCAATTACATCTGTCCTTTTGGGTACAGGATTACATGTGTTGTACTTAATACAAGAGAACAAAACCTTCCTATCCTATCATCGTCAGGAATTGCCTGTCGCAGGTCTGTACTTTGTCTGTCTGTCTGTCTCACAAAGAGAAAGGGAGTTTACACAATCCAGCAGCTAATTTGATCAGTTCCATCTTTCGCTGGCTTGTTTCTATGTAATTTGATTAATTTCTGGCTGGCTTGGTGCTTAAAACAGTATTTGAGACTTTTCTTCTGATGGGATGGTTTTTCCTTCCCTCCCACTTTGCTAATTGAGAGGAGAAACTGCAAAGCCTCAAGCCAGCAGGGGGCGCCATTCTCCACCTCATCCATGTTTCCGGAAATTCTTAGGGCCCGCCTTGCTGAGACTCTCCAGATTTGAAAGATTTTTCAAAGATTTATATTCTTTTATGTTCCATATTTGATATTTTATATTCTTGAACTATCAAGCTATCCCCTCCTCTTTTCCACAAACAGGGCCTAATTTCCACTCTGTACATGCTCAGTGGAAAGGTGACTGCAGAAGAAACGAGATGATTCAAACCCTGAAAGGACCATTGGATGTTTCTCATACTATGTTCATCGTAGGAAATGTAAAATCAGCTGAATTTGGGGATCATAATAACAACCGTAATCGGAAGAGGGATTTATTATTTTAGTCCAAGGAGTCTCCAGAAGAACCGCCAAAGGAGAGAGCAGCCATCTTAGTTTATTGTGGGAAAAGAGAAGAGTTTGAAGCTTCCTAAAGATTCATGGCTTCACCAGAGAAGGAAAAGAAACGGAATTTATATACTGTATTTGATACCTTTGGCATTTTCCCATAGAAAGAAATATCTTTGCCTTGAAGATGCCACAAAAAAACCTTTCTCTTGAGGTTCCCTCTGTTGATGCAGCCCAGGACTGCACTGGCCTTTTTGGCAGCTCCACCTGATCCCCTCCCCTCGACTGCGCCCCTCCCCCCAGGCTTAGAGAGCCCCCCCTCTTTTCCGACTCCCGCAGCTCTGCCCCTCCCCCAAGAGGCGGAATGCCTGGAAGGGGATTTCCTGATGGAACTTTCGCTTTCCTTTCCCCTCCTCTCTGGCTGGTTGTGCCTGGCCATCTGCCTAGCAACAATGACGACCTGGGGATATCTTTTTTCTACTGGTTGAGCTTGTCCAATCGCCGGCTTGCTCTGGGTTGTTGCGTTGTTGATCGCCCAGGCAGCGTCTTTCTCTGCCTGCGACTTCAGAAGCCCTGAGCTGAGGTTCGCGGTCAGGATGGCTCTGCGCTCCCTGTCCCTTGTGGTGGTGATGGTGGTGGTCGTTCTGCGGGAGAGCTGCTTCGGTGAGTCCCTTTGGGGGCATCTGGGGTTCCGGCCCCTTTTTCTACTGTTGGGAATCCATCCAGGCAATCTCTCTCTCTCTCCCAAAAAGTTTCTTCCCAGAAAGAGAATCCTGATTCGGTCCTTTTCCTAATCCGCTTCCCCATCCCCCCCTCTGGCCACTCTCAGAAGGGATGGATGGGACTCTGCTGCCTATTCCCCCCCAGGAGAGCCCCCCCTGGAGCAGGACAAGGGTAGCCCCTCCAGATCTCAGTCCAGTCTACCTGGGCACCCCCAAGCACAGTTCTTTCCCAATTTCAAAGTGGAGGTTGTGGGAAAGCGGCGTTTCCACGGGATCAGGACAATTCACGAACCTCCTGGCTGCCTTCGCCCAACCCCTCCGCCTGGGTCGCCTCTCCTGTCTTCTGGGGGGCTTGGTGGCTCTTGGTGGCTTCTGGTGCTTCTGGGAGGACCCGGCTTGTTTCCGGAAGCTGTTTGGTGTATTGGCTGATGCCGAGGCTGGTGGCATTGAATAAGGCTGCCCTGTGAACGCAGCAGGAGAAGAGCCTCGAGAGAAACACTCCTTGAATAATGTTTCTGCCTTTAGGACGTTCACTTTCTCCTCCATCCTAAACCCCAACATCCCTAGGAACTTTTCTCTAGGCCAGGCAGGGATTTTACCACCCAAAATCCTCCTCGTTCCATTCCAGGATTGCTCAGCATGGGTCAGTTTGCAGAATCCAAAGTATTTAAAATGTACTATTGTTCCTTAGGAATCAGGAAGGGGCCTTGGGGTGTCCCTAGTTGTTTGCTCTGAGAAGGGAGCAGCATTTCCGAAGGCATTAAAAAAGCTGTCAGGATCTTAAGGATGAAAAAGGCTGGGTTGGAGGCAGAAGAAGAAAAGAACCTCTGGAGGGAGACCATGAATTGAATCGCTTGCTTGGACACAGACAGGCCCAAACTCACCAGCCGTTCCTGACTGGAGGCACATTCACCATTGTGAGGATGCCAAACCTATGCACACCTGTGTTATAGTCACACCTGTCATTTCTGACATGAAGAGGATTCGTGGCTGTGAGGATGCCCAACATTCACACATTTCTCCTCTCAGGCAGACTTCAGACTTCCTCATTGCTCAGCCCCACAAGGGAAAGAAGCAGGTTCTGGATCACGGAGAGTCCGATCCCCCCTCCTTCTCTTAGAGAAAAGCTCTGATCCCTTTGGATCAGATGTGATCTCCCCAGAGCAGGAAGTGGATCTGGGCCTCCCTCTCCCCAAAAGCTCTGAGAAGCCCCTGGGATTGTGGGAGGAGCAGGAAGAGGGAGGCCCAGGCCTTTCATTTCCGTGGTGTCTAAGTGCCTGGAGGCGGTACGGGTCTGGATGAGTAGAAACAGGCTCAGACTCAACCCCTCCAAGACTGAGTGGCTGTGGATACCAGCATCGCCTGATCTAGCTACCCCATCACTTTTGATGGGAGGGGAGCTACTTACTCCCTCTGAAAAGGCTCGCAATCTTGGCGTCCTCCTTGATCCACAGCTGTCCTTGGTGGACCATCTATCGGCCGCAACAAGGGGGGCCTTTGCGCAGGTTCGCCTAGTGCGCCAGTTGCGGCCTTTCCTAGACGGGGATGCCCTCCATACAGTCACTCAAGCTCTCATTGTCTCTCGGTTGGATTACTGCAATGCCCTCTACATGGGGCTGCCCTTGTGGTGCACCCGGAGGCTCCAGCTAGTCCAGAATGCGGCCGCGCGGGTTGTTACGGGAGCTTCCCGTTACTCTCGTGCAACATCTCTCCTGCGTGAGCTGCACTGGCTGTGGGTGGCCTTCCGGATCAGCTTCAAGGTGCTGGTATTGACCTCTAAAGCCCTACATGGAATGGGCCCGGGGTACTTGCAGGACCTCCTCTTACCGGCCTCCCACTGCCCTGTGCGTTCACATAGAGCTGCCCTCCTCCGGGTGCCGTCGGCCAGACAGTGTTGGCTGGCGGCTCCCAGGATGAGGGCGTTCTCTGTGGCCGCACCGACCCTTTAGAATGGGTTACCCACCGAGCTCTGGATGGCTCCCGAGCTTCACACTTTCCGCGCTGGCGTGAAGACATGGCTGTTCCAGCAAACGAGGTTTTAAATCTGGGGATTTTAATTTTGGATTGGTTTTAGATTTTATTGTTATTGTTTTTTATTTATGTGAGCCGCCCCGAGTCCTTTGGGAGACGGGCGGCATATAAATTTTAATAATAAATAAATAAATAAATAAATAAATAAATAAATAAATAAATAAATAAATAAATAAATTTGGACTGGGAAGGGCTGGGAGACCATACTGGAGGAAATGGGCAGTAGGACCACAGGTAGTCCTCGATTTACAACAATTCATTTAATGACCGTTCAAAGTTTCAATGTCATTGAAAACTTTTCACACTTATGACCATTTTAGCATCCTCATGGTCACGTGACCGAGATTTGGATGCTTGGCAATTGGTTCATATTTATGACGGTTGCAGTGTCCCCGTATCACCTGATCCCCTTTTGCAACGTTCTGACAATCAAAGTCAATGGAGAAGCCAGATTCACTTAACCAGGTTATTAATTTAACAACTCAATGATTCATTTAACAACTGTGGCAAGAAAAGTTGTAAAATGGAGCAAAAAACTCACATAACAAATGTCTCACTTAGCAACAAAAAATGTGGGCTCATTTATGGTCATAAGTCGAGGACTACCTGTATTTATTTCTCTGGGCTTTGGAGGTTCTGCCCTTTTGTATGCAGACCCAGGTTCTGCCCAAATAAGTCCCATGAACGATCCTGAAAATGATCTTCAAAATCTTTGGCGCCCTGAAATAATTTCTGATCTGAAGAGCTTTCAGAATAGACACAAACAAGGGGCCTTAGAGGTTTTCCAGTTTAATCTTATTTTCTTTTAATTCTTTTAATCCACGAATAAGATTGTTGCAATATTTTCAGGATCAGACTCAATAAATTTAGTAAGAGTTAAGAGTTCAAATATATCTCTCTTTATTTACACAAGGCATTCTATATTCACTGAATATTCACAGATAGAAGCAAAGAAAAGGGTGTATACAGCTCCTTATATATACAATGGGTGGAGCTAAGTATGGGAGTGGTGAATTATGAATACATTAAGAAGTGAAGAATAAATTAACCCCTGATACCCCGTTCATATACTATTTACACATTAGAGAATAAGGCATTTACATGTGACAAATCCCCCTCTAAATGCCGATTCGTTAAGCTACACCAATTACATTCAGATTCAGGACAATACAGGACATATAACTTGGAAGTCAAGTATTTATGCTGCTTAGAAGGTAGAGGCTTTGTCAGTATGGCAGCTAATTGTTCTGATGTTTCACAATGCACTGCTCTGATAAATCCATCTTGAGATAATTGTCTCACATGTTTAAATTTTATATCTATATGTCTGGACCTTTGTCCAATGGCGTCAGATCTAGATATTTCAATAGCTGCTTTATTGTCTTCATGCATAACAAAAGGTAAAGCAGTTTTTTTCCAAACATCTGAAATTAAATCATTAAACCATACAAGGTTATTTGCAGCTTTAGATAAACAAACATATTCTGCCTCTGTTGTTGAAGTGGCCACTAATTCTTGTTTGCCAGTGTACCAGTAAACTGGACAATCATTTAGGAGGAATACATAACCGGATGTACTTTTTCTACATGAGGTGTCTCCAGCCCAATCCGCATCTGCGTAACATGTGAGGTTTGGTTCCTTAACATTATTAGGTTCTAACATCAAACAAAAGTCTAATGTATTTTTCAAATATCTTAATATCCTTTTAACAGCTTCCCAATGGTACATTGTTGGTTTGCTGACATGTCTGGATAATAAATTGAGAGGTAAAGCGATATCAGGTCTTGTCCAGTTGGAAATATAAAGAAGTGAACCTATGACTGATCTATAAAACGTGTTATCTTTGAATTCAGGGGATGATTCATCAGCATTTCTTAGGAAGTCAGTTTGCATAGGAGTGTCACAAGGTTTGGCATCACTTAGATTACATTTGTTTAAGAGCTCTATGATCTTATCTCTCTGAGTAAGTTTGAATCCTCTTTTTGTCTTATTAATTTGAACACCAAGATACTTATTTACTTTGCCTAAAGATTTCAATGAGAAATGTTCATTTAGCTTAGTTACAAATGTTTCTCTTCTCTCTTTATGTTTACCTATGTATAAAATGTCATCCACATAGATCAATACAAATTCTATATAATCATCACCTTTTTTAACAAAGAAACAGTTATCAGCAGTAGTAGCATTGAAATCCATAGTTTTAAGTACTTTTACTAAACAATCATACCATCGTTTACCAGATTGTTTTAACCCGTATAAACTCTTGTTTAACAACCAAGTCTCATTCTTGTTTGTGTATTGACTGTGAGGTGCTCTTACATATATTTCCTTATCTAGTTTTGCGTGTAGATACGCAGTCTGTATGTCATATTGGAATACATCGAGATTGAGTGCTGATGCTACTACTACAGCTGTTTTGACACTCTCAGTTCTTACTGTGGGGGAATATGTGTCAGTATAGTCCTCCGGATATTTCTGTGCATAACCTTGTGCAACTAGTCTAGCTTTGTATAATGTATTGCCTCCCTCTAAGTTTTTAATTTTATATATCCACCTAGTACCAATAATTGTTTTGTCTTTTGGTGCAATTGCAGGTGTAAATACATTTAATCCTTGTAAACTTTCCATCTCTTTTTTCATTGCTAATTCCCATTTTTCTTTTTCTTTACGAGGAAGTTTTAACACTTCCTCATATGTATTAGGTGTCGTTGATTCACCATCCATATGCATTATGTAATCCTTGTATTTATTTGGCATTTGATTTCTGGTGCTTCTAATTGTTTTTTCAGGTTTACTATTATTATCATGCAAATATCTTGCTTCCTTTTTTGTTAGTGTGTCTGTCTTTATTTTGTGTTGGCTATTTGTCCATGTTTTGGTTTTGCTTCTATGTTTGTTGTCATTTTGCTTTTCTATAATCCCTTTTTCTTGGGATTTTGTATCTTTGTTGTTACTTGGAAATATTTCATTAAGATGTATTTTAGACCAGTTGGCCTGCTCATGGAACACAGCTGTTCTGGAAACTATAAATTTGTTATTATTATCAATGAATCTGTATCCTTTAGTGCCTGTCTCATATCCCATAAATCTGAGCCTTCTGGACACATTTTCTCCCTTTCTTCTTAATTGTTTAGGTATGTGTACGTCTGCAGTGACTCCAAATATGTGCATGTGTGCTAATTTTGGTTTCCTATTATACATCACTTCATATGGTGTCTTATTTACAATGCTGGACCAGGTTCTATTCTGTGTGTAATTGGAATAATGTAGGGCTTCTGACCAGAATTGTTTGCTTAAGCCAGCATCTTCCAATGTGCATCTAATCATGGTTTGTAACGTTGAGTTCTTCCTCTCTGCAATTCCGTTCTGAAACGCAGAAAATGGGCTAGATGTGTAATGTAACATTCCTTTGTCCTTCAGCCATTGGGAGAATTCTTTAGACATGAATTCACATCCCCTATCTGTCATGATTTGTTTTATTTTGGTATTGTGTTGTGTTTCTACGCGCTTATAAAATTCTTTAAATTTCTGAAAAGTCTCATCTTTGTGTTTTAATGTATAAACAAACCCATAGTGACTGTAATCGTCCACTATGGTCAAGAAGTAACGTTTTCTATAAGTGATTGATGGAGTTAGTGGACCAACTAAGTCCATGTGTACTAAATCAAAAATTTTGTTGGTTGACCTAGTTGATTTCCTTGGTCTGGGGCTAGTTTTTAGTTTTGTAGATTTACATACTGAGCATTCCAAATAGTTTTCACAATTTTTTATTTTAACACCTTCTGCGTGTTCAGTCATTTTTTGTACTACAGGAAAACTGGCATGTCCTAACTTCCTATGTAAAATATGAGCACACTCATCATGAATTGGCTTACCTATTTTTGGTTTTTTTTCATTATGTGCATCTTTGTGATCATGAGCTATTTTACATTCATCATTGTCACTATTGCTAATGTTTTCATCATCTACTTCAATACAATCTTCCATATTTGAATCAATGTTATGTAACCATTTTTCTTTTGTTATTAAATAAGGTAGACCCCCTTTAATCATCACAGTACCTATATCTGTTTTATTTTTCTCCAAGGTCGCTTTTCCTTTAGAAAAGACAATGTTAATATCAGAATCCCTGCTTAGTTTTATGGCACTTAGTATGTTATGAGGTATTTCGGGTATTAGTAATACCCCCTCTATTTTTCCTAGGCCAGGTAAGGTTTAGTTTAGTTTAGTTTAGTTTATTAGATTTGTATACCGCCCTACTCCCGAAGGACTCAGGGCGGTGAACAGCCATGAAATAAAACATATCAATACAAAATTTAAAATAGAAATAAAACAAGTTAGATAAATTTGGCTGAACCATATTTAAAACCCCAATAATTTAAAACCAAATTTAAAATTCCCATTTAAAAGAGGAGAAGTTTAGGTCAGGCCGGCTTGCTGGAATAGGAACGTCTTCAGCGTGCGACGGAAGGTACGCAGATCCGGAATCCTCCGTATCTCGGGGGGGAGCTCGTTCCAGATAGTAGGTGCCCCCACAGAGAAGGCTCTCCCCCTGGGGGCCGCCAGTCGACATTGTTTGGCCGACGGCACCCGGAGGAGCCCCTCTCTATGGGAGCGTACTGGTTGGTGGGAGGCTATTGGTGGTAGCAGGCGGTCCCGTAGATAACCAGGTCCTGAGCCATGGAGCGCTCTAAAGGTGATGACCAAAACCTTGAAGCGCACTCGGAAGACCACCGGGAGCCAGTGCAGCTCGCGCAGGAGAGGCGTTACATGGGAGCGCCACGTCGCTCCCATCACCACCCGCGCGGCCGCACTCTGCGCCAGTTGGAGCCTCCGAGTGCTCCTCAAGGGGAGCCCCATGTAGGTTATATTCCCTCTACCTAATACTTGAACTTTTTCTTGGTTAGCTACCTTTATTACAAATTTATCTTCTACAAATGAAGATAGTATATTTTTGTTATTGGTGGTGTGATTAGTTGCTCCAGAATCAATAAGCCAATTATTGTTCTCAGATTGTTGTATGTTAGTGTTGTCTTGTTTATTTAATCCATTCAGTGAACCAGATTTTCTATCCTTTGAATTATCTCTGCCCCCTCTATTCTCTTTGTAATTTGGCGGGCTTCTATATCTATGTCTATCAATGGAAGACTGTCTGTAATTGTATTTGTTTCTGTATTCTGACCTATGTCTTTCTTTTGAAATTTTGGGGCAATCTCTTCTATTGTGTTCCCTAGATCCACAGTTGTGGCATCTAAATGTTTCATTATATTTTTCTTGAAAAGCTACTTTTCTATATGGTTTGTGTTCTATGTGATTGTTAGAGCGACTCCTCCTTGAATTGTCTTCAGCTATTAACTTATTGGATAGACTTTCTATGGATAAGTATCCTAGATTGATTGTGTCTAAATGTGACATATAATTATCCCATGATGGGTCAAGTGAGTTGATGATAACACTTTTCATTGTTTGATCTGAAATCACCTCCCCCCTTAAATGCAGTTCAGCTCTTATTTTGTTTAAAGATATTAAGTGCTCACTTATGGAAACCCCTGGCTTTATCCTAGATGAAAAGAAATCTTTAGACATCCTTGTGGTAGTAGCTACACTGTCACTGTGAAATAGATTGAACATGCATTGAATAATTTCTGAAACAGTCAGATTTTGCTTAATGCTGTGGTACATAGCAGGAGATACACTAGAAATTAATAAGAAAAATGCTCTATGGTGTAAACAGTCTAATTTTAGAGTCCAAGGTCTTTTTGGGGGACTAGTGATAAAAAACAGTAAGTTTTCTTTCATAAAGACAACCTGGAGCTGCTGATACCATTCTTGTAAATTAATGCCATCTATCCTCAGCTTTGGGAAGTCACTGGGCAAATTTCCGACATTATTAGGTCCATTACTTACAACCTGAGGTAGTCCGTGGTCTCGTAAATGCAAAAAGTTACAAAACGGCGTGGGGATGCTCGCAACGAGCCTGCACGGTCTTCTCAGCAATTCATGTCTTCCTGGGCCGTTTGCGTAGTCTCGCGCATGCGCGTTGTCCATTTCGTCCCTGGAGTCGTCGTGAGAGGTTCTCGTCGTTGCGGCTCGCTCGTTCTGCTCTTCCTCAGACGAATCGGTCTCTGGCTCGATCTTGGGAGTCCTGACGATGTCGGCTGTCCTTTTTCTTCTTTTGAGAGCGTTGGTGCTTGCATCGGTCTGTGGCGTGGGGCGGTATCGGCAGGGCTCTCTGGGTTCGGGCGTCGTCGCTCTCGTATTCAGGATGGGAGCGGGTAGATTTTGAGGCATTGGCTTGCTCGCTTGCTTCTTAGTTAGCTTTTTGGTAATTTTTAGTTTTGGCCCAAATGCAGCAAAAAGCGTTTTCATTGCAGATTTTATCTGATTATCTGTTGAATCACTTTCACTTTCCGATTCTGATTCTTCTGAGGTGTTTGAATTTTCTTTTTCGTTTTCGTTGTCTGGTAATGTTTTTCGCGCCAGAAATTTTGAATCGAGCTTTCTGATTGGCTCTGCTTCGCTCACCCTGGAGGTCTGTTGAAACCAAGATGGCTGCCATTCAAAATTTCGCGCGGGGTCACCGTTTTTCTTCTTCATAGTATTTTTTTCTGCAGTCATATCACTCACTATTTTTGGGTCTTTTGGTTTTTCAGTAGTGATGTGCTTCTCTCTCGCTGCTCCGCTGTTTTTCAGCATATCTTGGAGGTTCGCGATGAGGCTTTCATCATTCTTCTGGCTCTTTAATAGTTTTAATATCTCTGACCTGAGTTCGTTGTTTTCTATTTTGATTTCCTCCCGATCATCATTTTCATCTATTATTTCTTCGTCTTCAGTGGTGTATTCTTCAGATTCTCTCGAAATCGCGTTTGTGGATTCGTCAATTATTTCTTGATCCGTTTCCATTTCTTTGCTGTATGCCCTGGTGTTGGGCCTATCTCTCTTAGACATTTTTTTTAATAGATTTTTTTTTTATTGAGTCAATTAACCATCCTCTGCTACCAGCTTGTTGCAATATTTTCAGGATCAGACTCAATAAATTTAGTAAGAGTTAAGAGTTCAAATATATCTCTCTTTATTTACACAAGGCATTCTATATTCACTGAATATTCACAGATAGAAGCAAAGAAAAGGGTGTATACAGCTCCTTATATATACAATGGGTGGAGCTAAGTATGGGAGTGGTGAATTATGAATACATTAAGAAGTGAAGAATAAATTAACCCCTGATACCCCGTTCATATACTATTTACACATTAGAGAATAAGGCATTTACATGTGACAAAGATGTTGTTTTTCTGTTCATTGGGCAGCCTTAGAGTCTCTTCCGTGTTTCTATTTTGACGATAAGAACTAAACAGTGACTTAATGTGATTTTTTTGGTCATTGTTAGTAAAGTTTAGCATAGTTTTATGTCTTGTGAATTGAGCCTGTCCTCCAAAGAAGGGCTGAAAAAACTTTGATGCTCCTCATTCCGGAGTTTGCATGATAGAAACTGACATAATTTTGTATCTTTATCTTGGATTCCCCAGAGGGGCTTTAAAGATGACAGGACCCTCCAGACAGAGAGTCTGAATTTAGGGAGAGGACCCCAGCTGAGCCCCCTCCCCGAAATATGGGTGATGGCAGCAGAAACTCCCACCATCCTCCTTGGGGGCAGGGGGTGGGGCCAGGGTGGAGGGGCCAATGGTTTTCTGGGGGTGAGGAGAATTCTGGGAGTTGAAGTCCAAGTGTTGGAGTCTGAGAAACTCTTAATTTAGGCCTTTACGTTGAGAGTAACACTGATCATGTGAAGAGTTGGGTAGCCAGGATCTCAGTCCCCTCCAAGGTGGCTGAGGGGCATTTCTGCCTTTCTTTGTGCTGACCAAGTGCAGGATCAGCCCCAGAGGAGGAGAAGGGTCAGAGCAGCTTCTGGGGAAAGTGAAGGGGGAGATTCAGAGGAAATCTGGTGCATTGCAAAGGTCTTTGAAGGAGAGTTTGAGGGCCCTAATTGGGTTGCTGAAAGGAAGAAATCTTGGTTTAATCAGACTGAGATATTCTGTGGAAGGAGGAGGAGCCCCTCTGAGTCCTGGGTTCAAAAGCCGATTCTTGCTCAGATGGCTGAACTCTGGGAGGGGAGGGGGGATTTTCCAGCCAGGAAGGGGGGGGGAAACAGGGATGAGGAGGAAGATCTGGGGGGCTAAGTCACTTCATTGCTGCTCCCTTCCCTCCCCCCTTTGCCCTTCCCCATTTGGGTTTCCCCCAAAGGATCCCATGGCCTCTGGTCTCACCCGGATTCCCCCTCCCCCATTTTATGAAATCCCTCCTCAAATCTGCACCTATTAACAGTCCAGGTTGGCCTTCAGTGAAGTCAGAATGGGGTTTTTTTCCCCTGTGAATGGAAAGGAGGGGGGACCAGGGGGGGTTTCCTGCTGCTTTTGAGCTTCTGGGAGGGTGGAATCCCCCCTTTTACCTGTGCAGCCATTGCAGCTTCCTTGGGGCAGAGGCTGAGCAACCCAGAAGGGGGTTTGAGGGAGGCCTTGCTGGAAGGGGGGAGGGCACAATTGGGGCAGGTAAAGTTTGGGGGACCCTCCCCTCCCCTCCCCTCTCACCCCCCACCTTCCCTTCCCTCCAACCCTTCAGGCCCTCCAGAAAATGCTTTTTTTCCCTCTCAGTCGCTCCCTCATTTCCATCTCCTGCCTCTTCTTCCACCATCTCCCCCTTCCTTCCCCCCTTCCTCCTCTGCCCCCCAACTCTCCTCCTCCTCTTCCTCTTCTTCCTTGTTCCTCCCCAGAGCCTCAGATGGGAGCCTCCATGGGATCAGGGTCCTTGGCTGAAGCCCCCTAACTTTTCCCCTCTGGCTCCCTTCCAGGCGCCTCCTCCCACTCCATGAAGTTTTTCTCCACCGGCATCTCGGACCCCAGTCAGGGGCAGCCCCACTTTGTCATTGTGGGGTACGTGGACGGTCAGGTCTTTGTTCACTACGACAGCCACACCCGGAAAGTGCAGCCTCGAGTCTCCTGGATGGAGAAGGTGGGGAAGGAGGATCCCCAGTACTGGGACAGAGAGAGTCGGAAACAATGGAATGTTGAGGAGACGTTAAGAGAAAACCTGGAGAACCTGAGGAGTCGCTACAATCAGAGCGAAGGTGAGTGATGGGTCTGGTGGCTCCTCCGGCCCCATAATCCCCTCCCCAGGAACCAGAGGGGGGAGAAATGGGTCCCTTCAAAGGGAAAGGCTGCCTCCACACCTTTTAAAAAGTCTTTTTTTATATGTTTATTCTTTTTTAAAAAAATCAATGAAAGATTCTCCTTCCCTCCATAGCTGACATTTTCTGCCAAGTGCAGTTAATAAAAAGATGTTTAAATTTATCCTTCTGTCTTTCTGAACGTTGATATGGATATTGATATAAACTGAGGTAAAAAGAGACCGAAATCTCCCCTCCCCCCATGAAAGATGGAGGATCTGGTCTTGGGGGATCTCCTGCTGTGGGGGAGGAAGGGAATCACAGATCCCCCCCACAAAAAAAAACAGGCAGGTGGATCCTAAGGAGATCCTGGGGGAAGCAGGTCCTCGTCCTTCTGTCTGTTTCCACCCCAGAGAAATGAGGGATCGAGTGCAGATCCACCTGGGGAGACTAGATCCCTTTCCTTCTCCCCCTTTTTGGAGGGGCGAGTGGGGCCCAAATGCCAGGAGCTTCTTCTCACCCTCCAGTTGGAAGAAGAGGCCAGGAGGACCAAATGGGGGGCTGGGGGGCTTTTGTGGGGGGGGGGATCTCAGGGCCAGGATCCTCCCAATCTTCATGGGGAAGAGACGGAAAAGAAAGAAACCTCCATTTGGGGCCCTTCCAGAGTCTCTCGGAGCCTTCATGGCTTCCCATCCTTGGTCCCTCAGGCTGAACTCCTGCACAGCCCTCTTGGTGGGGCTGCCCTGGAGGGGGGGAGACTCTTTCTTCAGCAGCCCCCCCTTCTGCCATCTTTGGGGGACAAGATTCACCTCCAAGGAACCTTATTTGGGGAGGGTCTGCAAGCAAATGTGTGTGTAAAGAGAGGCTGCTTTTGGCTGAAGAAAAGCTTCTCCACAAACAGGAGCCATTTTCCCTCCTTTCATCCCAAGGAGCTGCAGCCCCCCAATTCTTCCACCCTTTCCTTGCCCCTCCCCCTCTACAGGTGACCCCCCCAGAGCTCTGCCAGTTCTGCCCCTGATCCCTGAGGGTCTCCCCAGATCCCTCCAGGCCCCCTGCTGGCCTCCCAGGGGAGCAGAGCTGGACCCAGAGGGCTCCCCCTGGTGGAGGAAGGAGGAAGGAGACCGGCCAGAGTGGAGGGGAGCCTCCTTTCCAGGCTCAACAGCCCCAAATGTCCCCACCTTTCCTCAAAGGGAGGCTGCTTCCTCCCTCCCATCACCTGAGTCGCCTCCTCTGGACCTTCCCCGGCTCCCTCCTCTCCTTTCGGAGGTCTTTTGACCAGAAACTGCTCACAATATTCCAGATGTGGCTGCACCCTTGATTTTTTTTTTTAATTTGATTTATATGCAGCTCTTCTCCGGAGACTCAGGGCAGCTTACAAGGCGTTAAGAAATAGCCTTCATACTTTTGTATATTTATACAAAGTCAACTTATTGGCCCCACAAACTGGGTCCTCAATTTACCTACCTTAGAAAGGATGGAAGGCTGAGTCAACCTTGAGCCTGGTGAGATTCGAACTTACAGTAATTGCAGACAGCTGGTGTTAATCACAATGCTATCAGTCTGCTGAGCCACCAGGCCCGTTTGCTCTAAGGCTTTGTGATATTAGCCTGTGTTTTCAATACCATTTTAATGATCGCTGACATCCTGTTGGTCTTTTTAATTTTTTAATATAATTTGTATTAAACCTTCTAAACAAAAGATAAAAACTAATAGAAGGTAACATAAGGTAAAGATGATAAAGAAATCAAAGAAAAATAAAAAAAAGTACAAGAAAAAAAAACAATTGAAGAAAATAAAGAAAAAAGACATAAAGAAGTAGCTTCTGATATTCTTCACAGCGGTTCTAAATATTACTACATTTTAGCCCCTCTAAAGCAGCTTTTCTTAATCTTTTGGTCCTGAAGGAACCCTTGAACTATTTTTCAGATCTCAGGAAACCCCTGAAGATCCAGGCTCAGAGATCGGCTGAAATTGTTTCATGCATAGACCTTTGAGGTGCATTAATAGTGTTCTTACACTAACAATAAAAAAATGAAACTTGCCTTTTCAATGTGATCCCTGTGCTTTCTTTTTACTGCACAAATATTCAGTTCTGTACCAAACTTGAAATAAGAACACATTTCATCTTCAAGTGAAATAAGACAATTTCTGTCTTAGCTTTTGATGCTTCTGAAGTACGACAGAGCTTGTTCTCAGAAGTTGAAAACTGCTGCCACATGTTCAGGGCCTTCCTGTGAATGGCAGGAGATTAATCTTGGGCAGAAATCCAGAACTATTTTTCCCACGGGGAGATCAGGGAATCTCCTCTCGAGAGCAGGATCAGATTGCAGCTCACGAGGTTCTTCCTCTTCCTCCAGAGGGAAGTTTTCTGGCTGAGCAGAAGATGCAGAGAAAGGATCCTTCACCCATCATTCCTGGGTGTGGAAAGGGAGGGAAAGGACTGGTCAGTTTAGTTCAACTGTCCTTACAGGAGGTTTTCCATTAGATTTGAGAATTCCTGGCATCCTTCCTCCCTCTCAAGCCCAGACAGGAGTAGAAACATTTCAAGATTTCCTTTTGGTTTTTTCAAACATTCAGTTTTCGTTTAAATCCAAGAATCTGTTCACTCGAAGTTGAAATATCTTCTCCAGGGCCTTGCAGACAATATAAACTTCAAGCTCATTTCCAAGCTCAATAACCCTTTGGGTGTCCAGATGAGGCTGGGCCACTTGCTGCTGTTGCTAAGAAAAATATTCCTTTGTGGCCCTTTGAGGCTTCATTCCCACATTGCACTAAACCATGGTTTGTTTCTGGTTAGCCCAAAGTGGGAACCAGCCTTTGTGACTTGGTGCTATTTGTGAACGTACACCAAGATTTATGGTCACAGGGATCCCTGCAAGCTTTTATGTAGATCAATCAGATTCTCTTTGAGGCCATGAGATTCTCAGTCCCTCTTTGCAGCCGCAGATTCAGGCAACTGTTCCCTCTCTGGGATCCCTTCCTTTCCGCCCCCCCCCCCCCCCGAGAAATGGTAGAAGGAAAGATGGAAGGGATTTCTGTCCCTCCGTTTCTTCTGTGACTCCTTCTTTTCTCGGTCTCCCTTGGGATCCTCTGCTGGCTTCTCCAGCTTTGCTTTTTCCTGGGGAGGTTCAGGGGCTCCATCCTGGGAGGGAAAATGTAGGGAGGTGGGTTGAGGGAGGGGAGAAGGGTGGGTAGTGATGGGGGCTTTCTTTCCCTTGATTGTTAGGGAGGAAATGGGGGAATCAGTGCCTCCCTCCAGTGTCAAAGTCCCTGCAGGGAGGGAGATCTCTGTTTATCTTGAGGACTCCCCAAACCATCATCTTGTCTTTTATTTCAGGCTTTCACACATGGCAGTGGATGTATGGCTGTGAGTTCCAGCGAGAGGGAAGCAAAAGAGGGTTTGCGCAGTATGGATATGATGGGAGGACCTTCATCACCTTCGACAAGGAGACCCCCACCTGGGTAGCTCCCGATCCCCTGGCCCAAATCACCCAGAGGAAATGGAATGATATTCCAGGAGAGAATGAGAGGTTTAAGTCCTACCTCGAGAATATCTGCATTGAGTGGCTGGAGAAGTACCTGTCCTATGGGAATGAGACCCTGCTCAGGAGAGGTGAGTATCTCAATCCAGGCTACACTTTCCACCTTTACGGTTGGATTTCTTGTGCACATTCAGCCCTTTTGGGTCCCTTGTGCGGAGTCTGTTTGCCCTGGTGGGAATCCTCCTCCTCCCCCCCAGCACCTCTCCAGGACATGGGAAGAACTGATTGGTTCCTATTGCCAGGCAGCCGTTCAATGCACCAGGAAATGCAGCCTCTGCCTTGCAGGCATCTATATGGATCAGGCAGAAAAGGATTTAAGGGTATCCTGTTCACTGCCCACAGTGAGGCCACCATTTGGGGTTCTTCAATGAAATAACCCAAACTGTAGCCAAGAGTGGTGGGCAACCTTAATTTCCTCCCACTAACTCTCCTTCCCCCCACATCTCACAGAAGGCTCCCTCCCAGTCTCGTCCCTGATGGTGCACCTCCCACGCCCATCACTGGGGGGCTCCACTTCTACCATTAATAAGACACTAGCAGTGCCCCCACTTGGGCAAAAAGGCCCATGAATGAGGGGTTCTTTTCTTTCTGAGGGAGGAGCAAAGTTTCTGTCAATCTTTCTCTTAAACCTCAAACAGGTTCCCACAATTCTTAGTCCGCCTTTCCTAAAAACAACCCCCTCCCCACCTTCAGGAGCACTGCCTCACCCCACAGGGGGGCTCACATTATAATCTTTTCCTAGAAATTTTTATTAATGTACCATCTAGAACACCCCTCTCACCTAGATCTACCCCTTCCCCTCTGGGACCCTTGATCCCTCCAGGATCAGCTGGATGACATTAGGATCAGTGGGGAACTCCACACACACCCCACTGATGATTGCCAACAGGCAGCTCCTCCCTTCCCAGGGAGGACCTTCTCTCTCTTCCATTGGCATCACCTCTCTCTGCCCCCCCCTTTCAGAGATCAAATCTCTTTTCCAAATTGATCAGTGTGAGATTCCCTTTGAGCTCTCTTCCTCTTAAAATTGTGGTTGTGTTGCTTGGAAAGAGGCCTGGAGCAGCCTCAGATTCAGGGGAGCAGAAGAGGATGCAAAAAGTAGGGTGAAACTTCTGTGTTGTTGTTGTTTTGAAAGGGAACTTAAAAGAGCATCTCCACTATCCCACCCCTGAAGGGAGCAGCCCAAGATCAGTCAGAGTTCAAAACAATCAGAGTGAAATTTTCTTGGACCTTCAATTTGCTGCTGGAGGTTTTTCAGGCTGAGTCTCTGGGAAGGACTCAAAATCAGGAGTTCTTGTGGTTGAGGATTTTTGAGATTGAGAGCATTTCCCAAAACTCTTGGAGATGCAGCATGTGTGGAGTGGGAAGTAGTGGGAGATTTTCCTGCCCCTCCAGGTTTCCCATCCACCTTCCAGGCTCTGGAGGGGCTCAGAGTTAATTCCTGTGTTTCTGCAGAGCCTCCGATGGTGACGATGAGCAGCAGATCAGAGACTGAGGATGGGATGGAGACGCATGTCTGCCGTGTGGATGGCTTCTACCCAAGGGAGATCGATGCTTCCTGGAAGAGGGACGGGGAGGAATGGCTGGTTGACACCCACCATGGGTTTCTGGCCCCCAACGCGGATGGGACCTACCACTACTGGCTCAGCATCCAGATCGATCCCAAAGAGAGGGACCGCTATCGGTGCCACGTGGAGCACGACAGCCTGCAGGAACCTCTGGACTTGGAACTGAAGGGTGAGAGGCTGCAGGGAGGGAAAGGCTGGGCTCTTTGGCAGCCTGGAGGGTTGTGGGAGAGAAATCTGGCCCCAGCTGTATCCGGATATGAACAAACCTGAATTTTAAGCCATTGGTTTTTCCAGTGTTTGAGGTTGGTGAAGCTACAGAGACCCAATCATAGAACTGACTTCAGGTGATGGAAACTACAGAATCCCATCACAATACTTGGCCGATCCTGATGAAATGTCCTTAGATCCTCTCTGAGGCCTTCCCTGTTTCTTGCCCACAGCAGAAAAGCAGCAGTTATGCCGAGCACCAGAAAGAGATTTGGTTTTCAAAGTAAAAGAATCAGGAGGAGTCTGGTAGCCCCTTTTCTGAAGGCAAATTCTGATTAAACCGGATGAACTGCAGCTGAGTTCAGGAAATGCAGAGAGTAGCTGGACTGATGCTTCAGGAGTCAGAAAAGAAAGTACCAAAGTCTGAGTTTTTTTTCCCATTAGAGAGTAACAGGATTTCTTGCTTTAAAGGTCAAAAGGTCACCCTGTGTTGTTGCTCTAAGAAAGAAGTTGTACATTATTTTATGACATGATATGTGAATTCCCGAGGCTCAGCATAAAACCCAAGGAAAAAAATCCCGCTCTCAAAGAGTTCTGCATATGCTCATAAGTGTCCCTAATGTTTTTTACATGGACATCCAAATTTGCAAAATTAAAATTCTAATTTTTTTTATTGATGATTGTCAGTATGATACAAGAAATATTCAAATGTAATTGTTATGCTGATATCCCAGGGAAAATAAAATATTTGTTTTATTTTTCTGGTTGTTTATAGCAAACATCAATTCACAAGTGGCATGATTGCTATTCAATGGGAATCCTGAATTTTGTGCAAGAGAAATTTAAATTTGAAGTTCCCTCCTCAAACCTGCCCCCCCTCCCCCTCCAAGCAATACCAATTTATGATGCTTTGCTAAGACCATACTTGGAATTCTTCATCCAGTTTTGGTCGCCACAATATAGAAAAGATGTGGAGACTCTGGAAAGAGTGCAGAGAAGAGCAAGAAAGAGGATTAGGAGCCTGGAGGCTAAAATATATGAAGAGCAGTTGCAGGAATTGGGCATTTCTATGAAAATTCATGAAAAGAAGGACTAGGGGAGACATGATACGTTCCAATATCTCAGGGGCTGCCCCAAAGAAGAGGGAGTCAAGCTATTCTCCAAAGCACCTGAGGGCAGGACAAGAAGCAGTGGGTGGAAACTAAACAAGGAGAGAAGCAACCTAGAACTGAGGAGAAATTTCCTGACAGGGAGAACAATTCATCGGTGGAATGGCTTCCCTTCAGAAGTTGTGGCTGCTCCATCACCAGAAACGTTTCAGAAGAGACTGGAGAGCCACTTGTCTGGGGCCTCTGGAATGAGCAGGGGGTTGGACTGGAAGACCTCCAAGGTCCCTTCCAACTCTGTGACTCCGTTGTTCTATTTCTGCCATTTGTGGGACCATCCAGAAGTCGGATATCACCATATTCCATTTTTCATGCTAAAGTTCTGGAAGCACAAATTATAATTTTTTGTTATTCCTGGACTGGCCAAGGAAAATGAAAGTATATATTTTTTAAAAAAAGTCTAGGAGATATGAACTATTTTACTTTAAATAATAAAATGCAAACACTCAAACTGAAGAAAAAAGCATACAGAGCTGCCCATTTCCACTCAGAATCATGGCTTATTGGAGCAGCCTATAAAAACAACAAAAATGTTTTTGTTTTAACAAATTTTGTTTATATTATTGTGTTGGTGACGTTTTTGTTTTGTAACCTGCAAAGAGTCACAAGGTGGCAAACGGCTGTTTTTGAGTGGAAAAACCAAAGATGAATTCAGTTGCCTTCATGCTGGGCTGGGGTGAGAAGGAGGCAGCGTCATGAGGACACGTCCTCTAACAACGGTTAGCAAGGCGCCTTCGTGTTACCTTGAGAAGGACAGAAAAATGAGCCCATGGAGTTTTGAATTTGGGGAAATTCCAGCTTTCACTTCTTTAGGTCTCTTCTGTGATTGGGAGGATTGTTTGGGGTTCTCCGTCAATGATCTGCTCTTTCTCCCAATTTAGAACCAACCAATTCAAAATCCAATCTCGGGCTCATCATCGGCTGCGTTGTGGCTGCTCTTGTCCTGGTGGGTGTGATTGCTGGGATCCTGGTATTCTTCAGTAAGTATCATTTTGGGGGAGGAGGGGTGATGGAAGGAAGATGGGGAGATTCCCCCCTAAGTCTCTCCCTTTGGGGAGCTTCTTCTGGGCTTCCTTCTGTTTTCTCAGCCCTCTTGGGGAGCATCTGAGATCTCAGCCTCTTGCTGGGACTCCAGTCATTTGTATTTTGAAGATCATTCTCTTTTTATAAATGGGAAAAAAGTGTCTGTGAAATATCTCCTGGGGTTCTTCCTCCTACAGAGGGAGAAATTGGGTGATCTCTCGTGGATTCTGTTGAACTTTCACTGATTTTTATCTTTGCAGGAAGACGTCAAGATGACTACAATGCAGCACCAAGTGAGTGAATTGTCCTCTTTCCATGTAATTTCTAACTTAGAACAGGCTTCAGAGGCATCATCACTTGAGGATTGTTTGTGTGTGTGTGTGTGTGTGTGTGTGTGTGTGTGTGTGTGTGTGTGTGTGTTTAAAAACAAAAGAAACTCATGAAGCTGCAGAGTTGTGCTATTTCCTCCTCAGAACTAAGCTGGGGAAGGAGGCCCCCTTTTCATAACAGCCAGGCTGTTCTTGGGAGTGAAGATCTAGGACAAGAAACCCTCAAGAGGATGAGAAGATCCATGTGGGTGAAATATTTCCTCTGAGTGAGAAGCTGCTGTTTTCCAAGTAGGAGGAACTTACAAAATTCAATTTACTTGCACTGGTTTGTTCCTGCGGAGGAGAAGGGAAACTCTCCCTGTTGGATTTCCAGGCACTTTCATTCAGGCAGGGAAGGCAGCCCACAGTCTGCGTGGTGGAGCCTGGCCCCCTTTGGAGGAAAGAGCCCTTCACTCCTTAGGGAAATAGGAAAACCTCCACAATGCCGTGATCCCCAGTGGTTGGAGACTCTTCTGGTGGGATAGCTGAGACCTGGCTGAATCTGGAAAGGAGGATGTTCTCCTCTCAGAGACATGTCCAGCTGGGTTTAGGTTTGGCACCAGCTGATACCCCAGGACGCAGCGCAGGTGGGATGGTAGTGGTCATCTGAGAATCTCCTTTGGCTTTCAAGGGGCCTTGTGCCCCAAATTTCTGGTTGTTACTCCCTGTTTTGGAGCTAAGTTCATGAAATCAGTTGGGCTTGTTCCTACTGTACCAGCCTCCCTACCTGAGTGCTGTAGATTATTTGGGGTTGGCAGTGGAGTTCCCCAGGATCATGGTCTTGCGAGAGGGGTCCTTGGTGCTCTCTGAGCTTGCTTGACTAGCACTGAGGATGTTACCTAGTTATGGTAATGAAACATCTGCAAGAAAACAAACAAGCTCACAGAACATCAAGGACCCCTCATTTCAACCCTGAGCTACAAATATTCTCCTTTATTGGTCTTGGGAGACTGCAATCTGCCATCCTTGGTTTTGGCCTTGGAAGCAGCCCAGGATTTCATGGCCGCCCTGTTGGCCATGGGCCTCCCCCAGATCATCTTGGACCTGACCCAAGGCAATAGTCAATCAACACCGGATATGATCTTCTTTTTTTCAAGTTTTAAAAAGTTTTTATTAAATATAAAAAAATCCATTTCTACATAAATAGTGTGTTGTCTAAGTACAATTAATTTTGAGAAATAGTAATAATAATAACAATAATATTCATAATATTGATCACATATTTGCTTATCCATTTTGATAAACCTTCCTTGTGTAATTAATCATCCTCTTATGCTTCAAAATTTCTTAATTCTGTTTCTGCTAGTTAGCCATAGATAAAATAAGTCCCATGTTAAAAAGTATTCAGTTTCTTCCTTCTCCTTCATTTTAAGTGTTAATCTATCCACTTCTGCGCATTCTAGTATTTTTTTAATTACATTTTCCACTGCAGGGATCTCTTCACTTTTCCAATGTTGTGCAAACACGATTCTAGCTGCTGTTAAGACATGTAAAATTAAGTATATGTTCTCTTTATTGTATTTTTCTAGTAAAATGCCCAAAAAGAATATTTCTGGTTTTAGATCTATATGTTGCTTTACCATTTTTTCTAACCATGTATGTATTTTTGTCCTTTTTTTATTTGCCTTTGGGCATGTCCACCACATATGATAATACGAACCCGGTGCCTGATTACATTTCCAACATTTAGTGGACATGTCCTTAAATATGTTTGCCAATCTTGTCAGCGAAAAGTGCCATGTATAAAACATTTTACATAGATTTGCTTTGTATGCAGTTGATATTGTTAATTTATAATTCCTATCCCACAATTTCTGCCATTTATCTAACTCTATAGTATAACCAACATTTTTAGCCCATACTGTCGTTGTTTCCTTTACTTGATCTTCTTCCATTTTAATACTCAGTAAATAGCTATATAGATTTTTAATTCCTTTTTCATCCGTCCCTGTTAATATCTGATCTAGTTCTGTTGATTCTTTATAAAAGCCATACATTTTAGCATCTTTCTCATATCATGAGTCCCTTGGGAGTTGGGCGGCATAGAAATGTGATAAATTAAATTAAATTAAATCATGAGATGATCTTTTCGTTGAAGTAAATGTCAACGTGATCTGGTGGGTAAAATCTGGCTTTTAATTTATTATTTTAAATGGCATTTTATTGTAAGCTTCCTAGGGTTACCTTGAACAGATGGATGGCATAGAAGTTTAATAATAAATAAATAAATAAATAGGCTGGTCTCCTCTGGGAGGTTCATGAAGCTGCAGAGGTTTAATGGTGAAGAGAGAGAAGATTAGGACAAAGCTATTCCTGTCCCTGTCCCTGTCCCTGTCCCTGTCCCTGTCCCTGTCCCTGTCCCTGTCCCTATCCTATCCTATCCTATCCTATCCTATCCTATCCTATCCTATCCTATCCTATCCTATCCTCTCACTCTGTGTCTCTCTCCAATGCAGGGAGGAACCAGGCCATTTAGCAGCCTCCTCGCAGGTGAGTGGCCCCACGGGGGTCTGTGTGGGGAGGAGGGAGGGAGGGAAAGGAGGGCTTTGAGGGGAATGATGAAGGTGCTTTGGGAAATCCCTCTTCTCTCTCCTATTCATCTCAAAGGCTGGAAGGGAAGGAATTTGGGGGAGATCCAGAGGGGCTCTGGGAAGGGGGGGGCTCTGCCTGCCCCCAAACTCTTCTCCTGCAAGGCCAGACTGTGGCTCCTTTGGGGATCTGACTGTCTTGGATCAGGAGGCTCAGAGAGCTGCAGAGAGGAGATTTGTCAAGGAAGGACGTAGCAGCTGTCCAGCTGAAGTCAAAAGACACTGAGACAAACTTGTAGGTTAGATATATAAAAGTATTTAACATTTATAGTTGCAGCAGACAAGATAGTCAGGAAGACAGGAACATCTTGAGGTAAATCAAAAGGCACACAGAACACACAGACGAAAAAGGCGGGAAAAAGGGAAACTCCCCCTTTATACCCACAGCAACCAATCACAGCATGGATTGCTTCATGCAGAAGCCAGCTCAACCAATCAACTACTGCCCATTGTACACTTACCTGTTCCAGCTCCTAAATTTAATA
The DNA here is from genome assembly GCF_059756535.1 of Pantherophis guttatus. Taxonomy (NCBI): domain Eukaryota; kingdom Metazoa; phylum Chordata; class Lepidosauria; order Squamata; family Colubridae; genus Pantherophis; species Pantherophis guttatus. The sequence continues at coordinate 276,713,562 of NC_142064.1, forward strand.
TCCTAACAGGACTGGGGGGTCCCCAGTGCAGGAGGGAAATAGGGGCAGATGAGGGGCTTCTTGTGGGTCTTGCAGTCATGGATGGAGAAGGGGCTTCTCTCCACTCCTTCCAGCCCTCTGGGGATCCCTCCCTCCAGATGCTGAAGGAAGACATAGGGGGAAGATAAGGATCCATAGGTCTCCGGGAGCAACACAGACTAGTATTGGATTCCTATATTTGAGGGGGGACATTAATTTTATGTAACTTGTGGGGCAGGTTCTCAGCCGCCTCAGGAGCCAGTCCCAGCCCTGCCTCTCCCTTCTTTCTACCTTGGAAAATCCCACCCAGCAGATCCCTCTTGAGGAAGCAGCAGTTCTCAGGAGTGGGATCAGATGGGCAGATTGGTGCTGATCCCTCAGCCTGGGTGGTGGGATTCTTCCTCTGGGCTCCCTCCCAGACTGACCCTGCCTGCTTCTTCCCTCTCTTTGCAGCACGAGTGGACAGTCCCAGCATGAGGAGAGAGGAGAGAAGATGGGACCAACCTTCTCCTGAATTAGGCCGGACTCTCAGGCCCATCCTGCATGCTTGGAACCAGGATGCATTTGGGGTCTTTTATCATCGCTTTTATCATTGGATCAGTAACCTTTTGTATTAGGATTGAGAGACGGAGGAGAAAAGAACATCTTACGTGTTTATAATTGTGGAATCAAAAGGATTCAAACTGGAATTAGTAGATATTATTTTATTTTTTATTTATTTGTATCCTGCTGAAGGCATTGAAGATATCTAACACACTTTCTCCTCCTATTTCCCCCACAACAACCACCCTGGGAAGTGGGTTGGGATGAGAGAGAATGACTGGCCCACCCAAGCCGTCTTTCGTGGCTAAGGCGGGATTTAAACTCACAGTCTCTTTCTAGCCTGGTAACCACTACAGCAAATTGTCTTGTGTAGCTTGTAAATAGCTTTGTAATATAGCTTTTAGCAACTACGTTGTTATTTTTGGTGACCTTTAATAAGCTTCTGCTGATTAACAGGTTTTAGAGAAGGGCCCATAGCGAATGGAGTGAGGAATAGAATGCAGAGGTTTACTTTAAGGAAGAGTGATAAACTGTTAATCTCCATCATAATTGCTTGGATTTAAAGTGGAGGTTTTTTTCTCTCTCTTATTGTTCTTTGTATAAGTTGTATAATGAATAGTATGTACCATGTACTGCCATTTATGGATTTTCACAGTTTAGGAAAATGAAACAGAAACCTTCCCCCATCAGGATGTGCTGAACGGACATAATTTTTTACTGCTGCCAACGAACAGCTGATTTTGCCACCAAAACTGGTTATTTGGTGGCTTTGCTCCCTGTTTTTTAAAGGGGTGACTAGGAGCAACCCAAGATGATCTTCGGACAATCATGCACAGACAGAGAAGAGAGGGGGCTGGATGCCTGCAGTTCTTGGTAAGGAGTGAACAGAAGGTCTAATCTCTTGCCATCCTTTCCCTTCAGCTGCTCAGCTTTCTTAAGCGCACCTGGGTTTTAACTGCACCTTCTGAAGCTTTACAATCTCTTGATTTATGACTAGTTCACTTCTGACCCTTTTTTACAACCTGGACTTTTACAACTTTTTTTTTCTCCTCTTTCATTGTTTACCATTAAATTCAAATTATTATTTTTTTAATAGTAAGAAAGTTGCAATGGACTTTAGGCTTACATTTACACAGTATTATACTATAAACCTTGCTCTTTCTAGCTTTTTTCTTTCTTTCTTTTTAAGAGCCTCGATATTTAACTCTTAATTTTTTATGGAAAAATTCCCTCCTTTTTAACCCTGGGGGGTGGGAATCCTTTTCCCCTGTGGAAGCTGTTGCTTATCTGCTTCTCTTGTCCTTGGAGAGAAAACAAAAAGTGTTTTTCATGTCTTCCAAAGGTGATAAATTATTTGAGGGGACACCGGAAAAAAGAATGCTCTCCAACGTACAGATTTTATTTGAAAATATAAACACAAAAAATTCCAGGGGTCAAAAACGGTTGTGGAAAATCAAGGCGATATGCAAAAGCAGGAAATATCAGCTGGACCTGATTTGCAATTTGAAGAATTGGTGTTTAATTGGTCACTGTCACCCCCAAAGAAGTACTTGGTTTGTCAGAAAAGATAAAAAACATTATGAATAGAAGAAACTCTTGAGATAACAGATATGACGAAGGATGGACTGGATTTTCCTGGCAAGAGGAATGCTGTGTTGTTGAGGAGAATTATTTAACAATGAATCTGGCAGAGATAGTTGCAACAGAGACTTATGAACTGCAATTGTTGGTAAAGTTTCTAATTAAAAACCTAAGGAAAAGTTTCACAATTAAGAACCAAAACACAAGTATTTAACACTGGACTCAGAGATAACGATGGAAGCGGTTTGTGAGAAATAAGAAATTGGGTAGACTTTCTATGAATAAATTATAATAACAGACTGTTAAGAGAGTGCTTTGAATTTTAACTTTGCTGTTGTTCAACTGTTAACTATTTTTCCTTTCACATATGTAATCTACGACAGGTCAGTTAGGCTGCAAATAGATCTACAAGATTATAAATTTTGGACCTCTTTTGCAAGGCGGGGAAGCTATTATTGTTGCAATAGATTTCTCAGCGTTCAACTGGGGGGGGGCATAATATGTCTTCCTGTTTTTTCATTAATTTTTTTCCATGTTTTTGTTTAGTTTTGTTCTGTCTCTGTTCAATCCTTTTCTTTTGGATTTTAATCTTTTACACAAAATACAGTAAAATAAAATGGTCAATTCTAAGAGAAATGGAACAGGAGATTCACAATTTGGCCTGGCTCCTTTCCCCCTAACTGGTGCACATATACTATAAGAATACAAAAATAGTTTGCTGAAAATAAATGGTTTTGCCTTCTTCTTACCTGAGTTGCTTCCTATTATTGGAAGTTGGAAATAACAAGGATTTTCTCCTCCTGGCTGTTCAGAGACCCTGAGTTCCCTTTGAGTGGCAGGAAGGGGAGGAACCAAGGCAAAAACTGGGGGGCTCCTGGGGGCTCCTTGGGGAGGAGGCAGCCATTTTGCTCCTGTGTCCAGATGTTTCTCTTCCCTCAGGCTGTTGGCCAAGTGGCTGGACTCTGAGCCTCATCTGTGTCTGCCTTGTTGGGTTGCAGAACTTATGGGAAAGATGGGCCCCATATTACAGATACTCCTCATTTGATGATTATAATTGAGCCCAAAATTTATGTTCCTAAGTGAGAAATTTATTAAGTGGGTTTTGCCCCCTTTTACGACCATTCTTACCACAATTGTTAAGTTAATAACACAGTTATTAAATGAGTCTGGCTTCCCCATTGACTTTGTTTCGCAAAAGGTCGCAAAAGGGGACCACATGACCCTGGGACTCTGCAACCGTCATAAATATGAGGCAGTTGCCAAGCGTCCTAATGTAAATCACATGAGCCATGAAGATGCTGAAACGGTCATAAGTGTGAAAAATGGTCATATCTCCTTTTTTCAGTACCGTAACTTTGAAAGGTCAATAAATGAACTGTTGTAAGTCGAGGACTACCTGTATAGTGGACGCTTTTTGGGAGAGGAGTGAAAAGGGGGGGTCTTTCACCCCAATTCCTTTTGGGCTCCCCAGATGCCCTCGAGCTCCCATCTTTGACAGCCTAAAAAGGGGACAGTTTCCACCTGCAACACAAGAGTCACATTCAGCCTTGGGCAGCTAATAATGTAACCCACCAAACTCTTAATATTATAATAAACAATGTAAAAAAATAATAGAAGGGTTTACTGACTATATTATCTAATTTATATGCAGCCCAAGAGAATCCCTTTTCACTCAGTGCTGCCCAGGGAAGCCAAAAGGTTGGACATGGCTGCTTTAAAGCATTTGGTGAGAATTCAATCCGTATTTCAGCATCTTCTACCAATTCAAAGGTTTTAGAAACGTATTTATTCATTAGACTCCTCTGACTGACCAGCTCTGTCTTGAAAATGCCACTAGAGCTTTTGAGCATTTTCATCCTCAGCGAAGATCAGTCGGAGTTTCTGACCTGCAACACAGAATTGTATGGCCGGGAGGGACCTCAGAGGTCTTCTAGTCCAACCTCTGTCTTAAGGCAGGAGAGCTTATAGCATCCTGGTCCAAAGGTTGTCCTGTCTGTTTTTGAAAACCTCCAGTGATGGAGCAGCCACAACTCCAAGAGGCAAACTATTCCTTTGAGTAAACGTTTTCACTGTTAGAAATTTTCTCCTTACTTCTAGGTTGGATCTCTCTTTAAGAAGCTTCCACCCTTTTTTTTCTTTTGTCCTGCCCTCTGCAGCTTTGGAGAAGAAGCCGATCCCCTCTTCTTTGTGGCAGCCCCCCCCCTAAGTACTGGAAGGCAGTTATCATGCCTCCCCTCCTCCTCCTCTGCCAGAGGTTAGAAATCCCTCCCTCCTTCAGTCTCTTCACCATACAAGATTTGGCCTCCAGATCCTTTATGATCTTTTGTTGCTCTTCTCTGCACAGGCTCTTCCCTTTCTAGGGTCTCACTCTCAGCGTCCTTTTCGTATGGTGGACATTATCGCTTCTCCTGATCTTGATCTTCTCCCTCTGTTGATGCAGCCCAAGACTTCCTTGGCTTTTTTGGCAGCTCCCCCTGATCCCCGGCTGGGAGGGGCTGTGCGGGGTCTCCCCTCCCCCTCCGCTACGCCCCTCCCTCCCAGGCCCAGAGGATAGCGCCTGGACGTCTGCCTAGCAACAATGACGACACGGGGAGGCTGTTTTTCTACTGGTTGAGTTCGCCCAATCGCCAGCGGGCTGTACATTGCTGCGCTGTTCACCCCCCCACCCCAGCTGAAGAATACTAAGATCCCGAGACTGCGCAATGACTGACTGAGGCGAGACCACCGCACAACTGGTCAGTTTATTCTAGTCAACTGTTAACCATACATAGCAACAACGGGGAACTCCTTTTATACTCGCTGTCAACGTCTTAACCAATCAGAACTGTTAGAACTTTGCTGCCCTCCACTAGGGGGAGCAGACCGCGGGTAGAACTTAGTACACAACAGCAGCTCCTCTCGGTTTGCGCGAGGCTTCAGGAGAGGTTGAGGATCGGGGCCAGGATGGCTCTACGCTCTGCGCCCTTCCTGCTCCTGGTGTTGGTGGCGGTCGCCCTACGAGAGAGCTGCTTCGGTGAGTCCCTTTGGGGGCCTTGGGGGGAGTGTTCTCCCTTTTTATCTGCCAGGGAATCTCTCTCTCTCCTCCCCCCCAAAATATTTATTCCCAAAAGGAGAATCCTCTGGGATTAGGTCCCCCTCCAGGACAGCCCCTTTGGGAACAGGACAAGGGTGGACCCTCCAGATGTCAGTCAAGTCTACCTGGGCGCCCCCAAGCGCAGTTCTTTCCCTCCCCCAAAGTGGAGGTTGTCGGAAAGCGGCCTTTGCACGTAACCAGGTCAATTCCCAAACTTCCAGGCTGCCTCCGCCTGGGTGGTCTTTCCTGCCTTTGGCGAGGGGCTTTTTTGCTCTTTCTGGTGCTGGTGAGGACCGTCCCGTTTCTCCACTTGGTTCCACGGGGTATTTTCCACAGGGACGCAGTGCTATTGAGCGATTGGGGTAAAGCTGCCGATTGAATGGAGCAGGAGGATTGTCTACATTAGAGAAAGGCTCCTTTCCTCCTTGATTGTCACTTTCTCCTCCCTCCCCATCCCCACCCCCATCCTAAACCACAATATCCCCAGAATATCAAGATCAGGAGAAGCCATAATGTCGGTTTATATTGTACTAGCGAAGCCACCCTTGGAATCCTGGGTACAACTCTGGTGACCACGATACGAAAAAGGAGCTGAGATCCTAGAAAGTGGGCAGAGAAGAGCAAGAAAAGATGACAAAGGATCTGGAGGCCAAATCTTATATGGTGAAGAGAGTGAAGGAGGGAGGGGTCTCTAGCCTCTGGCAGAGAAGAATGGGGGGGGGCATGAAAATTGCCTTCCATACTTAGATATTTAGTACTTTTTTTCTAGGACAGGCAGGAGTTTTTCCACCCAAAATCTTCCTCCTTTCATTTCAGAAGCCCCCAGGAATGGGACAGTTTGCAGGATCCAAAATATTTAAAAGTTCCTATTATTCCTTAGTGATCAGATAGGGGTGTTCCTGGCTGTTCCTCAGAGAAAATGTCAGTGCAGCAGCTTTTCAGAAGGCATCAAAAAAGCTGTCAGGATCTTAAGGATTAAATCGGCTGGGTTGGAGGCGGAAGAAGAGAAGAAGCTCTGGATGGGCGACCATGAAATGAAATGAAAGGCTTGTTTGGACACAGACAGTCCTGACTTGAGGAGGATTCACGATTGTGAGGACACCCAACCTGTGTTAGATTCACACGTTTCTCCTCTCAGGCAGCCTTCAGACTTCCTCATTGCTCATTGCAAAGAAGCGGCTTCTGGATCACAGAGAATCCGATTCCCCCCTCCTTCCATTGGAGGAAAGCTCTGATCCCTTTGGATTCTGAAATCTCCCCAGAGCAGGAAATGGATCTGGGGCTCCGTCTCCCCCAAAGCTCTGAGAAACCCCTGGGATTGTGGGGAGGATCAAGAAAAAGGAGGCCGAGGCCTTTGCCTTGGGACTGGGAAGGACTGGGAAACCATACTGGAGGGAATGGGCAGTGGGGCTATTTCTTTCTCTGGGCTGTGCAGGTCCTGCCCTTTTCTGTGTAGACGTAGGTTCTGCCCAAATAAATTCTGTGAATGATGCTGAAAATGATCTTTAAAATCTTTGGTGCCCTGGAAGAATTTCTGATCTGAAGAGCTTTCACAATGGACACCCACAAGGGGCCTTGGAGATTTTCCAGCTTAATCTATTTCCCTGGAAGATTTTCTTTTCTTTTGTGGATTCTTTTAATCCACTTACAAACTGGTTTTTTTTTTCCCCTGTTCACTGGGCAGCCTTAGAATCTGTCCCGTGTTTGTATTTTGACGATTAAAACTAAACAGTGACTCCTGCTCAGATACCTGAACTCTGGGACCGGAGAGGGAATTTCCCAGCCTTTTGGGGGGGGGGGCTATGTGGCTTCATTGCTGCTCCTTTCCCCCACCCCCACCCTTTCCCTTCCCACATCTCCCAGGCAAGCAGTCTGGGTTTCCCCTAAGGATCCCATGGCCTCTGGTCTCACCCTGGTTCCCCCTTCCTTCCCCTCCCCCATTTTATAAAAACTGCAGCTATGAACCATCCATGTTGGCCCCCAGTGAAGTTAGAATGGGTTTTTTCCCCTGAGAATGGAGACTTGGAGGGACCAGGTGGGGTTTCCTGATGGTTTTGAGCTTCTGGGGTGGAATCCTCTCTTCTTCCTGTTATAAACAGTACAAGTTCACATATAGAACTACTGGAGACAGTAACTTGAAAGCAACTAAAGAATTTATTCACGTATTTGCAAACAAGGGTGGACAAACAAAATGTTTATTCACCTTTTTATTTATATATTTATAATATATATACATATATACATAATACAAATTATATATTTATAAATAAATATTTTGTATAGATTATTTATATCAACTTTTTATTCCCTTACACAAGCTCAACCTCCCCCCTCCCCTTGTTAAAAATACCTCCCTAATATGGTCTATATTTCCCTTCCCCTTCTAAGAAGCCCCCTCACCTATGTCGTCTCTTAACCACGACTAGCATTTGCTAGCATAGCATAAGCCTCATTTTTTTGTACTTCCTCTGCCTGTGAATTCAGCTGATATTTAGGTATTATCTGCCTACCTGTCAGAACAGCTCAGAAATTTCCATTTAGCAAATACGTTAAATATGTTTACCTTTTCTTTAGAAACAATAGCAACTCCATTTTTATAAATGACATTCCTGTGTGGCCACTGAAACTTCCTTGGGGCAGAGACTGAGCCATCCAGAAGAAGGTTGGACGGAGGCCTTGCTGGAAGTCGGGAGGGCACAATTGGAGGGGACCACAAAACTTTTGGGGATCCTGCTCTCTCTTTGCCCTTGCTTTCCCTTCCCTTCCTCTCTCTCCCCTAACCTCTCTGCCCTCCAAGTCTTCAGGCCCTCCAGAAGATGCCGCTTTGTCTCTCGGTCATTTCACCTTCCGCTCCTCTTCCATTATCTCCCCTTTCATTTCCTCCTTCCTCCTCTGCCCCCCAGGTTCCTCTTTTCCCTTCCAGACCTGAAAAGGGGGGCAGCTGTTCCCCATAGCACCAGGGTCCCCCAGCAGAAGCCCCCTAAGTCTGTCCTTCTGGGTTGCTTCCAGGTTTCTCCTCCCACTCCCTGAAGTATTTCTCCACCGCCATCTCAAAGCCCAGTCAGGGGCTGCCCCAGTATATCACTCTGGGGTTTGTGGACAGTCAGGTCTTCCTTCACTACGACTGCAAGAGCCGGAAGATGCAACCTCGAGTCTCCTGGATAGAGAAGGTGGGGAAAGAGGACCCCCAGTACTGGGACAGAAAGACCCACAGAGAACGTGGCCATGAGGAGGCCTTCAGAAATCACCTGGAGTTTCTGAGGACTCTCTACAATCAGAGCGAAGGTGAGTGATGGGTCGGGTTGCTCCTCCGGCCCCATATTCTCCTCTCCGTAAGTGACGTTTTGTGCCAATTGCAGTTAATAAAAGTTACAGATAGTAAATCTATCTGTCCGTATATTGATAGGATGTCGATATTGATATAAATTGAGTAAAAAGACAACGAAATCTCCCCCCCGCCCCTCAATGAAAGGGCTTTCATTGCGGGGGGAGGGTTTCTGACCTTGGTGGACCTCCTGTTGTGTGGGAGGAAGGATCAACCCCCGCTTCCTGCCTTTTCCTTGCCCCCCCTCCAGGCAGATCCCAGAGCTCTGCCAGTTCTGCCCCTGATCCTCCAGGGTCTCCCCAGAACCCTCCAGGGGAGCAGAGCTGGACCCAGAGGGCTCCCCCTGGTGGAGAAAGGAGGAAGGAGACCGGCCAGAGTGGAGGGGAGCCTCCTTTCCAGGCTCAACAGCCCCAAATGTCCCAACCTTTCCTCAAAGGGAGGCTGCTTCCACCCTCCCATTGCCTGAGTCGCCTCCTCTGGACCTTCTCCAGCTCCCTCCGGTCCTTTCGGAGGTCTGGTGACCCGAAACGTCTCACAATATTGTGTGCATGTGGTTGCTCTACCTTGATTTATGTCACAAGGCTTTGTGACAGCAGCCTCTCTGTGTTTTCAATACCATTTTAATGATCGCTGACATCCTGTTGGCCTTTTTAATTTTTTACATGAAGAGAAAAATGCATAGAAAGTAATAAAAACTAAAGGAGAGAAGGGAAATAAATCAAAATAAAATGAAAAAGTACAAGAAAAGAAAAGCGGTGGAAGAAAATTAGTAAAGAAAGAAGATATTAAAAAATGGCTTCTGATATTCTTCACGGCAGTTCTAAAGATAAACAGATTTCAGCCTCTCTAAAGCAGCCTTTCTTAACCTTTTGACCCTGGAGGAACCCTTGAACTATTATTATTCAGACCTCAGGAAACCCCTGAAGATCCAAGCTCAGAGAGAGGCCACGAGTCTTTCATGCCGAGACCTGTGGAGATGCATTAACACTGTTCCGACGCTAATAATGAAAAATGAAACTTTTCAGTGTGATCCCTCTGCTTATTTTTTGCTGCACACACAGCCAGTCGGTGCCAAACCTGAGATAAGAACACACAGATTCAACTGAAATAAGACAATTTCTGTCTTAGCTTTTGAGGCTTGAGCGATAAGACAGAGCTTGTTCTCATCTGTCAGAAGTCAAAAAGTGCAGCCCAATCAGTGGTGGGTTCCTCCCGGTTTGGCCCGGTTCTCCCGAGCTGGTAGCGGTGATGATATGACATCACCGAACCGGTTCTGCCCCCCGCCCCTGCGCCCACCCCCCCACCCCCCCACCCCCCCACCCCCGAGTTATTCTTACCTTTTATTTGGCCCCACCCCCAATCTATGGCTGCTTCCTGAGTCCCAGCTGATGGCTAGAGGGAAAAAACCTGTTTAAACTCTTGCCGCGGGGCTTCAAAGGGCCGCCCTACAGCTGATCAGTGTTAAAAGAAAACAAATGAGTAGACCGGTGCCTGCAAAAATAAATGGGTAGACCAGTGCCTGCAAAAAATAAATGGGTAGCTCGGTACAGCTCTGCAAGCAGTTAAAAGCCTGGTAGACCAGTACCTCTGCTAAATCCTAAATAATTGTCACATGACCATCAAGCCACACCCACAAAATAAGCCACACCCACAGGACCGGTAGTAAAAATTTTAGAACCCACCCCTGAGCCCAATGTTCAGGGCTGAGCAGAAGATGCAGAGAAAGAGAACCTGTCATTCATGGGTGTGGAAAGGGAGGGAAAACACTGGTGAATTTAGTTTTGCAAGTGGTTTTCCATTAGATTTGAGACTTCCTGGCCTCCTTCCTCCCTCTCAAGCCCAAACAGGAGTAGAAACATTTCAGGATTTCCTTTTGGTTTCTTCAAACATTCCGTTTTCTTTGAAATCCAAGAATTTGGATTTCATGAAGTTGAAACATCTTCTCCAGGGCCTTCCAGAGCCTGTGAACTTCAAACTCATTTCAAAGGTCAATAATCCTTTGAGTGTCCAGATCAGACTGGGCCTCTTGCTCCTGTTGCTAAGGATTCCTTCGTGGCCCTTCAAGGCTTCATTCCCACATTGGACTAAACCATCGTTTGTTTCTGGTTAGCCCAAGGCGGGAACCATTCCTTTTGACCTGGTGATATTTCTGAATGTAGATCAAGATTTATGTTCACAGGGATCCCTGCATACTTCTTTGCAGATCAACCGGATCCTCTTTGTGGCCACGAGGTTCTCAATCCCTTTTTGGAAATGCAGATTCAGGCAACTTTTCCAATGGTGGGATTAAAAATTTTTTACTACCGGTTCTGTGGGCATGGCTTGGTGGGCGTGGCTTGGTGGGAGGTCATGTGACTGAGTGGGAGGCACTTTGCTGTGAGTGGCATCAAGTTGGCCACACCCACTCAATCACATGACCGCCCCCCCCCCATACACACCAAGCCACACACATCAAGCAACGCCCACAGAACCGGCAGAAAAGTTCAGCCACCTCTTCTAGCTGGCTGCTTCTCTCCTCCTTCTCGGCCTCATACACATAAAACAAACAGGCACACATCTCACGGTGCCGGAGGGACTCCCCCATGCGCCGTCTCCTCGCAGAAAGTCCCAGCGCCGTGAGATGTGCGCACGCTCTGTGTATATGCCCGAGAAGGAGGAGAAGACTTGGCCGAACTTTTCTGCCTCCCTTCGCAGCAGAGCTGCTGGGGAGGCAGTTCCTGCAGCCTGTTCCTGTCCCTTTATGGTCCCAACCTCCCCTCCGCATTGAAGTACCTTAAAGGGACAGACTGCGGTGACTGCCTTCCAAGCAGCTCCAAGCCTCCACTGCGAAGGGAGGCAGAAAAGTTCTACTCCCTGAGTCTCGCCGTTCTCCTCACCCCCCCCTTCAAGCGGCAGCAGGCTCTGTGGGACAACAGGGCCTCTCGCATTGTACACTTGCTACCTCTGCTTATCTGCTTGCAAGCGGCGATCTTCTCTGCTTCTCTCAGGACGTAGGTGAGGGCAGCATGCATCGCTTCTCAGGGCCAAGCGGCGAAGCCTCTGTCACGCCACTCCCCCAGCTCAAGGGGGGGGCGCAGCAAGCTCCGGGGATGGTGGGGGGCTAGGGTGACTCTCAGGCTTACCGGTAAGCAGGCAGATCAGACTGCTCAGTTGTGGGGGGGTGCAGGCACCGGATGGGAAGGCAGTTTAGGAAGGTAAGCCACAGAACAGAGATTGTGCGAATGCGCAAGTGAGGATCCAGTGTGCTACATAGGTGAGGAGTGACTGGACGGAATGACTGGCGGGACTGGGCCAACCAGAGGTGGTATTTACTGGTTTTCCGAACCAGGTCAAATTTCCGCTACCGATTCTCCTGAAATGTCCAAACCGGCTGAATACCACTGTCAGCCTCCGCCTTTATATTACTTGCTTGCTCGGCTGCCATTGTAACGGGGGGAGGGGGAGCTGTCTGGATATTTGGGAGGGGGGAATTAAGCTGGTGGAGTAAATTGGAGAAAGTTTTCCTCAGCGTTTCTCAGCAGCTGATAACGAGTCAAGGTCAACCGTCGTGGCATACCAGGAGGATGGAGCCATCGGAAGCTGCACCCCACATGATCCCTTGGGGGAATGTGGATTGGATAATCCTGACTGGACCATTGGGGGGAGGGTCTTAAGGATGCTTTCTATACAGTATGTGATTTTCTCGCCTATTGCCTCAGACCTTGCTTTTCTTTGGTTGCATTCAGTTCAAACCACCATCTTGTCTCTATTTCAGATTTTCACACATTTCAGTTGATGTCTGGCTGTGAGCTCCGGGGGGACGGGAGCAAAGGAGGGTTTGAGCAGTATGGCTACGACGGGAGGACCTTCGTCACCTTCGACAAGGAGACCCTCACCTGGGTGGCTCCCGACCCCCAAGCCCAGATCACCAAGAGAAAATGGGATGCTATTCCAGGATGGAATCAGGGAAGGAAGGCCTACCTGGAGGGGGAATGCATTGAGTGGCTGCGGAGGTACCTGTCTTATGGGAAGGAAACCCTGCTGAGGACAGGTGAGCATCTGGATCCAGACGTTCGTCCTTTATGACCAGATTTGTTTGACACAGAGACTGGTTGCCCATGAGGGAATCCTTCTCCCCTTCCAGCCGCTCTCCAAAACACGGGAAGCCCTATTTGGTTCCCATTGCCAGGCTGCCATTCAATGAACCAGGAAATGCAGCCTCTGCCTGGCGGCTGTCTATGTGGATCAGGCAGCAAAAGCACTTGGGGGTGTCCTGTTCACTGCCCATGAAGAGGCAACAGGATCACTTGGGGCTATTCCACCGTTAGTCAAACTGTAGCCAAGTGTGAGGGGCTCCCTTAATTCCCTCCCATTATCTCTCCTTCTCCCCCACATCCCAAAGGGGGCTCCCTCCCTGCCTTGCATCTGATGGTGTACCTCCCACCCGCACCACTAGGGGGCTCCATCTCTACCATTAATAGGACATTATCAGTGCCCTCACTTGGGCAAAAAAAGGCCAAGGTTGAGGGGTTCTTTCCTTCCCAGGGGAAACCCCCCCTCCCAAAGTTTCTGTGGATCTTTCTCTTAAACTTCAAACAGGTTCCCACAATTCTGACTTAGTGAACCTTTCCTCAAAGCAAACCCCCTTCCCACCTTCAGGAACACCCTCTCACCGCACAGGGGTGCTCACATTATAAACCTTTCCTGTGATTTGTTATTAATTTACCATCTAGACCAGCCCTCTCTTCCCCAGGTCTATCCCTTCCCCTCTGGGGTCCTTCATCCCTCCAGGATAAAATGGATGAGATTAGGATCAATGGGGGAATCCCTCCCTCCCCCACACACACAATTGCCAACAGCCTCTCCTGGCCCAGGGAGGACCCTTTCTCTCTTCCATCGGCATCACCTCTCTCTGTTCCCCTCCTTTTGGGAGACAAAAATCTATTTTACAAATTGATCAATGTGAGATTTCAAAAGCTCTCAGCCCCTTGCTTTGATTCTGGCTCTCCTCCTCCTAAACTGTGGTTGTGTCCCTTGGAAAGAGGCCGGGAGCAACCTCAGATTCAGGGGAGAAGAAGAGAATGCAAAATGTAGGGAGAAACTTCTATGTTTTTGTTAGGGAATTCGCAGAGCAACCCTTGAGTAGCAAGGGTGTGAGCATAAAAGTGATTGAGAGTAGTTACGAATAAACACAGCCAACACACAGATACACTGAGTTGTGTTTACTTTCAGGAAATAGTAAGGCACAGTCCAATAAACAGTCCAGGTCATACACAGATAAAGCAGTAGATAGTAAAACAATAGTCCAGGGATAATCCAATAACAAAGTCTTCTTACCAGTCATCGTAGTCATACACAATAAACAGTTCTTACAGTTGCAAACAGTAGCAAACACAGCAAAGAGCAGTAAAGATCAGCAAAGAGAAACAAACCAGGTTTCTAGCTCCCTCTTAAGGACATTGGCTACAGAGCTAACCAATCAGGACACAGTATGATGCAGTCGTAAAGCTATATTGAGGGTTTATATATTGCCAACCCAACAAGTTAGGTAAAATCATTTCCTAACAGTTTTGTTGTTGCTTTGAAAGGGAACTTAAAAGACCATCTGCTCTATCCCTCCCCTGAAGGGAGCAGCCCAAGATCAATCAGAGTTCAAAGCAGTCAGAGAGGAACTTTGTTGGACCCTCAATTTGCTGCCGGAGGTTTTTCAGGCTGAGTCCCTGGGAAGGACTCAAAATCAGGAGTCCTTGTGGTTGAGCATTTTCCAGATTTGGAGCATTTCTAAAACTCTTGGAGACGTTGCCGGTGTGGAGTGGGAAATCCCTGCCTTAAACCTAAGCAGTGGGAGATTTTTCTGCCCCTCCAAGTTTCTCACCCACCTTCCAGGCTCTTGAGGGGCTCAGATTTGATTCTGGTATATATGCAGATCCCCCAGTGGTGACAGTGATCAGAAGGACAGAGGCCAAGGATGGGATGGAGACGCACATCTGCCGCATGGATAGCTTCTACCCCAGGGATATCGATGCCTCCTGGACAAGGGACGGAGAGGTGTGGCTGCAGGACACCCTCCATGGATCTGTGGTCCCCAATGCGGATGGGACCTACCACTACTGGCTCAGCATCCAGATCGATCCCAAAGAGAAAGGCCGCTATCGGTGCCACGTGGAGCATGACGGCCTGCAGGAGCCTCTGGACGTGGCCATAAAGGGTGAGAGGCTGCAGGGAGGGAAAGGCTGGGCTCTTGGGCAAGCTGGAGGGTGGTGGGGGAGAAATCTGACCACAGATGTGTCCAGATGTGACCAAACCTGAGCTTTGATCTATTGGTTTCTCCCATGTTTGAATTTGGTGCACCTACCTACAGGGACCTTACATGGAATTGGCTTCAGGTGATTTAAGGGAAGCACCAGAATCCCATCCCAAGAGTTGGCCGATCCCTATGAAATGCCCTTAGATCCTCTTAGCTTCTGCCCCTGCCCTGTTTCCTGCCTCCAGCCATGGAGCAACAGTTATGCTGAACACCCCAAAAAAGAGTTTATTTTCTTGAGAATTCCCGAAGTACAAAAGTCAGGAGGAGTCTCGTCGTCCCTTTTCTTAAGGACAAATTTCATTAAAATCCTTGAACTGCAGCTGACTTCAGGAGATGCAGAGTGGCTGGACTGATGCCTCCGTAGTCAGAAAAGGGACTAGTGAAAAAAAAAATTCCTTTGGGTTTTTAAAAATCAAGCATCAATCAATCAGTGCTGTGGCTGCTATTCAGCGAGAGCCCTGAGTTTTGTGCAACAGAAATGGAAAGTTCCCTTCCTCAAACCTGCCCCCCTGGAGCCCCCACCAAATCTGTTTCTGTCATTTGAGGGACCTCCAGAAATTAGAAATCATCATATTCCATTTTTCAACCTGAAATTCTGGAAGTAAAAATACCATTTATTCCATTTCTGGACTGACCACAACTCCCCACCTCCCATGCAGAAATCCGGGGAGGAAGTGGCATGCTATAAATTAGACGTTATAAATTAGACATTAGTCATTCCTGCCCCCATATACGGCCCCCTCAAATGCTACCATGAAGGCTCCAGATCAGCAGGATTTTGTGTTTCTTATTTGTAGTTGATCAGAATCAAATAGAAAATAGATCAAGGGATCTTTAAAAGATGACAAGGTCATTTGGATGTTCCATGGTATTAAAGTTTTATGGTAAATCGGGCTCATAAAAGCTCCAATGGAGTCAGTCAAAGGCCTCTTCCGCTAATCGAAGAAGGCCAAATGGCCGGACAGTGAAAGGGGATCCAGAGCTGGCTCGAAAATTTTCCTCCAGGAGCCTCCATTGATGGGTCCTCATCAGGTTGAAGATATCAAGTTGATGCCAGGAAAAATTCTTCAATATTCCCTTTAGAGACTTGGAGGAATCGAGAGAACAAATAGCTATCCAATTTGAAGAGGATGTAAAACTGGCCGAGTGAGCTAATATCCTCAAAGAAGGAAGTGAAATTCAGAACGGGCTGAGAGGGAGAGAATGAAATGGCAAGAAGGACTCAAAAGAAAACAATGTCCAGGAAGGATGAGACTCTCAAATGAGCTACTAAAGACACAATCACATCTGGCTGAATACTTTAATGGAACCTGTACAAGGAGATGATAAGACTAGATGACCTCTTCGTCTTCCTCATCTTCGGCGGCGGCGGTGCCTTTTGAAGCTCCGCCAGCCCCGCCGCTTGTAGAGCCGCTTCGCGACTAAGAAGCGGCTCAAAAACTTCAAAATCCTTAGGATTTTTGAAGAGAGATCGCAGGGCACAGGTTGAGCCCCTGCAACCCCCCCAGGGAATAGTTTCTGGGGAGGGAACAGGAGTGGCTCCCGTTTAACCTGCTGGAACTCCGGGCGGCGTGGGACAAGTCTGCTTTTGCAGAACAAGCCGGCTACAGGAAACTTCAAACTGAAAGGAAAGGAATCAGCCTTAATAAGCAGCATATTTTTACTTGAACCCTGAAACTCGGAATCGCAAGTATTAGAGTTTTCTTGGCTTTCTAATCTGAGTGAAAAAATGCGGATGAGTGAAAGTGAACTGTAAAAACATGGCGCTTAGCCTCAGAGTTAACGAGCTGGCGAGTGTGGATTGCTGAACTCATCTTGCTTTGTCACAAAGTTTCTAAACTGTTAAACTGCTTCGCTTGTAACAAGAGAAATAAGAGAGAAATTTCTCCTTTTTTAATATTGGACTTTGCTTTACTTTAGTTTTTATTTGATTAAATCTGGGGGACTTTTTCAGAAGTCTTTGTGGAGGTGGGAGAGGAAGAAGAACTTCCCTTTTTAGTAAAACCAGCCTACGTGGCAGGATGGCCTCAAAGAAGCAGGAAGCGAAGGCAACAGGAGGTGGATCTCCCACACATAAAACACAGCCTCCCCCTGCACAACAGACACAGACTCAGAAAAAAGATTTTGATGTGGGAGATTTAAAAGAATTCATTTCTAAAATTTTGGATGATAAATTTCAAAAATCTCAACAGGAGATAGATGACAAACTTCAAAAGTCACATCAGGAATTTATGCAGGAAATTAATGAAGTTAAAGATATGGTGAAACAGAATCAAAACAAGGTGACCAAAAAAATATCAGAAGTGGCGTCTGGCCTGGCAGAATTTATTATTAAAGTTGATTCTAAAGTTGAAGAATTTAAATCAGAAGTTAATGTTAAGATGAAAGATAATGATTATAAAATTGCTAATGTTGACAATAAAATGCAGAGAGTTGAAGACGAAATTGTGATGGTACAATTCAGGGCAATGGAGTTTGCAATACGGCTTCGAGGAATCCGAGAAGAGGATAGACAGGATTTGAGACAGGTTTGTTCTGAGGCTCTGGCTAAGATTTTAAAACTTAATTCTGATGTGGTTTTTCACAAAATAGATAAAATTTACAGAGTGAATTGTTGGGTGGCCAGACAAAGACAATTGCCCAGAGATGTGGTCATATATTTTACAGACAGAGAAATAAGAAATGACATCCTGCAAAAATCCTTTTACACCTCTGTGCAAGTGGGGGGCTCACAAATTGGAGTTTTTAAAGAATTACCTCCTAAAATGTTGAAAACTAGAAAAGACTTTGGCTTTCTTGTTAAAGAATTGCGAAATCAACAGATACCATTTCGGTGGGACGCCCCAGTTGGTATAATTTTGAGATACAAGGGAGAAAGATATCGTTTGAATACCGTGGAGAAGGCAGAGCACTTCTACACTACTACTCTTAAGGAAAGAACACCATCCCCACAAACATCTACAGCTTTGGAGATTAAGGAGAGTGATGAGAAGCAACCTCAACGAGAATTGCAAGAACAGTCTAAGCAGGAACCAGAGGAAATGCAAGGCGCAGAAGGAGGTTTTCTGGATGAGCCTCTGCTGGAATCTTCTCCAATCTTGGACCCGGTTCGGATGATCGAAGTTAAGGATCAACGTATAACTCGAGCTCAATCTAAGTTACTTAAACAAAAGCAACAACAACAACAGGAAAGACAAGACAAGAAGGGAGCTAAGACTACTATACAAGAGACTGGAGCCATGGGGGGAGCGACTCCGAAGATTTTGGATGATATTCGGTTATTCTGCTCTTTGCTCCAGAAAGATGAAGATGACGCTTAAGTGTTTATCTTGGAATGTGAATGGGTTGAATTCAGCACAGAAAAGGAAGAAATTATTTATATATTTGAAACAATTTAATAATGATATAATTTGTCTACAAGAAACGCATATTACAGTTCAAGATCAAAAATACTTGATAAACTCCAAACTAGGAATACACTTTATATCTTCAATGTTGCAAAAAAAGAATGGTGTGGTTATCTATGTAAATAAGAAATTTACGGCTAAAGTTATAGAAACAGATGAAGATGGTAGGTTTGTAGCAATTGAATTACTTACAACATATGGCCAAATTCTTTTGATAGGAATTTATGCTCCCAACCAACAACAGGATTATTTCTATAAAATGTTACATACTAAAATACTACAATGGGACTATAGATCTATTTTAATCATGGGAGACTGGAATGGAGTAATAGACTCTAAATTAGACAAAAGGAGTTCAGCGAAATCTAGGATTAGGTTACCTCAGACCTTTTTTGATATGAAAGAAGATTTGGAACTAAAAGATATTTGGAGAATACATAACCCAAAAGAACTGGACTATACTTTTTTTTCAGATAGACATAGATCCTTCTCTAGGATTGATTTCATTTTGTTGTCAGATGATTTACTTGTCAAAACAAAAAGAACAAAGATTTTTCCAAGAACTTTGACTGACCATAGCCCAGTATGGATAGAAATTGAGATGAATAAGATTGAGAGACGTTCTTGGAGATTAAATGAGAACTTGTTCAGATATGAAAAAAACATAACAGAACTTAAAAAGCACTTGAAAGATTTTTGGAAATAAATTTGAATAAAGGTACCCCAATAGAAATTGTGTGGGATGCAAGTAAAGCTTATATGAGAGGGGTGCTTATCTACATGAACTCTAAACATAGAATGATTCGACAAAAGAAAAGAACTGAATTGGAAATAGAAATAAAGAATAAAGAACAGTTACTTATTAAAAATCCAAAGATGAAAGAATATGTGGTGCTATAAAACTTTTGAAAGATCAATTTCAAATGCTTATGGCGGAACAAGTTGCAACAAACATACAATATGCGAAGCACAATACATTTTGTAACGCTAATAAACCGGGCAGATGGTTGGCTTACACATTGAGGAAAAAACAGAGTATACGGACTATTGATAGTATTGATATTGGAGGGAAAGAAATTTTTCAACAAAAAATTAATTAAAGAAGCTTTTGTGGACTATTATACCAAACTATATGCCAAAGAGGAGGTGCAGAATGGACTTATAGAAAAATATTTAAACGATAAAAGAGTTACAAAAATTACTGATCAACAAAAGGAAAGAATGAATTATCCTATAACAGAGGAGGAGATAATAGTAGCAATTAAACAGTTAAAAACAGCCAAAGCTCCTGGCACGGATGGTTTGACTGCAGTGTATTACAAAACTTTGCAAGCTGAAATGGTGGAACAACTTAGAGATTTATTTTGCAACATTCAGCAAGGGGGTAAAATACCCCCATCATGGACAACAGCTTACATATCTTTGATACCAAAAGAACAAATCGGTCCTAAAAAACCAGAGAACTATAGACCAATATCTCTTTTGAATACAGATTATAAAATCTATGCGAAAGTATTAGCCAACAGGTTGATGCCAGTAATCCAAAAGGTGATTCATGATGATCAAGCGGGATTTATCGAGGGCAGATACATGAAGGATAATGCAAGGCAAGTAATAGATTTATTGGAATATCTTGAGAAGAATAAACAGATTCCTGCAGTGCTGGTCTTTTTGGATGCAGAGAAGGCCTTTGATAGAGTGGATTGGAATTTTGTACTAAAGACTTTTAAAAAGATGGACTTTGGGGATCAATTTATACAGGCGATTTCAGCAATTTACCAAGAGCAAAAGGCACAGATCATTATTAATGGAAGTTTGATGACAGAGTTCAAAATTGAAAAAGGAACAAGACAGGGATGTCCGCTGTCCCCACTTTTATTTATTTTAACACTAGAAGTCTTGCTAAATACAATACGGGACTCTAATATCCTGAAAGGTATAAAGATTAGGCAAGAGGATTACAGAATAAAGGCATTTGCAGATGATCTGGTTGTTACCCTATCACAGCCAATGGAATCAATAATCCTGATGAAGGACATTATACAAGACTATGGTAAAGTTTCAGGTTTTAGACTGAATCCAAAAAAGACTAAAATGATAGCTAAAAACATGACACAAGATCGTAAACATGAGCTTGAAAGGAGGGCAGGTTTTGAGATTGTACCAAAGGTAAAATATCTAGGAGTTCAGGTTGCAGAATCAAACATGAAATTGTTTCAAAATAATTATGAGGTGTTGTGGCGAGAGGTGCAGAAAGACATGGAGACTTGGAAAAAACTGCAGCTGTCTCTACTTGGAAGAATAGCAGCAGTTAAGATGAACATTTTGCCAAGATTTCTTTTTTTGTTTCAAATGATTCCGGTGCTTAAAAGTGATAAACAATTGAAAGTCTGGCAAACTGGAGTGAATAAGTTCGTCTGGAACGAGAAAAAGCCGAGAGTGAAATTGAAAATTATGCAAGATGTTCCAGAAAGAGGAGGTCTTAAACTTCCAAACCTACAGTTATATTATGATGCAGCAGCTTTAACTTTAACAAGTGATTGGTTTGGAAGGAAAAAGGCTGGAATATTGAATGCAGAAAGTTTTGATCTTGAATTTGGATGGCATGCCTACTTATTTTATGATGACAAAGTTGATAAAGTATTTAAAAGCCATATACTTAGAGACTCTTTGATGAGAGTTTGGAAGAAGCACCGATTCAAATGGGATTATAAAATACCGCTATGGCTGGATCTTGGTCATATTTTGTGGAATACAAATATAATGTCACTCGGGGGGGTTTTATACAAAGAGGTTCTTTTTACAGATGCGGGCAGATGGCAGCTGAAGACATTGCAGACACTGTTAGACGAAGGGATTAATCTAACTTGGTTACAATATAATCAATTACAATTGAGATGGAAAGAGGACCAAAAAACTGGTATTATGTTGCACGAGGAAGAATTGGTTAGACATATAAAAGAGAAAGGTCCAATGCATATCAAAAGGCTTTATAATGTTTTGTTAGAAAGGGATTCAGAAACTGAATTAGTTAAAGATTGTATGATTAAGTGGGCACAAAATTTTGAAGAACCAGTGATGTTGGAAACATGGGAAAAAATCTGGGTTCAGAATGTTAAATTTACTCAGTCGCAGAATTTGAGGGAAAATTTCTATAAAATGTTTTATAGATGGCATTTAGATCCCAAAAAGTTGTCATGTATGTACCCTAATGTTCAGCCAAAATGTTGGAGATGTGAATGTTTGGATGCTACGTATTATCATGTTTGGTGGACCTATAGGAAAGTTAAGGCTTTTTGGATAAAAATCTGGTGGGTCATGCAGAATGTTTTGAAGAAAAAAATTCAATTCTCTCCACAATTGTTTTTATTGGGTATAGTTAAGGGTTTTACATTGGGTGAAACAAAACTGATATTGTATATGATAACAGCAGCAAGATTGTTGATAGGTAAATATTGGAAAAATGAAGCTTTGCCCACTATTGAGGAATGGACTTTGAAGATGGCCAGTTTTGCAGAGATGGTGAAGATTTCAGCATACTTAAAAGATTGTTCACAAGAGACTTATGAATGGGAATGGAAAAAGTGGATAGAATATGTTCAGAACAAATATCAAACTAGAAAATATCAAATAGCTTTTATTTGAAAATAATATATTAGAAATATTTTAATGTAATGAGGGTAAATAGAAAAATTATAAAGGGGAGGGCGGGGTTCAAGTTTTTATACAAGTTTTATATTAAGGGTTTTTTTTTATTTTTTTTACCAGATATGAGTATAATATAGGGAAGTCTGGGGGGAGGGGAGGGTTAGGGAGGGTTAGGGAGGTTGGGAAGTTTGGGGTGGGTGGTGGGGGGGGAAAAAGGGGTGAAAATGTAATTGTAAAACTTTTGCAATAAAAAAAAAAAGACTAGATGACCTCTTAAATTCCTTCTTCCTAACTCTGTATTTCTAAATGTGACATTCTTCACTTAAGAAGCAAACATAAAAAATGCAAGTAGGGGTCCCAACCTGTGGGCCACAGTTTCACTTACCTTTGCTACCGGTTCGCTCGCACATGCGCAGATCATATTTGATGATGTCCGGGTGGGTGGGCGGAGCCTCCCACCACTACTGCTACCTGTTCACCCGAACCGGTAGCAACCCACCACTGCTTCTTTCCCCCCTCCCCCCAGTCTGAGCCTCCATCCCCAAAAGATTGGGGAACTCTGCTCTAAACGATGGCTAGCAAATGTCTTCATGCTACGGTTAGAGGGACACGAAGAGGAGCCCCTTAAACTTTTTAATTTTCGGAATTCCCAATCCTTTGGTTTGATTAGGTCTCTCTCCCCTGACTGGGATGATTGTTAGGGGTTCTCCTTCAATTATCCTCTCTTTCCCCCAATTCTGTTCCAGAATCCAACCTGGGCCTCATCATCGGCTGCATTGTGGCTGCTCTTGCCCTGGTGTGTGTGATTGTTGGGACTTTGATATTCTTCAGTAAGTATCTTCTTCTGGGTGATGGAAGGAAGATGGGAAGATTCCTGTCTCATCTCTCCTTTGGGGAGCTTCTGGGCTTCCTTCTTCCCTCTTTTCCCTGCCCTCTTGGGGAGCATCTGAGATCTCGGCCATTTGCTGGGACTCCAGTCTCGATGCAGCTGAATCTGAGATCCTGTCTTCTTCTGAGTTGGGAAGAGGCATCCCAGTTCTGTCCCTTTCAAAGGCTTTGGTCAAAGAGCAGCAGAGAAGGATTTCCATGAAAATCCTCCTCCCCTCCCAGTTGCTTCTGCTGCTTCTCCCAATTCCCCTCCATCCCTCTCAGAGGCAAATCAGGTGGTGTGTTTGTAGTCTGAAGATCTTCCTGTGTCTCTTAATAGGAGCAGCCTGGAGTGGTTGTGGCTAAACAAGTGTGAAAACCTCTTCTGGGGCTCTTCCCTCTACACAGGGGGGAAATTTGATGATCTCTGGTGGATTCTTTTGAGTTTTCACTGATTTTTCTTTTTGCAGAGAAACATCAAAATAGACGCAGAGCAGCATCAAGTGAGTGATTTGTCCTTTTTACACGGTAGCTCCAAGTCAGAGCGAGAATCAGAGGCAACTTCAGTTGAGGTGTGTGTGCGTGTGTGTGTGTGCAAACGCAAAAGAAACTCCTGAAGAGTTGTGCTAACTTCTTCTCCCTCTCAAGATTTACGCTGTGGAAGGAGAGCCCCTTTTCATTTCAGCCAGGCTGTTCCTGGGAGTGGAGACCCCAAGGAGAAACATCTGGGACAAGGAACCCTCAAGAAGGTGAGAAGACCCTGCTGGGTGGAAGATCCCTCTGATTGAGAAAATGCTCTGTTTTCCAAGAAGGTGGAAAGGAGATGCCTGGCCATCACCTGATCAGCGGGAGGCATTTTGTTGTGGTCCACCAGCGGCCTGCACGGATTGTTGCTGATCCTGACGACGAGGAGGCTGGTGCGGTGCTGTGGCAGCAGCCTGTGCAGCCGGCGCTCGAGTCGGACAGTGAGGAGGCTGAAGAAGATGTGGTGCCAGAGGCGGGGATTCAGCCAGGGCCTTCAGAACCTCCAAAGGCTCCTTTAAGTGAAGAGGATGAAGAGGAGGAGCCTCTTCTCAATGCACGGGCACACAGAGCTGCCAAAAGGCAGGAGTGGTTCCTCAGGAGGAGGTCTCCTCAATAGTAAGGCTTGGGGCTAATTGGCCACCCCCTTAGCCTATTTAAGAAAGAACGCCGCTTGCAACAAGCTGTAGAGAACAACTTTGGTTCAATCTCTTTCGTGTCTGCAAAACTGCTTCTGGACTTTCTGCCAACTCTCGTTAAGACTGTGATTTCCTTATCTCAGAACTCTGGTAGGCTGTTAAGACAGTTCATTAACACCCTTTGAATGATAAAGACTAAGTTATTTTGAGTAAATAAGCTTTGTATAGAGTTTGTGTGTGTTGCGTTCTTTGGGGTCCGTAGCTGGGGCAGAACACATTTTGAGTAGAAAGTAGGTTTGGTAGATGCCATCTGGATCTCCTCTTGCTCTGCCACCACAAGGCTTTCCAACTATGAAGTGATTGGAAAAAGAGACTTTGGAGCCATCTGTAGCTTATGCTCCTTCTGTGTCTGGTTCTGGTGAAACCAGAATCTATTTGGGTAGTTTGGGACAATTTTGTACGGAACCCAAGGAGCAACCATTCAGATCTGCTCAAAGAGACAAGAGACCTGCGGAAGTCAGGAGGTGATGACAGATTTTGTCTTCCCAGGAGATGTGGGATGAATTTAGTCTTGGGCCTCCTGAGCATTTTAACGGGATATGCTGACTTTTTATATCCACTGTAATCTGGTTCCCACATTGACTTTCCTTGTTGGAAGTCCCCTGGGAGGGTCACATGACCTCAGGGATGCTCCAAAGGTCACAAGTGCAGGGACCAGTTCCTTTTTTCAGCAGTGCTGCAACTTAGAACGGTCTTTAATTCAAGGACTACTTGTAACCGCAGGGAAATTCAGGCAATGTTCAATTTACCTTCACTCATTTGGCGACTGTTCCAGATTATGGCAGCACTGAAAACTCTGACTGGTCCTCGCACTTACAACCATCACAGTGTCCCCACTGTCACATCATTGTGGTTCAGGTGCTTGGCAACCGTGATCACTTATAATGGACTCATCCTGCTGTTACACAACTGCTGTTTGTGACTTTCCCTTCCAGCTTCTGACAAGCAAAGTCAATGGGGAAGCTGGCAGAGAAAGTCATAGTCATGTGATCTCTTGCTTAACGACCAGGGATTCACCTCATGAGCTCACATGACGTTTCACTTAATCACCAGACTGCTTAATGACAAATTTTCCAGTCTCTAGGGTTAAACATGGAGGACGATGTGCAGGAAGGGTTCGGGATGCAAGCAAAGCTTTTAGGAGAGGATAGTTTAACAATTAAGCTTCCACAGAGGCCATTATCTATGAAAATAGATAATTAAATAGCTAACACACGAAGTGTTATAAGAGAAATGCAAATCAAGATGAATTATGCGGGGAAAAAAGAAATCTGGAATTTGCAAATACACTGAGAAAATGGTTGGCATATAAATTGGGCAGAGAAAAATAAAATAAAACCAGTCAAAAAGAGAACAGAAGAGAGACCCAATTGGTCATTGCCTAGCAACAGAGTAAACATTCCGATGAGTGACAGTTGGATGCAGCCTATAATAAGAGGTTGGGCTGGCTTCCTTCTCTTTGCTGGAAACAGCATTTTGCTCTGTTGTGTCTGAATTTCACTCCTGAATCTCGGCCCTTTGGAGCTGCTGAGAACCTCGAAGTGGAGCTTGGACCAACTTTAGAGGATTCTTGGAAGCTTCTCTTTGAAAAACATATTTTGCAGGCAAAGCTTCGCTTTGGTTGAGCTTCCTGGGGACATTTCTGTTACCTGAGAAGGAAACCTGATATTCTCTTACGGGACTAAAATTAAATACAGGCAGCACTTTGCCTGGGATTTTAGGCTGCATTATTAGCATTTTAAAAGGTGACATTTGCACTTTTAACATAGCAGGCTGGGTCTCTTTTTTTTTTAACTTTAAGGAAGTGTGTTTTTCTCTCCTTGGCCAAGGCTGTTTCTTTGGATACGTTTCTTTTTCAGTAACTGCACAACAGAAAGTGTCTCCTGGAAGGCCTTGGATACACTTCCAAGTATTAAGCAAGACACAAATTTATCTAGAGAACATTGGGTACCCCATACGTTTCCCACTTGTGGAATGCCACCTAAAACCATTCATTTCTGTTATTCAAACTTTCCATCTAATCCATCTCTTGTATTGTTTGATCTCTTGCTTTCTGACATATCAGATATACCAAAGGTTTGTATTTGTTTCTGGTCCCTATGTAAAGACTTGGCACACACGCCATATACTTCTTTTAACTATACCCAGTTTGGTGGATTCAAGACACACAAGGACCAACAACAACCTAAGTCTCTAGACAACACACAAACACAGTCCCATACTATTACTACTCACGCTTTCCCACAGCTACTCCCACCTGTATTATGCATTGGGAGTACCGTTAGGGAAAAACATCCCTTTCTAACTGCTTGACTTTTGCACCCCAAAAACCCCCACACCTCCTTCCCCCCCCCCTCAGTTGTTTCACAGCACAGCTTTCACTGGCAATTTTGCTGCACTGTCCCCGGGGAGAGGCCTTGAAGAGACAGGACGAAAGCAGCACAGCTGGTAGCAACTTTCAGGCAGATTGCTGTCTGTCTCACACCCCTTAATAAAGGCTTTTTTCCTTTGCCTGAATTTCTTGGCATTTCCTATTTCCAGGTGGGCAAAGAAGCCCCTTTGCAAAAGAAAAAGCGTCTCAAATTCAGAGTCAAGTTCTTATCCGCTCCAGGCCGAAGTCGGGGTGCCTGAGTTTGGAGGCCGCAGCAGTGCCTGCCTAAAGTGTCTCTCATTAACGGACGATGCAGAGTTACAAATGGGCTGCCTGCAGTCCCTAAAATGGTGGAAGGCTGCCTACAGTCTACTTAAAATGGCAGATGTCTGACCGCCAATGGGATCTGAACCAGTAGTAACGAATTTTACATTTCACCCCTGCAATATACCTTCTTGGCTATGAAAGCAATGCTGGTTCTTTGTTTATCACAAATTATCCCAAATAATAAAATTGTGTGTTCTTTTCAGCACAGTTTAATACAAACAATAACCTTGCAGCCGCAGCCTTTTACTTTTACAAACTTAATAAGAATTAGCCAAGAAACTTTTTCATATCAACAAATCCCAAAGTCAACGTATCATATTTCTCTACCTCAACCCCAAAATCCAGAAGCGGTTTCCAGCTACAAACAAAACTGGATGTATTCTTTTCTTTAATCAAAGCACTTAATCTGGCCATTCTCACTGCTGTCAACATGGATAACAATGGAGTTATCTTTGTTTTAAAAAGATCGGTGTTAAAAGAAAGGTATTTTTTCAAGTTCTTTGTCCATTACTCCTAAAAGAAAAGTTTCTGGTTTAATTTTTATATTCAGTTTGTGATTCTTGCGAATTAAAACATGAATCTTACCCCAATATTTTAAAAACGTTGTGCAATTTTTAATGAGTCGTTTTATTATTAATCGAGTAGAAGATTTTACGTGATCAGCAATGCAGCCAATTCCTTGAGATCCCCAAGTCTGTCCACAAAATGATATTTTAAGAGACTTCTGGGAGGATATCAAGGATGGCTACCACAGCAGAAAAGCCCCTTTTCCTGGACCTCTATATGCGACTCCTTAACAGCCAAGACCCTCCACATACCTCTTCTGCTAGAGCTGATGGGGTGGGCAGATGTAATCAGAAGAGAGGATCTCATTCCATGAAGGACTTCGGAGGTCAAAAACAGCCCCCTCTATTGGACCCGGAAGCAAACTGGCAATGAATGCATCTTATGGAGCAGAGGTGTAAGGGGTGCCATTCTTGGGGTGCATATAACTGCCCACACCACCCCATTTTGTAACATCCGAAACCTTCCAGATGCTCTTCAAGAGCAGCCCCATATAGAGTACATTAGAGTAGCGCATCCAGGATGGCTGCATACATTTGACTAATAAATCAATAAACTCTGGGCATCCCTAAGGAAGCAGTCTGGAGAGGCGGGGGAGGTGGTGGTGTGAGTATCTGGGTCGACCAGCAACGTGGAGAAAGAGGCCCCAGAACAATTGGGCAGGGCAGCTACCTCTCCTTCCTCTGATTTCCGCAGGCAAAGGCTGTCCTGGGCTGCTTCGGCCTGTCTCGTGTTTGGCTCCTTTTCAAAATCCTGGCTCAGGAAGCAGCCAAGCTTTTCAATTGCTAGGAATTCTGCAGACCCACAATTGCCAGAGTCACACAGCGGATTTAACTGGGTCAGTCATGCACCCGGGAGGTTCCTTTGCACAATCTCACTTTGGGTTAACGGCAACCACTTTGGTGAATTGTGTGTGGATCCCATTTGCAGGAGATGCTGCACCATAAACGGACCAGTCAGTTGAAACAGAGGAAGGTTACGCCTGCTGTGGACCCAGAGAGACAAGAGAGGATCTGAAGGGGAGGCTCATCCTGCAGACGGCCGGTTTCCAGGGACTCCCCAGGAATTGGAAGCTCCCTCTAATGGCCTCGGCCTTCTTCATCGGTAGAGATACAGACGGGTGAAAGGGAGGAGAAGGTCCCTCGGTTAGCCGGAGCCTCCATTGGGTTCTGGTTTCCCTGCAAGGCTGGCCAGGAAGTCAGGCTGGAACAGGGGAGGCAACTGTCAGCTGTTTATTTCTGCAGAAATGGAGAGCCTGACTCTTGGAATAGAGGTCCAAATCTAGCATGCTGTGTAAAATACGGCTCAGATATTCATACATAAAGTTTGTTATTTACAAGCCAATCAATGGGAATTCTTTCACAGGATTAGTATTCACATCTGGTCAATTACATCTGTCCTTTTGGGTACAAGATTACATGTGTAAAAACTTCCCATCCTGTCATTGTCAGGAATCGCCTGTCGCAGGTCTGTAGTTTGCCTGCCTGCCTGTCTCACAAAGAGAAAGGGAGTTTACATAATCCAGCAGCTAATTGGATCAGTTCCATCTTTCGCTGGCTTGTTTCTACGTAATTTGATTAATTTCTGTCTGGCTTGGTGCTTAAAACAGTATTTGAGACTTTTCTTCTGATGGGATGGTTTTCCCTTCCCCCCCACTTTGCTAATTGAGAGGAGAAACTGCAAAGCCTCAAGCCAGCAGGGGGCGCCATTCTCCACCTCATCCCTGTTTCCGGAAATTCTTAGGGCCTTGCTGAGACTCTGGGATCTGAAAGATTTTTCAAAGATTGATATTCTTTTGTGTTCTATATTTTATATTCTTGAACTATCAAGCTATCCCCTCCTCTTTTCCACAGACAGGGCCTAATTTCCACTCTGTACATGCTCAGTGGAAAGGTGACTGCAGAAGAAAGGAGATGATTCAAGCCCTGAAAAGACCATTGGAAGTTTCTCATATTTTGTTCATCATAGGAAATGTAAAATCAGCTGAATTTCGGGATCTTAGTAACAACTGTAATCGGAAGAGGGATTTATTATTTTAGTTCAAGGAGTCTCCAGAAGAACCGCCAAAGGAGAGAGCAGCCATCTAAGTTTATTGTGGGAAAAGAGAAGAGTTTGAAGCTTCCTAAAGATTCATGGCTTCACCAGAGAAGAAAAGGAAACAGGGAATTTATATACTGTATTTGATACCTTTGGCATTTTCCCATAGAAAGAAATATCTTCGCCTTGAAGATGCCGCAAAAAAGCCTTTGAGCATTTTTATCCAGAGCGAAGATCATTTGGAGTTTCTGACGTAAAACACGGAATCATAGGACTGGAAAGGACCCCAGAGGTCTCCTAGTCCAACCCTCAGATCCAGGCAGGAGACCTAATACCATCCAAGCCTAACTGTTCTCCAGTCTATTTTTGGAAACTTCCAGTGAGGGAGCACTCACAATTCCAAGATGTAATTTATTCCACTGATTAATTGTTCTCATTTAAAAAAAAAATTCTCCTTCTAGATTGGATCTCTGTTTAACAAGCTTCCAACCCAATGACTTCTTGTCCTGCCCTCTGGGGCTTTGGAGAAGAGGTCAATCCCTTCTTCTCTGGGATAGTCCCTCAAGTGCTGGAAGACAGTTATCCTGATACCCCACTGCCCAGTTCTTCTGTTCCATAGGCTGGGCATTTCTTTCTCTCTCTCTCAATGGTTCATTTAATCTTCCTTGATCACCTTTGTTGCTCCTCTCTGCCCTCTTTCCAGGGTCTCAGCATCTTTTTTGAACCGTGGAGACCAGAAGTGGATCCAGCATTTCAAGGGGGGCCTCACTAGGGCAGGATAAACCGGTATTATCATTTCTCGGGTTCTCTTGATGTTCTCCCTCTGTTGATGCAGCTCAGGACTGCACTGGCCTTTTTGATCCCCTCCCCCTCGCCTGCACCCCTCCCCCCAGGCTTAGGGAGCCCCCCTCTTTTCTGACTCCCTCAGTTCTGCCCCTCCCCCAAGAGGCGGAATGCCTGGAAGGGGATTTCCTGCTGGAACTTTCGCTTTCCTTTCCCCTCCTCTCTGGCCGGTTGCGCCTGGACATCTGCCTAGCAACAATGACGACACGGGGATATCTTTTTTCTACTGGTTGAGCCTGCCCAATCACCGGCTTGCTCTGGGTTGTTCCTTGTCGGTGACCCGGGGCGCGTCTTTCTCTGCCTGCGACTTCAGAAGCCCTGAGCGGAGGCTGAGGATGGCGGCCAGGATGGCTCTGCGCTTCCTGTCTCTTCTGCTGGTGGGGGTCGTTCTTCGGGAGAGCTGCTTCGGTGAGTCCCTTTGGGGGCGTCTGGGGTTCCGGCCCCTTTTTCTACTGTTGGGAATCCATCCAGGGAATCTCTCTCTCCCCTCCAAAAGTTTCTTCCCAGAAACAGAATCCTGATTTGGTCCTCTTTCTAGTCCGATCTCCCTCTGGCCACTCTCAGAAGGGACCCCAAAGCGTGGATGGGACTCTGCTGCCTATCCTTACCCTCCTAGAGCCCCCCCTGGGAGCAGGACAAGAGTGGCCCCTCCAGATCTCAGTCCAGTCTACCTGAGTTTCCCTCCCCCCAGCGCAGTTCTTTCCCAATTTCAAAGTGGAGGTTGTGGGAAAGCGGCGTTTCCATGGGATCAGGACAATTCATGAACCTCCTGGCTGCCTTCGCCCAACCCCTCCGCCTGGGTGGCCTCTCCTGCCTTTTGGGGGGCTTGGTGGCTCTAGGAAGCCTTGGGGTGTTCCTAGTTGTTTGCTCTGAGAAACGACCGTTTGAAGGGAGCAGCATTTCCGAAGGCATTAAAAAAGCTGTCAGGATCTTAACGATGAAAAAGGCTGGGTTGGAGGCAGAAGAAGAGAAGAACCTCTGGAGGGAGACCATGAATTGAATCGCTTGCTTGGACACAGACAGGCCCAAACTCACCAGCCGTTCCTGACTGGAGGCACTTTCACCATTGTGAGGATGCCAAACCTATGCACACCTGTGTTATAGTCACACCTGTCATTTCTGACATGAAGAGGATTCGTGGCTGTGAGGACTCCCAACCTGTGTTACATTCACACATTTCTCCTCTCAGGCAGACTTCAGACTTCCTCATTGCTCAGCCCCACAAGGGAAAGAAGCAAGTTCTGGGTCACGGAGAGTCCGATTCCCCCTCCTTCTCTTAGAGAAAAGCTCTGATCCCTTTGGATTCTGAAATCTCCCCAGAGCAGGAAGTGGATCTGGGCCTCCCTCTCCCCAAAAGCTCTGAGAAGCCCCTGGGATTGTGGGAGGAGCAGGAAGAAGGAGGCCCAGGCCTTTCATTTCCGTGGTGTCTAAGTTCCTGGAGGCTGTATGGGTCTGGATGGGTAGAAACAGGCTCAGACTCAACCCCTCCAAGACTGAGTGGCTGTGGATACCAGCATCGCCTGATCTAGCTACCCCATTACTTTTGATGGGAGGGGAGCTACTTACTCCCTCTGAAAAGGCTCTCAATCTTGGCGTCCTCCTTGATCCATGGCTGTCCTTGGTGGACCATCTATCGGCCGCGACAAGGGGGGCCTTTGCACAGGTTCGCCTAGTGCGCCAGTTGCGGCCTTTCCTAGACAGGGATGCCCTCCGTACAGTCACTCAAGCTCTCATTGTCTCTCGGTTGGATTACTGCAATGCCCTCTACATGAGGCTGCCCTTGTGGCGGCTGCGTGGGTTGTTACGGGAGCTTCCCGTTACTCTCGTGCAACATCTCTCCTGCGTGAGCTGCACTGGCTGCCGGTGGCCTTCCGGATCAGCTTCAAGGTGCTGGTATTGACCTATAAAGCCCTACATGGCATGGGCCCGGGGTACTTGCAGGACCTCCTCCTACCTCCCTCCCACTGCCCTGTGCGTTCACACAGAGCTGCCCGCCTCCGGGTGCCGTCGGCCAGACAGTGTTGGCTGGCGGCTCCCAGGATGAGGGCGTTCTCTGTGGCCGCACCGACCCTTTGGAATGGGTTACCCACCGAGCTCCGGACGGCTCCCGATCTCCGCCCTTTCCGTGCTGGCCTGAAGACATGGCTGTTCCAGCAAACTCCCTGATCATTCTACGAGGCTTTAAATCTGGGGATTTTAATTTTGGATTGGTTTTAAATTTTATTGTTATTGTTTTTTATTTATGTGAGCCGCCCCGAGTCCTTCGGGAGAAGGGCGGCATATAAATTTTAATAATAAATAAATAAATAAATAAATAAATTTGGACTGGGAAGGGCTGGGAAACCATATTGGAGGGAATGGGCAGTAGGACCACAGGTAGTCCTCGATTTACAATAATTCATTTAATGACCGTTCAAAGTTTCAATGTCATTGAAAACTTTTCACACTTATGACCATTTTAGCGTCCTCATGGTCACGTGACCGAGATTTGGATGCTTGGCAACTGGTTCATATTTATGACGGTTGCAGTGTCCCCGTATCACCTGATCCCCTTTTGCAATGTTCTGACAATCAAAGTCAATGGACAAGCCAGATTCACTTAATCAGGTTATTAATTTAACAACTGCAATGATTCATTTAACAACTGTGGCAAGAAAAGTTGTAAATGGAGCAAAAAACTCACATAACAAATGTCTCACTTAGCAACAAAAAATGTGGGCTCAATTATGGTCATAAGTCAAGGACTACCTGTATTTATTTCTCTGGACTTTGGAGGTTCTGCCCTTTTATATGCAGACCCAGGTTCTGCCCAAATAAGTCCCATGAACGATCCTGAAAATGATCTTCAAAATCTTTGGTGCCCTGAAATAATTTCTGATCTGAAGAGCTTTCAGAATGGACACAAACAAGGGGCCTTGGAGATTTTCCAGTTTCATCTTATTTTCTTTTAATTCTTTTAATCCACAAATAAACTGTTGTTTTTCTGTTCATTGGGCAGCCTTAGAGTCTCTTCCGTGTTTGTATTTTGACGATAAAAACTAAACAGTGACTTAATGTGATTTTTTTTGGGTCATTGTTAGTAAAGTTTAGCATAGTTTTCTGTCTTGTGAATTGAGCCTGTCCTCCAAAGAAGGGCTGAAAAAACTTTGTTGCTCCTCATTCCGGAGTTTGCATGATAGAAACTGACATAATTTTGTATCTTTATCTTGGATTCCCCAGAGGGGCTTTAAAGATGACAGGACCCTCCAGACAGAGACTGAATTTAGGGAGAGGATCCCAGCTGAGCCCCCCACCCCCAAATATGGGCGATGGCAGCAGAAGCTCCCAACATCCTCCTTGGGGGCAGGGGGTGGGGCCAGGATGGAGGGGCCAATGGTTTTCTGGGGGTGAGGAGAATTCTGGGAGTTGAAGTCCAAGTGTCGGAGTCTGAGAAACTCTTAATTTAGGCCTTTACGTTAAGAGTAACACTGATCATGTGAAGAGTTGGGTAGCCAGGATCTCAATCCCCTCCAAGGTGGCTGAGGGGCATTTCTGCCTTTCTTTGTGCTGACCAAGTGCAGGATCAGCCCCAGAGGAGGAGAAGGGTCAGAGCAGCTTCTGGGGAAAGTGAAGGGGGAGATTCAGGGGAAATCTGGTGCATTGCAAAGGTCTTTGAAGGAGAGTTTGAGGGCCCTAATTGGGTTGCTGAAAGGAAGGAATCTTGGTTTAATCAGACTGAGATTTTCTGTGGAAGGAGGAGGAGCCCCTCTGAGTCCTGGGTTCAAAAGCCGATTCTTGCTCAGATGGCTGAACTCTGGGAGGGGAGGGGGGATTTTCCAGCCAGGAAGGGGGGGGGGGGAACAGGGATGAGGAGGAAGATCTGGGGGACTAAGTCACTTCATTGATGCTCCCTTCCCTCCCCCCTTTGCCCTTCCCCATTTGGGTTTCCCCCAAAGGATCCCATGGCCTCTGGTCTCCCCCGGATTCCCCCTCCCCCATTTTATAAAATCCCTCCTCAATTCTGCACCTATTAACAGTCCAGGTTGGCCTTCAGTGAAGTCAGGATGGGGTTTTTTTCCCCTGTGAATGGAAAGGAGGGGGGACCAGGGGGGGTTTCCTGCTGCTTTTGAGCTTCTGGGAGGGTGGAATCCCCCCTTTTACCTGTGCAGCCATTGCAGCTTCCTTGGGGCAGAGGCTGAGCCACCCAGAAGGGGGTTTGAGGGAGGCCTTGATGGAAGGGGGGAGGGCACAATTGGGGCAGGTAAAGTTTGGGGGACCCTCCCCTCCCCTCCTCTCTCACCCCACCCACCTTCCCTTCCCTCCAACCCTTCAGTCCCTCCAGAAGCTCCTTTTTTTCCCTCTCAGTCACTCCCTCATTTCCACCATCTCCCCCTTCCTTCCCCCCTTCCTCCTCTGCCCCCCAACTCTCCTCCTCCTCCTCCTCCTCCTCTTCCTTCTTCCTCCCCAGAGCCTCAGATGGGAGCCTCCATGGGATCAGGGTCCTTGGCTGAAGCCCCCTAACTTCTCCCCTCTGGCTCCCTTCCAGGCGCCTCCTCCCACTCCATGAAGTATTTCTCCACCGCCATCTCGGACCCCAGTCAGGGGCAGCCCCACTATGTCACTCTGGGGTATGTGGACGGTCAGGTCTTTGTTCACTACGACAGCCACAGCCGGAGGATGAAGCCTCGAGTCTCCTGGATGGAGGAGGTGGGGAAGGAGGATCCCAAATACTGGGACAGAAACACCCAGAGAGAACGTGCCCAAGAGGTGGTGTTCAGAGAAAACCTGGAGATTGCAAGGAATCGTTACAATCAGAGTGAAGGTGAGTGATGGGCCGGGGGGCTCCTCCAGCCCCATAATCCCCTCCTCAGGAACCAGAGGGGGGAGAAAGCAAAAGTTCAAAGCGAAAGGCGGCCTCCACATCTTTTAAAAAGTCTTTTTTATATGTTTATTCTTTTTTTTAATAATATAAGATTGTCCTTCCCTCCATAACTGACGTTTTCTGCCAACTGCAGTTAATAAAAAGATGTTTAGAGAATATTGATATGGATAAGGATATAAACTGAGGTAAAAAGAGACTGAAATCTCCCCTCCGCCCATGAAAGATGGAGGATCTGGCCTTGGTGGATCTCCTGCTGTGGGGGAGGAAGGGAATCACAGATCCCCCCCCCAAAAAAACCAGGCAGGTGGATCCTAATTAGATCTTGGGGGAAGCAGATCCTCGTCCTTCTGTCTGTTTCCACCCCAGAGAAATGAGGGATCGAGTGCAGATCCACCTGGGGAGACTAGATCCCTTTCCTTCTCCCCCTGTTTGGAGGGGCGAGTGGGGCCCAAATGCCAGGAGCTTCTTCTCACCCTCCAGTTGGAAGGAGAGGCCGGGAGGACCAAATGGGGGGCTGGGGGCTTTTGTGGGGGGGGATCTCAGGGCCAGGATCCTCCCAATCTTCATGGGGAAGAGACGGAAAAGAAAGAAACCTCCATTTGGGGCCCTTCCAGAGTCTCTCGGAGCCTTCATGGCTTCCCATCCTTGGTCCCTCAGGCTGAACTCCTGCACGGCCCTCTTGGTGGGGCTGCCCTGGAGGGGGGGAGACTCTTTCTTCAGCAGCCCCCCCTTCTGCCATCTTTGGGGGACAAGATTCACCTGCAAGGAACCTTATTTGGGGAGGGTCTGCAAGGAAATGTGTGTGTAAAGAGAGGCTGCTTTTGGCTGAGGAAAAGCTTCTCCACAAACAGGAGCCATTTTCCCTCCTTTCATCCCAAGGAGCTGCAGCCCCCCCAATTCTTCCACCCTTTCCTTGCCCCTCCCCCTCTACCGGTGACCCCCCCAGAGCTCTGCCAGTTCTGCCCCTGATCCCCCAGGATCTCCCCAGATCCCTCCAGGCCCCCTGCTGGCCTCTCAGGGGAGCAGAGCTGGACCCAGAGGGCTCCCCCTGGTGGAGGAAGGGGGAAGGAGACCGGCCAGAGTGGAGGGGAGCCTCCTTTCCAGGCTCAACAGCCCCAAATGTCCCAACCTTTCCTCAAAGGGAGGCTGCTTCCTCCCTCCCATCGCCTGAGTCACCTCCTCTGGACCTTCTCGGGCTCCCTCCTCTCCTTTCGGAGGTCTGGTGACCAGAAATATTCCAGATGTGGCTGCACCCTTGATTTTTTTTGTTTAATTTGATTTATATGCCGCCCTTCTCCGGAGACTCAGGGCAGCTTACAATGCATTAAGCAATAGCCTTCATACTTTTGTATATTTATACAAAGTCAGCTTATTGCCCCCACAAACTGGGTCCTCAATTTACCTACCTTAGAAAGGATGGAAGGCTGAGTCAACCTTGAGCCTGGTGAGATTCGCACTTACAGTAATTGCAGACAGCTGGTGTTAATCACAATGCTATCAGTCTGCTGAGCCACCAGGCCCGTTTGCTCTAAGGCTTTGTGATATTAGCCTGTGTTTTCAATGCCATTTTAATGATCGCTGACATCCTGTTGGTCTTTTTAATTTTTTAATATAATTTGTATTAAACCTTTTAAACAAAAGATAAAAACTAAAAGAAGGTAACAGAAAGAAAAGTGATAAAAAAATCAAAGAAAAATAAAAAAAAGTACAAGAAAAGAAAACAATTGAAGAAAATAAAGAAAAAAGACATAAAGAAGTGGCTTCTGATATTCTTCACAGCAGTTCTAAATATTACTACATTTTAGCCCCTCTAAAGCAGCTTTTCTTAATCTTTTGGCCCTGAAGGAACCCTTGAACTATTTTTCAGACCTCAGGAAACCCCTGAAGATCCAGGCTCAGAGAAAGGCTGAAATTGTTTCATGCATAGACTTTTTTTTTTTTTTTTTAATTTGATTTATATGCCGCCCTTCTCCGGAGACTCAGGGCGGCTTACAATGCGTTAAGCAATAGCCTTCATTCTTTTGTATATTTTATACAAAGTCAGCTTATTGCCCCCACAAACTGGGTCCTCATTTCACCTACCTTAGAAAGGATGGAAGGCTGAGTCAACCTTGAGCCTTGGAGAGATTCGAACCAGCAGAAATTGCAGGCAGCTGTGTTAATAACAGGGTGCACTAAACCACTGTACTATCAAGGCACCTTTGAGATGCATTAATAGTGTTCTTACACGAACAATAAAAAAAATGAAACTTGCCTTTTCAATGTGATCCCTGTGCTTTCTTTTTACTGCACAAATATTCAGTTCTGTGCCAAACTTGAAATAAGAACACATTTCATCTTCAAGTGAAATAAGACAATTTCTGTCTTGGCTTTTGATGCTTCTGAAGTACGACAGAGCTTGTTCCCAGAAGTTGAAAACTGCTGCCACATGTTCAGGGCCTTCCTATGAATGGCAGGAGATTAATCTTGGGCAGAAATCCAGAACTATTTTTCCCACGGGGAGATCAGGGAATCTCCTCTCGAGAGCAGGATCAGATTGCAGCTCACGAGGTTCTTCCTCTTCCTCCAAAGGGAAGTTTTCTGGCTGAGCAGAAGATGCAGAGAAAGGATCCTTCACCCGTCATTCCTGGGTGTGGAAAGGGAGGGAAAGGACTGGTCAGTTTAGTTCAGCTGTACTTACAGGAGGTTTTCCATTAGATTTGAGAATTCCTGGCATCCTTCCTCCCTCTCAAGCCCAGACAGGAGTAGAAACATTTCAAGATTTCCTTTTGGTTTTTTCAAACGTTCAGTTTTCGTTTAAATCCAAGAATCTGTTCACTCGAAGTTGAAATATCTTCTCCAGGGCCTTGTAGAGACTGTGAACTTCAAACTTCATTTCAAAGGTCAATAACCCTTTGGGTCTCCAGATGAGACTGAGCCACTTGCTGCTGTTGCTAAGGAAAATATTCCTTTGTGGCCCTTCGAGGCTTCATTCCCACATTGCACTAAACCATGGTTTGTTTCTGGTTAGCCCAAAGTGGGAACCAGCCTTTGTGACTTGGTGCTATTTGTGAAGGTAGACCAAGATTTATGCTCACAGAGATCCCTGCAAGCTTTTGTGTAGATTAACCAGATCCTCTTTGAGGCCATGAGATTCTCAGTCCCTTTTTGCAGCCGCAGATTCAGGCAACTGTTCCCTCTCTGGGATCCCTTCCTTCCCTCCCAGAGAAAACAGCAAAAAAAAAGATGGAAGGATCTCCGTCCCTCTGTTTCTTTTACCAGTCCTTTTTTCGGTCTCCCTTGGGTTCCTCTGTTGGCTTTTCCAGATTCCCTTTTTCTGGGGAGATTCAGGGACTCCATCCTGGAGGTGGAAGCAAAATGTAGGGACGCAGGGAGAGGGAGGGGAGAAGGGCAGTTAGTGATGGAGGCTTTCTTTTCCTTGAATGCTAGAGAGGAAACAGTCCCTGTGTCAAAGTCCCTGTAGGGAAGGGGAGTAGCTCTGTCTATCTTCGGGACTCCTGAAACCATCCTCCTGACTGTCTTTTAGGCCTGCACACATTGCAGCTGATGTATGGCTGTGAGCTCCAGAGAGATGGGAGCAAAGGAGGATTTCGTCAGTATGGCTATGAAGGGAGGACCTTCATCGCCTTCGACAAGGAGATCCTCACCTGGGTGGCTCCTGAACCCCAAGCCCAGATCACCCAGAGGAAATGGGATGCTCTCCCAGGAATGAATCAGGGACAGAAAGCCTACCTGGAGGAAATCTGCATTGAGTGGCTGGAGAAGTACTTGTCCTACGGGAAGGAGACATTGCTGAGGACAGGTGAGCATCTGAATGCAGACTGGACTTTCCTCCTTTATGGCTGGATCTCTTGTACACATTCAGCCCCTTTGGCCCCCGGTCTGGAGCTTGTTTGCCCTGGTGGGAATCCTCCCCCTTTCAGCCTCTCTCCAAGACATAGGAAGCCCTCTTTGGTTCCCATTGCCAGGCAGCCATTCAATGGACCAGGAAATGCAGCCTCTCCCTGGCAGGTGTCTGGGTGGATCAGGCAGGAAAATCACTTAAGGGTGCCCTGTTCACACCCACAATGAGGCAACCATTTGGGGCTATTCAATGAAACCCCCATTAGCCAAACTGTAGTTGGGAGTGGTGGGCACCCTTAATTTCCCCCCATTAACTCTGCTTCTCCTCACATCCCATAGGCGGCTCCCTCCCTGCCTTGCACCTGATGATGCACCTCCCACCCCCACCACTAGAGGGCTCCACTTCTACCATTATTAAGACATCAGTGCCCCCACTTGGGCTAAGAAGGCCATGGATGAAGGGTTCTTTTCTTTCCAGGGCAGTGGTGGGGGAGCAAAGTTTCTGTCAACCTTTCTCTTAAACTTCAAACGGGTTCCCACAATTCTCAGTGATCTTTCTCAAAACAACCCTCTCCCTACCTTCAGGAACACCCCCTCATGCCCCAGGGGAGCTCACATTATAATCATTTCCTAGAATTTTTAAAATTAATTTACTATGTAGACCACCCCCTCTCTCCTAGGTCTATCTCTTCCCCCCTGGGGTCCTTGATCCCTCCAGGATCAGATGGATGAGATTAGGATCAATGGAGGAATCCCCTCCCCCGATGATTGCCAACAGCCCCTCCCTGCCTGGGGAAGACCCTCTCCTTTTTCCATTGGCATCAATCTCTCTCTGCCCCCCCCCCCCTTTTCAGAGACAAAACCTCTTTTCCAAATTGATCAGTGTGAGATTCCCTTTGATCTCTCTTCCTCTTAAAATTGTGGTTGTGTCCCTTGGAAAGTTGTCTGGAGCAGCCTCAGATTCAGGGGAGCAGAAGAGGATGGAAAAAGTAGGGAGAATCTTCTGTGTTGCTGTTTTGAAAGGGAACTTAAGAGACCATCTCCACTATCCCTCCCCTGAAGGGAGCAGCCCAGGATCAGTCAGAGTTCAAAGCAGTCAGAGTGGAACTTTCTTGGACCTTTAATTTGCTGCTGGAGGTTTTTCAGGCTGAGTCCCTGGGAAGGACTCAAAATCAGGAGTTCTTGTGGTTGAGCATTTTCCAGATTTGGAGCATTTCCTAAATCTATTGGAGATGCTGCAGGTGTGGAATGTGGATTAAAACTAAGTGGTGGGAGATTTCCTGTCCCTCCAAGTTTCTCATCTACCTTCCAGGCTCTGGAGGGGCTCAGAGTTAATTCTGGGGGTGCCATTTCTGCAGAGACCCCAAAGGTGACGATGAGCAGCAGGACGGAGGCTGAGGATGGGATGGAGATGCACGTCTGCCGCCTGGATGGCTTCTACCCCAGGGACATCGATGCCTCCTGGAAGAGGGATGGGGAGGTTTGGCTACAGGACACCTTCCATGGGTCTCTGGCCCCCGATGCAGATGGGACCTACCACTACTGGCTCAGTGTCCGGATCGATCCCAAAGAGAGAGACCGCTATCACTGCCATGTGGATCACGATGGTCTGCAGGATCCTCTGGACGTGGCCCTGAAGGGTGAGAGGCTGCAGGGAGGGAAAGGCTGGGCTCTTTGGCAGACTGGAGGGTTGTGGGAGAGAAATCTGACCCCAGCTGTGTCCAGATGTGAGCAAAGCTAACCTCTGAGTCATTGATTTTTCCAGTGTTTGAGGTTGGTGAAGCTGCAGGGACCAGACCATAGAATTGGCTTCAGGTGATGGAAACTACAGAATCCCATCACAATATTGGATCGATCCTGATGAAATGCCCTTAGATCCTCTCTTAGGCTTCCCTGTTTCTTGCTGTCAGCAGAAAAGCAGCAGTTACGCTGAGCACCAGAAAGAGATTTGATTTTGTTTACAATTCCTAAGGTTCAAACATCAGGAGTCTCTGGTAGCCTTTTTCTGAAGGCAAATTTTGACTTAAAATTGATGAACTGCAGCTGCCTCCAGGAAATGCAGAGAGGCTGGACTGATGCATCAGGAGTCAGAAAAGAAGCTACCAAATCTGATTTTTTTCCCATCAGAGACTAACAGGGTTTCCTGCTTTAAAGGTCAAAAGGTCACCCTGTGTGGCTGCTCTAAGAAAGAAGTTGCACATTATTGTATGATATGATGTGTGAATTCCTGAGGCTCAGCATAAAACCCAAGGAAAAAATCCCTCTCTCAAGGGGTTCTGTATATGCTCATAAGAGAAAGAGCCCATGGACTTTTTAATTTTGGGTATTTCCAGCTTTCATTTCTGTAGGTCTCTTCTTCCCTGATTGGGAAGATTGTTTGGGGTTCTTCTTCAATGATCTGCTCTTTCTCCCAATTCAGAACCAACCAATTCAAAATCCAACCTGGGGCTCATCATTGGCTGTGTAATGGCTGTACTTGCCGTGATTGTGATTGTTGGGATTTTGGCTTTTATTTACTTTCGCAGTAAGTATTCTTTTTTGGATGATTGGGGGAAGATGGGGAGCTTCCTCCTAAGTCTCTCCCTTTGGGGAGATTCTTCTGGGCTTCCTTCTGTCCTGTTTTCCCAGCCCTCTTGGGGAGCATCTGAGATCTCAGCCTCTTGCTGGGACTCCAGTCTCGACTCAGACTGAATCTGAGATTCAGGCAGTCCTGTCTTCTCCTGACCTGGGAAGGGGCATCGCAGTTCCGTCCTTTTCAAAGGCTTTGTTCAAAGAGCAGCAGAGAAGGATTTCCATGAAAATCTTCCTCCCCTCCCAGTTGCTTCTGCTGCTTCCCCCAATTCCCCTCCATCCACCTCAGAGGCAGCAGCTCTCTCTTTTGGGCAAATCAGGAGATACATTTGTATTTTGAAGATCTTTCTGTCTTTGTTGATGGGACAAAGTGACTGTGAAGTATCTCCTGGGGTTCTTCCTCCTATGGAGGGAGAGTTTGGATGATCTCCGGTGGATTCTTTTGAGCTTTCACTGATTTTTATCCTTGCAGAGAGACGTCAAGATGGCTACAATGCAGCACCCAGTGAGTGTTTTGTCCTCTTTCCATGTAATCTCCAATTTAGAGCAGGAACCACAGAGTCAGTATTGGTTGAGAGGGATGTGTGTATGTATGTTTCTGTGTGCTATCTTCCTCTTCACCCTAAGAACCAGGCTGGGGAAGATGGGCTCCCTTTTCATTACAGCCAGATTGTTCTTGGAAGTGGAGTCTTCAGGGAGAAACATCTGGGAGAAGGAACCTTCAAGAAGATGAGAAGATCTGGCTGGTGGAAAGTCCCTCTGACTGAGAAATTGCTCTGTTTCCCAAGTAGGCAGAAACGAAAGGCCTGGCCAAAAAAGAATCAGAAGTTCCATAAAATTAGGGATGACAAGGGGCCATTTTGAGAGAAGAGGAGCTTTGTGGGATGCCAGCTGGATCTCCCCATGGCTCACTAAGCACAAACTGGTTACAAAAAGAAACTTTGGCTCCATCTGTAGCTTTTTAGGTCAGCTGTGCCTTCTGGTTTTGTGTGATATAAATATAAATTTTAAGAATTTATTATGCCTTTCTTATGGCTTTTAGCCAAAGCAGTTTGGTTCAAACTCTCTCCATGTTATTTGTGGGTCTTTTTTTTTCTTATAAAGTTTTTATTTTTATTTTTCATAAACACATTTACATGTACAGTCATTTCCATCATTTTTCATTCATCTTTTCTTTTGACTTTCATTTTTCATTTTTACTTTTACGGGGCTGCTCTTTTACCTCTTTTATTTGTGGGTCTTTGAAGGTGTGCGAGAGAGAAAGGGAGGGAGGGAGGGAGCTGGAGTCAGAAAGAGCTGAGCTGCCCCACCTATAAGCTTAGAGAGAGACCTCCTCACCCCCTTTTTCTTTCTTTCTTTTCCAGCAAGAGACAAAGGATCCAACAGTTCAGACCAAGGTGAGTCGGAGGGAGCTGCTGCTCCTGCTGCTGCATGAGCCATTCTGCCCCTTTGCAAGACTTTGGAGAGATGGATGCGGAAATGAAAAGAGGGAAAGGCTCCTATTTTTTTAAGCAGCCCCCCCCCCCCCAATTCATCCTCCCTATGTCAGCACTGACATAGAAAAGGGAGGAGAAGCCTGAACTTTTGCCTGCTAAATCCCTTTGAAGATTCGGTCTCCTCGGAGATGGGGAGGGGGGAGACATTCCTGTGATCTGACGAATAAGGAATCAGGAGAGTGACTTGGAAGATAGCCAATGAGAAGCAGAGAATTGGGGATCAGAAAGGGAGGGATTGGGGGGCAAAGGTCAGTACTGACCGCGAAGAGTCAGGATCAGGTTGCTGTGCTCGAATAAAGAGAAAATTTCCTTAAAGATCGGCAGTTTGGAAGTTCATTTATTTTGAGATAGCATCGAAACCTGACACCCTATGTGTCTGGTTCTGGTGGAATAATAAGAATAATTGCACCCACTTTGGCCTAGTGGTGAGGGCACCAGGCGAGACCATGAGTTCTGGTCCCGCCTTAGGCATGAAAGCCGGCCGGGTGTCACAAAATTCACTTTCCTTGCACTGGTTCATCCTGCAGAGGAGAAGGGAAACTCTCCCTGTTGGATTCAGGCAGAGGAGGCAGCCCAGAGTCTGCATGGTGGAGCCTTGACCCCCTTTGGAGGGAATTGCCCTCAATTCTTTGAAGCG
Organism: Pantherophis guttatus; assembly: GCF_059756535.1. Taxonomy (NCBI): domain Eukaryota; kingdom Metazoa; phylum Chordata; class Lepidosauria; order Squamata; family Colubridae; genus Pantherophis; species Pantherophis guttatus. The sequence goes on from NC_142064.1 coordinate 276,757,080, forward strand.
AAATAGGGAAACTTCCAGCAATGTCATGATCCCCAGAGACGCTTCTGCTGGCATAGCTGAGACCTGACTGATTGTGGAAGGGGGTGGGGGGAGATTCCCTCTTTCAGAGATGTGCCCAGCTGGGTTTAGGGTTTGGCCCCAACGAGATCCCAGCCAGGATTGGTGGGTTTACAGTGGTCATCTGAGAATCTCTTCTGGCACTCAGGATGCTCCCACCTCACGATTCTGGTTATGACTCCCTGTTTCTGACTCTGGGCTGACATGATGGGCTTGTTGCTACTGTACCAGCCTCCCTGCTGCATGGCCACCTCCCTGCCTCAGTTTCTGGGGGCCACCTCAGGATTGCCATGGACTTGCCCAGGATTCTGGTCCTGGGAGACTTCAATCTGCCATCCCTGGGTTTGGCCTCGGAAGCAGCCCAGGGGTTCATGGCCTCCATGGGGTCTGTGAGCCTCTCCCAGATCGTCCTGGGTCCGACTTGAGACAGCAGTCACACACTGGACGTGATCTTCTTGTTGGAGCAATGGCAACATAATCTGATGGGGGAATCTGGTTTTTATTGATTGTTTTAAATATTCTACATGCCATTTTATTGAATTTTACTGTGAGCTGCCTAGAGTCACCTTAATGAGATAGGTGGGATGGAAGTTTAATTACTAAATTAATAAAAAGCTTTATGTCCTCTGAGAAGTTTGTGAAGCTGAAGAGGTTTAATGGTGAAGAGAGAGAGGATCAGGACAAAGCTATTCCTGTCCCTGTCCCTGTCCCTGTCCCTGTCCCTGTCCCTATCCTATCCTATCCTATCCTATCCTATCCTATCCTATCCTATCCTATCCTATCCTATCCTATCCTATCCTATCCTCTCACTCTGTGTCTGTCTCTCCAATGCAGGGAGGAACCAGGCCATTTAGCAGCCTCCTCGCAGGTGAGTGGCCCCACTGGGGTCTGTGTGGGGAGGAGGGAGGCAGGGAAAGGAGGGCTTTGAGGTCCAAGGACCAACGGATGGTGAAGATGCTTTGGGAAATCCCTCTTCTCTCTCCTATTCATCTCAAAGGCTGGAAGGGAGGGAATTTGGGGGAGATCCAGAGGGGCTCTGGGAAGTGGGGGGCTCTGCCTGCCCCCAAACTCTTCTCCTGCAAGGCCAGACTGTGGCTCCTTTTGGGATCTGACTGTCTTGGATCAGGAGGCTCAGAGAGCTGCAGAGAGGAGATTTGTCAAGGAAGGACGTAGCAGCTGTCCAGCTGAAGTCAAAAGACACTGAGACAAACTTGTGGGTTAGATATATAAAAGTATTTAAGATTTATAGTTGCAGCAGACAAGATAGTCAGGAAGACAGGAACATCTTGAGGTAAATCAAAAGGCACACGGAACACACAGACGAAAAAGGCGGGAAAAAGGGAAACTCCCCCTTTATACCCACAGCAACCAATCACAGCGTGGATTGCCTCATGCAGAAGCCAGTTCAACCAATCAACTACTGCCCATTGCACACTTAACCTGTTCCAGCTCCTAAATTTAATATCCTAACAAGCCTGGGGGGTCCCCAGTGCAGGAGGGAAATAGGGGCAGATGAGGGGCTTCTTGTGGGTCTTGCAGTCATGGATGGAGAAGGGGCTTCTCTCCACTCCTTCCAGCCCTCTGGGGATCCCTCCCTCCAGATGCTGAAGGAAGACATAGGGGGAAGATAAGGATCCGTAGATCTCCGGGAGCAACACAGACTAGTATTGGATTCCTATATTTGAGGGGGGACATTGATTTTATGTAACTTGTGGGGCAGGTTCTCAGCTGTCTCAGAGCCAGTCCCAGCCCTGCCTCTCCCTTCTTTCTACCTTGGAATATCCCACCCAGCAGATCCCTCTCTTGAGGAAGCAGCAGTTCTCAGGAGTGGGATCAGATGGGCAGATTGGTGCTGATCCCTCAGCCTGGGTGGTGGGATTCTTCCTCTGGGCTCCCTCCCAGACTGACCCTGCCTGCTTCTTCCCTCTCTTTGCAGCACGAGTGGACAGTCCCAGCATGAGGAGAGACGAGAGAAGATGGGACCGACCTTCCCCTGAATTAGGCCGGACTCTCAGGCCCATCCTGCATGCTTGGAACCAGGATGCATTTGGGGTCTTTCACCATCGCTTTTATCATTGGATCAGTAACCTTTTGTATTAGGATTGAGGAACCGAGGAGAAAAGAACATCTTACGTGTTTATAATTGTGGAATCAAAAGGATTCAAACTGGAATTAGTAGATATTATTTTATTTTTTATTTATTTGTATCCTGCTGAAGGCATTGAAGATATCTAACACACCTTCTCCTCCTATTTCCCCCACAACAACCACCCTGGGAAGTGGGTTGGGGTCAGAGAGAATGACTGGCCCACCCAAGCCGTCTTTCGTGGCTAAGGCGGGATTTAAACTCACAGTCTCTTTCTAGCCTGGTAACCACTACAACAAATTGCCTTGTATAGCTTGTAAATAGCTTTGTAATATAGCTTGTAGCAACTATGTTGTTATTTTTGGTGACCTTTAATAGGCTTCTGCTGATTAACAGGTTTTAGAGAAGGGCCCATAGCCCATAGTTGGTAAAGTTCCTAATTAAAAACCTAAGGAAAAGTTTCACAATTAAGAACCAAAACACAAGTATTTAACAGTGGACTCAGAGATAACGATGGAAGCGGTTTGTGAGAAATAAGAAATTGGGTAGACTTTCTATGAATAAATTATAATAACAGACTGTTAACAGAGTGCTTTGAATTTTAACTTTGCTGTTGTTCAACTGTTAACTATTTTTCCTTTCACATATGTAATCTACGACAGGTCAGTTAGGCTGCAAATAGATCTACAAGATTATAAATTTTGGACCTCTTTTGCAAGGCGGGGAAGCTAATATTGTTGCAATAGATTTCTCAGTGTTCAACTGGGGGGGGGGCATAATATGTCTTCCTGTTTTTTCATTAATTTTTTTTCATGTTTTTGTTTAGTTTTGTTCTGTCTCTGTTCAATCCTTTTCTTTTGGATTTTAATCTTTTACACAAAATACAATAAAATAAAATGGTCAATTCTAAGAGAAATGGAACAGGAGATTCACAATTTGGCCTGGCTCCTTTCCCCCTAACTGTTGCACATACCATAAGAATACGAAAATAGTTTATGGAAAATAAATGGTTTTGCCTTCGTCTTACCTGAGTTGCTGCCTGTTATTGGAAGTTGGAAATAACAAGGATTTCCCCCTCCTGGCTGTTCAGGGACCCTGAGTTCCCTTTGAGTGGCAGGAAGGGGAGGAACCAAGGCAAAAACTGGGGGGCTCCTTGGGGAGGAGGCAGCCATTTTCCTCCTGTGTCCAGATGTTTCTCTTCCCTCAGGCTGTTGGCCAAGTGGCTGGTCTCTGAGCCTCATCTGTGTCTGCCTTGTTGGGTTGCAGAACTTATGGGAAAGATGTCCCCCATATTACAGATACTCCTCATTTGATGATTATAATTGAGCCCAAACTTTATGTTCCTAAGTGAGAAATTTATTAAGTGGGTTTTGCCCCATTTTACGACCATTCTTACCACAATTGTTAAGTTAATAACACAGTTATTAAGTGAGTCTGGAAGGGTAGAGGGCCTCTGGAATGAGCAGGGGGTTGGACTGGAAGACCTCCAAGGTCCCTTCCAACTCTCTTACTCCGTTATTCTATTTCTGCCATTTGTGGGACCATCCAGAAGTCGGATATCACCATATTCCATTTTTCATGCTGAAGTTCTGGAAGCACAAATTATAATTTTTGCTATTCCTGGACTGGCCAAAGAAAATGAAAGTGTATATATAAAAAAAAGGCTAGGTGATATGAACTATTTTACCTGAAATAATAAAATGCAAACACTCAAACTGAAAAAGAAAAGCATACAGATCTGCCCATTTCCACTCAGAGTCATGGCTTATTGGAGCAGCCTATAAAAACAACAAAAATGTTTTTGTTTTAACAATTTTTGTTTATATTATTGTGTTGGTGAAGCTTTTGTTTTGCAAGCTGCTATGAGTCACAAGGTGGCAAACGGCTGTTTTTGAGTCGAAAAGCCAAAGGTGAATTCAGTTGCCTTCATGCTGGGCTGGGGTGAGAAGGAGGCAGCGTCATGAGGACACGTCCTCTAACAACGGTTAGCCAGGCGCCTTCATGTTACCTTGAGAAGGACACAAAAATGAGCCCATGGAGTTTTTCATTTGGGGAAATTCCAGCTTTCACTTCTTTAGGTCTCTTCCCTGATTGGGAGGATTGTTTGGGGTTCTCCGTCAATGATCTGCTCTTTCTCTGTGGGAGCCCCTGCCCTTTGGAATGAACTGCCCCGGGACATACGCAAGATTTCCGCTGTGCTCTTAAGACCCTGCTCTTCCGACAGGCAGGGCTAGCTTCATAAATTGAGTTTTAAATTTGGAGTTCTTAAATTTTTGGGTTTTTTAGTTAATTGGTCTTAAATGTAATACTTTTAATAATTTTTAAATTTAAATTGTGATATTTGTATTGTGTTTTTACCTGGCTGTACACCGCCCCGAGTCCTTCGGGAGAGGGGCGGTATAGAAATAAAATTATCTATCTATCTATCTTTCTCCCAATTCGGAACCAACAGATTCAAAATCCAACCCGTGGCTCATCATCGGCTACGTTGCGGCTGCTCTTGTCCCGGTGGGTGTGATTGCTGGGATCCTCCTGGTATTCTTCAGTAAGTATCTTTTCAGGGGGGGGGTGATGGAAGGAAGATGGGGAGATTTCTCCCAAGTCTCTCCCTTTGGGAAACTTATTGGCTTCAGAAGTCCTGTTTTCCCAGCCCTCTTGGGGAGCATCTGAGATCTCAGGCTCACGCTGGGACTCCAGTCTCAATTCAGCTAAGTCTGAGACTCAGGCAGTCCTGTCTTCTTCTAAGCTGGGAAGAGGCATCCCAGTTCTGTCCCTCTTAAAGGGACAGAACTGATCAAAGAGCAGCAGAGAAGGATTTCCATGGAAACCTTCCTCCCCTCCCAGCTGCTGCTGCTGCTTCCCCCAATTCCCCTCCATCCATCTCAGAGGGAGCAGGTCTCTCTTGGGGCAAATCAGGAGATACATTTGTATTTTGAAGGTCTTTCTGTCTTTGTTCATGGGACAAAGTGACTGTGAAATATCTCCTGGGGTTCTTCCTCCTACGGAGGGAGAGTTTGGATGATCTCTGGTGGCTTCTTTTGAGCTTTCACTGATTTTTATCCTTGCAGAGAGACGTCAGGATGGCTACAAAGCAACGCCAAGTGAGTGACTTGTCCTCTTTACATGTAATCTCCGATTTAGAGCAGGGACCAGAGGCACCGTTAATTGAGAGGGGAGTGTGCATGTATGTTTGTGTGTGCTTTCTTCCTCTTCCTTCGAAGATCCAGGCTGGGGAAGATGGGCCCCCTTTTCATTACAGCTAGGCCAGGGGTGGGTTCCACTTACTTTCATTATTGTTTTGCATTGGGAGCACGTGCAGTCCTTCTGCGTGCATGCAGCGCTTCTGCGCATGCACTGAATGTCTGTGATGACGGGTGGGCAGAGCCTCCCACCGCCGCTACTACCGGTTCGCAAGATCTGGAGCGTTAGGAACCCACCACTGAGCTAGGATGTTAGTGGGAGTGGAGTCCTCCAGGAGAAACATCTGGGAGAAGGAACCTTCAAGACGATAAGAAGACCCGGCTGGTGGAAGGTCCCTCTGACTGAGAACATGCTCTGCTTCCCAAGTAGGCAGCAAGGGAAGGCTTGGCCAAAGGAGAGTCAGAAGCTCCATAAAATTAGGGGTCAAAGGGGGGCATTTTGAGAGAAAAGGAGCTTTGGGGGATGCCACCTGATCTCCTCTTGGTCTCCCATCACAAGGCTCACTAAGTACGAACTGGTAAGAAAAAGAAACTTTGGATCCATCTGCATCTTTTTAAGTCAGCCCTGCCTTCTGGCTTTGTGTGATCTACACATACATTTTAAGAATTCTTTCCGATGCCTTTTAGCCAAAGCTGTTTGATCCAAACTCTCTCCATGTGTTTCTGAGTCTTTGATTGTGTGCGAGAGAGAGAGAGGGAGGGAGGGAGGGAGGGAGGGAGCTGGAGCCAGAAAAAGCTGAGCTTCTCCACCTATAAGCCAAGAGAGCAACTTTCTCACCCTCTTTTTCTTTCTTTCTTTTCCAGCAAGTGACAAAGGATCCAACAGTTCAGGCCAGTGTAAGTCAGAGGGAGCTGCTCCTGCTCCTACATGAGCCATTCTCTCCCTTTGCAAGACTTTGGGTGGATGAGGGGATGAAAAGAGGGAGAGGCCCCCCTTTTTAAAGCCCCCCCCCAATTCATCCTCCCTGGGTTCTCTCTATGTCCAGTTCTAGTGAAATAATTAAAAGAGTCAGTTTGGTTTAGTGTTGAGGGCACCAAGTGAGTCTAACTGGGTTGACAGTGAGTTCTAGTCCTGCCATAGGCATGAAAGCTGGCCGGCTGTCACAAAATTCACTTTCCTTGCACTGGTTCATTCTGCAGAGGAGAAGGGAAACTCTCCCTGTTGGATTCAGGCAGAGGAGGCAGCCCAGGGTCTGCATGGTGGAGCCTTGGCTCCCATTGGAGGAAATTACATTGGAGGATTATAAATGCTTCTCTGAGTGAGGGTGTCTTTCCCGCCACCTTGAAAGAGGCGGTTGTGAAGCCCCTCCTCAAGAAGCCTTCCCTGGACCCGGCTATATTATCAAATTATCGTCCAGTCTCCAATCTTCGCTTTGTTGCGAAGGTTGTTGAGAGTGTGGTGGCGTGACAACTACCCCAATACCTGGATGAAGTTATCTATCTGGATCCGTTCCAGTCGGGCTTCAGGTCACGATACAGCACAGAAACAGCATTGGTCGCGTTGGTGGATGATCTCTGGAGGGCTCAGGACAGAGGTTGCTCCTCTATCCTGGTCCTATTAGATCTCTCACCATCGACCATGGTATCTTACTGCACCGGCTGGAGGGGTTAGGAATAGGGGGCACCGTGCTTCGGTGGTTCTCCTCCTTCCTCTCTGACCGTTCGCAGTTTGCGTTGGCAGGGGGACAGAGGTGGACCTCGAGGCACCTTATTTGTGGGGTGCCGCAAGGGTCAGTTCTCTCACCCCTTCTGTTCAACATTTATGTAAAACCGCTAGGCGAGATCATCCGTGGTTTCGGGGTGAGTGTTCATCAGTATGCTGATGACACACAGCTATACATCTCCACCCCAGACCACCCCAATGATGCCCTTGCTGTGATGTCCCGTTGCCTGGAGGCCGTGCGGATCTGGACGGGGAGAAACAAGCTCAGACTCAACCCCTCCAAGACCGAGTGGCTGTGGCTTCCGGCGTCCCGGTATAGTCAGCTGGTACCATCACTGACAATAGGAGATGAGATCTTGCTCCCCACAGAGAGGGCCCGCAACTTGGGTGTCCTCCTGGATTCACGGCTATCTTTAGAAGATCATTTGACGGCCGTGGCCAGGGGTGCCTTTTATCAGGTTCGCCTGATCCGCCAGTTGCGTCCCTTTCTGGATCGGGACGCCTTGCGCACGATGACTCATGCCCTAGTTACCTCCCTTATGGACTACTGTAATGCTGTCTACATGGGGCTCCCCTTGAAAAGCACCTGGAGGCTCCAACTGGTCCAGAATGTAGCCGTGCGGGTGATTATGGGCGCAGCTCGTTACGCCCATGTAACACCTCTCCTACGCGAGCTGCACTGGCTCCCGGTGGTCTTCCGGGTGCGATTCAAGTTGTTAGTTATCACCTTTAAAGCGCTCCATGGCTTAGGACCTGGGTACCTACGAGACCGTCTTTTGCCACCAATAGCCTCCCACCGACCAGTTCGTTCTCACAGGGAGGGACTACTCAGGGTACCGTCAGTCAAATTATGCTGACTGGCGACTCCCAGGGGGAGGGCCTTCTCTGTGAGGGCTCCAACCCTTTGGAATGAACTGCCCCCGGAGATACGGAATATCCCTGATCTCCGTGCTTTCCGCCGTGCCCTCAAGACCCATGATGTTCCAACAGGCGGGGCTAAACATATGAACATGTGAATGATTTTTAAAATGTTATCTAATTCTGGGTTTTATTTAATTGGCCAAACTAAGTAATAATTTTAATTAGCAATTTTATGATGTTTGTGTGTCTATATTTTTCTTGACTGTACACCGCCTTGAGTCCTACGGGAGAAAGGCGGTATAGAAATATAATAAATAAATAAATAAATAAATAAATAAATAAATAAATTTGCCCTCAATTTTTTGAGGGGCAATGGGGAAACCACCATTGATCCCTAGTGGTTAGAGACTCTTCTGGTGGCATAGCTGAGACCTGACTGACGGTGGAAAGGGAAGAGGTTCCCTTTCTCAGAGGTGTGCCCAGCTGGGTTTAGGGTTTGGCCCCAACCAAGATCCCAGCCAGGATTGGTGGGTTTACAGGGGTCATCTGAGAATCTCTTCTGGCACTCAGGATGCTCCCACCCCACGATTCTGGTTGTGACTCCCTGTTTCTGACTCTGGGCTCACTGGACCAGTTGGGCTTGTTGCTACATACCAGCCTCCCTGCTGCATGGCCACCTCCCTGCCTCAGTTGCTGGGGGCCATCTCAGGGTTGGCATGGACTTGCCCAGGATTCTGGTCCTGGGAGACTTCAGTCTGCCACCCCTGGGTTTGGCCTCGGAAGCAGCCCAGGGGTTCGTGGCTTCCATGGCAGACATGGGCCTCTCCCAGACCATCCTGGACCCGCCTCAAGGCAGTGGTCAATAAACTCCGGATATGATCTTCTTGTCAGACAAAGGCAACATGATCTGATGGGGGAATCTGGTTTTTATTTATTGTTTTAAATATTCTACATGGCATTTTATTGAATTTTACTGTAAGCTTCCTAGAGTTACCTGGGCGAGATGGGTGACACAGATGTTTAATAATAAATAAATAAATATAAAGTCTGACTTCCTCTGAGAAGTTCATGAAGCTGCAGAGGTTGAATGGTGAAGGGAGAGATTTGTCCTCCTCAGAGGATCCAGACAAGGCAGAGACTCACTCGGTGTCTTTCTCTCCAATGCAGGAAGCAACCAGGTCATTTAGCTGACCCCTCGCAGGTGAGTTTCCCCCTCTGGAGGCTGTATGGGGGGAGAGGGAGGAAGGGAGGGGGGGGCTTGACATCAAATGACCAGTGGATGAGGAACATAGATTGGGAAATTCCTCTTCTCTCTCCTGTTCATCTCAACCACTGCAAGGGGAGGAATTGGGGGGGGGATTGGGACTATGGGGAGGGGTCTGCCTGCCCCCAAACTCTTATCCAGCAAGGCCAGACTGTGGCCAGATCCCTCTCACGATCTGACTGTCTTGGCTCAGGACTCAGGAGGCTGAGAGACCTGCAAAGAGGAGATCAGAGGGTTCCCACTGCAAGGAGGGAAAGAGGGACAAAAGAAGGACTTCCTGAGGGTCCTCCAGTCATGGATGGAGAGGGGGATTCTCTCCCCTCCTTGATCCCATCTGGGAATCCCTCCCTCCAGATGCTGAAGGGAAGACCTGGACTCTCTGGAAGCCATGAATCCATTTCCACTTGTATTTGAGGGGGGATATTGATACGTGTTATATAACTTGTGGGGCAGTCCCAGCCCTCCCCTTCCCCTCTTGCAACTCTGGAAATCCCACCCAGCTGATCCCTCTCTTGAGGCGGCTCCTCCTGCTTCTTCAAAGGGCTGATCTTGGCTGATCCCTCAGCCTGGACTATGTGATCCTTCCTCTGGGCTCCCTCCCAGACTGACCCTGCCTGCTTTTTCCCTCCTCTTGGCAGAAGGAGTGGACAGTCCCTGCATGAGGAGAGAGGAGAGAAGATGGGATCAGCCTTCCTCTGAATTAGGCCGGACTCTCAGGAGGAGCCTTCAGGGCCTCCCAACATGCAGGAACCCGGATGTATTTTGGGTCTTTCGTGATGGCTTTTATCTCCGAATCAGTAACCGTTTTTATTTTGATTGAGGAAGAGAAGAAGAAGAAAGAAAATCTTACGTGTTTATAATTGTGGGATCAAAAGGATTCAACTTGGGTTTAGTAGATATTTTTTATTTATTTGTATGCCGACGAAGATATTGAACATGTCCAACACACCTTCCTCCTCCTCCTCTTTTCCCCACAACGACAACCCTGTGAGGTGAGCTGGGCTGAGAGGGAGGGACTGGCCCAAGGTCACCCAGCTGGCTTCCATGGCTGACGCAGGACTTGAACTCACAGTCCCTTTCTAGCTTGGTGCTTTAACCACTAGACCAAAGTGGCTTGTGGGGCTCGTAATAGCTCTGCAATAGAGCTTGTATCAGCTACGTTGTTATTTCTGATGACCTTTAATGGGCTCCTGCTGATCAACAGGTTTTAGAGAAAGGTTTGTAGCTAATGAGGTGAGGAATAGGATGAAGAGTTGCTGCTTTTACTTTAAGGGAGAGTGAAAAGTTGTTAATCTTCATCATACTTGCTTGGGTTGAAAGGGAAGATTTTTCCCCCATCTCTTACGGCCTGTCAAACTGGCGTCCCACGGGCCGGATGCGTCCCACGCAGGCCATGCCCACCCCAGCTCCGCAAAGGCAAGAAACTTTGCGATCTGTCACGATCCGACCCCCAACACGATCGCGTTTGACACCCCTGGTATAACGTATAGTAGAATCTTCCCCAAAATTATTTCTTTTAAGAAGTGTGCGTTCTGAGATTTATGCCGTTAAAGTAGTTAATGTATTTCAATGTTTTTAAAGATTAAAGTTGACCGTATATTTGATCCTCCAAAGTTTGATACATAATTAATATACTGTACCAAGTGTAGCTTTCAAACACTAAATTTTTCCAGATCGTCATTTATGGATTTTCATGCTATAGAAAAAGGGAACATGAGATTGATTGCACAACCAGGCTGCTACCTCCTTAATTATTGTACATATATTGTAAATTTGCTGTAACTGTTGGCTGAAAATAAATGCTTTTGTTTTCTTCCCACTTGAGTTGCTGCCTGTTGTGGGAGGTTGAAGAAAGGAGGGATTTTACCCCCCTTGTTGATCAGAGACCCGTGGGAGGAACGGGAGGAACCAGGGGTGAAATCCAGCAGGTTCTGACAGGTTCTGGAGAACCGGTAGCGGAAATTTTGAGCAGTTCGGAGAACCGGTAAATACCACCCCGGCTGGCCCCAGAGTGAGGTGGGAATGGAGATTTTGCAGTATCCTTCCCCTGCCACGCCCACCAAGCCACGCCCACAGAACCAGTAGTAACAAAGTTCGGATTTCACCACTGGGAGGAACCAAGGCAAAACCTGGAAGGAGCAAGAACTGGGGAGGCTCCTGTGTGCTCCTTTGGGAAGGAGGCAGCCATTTTGTTCCTGTGTCCAGAGGTTTAGCATCACCAGCTGATCTTCTGTAAAATGGCCATTTGGTCTTGGCTTGGTGGCGGCAGCAACAGAGGCTGTTTTTCCCTCAGATCCACCTTTGCCTCAGGCTGTTGGCCAAGTGGCTGATCTCTGAGCCTCATCCAGTGGCCCTTCGGGAGACAGGAGTTCAGTGACTGGCCAGAGCCATCCTGTCCCCTTGCAGAAGGGCAGCTTCTCCTCTTCTGAGAGATCCTCTCTGGGCTCTTCAGGCGCCCAATATGGCCCAAGAGTGGGGAGACCCTTGACTGATGGGAAAGAAGTCCCCATGTTACAGCGGTTCTTTCTGGACAAGGAGGAGTGAAAATCATTGGAACTTTCACCCCAATTCCTTTTGGGCCTCCCAGATGCCTTCAAGAGCTGGCCTTCTTTGAGAGCCTAAAATGTAGACTTCAGGTGTGCCCAATCTGCGGCTCATAGACCACATTCAACCCTTGAAAACTAGTAATGTGGCCCCGCAAAACTTTTGATATTATAATAAGAAATAGACAATTCCTTTTCATTCAATGCTGCCCAGGCAAGCCGAAAGGTTGGACACGGCTGCTTTAAAGCGTTTTGTGAGGATTCAAAATTAGCGTCTTCTACTGATTCGAAAGTTTTAGAAATGCGTTTATTTATTAGACAACTACGACTGGCCAGCTCACACAAGCTGTTTGGGCCAACACAATAAAAAAAATATCAGTAGAAGAACAGGAGACCATAAATACAATACACAAAAGTCAAATGAGCACCAAGACTTTGGGAGCTGCTGATGACCTTGAGCTGGCTCTTGGACCGTGGACCAACTAAACAACTCTTTTGTATGCTCTTCTTTTAAATAAACACACACTCACACTTGGAAGGCAAGGCTTTACTTTGGTTGAGGTTCCTGGGGACATTGCTAATTCCATGACCTGAAAATCAAACTGATACTATAGGACTACAATTAATTACAGCCAGGGCTTCCTGGGATTTTAAGCTTCATTACTAGCACTTTAAAAGGGGATATTTGTGCTTTTAACTAGAGATGCTGGGTCTCTTTTTTTTTAACTTTAAGGAAGCATAATGTCTATGGAGATTCTCAGTCATCCGGGTCATGGTTGTCCCAAAGGTGCTTTTTCAAGAGGCAGCTGGACTTTCTGTTTTTTCTTTGAAGATGTTTTGCTTCTCACCTAAGAAGCTTCTTCAGCTCTGACTGGATGGTGGGGAATGGAAGGATTTGGAAGGAGAAAACGGAAGGAGGGTTATGACATCATCTATCTCCAATCTACAACACAGTCCTTTCAACAGTTCCAAGAAGGTTCCACACCCACTTGCACCACTCAGGTGACCCTGATGACACACAGATAAATCTCCAGGTGACCTTAAGAACTCAGTAGAAGAATGCAAATGTCCAGCTCTCTGCAAGGAGTTTAAATCCTTCCATTCCTCCTCATCCAGTCAGAACTGAAGAAGCTTCTTGGATGAGAAGTGAAATGTCTTCAAAGAAAATCCAGAAAGTCCTGTTTAAGGAAGCAGGTTTTCATCTCCTTAGCCAAGGCCTTTTCTTTTGGTATCAGAACTTTCTTTCTCAGCAACTACACAACAGAAAATGTCTTCTGGAAGCCCTTGGATACACCTGCAAGCATTAATTGCCACTTGTGGATTGCCCTCTAGAATCATTTGCCTTTAGAATCATAATTGCCCTCTGTAAGCTGATGCCTCTGTTGGGTTCTGTTTTCCCTGCAAGGCTGGCCAAGAAGTCAGGCTGGAACGAGGGAGGCAACTGTCAGCTGTTTATTTCTGCAGAAATAGAGAGCCTGACTCTTGGAATAGAGGTCCAAATCTAGCATGTTGTGTAAAATACCGCTCAGATATTCACACATAAAGTTTGTTATTTACAAGCAATCAATGGGATTCTTTCACAGGATTAGTATTCACTTCTGGTCAATTACATTTGTCTTTTTGTGTACAAGATTACATTTGTTGTACTTAGTACAAGAGAGCAAAACCTTCCTATTCTATCATTGTCAGGAATCTCCTGTCGCAGGTTTGTCTGCCTGCCTGTCTCACAAAGAAGCCGGCAAAGAGAAAGGGAGCTTACACAATCCAGCAGCTAATTTGATTAGTTCCATCTTTAGCTGGCTTGTTTCTACGTAATTTGATTAATTTCTGGCTGGCTTGGTGCTTAAAACAGTATTTGAGACTTTTCTTCTGATGGGATGGTTTTTCTTTCCCCCCTTTGCTGAGAGGAGAAACTGCAAAGCCTCGAGCCAGCAGGGGGCGCCATTCTCCAGCTAATCCCTGTTTCCGGAAATTCTTAGGGCCTTGCTGAGACTCTGGGATCTGAAAGGTTCTTCAAACATTTATATTCTTTTATGTTCTATATTTTATATTCTTGAACTATCAAGCTATCCCCTCCTCTTTTCCACAGACAGGGCCTAATTTCCACTCTGTACATGCTCAGTGGAAAAATGACTGCAGAAGAAAGGAGATGATTCAAGCCCTGAAAAGACCATTGGAAGTTTCTCATACTTTGTTCATCATAGGAAATGTAAAATCAGCTGAATTTGGGGATCTTAGTAACAACTGTAATCGGAAGAGGGATTTATTATTTTAGTTCAAGGAGTCTCCAGAAGAACCGCCAAAGGAGAGAGCAGCCATCTAAGTTTATTGTGGGAAAAGAGAAGAGTTTGAAGCTTCCTAAAGATTCATGGCTTCACCAGAGAAGAAAAGGAAACAGGGAATTTATATACTGTATTTGATACCTTTGGCATTTTCCCATAGAAAGAAATATCTTCGCCTTGAAGATGCCGCAAAAAAGCCTTTGAGCATTTTTATCCAGAGCGAAGATCATTTGGAGTTTCTGACCTAAAACACGGAATCATAGGACTGGAAAGGACCCCAGAGGTCTCCTAGTCCAACCCTCAGATCCAGGCAGGAGACCTAATACCATCCAAGCCTAACTGTTCTCCAGTCTATTTTTGGAAACTTCCAGTGAGGGAGCACTCACAATTCCAAGATGTAATTTATTCCACTGATTAATTGTTCTCATTTAAAAAAAAATTATCTTTCTGGAGATAAAAGAGATTGGATCTCTATTTAACAAGCTTCCAACCCAATGACTTCTTGTCCTGCCCTCTGGGGCTTTGGAGAAGAGGTCAATCCCTTCTTCTCTGGGATAGTCCCTCAAGTGCTGGAAGACAGTTATCCTGACACCCCACTCCCCAGTTCTTCTGTTCCATAGGCTGGGCATCTCTTTCTCTCTCTCTCAATGGTTCCTCATACCATTTAATCTTCCTTGATCACCTTTGTTGCTTCTCTCCGCATTCTTTCCAGGGTCTCAGCATCTTTTTTGAATCGTGGAGATCAGAAGTGGATCCAGCATTTCAAGGGGGGCCTCACTTGTGCAGGAGAAACCGGAAGTATCATTTCTCGGGTTCTCTGTATGTTCTCCTTCTGTTGATGCAGCCCAGGACTGCACTGGCCTTTTTGATCCCCTCCCCCTCGCCCCTCCCCCAAGGCTTAGAGAACCCCCCCTCTCTTTTCCGACTCCCGCAGCTCTGCCCCTCCCCCAAGAGGCGGAATGCCTGGAAGGGGATTTCCTGCTGGAACTTTCGCTTTCCTTTCCCCTCCTCTCTGGCCGGTTGCGCCTGGACATCTGCCTAGCAACAATGACAACACGGGGATATCTTTTTTCTACTGGTTGAGCTTGGCCAATCACCGCCTTGCCCTGGGTTGTTCCTTGTCGGTGACCCGGGGCGCGTCTTTCTCTGCCTGCGACTTCAGAAGCCCTGAGCGGAGGCTGAGGATGGCGGCCAGGATGGCTCTGCGCTTCCTGTCCCTTCTGGGGGTGATGGTCGCCCTAATGGAGAGCTGCTCCGGTGAGTCCCTTTGGGGGCGTCTGGCGTTCTGGCCCCTTTTTCTACTGTTGGGAATCTTCTCTCTCTCTCCCCTCCCAAAAGTTTCTTCCCAGAAAGAGAATTCTGATTCAGTCCTCTTCCTAGTCCGCTCCCCCCCCCCCCGCCACTCTCAGAAGGGATGGATGGGATTCTGCTGTCTATCCACCACCCCCCCCAACTCAGGAGAGGCCCCTCTGGGAACAGGATAAAGGTGGCCCCTCCAGATGTCAGTCCAGTCTACCTCAGTTCCCCCCCCCCAGCGCAGTTCTTTCCCAATTTCAAAGTGGAGGTTGTGGGAAAGCAGTGTTTGCACAGGATCAGGATAATTCACGAATCTCTTGGCTGCCTTCGCCCAACCCCTCCGCCTGGGTGGCCTCTCCTGCCTTTTGGGGGACTTGGTGGGTCTTGGTGGCTTCTGGTGCTGGGAGGACCCGGCTTGTTCCTGGAAGCAGTTCGGTGTATTGGCCGATGCCGAGGCTGGTGCCATTGAAGTGTCGGGATAAGGCTGCCCTGTGAATGCAGCAGGAGAAGAGCCTTGAGAGAAACACTCTTTCAATAATGTTTCCGCCTTTAGGACGTTCACTTTCTCCTCCATCCTAAACCCCAACATCCCCAGGAACTTTTCTCTAAGCCAGGCAGGGATTTTACCACCCAAAATCCTCCTCCTTCCATTCCAGGATTGCTCAGCGTGGGTCAGTTTGCAGAATCCAAAGTATTTAAAAAGTACAATTGTTCCTTAGGAATCAGGAAGGGGCCTTGGGGTGTTCCCAGTTGTTTGCTCTGAGAAACGACCGTTTGAAGGGAGCAGCATTTCCGAAGGCATTAAAAAAGCTGTCAGGATCTTAAGGATGAAAAAGGCTGGGTTGGAGGCAGAAGAAGGGAAGAACCTCTGGAGGGTGACCATGAATTGAATCGCTTGCTTGGACACAGACAGGCCCAAACTCACCAGCCGTTCCTGACTGGAGGCACATTCACCATTGTGAGGATGCCAAACCTATGCACACCCGTGTTATAGGCACACGTGTCATTTCTGACATGAAGAGGATTCGTGGCTGTGAGGATGCCCAACCTGTGTTACATTCACACATTCCTCCTCTCAGGCAGACTTCAGACTTCCTCATTGCTCAGCCCCACAAGGGAAAGAAGCAGGTTCTGGATCACGGAGAGTCTGATTCCCCCTCCTTCTCTTAGAGAAAAGCTCTGATCCCTTTGGATTCTGAAATCTCCCCAGAGCAGGAAGTGGATCTGGGGCTCCCTCTCCCCAAAAGCTCTGAAAAGCTCCTGGGATTGTGGGGAGGAGCAGGAAGGAGGAGGCCCAGGCCTTTGCCTTGGACTGGGAAGGGCTGAGAGACCATACTGGAGGGAATGGGCAGTACGACTACAGGTAGTCCTCGACTTACAACAGTTCATTTAGTGACCGTTCAAAGTTTCAATGTCATTGAAAACTTTTCACACTTATGACCATTTTAGCGTCCTCATGGTCACGTGACCAAGAATTGGATGCTTGGCAACTGGTTCATGTTTATTACGGTTGCAGTGTCCCCGTATCACCTGATCCCCTTTTGCAATGTTCTGACAATCAAAGTCAATGGAGAAGCCAGATTCACTTAACCAGGTTATTAATTTAACAACTGCAATGATTCATTTAACAACTGTGGCAAGAAAAGTTGTAAAATGGAGCAAAAAACTCACATAACAAATGGCTCACTTAGCAACAAAAATGTGGGCTCAATTATGGTCATAAGTCAAGGACTACCTGCATTTATTTCTCTGGGCTTTGGAGGTTCTGCCCTTTTGTATGCAGACCCAGGTTCTGCCCAAATAAGTCCCATGAACGATCCTGAAAATGATCTTCAAAATCTTTGGCGCCCTGAAATAATTTCTGATCTGAAGAGACTTCAGAATGGACACAAACAAGGGGCCTTGGGGATTTTCCAGTTTAATCTTATTTTCTTTTAATTCTTCTCATCTCATCCACTTTCAAGCTGTTGTTTTTCTGTTCATTGGGCAGCCTTAGAGTCTCTTCGGTGTTTGTATTTTGACGGTAAAACCTAAACACTGACTTAATGTGATTTTTTTTTGGTCATTGTTAGTAAAGTTTAGCATAGTTTTCTGTCTTGTGAATTGAGCGTGTCCTCCAAAGAAGGGCTGAAAAAACTTTGATGCTCCTCATTCAGGAGTTTGCATGATAGAAACTGACATAATTTTGTATCTTTATCTTGGATTCCCCAGAGGGGCTTTAAAGATGACAGGACCCTCCAGACAAAGACTGAATTTAGGGAGAGGATCCCAGCTGAGCCCCCTCCCCGAAATATGGGCGAGGGCAGCAGAAGCTCCCAACCTCCTCCTTGGGGGCAGGGGGTGGGGCCAGGGTGGAGGGGCCAATGGTTTTCTGGGGGTGAGGAGAATTCTGGGAGTTGAAGTCCAAGTGTCGGAGTCTGAGAAACTCTTAATTTAGGCCTTTACATTGACAGTAACACTGATCACGTGAAGAGTTGGGTAGCCAGGATCACAATCCCCTCCAAGGTGGCTGAGGGGCATTTCCGCCTTTCTTTGTGCTGACCAAGTGCAGGATCAGCCCCAGAGGAGGAGAAGGGTCAGAGCAGCTTCTGGGGAAAGTGAAGGGGGAGATTCAGAGGAAATCTGGTGCATTGCAAAGGTCCTTGAAGGAGAGTTTGAGAGCCCTAATTGGGTTGCTGAAAGGAAGAAATCTTGGTTTAATCAGAGATTTTCTGTGGAATGAGGAGGAGCCCCTCTGAGTCCTGGGTTCAAAATCCGATTCTTGCTCAGATGGCTGAACTCTGGGAGGGGAGGGGGGATTTTCCAGCCAGGAAGGGGGGGGAACAGGGAAGAGGAGGAAGATCTGGGGGGCTAAGTCACTTCATTGCTCCTTCCTTCCCTCCCCCCTTTGCCCTTCCCCATTTGGGTTTCCCCCTAAGGATCCCATGGCCTCTGGTCTCACCCGGATTCCCCCTCCCCCATTTTATAAAACCCTTCCTCAAATCTGCACCTATTAACAGTCCAGGTTGGCCTTCAGTGAAGTCAGGATGGGGTTTTTTTTTGTTCTGTGAATGGAAAGGAGGGGGGACCAGGGGGGGTTTCCTGCTGCTTTTGAGCTTCTGGGAGGGTGGAATCCCCCCTTTTACCTGTGCAGCCATTGCAGCTTCCTTGGGGCAGAGGCTGAGCAACCCAGAAGGGGGTTTGAGGGAGGCCTTGCTGGAAGGGGGGAGGGCACAATTGGGGCAGGTAAAGTTTGGGGGACCCTCCCCTCCCCTCCTCTCTCACCCCCCCCCCACCTTCCCTTCCCTCCAACCCTTCAGGCCCTCCAGAAGCTCCTTTTTTCCCCTCAGTCGCTCCCTCATTTCCATCTCCTGCCTCTTCTTCCACCATCTCCCCCTTCCTTCCTTCCCTCCTTCCTCCTCTGCCCCCCAACTCTCCTCTTCCTTCTTTCTCCCCAGAGCCTCAGATGGGAGCCTCCATGGGATCAGGGTCCTTGGCTGAAGCCCCCTAACTTTTCCCCTCTGGCTCCCTTCCAGGCGCCTCCTCCCACTCCCTGAAGTATTTCTATTCCTCCATCTCGGAGCCCAGTCAGGGGCAGCCCTACTTTGTCATTGTGGGGTACGTGGATGGTCAGGTCTTTGTTCACTACGACAGCCACAGCCGGAGGATGAAGCCTCGAGTCTCCTGGATAGAGAAGGTGGGGAAGGAGGATCCCCAGTATTGGGACACAGAGAGTCGGAAACAATGGAATGTTGAGGAGACGGTCAGAGGAAACCTGGAGATTCTGAGGAGTCGCTACAATCAGAGTGAAGGTGAGTGATGGGTCAGGTGGCTCCTCCGGCCCCATAATCCCCTCCCCAGGAACCAGAGGGGGGAGAAATGGGTCTCTTCAAAGGGAAAGGCTGCTTCCACACCTCTTAAAAAGTCTTTTTTTATATGTTTATTCTTTTTTAAAAAATCAATATAAGTTTCTCCTTCCCTCCATAGCTGACATTTTCTGCCAATTGCAGTTAATAAAAAGATGTTTAAATTTATCCTTCTGTCTTTCTGAATGTTGATATGGATATGGATATAAACTGAGGTAAAAAGAGACCGAAATCTCCCCTCCCCCCATGAAAGATGGAGGATCTGGCCTTGGTGGATCTCCTGCTGTGGGGGAGGAAGGGAATCACAGATCCCCCCCCAAAAAAAATAACAGGCAGGTGGATCCTAAAGAGATCCTGGGGGAAGCAGGTCCTCCTCCTTCTGTCTGTTTCCACCCCAGAGAAATGAGGGATCGAGTGCAGATCCACCTGGGGAGACTAGATCCCTTTCCTTCTCCCCCTTTTTGGAGGGGCGAGTGGGGCCCAAATGCCAGGAGCTTCTTCTCACCCTCCAGTTGGAAGGAGAGGCCGGGAGGACCAAATGGGGGGCGGGGGGCTTTTGTGGGGGGGGGGATCTCAGGGCCAGGATCCTCCCAATCTTCATGGGGAAGAGACGGAAAAGAAAGAAACCTCCATTTGGGGCCCTTCCAGAGTCTCTCGGAGCCTTCATGGCTTCCCATCCTTGGTCCCTCAGGCTGAACTCCTGCACGGCCCTCTTGGTGGGGCTGCCCTGGAGGGAGGGAGACTCTTTCTTCTGCAGCCCCCCCCCTTCTGCCATCTTTGGGGGAGAAGATTCACCTCCAAGGAACCTTATTTGGGGAGGGTCTGCAAGGAAATGTGTGTGTAAAGAGAGGCTGCTTTTGGCTGAAGAAAAGCTTCTCCACAAACAGGAGCCATTTTCCCTCCTTTCATCCCAAGGAGCTGCAGCCCCCCCAATTCTTCCCCCCTTTCCTTGCCCCTCCCCCTCTACAGGTGACCCCCAGAGCTCTGCCAGTTCTGCCCCTGATCCCTGAGGGTCTCCCCAGATCCCTCCAGGCCCCCTGCTGGCCTCCCAGGGGAGCAGAGCTGGACCCAGAGGGCTCCCCCTGGTGGAGGAAGGGGGAAGGAGACCGGCCAGAGTGGAGGGGAGCCTCCTTTCCAGGCTCAACAGCCCCAAATGTCCCAACCTTTCCTCAAAGGGAGGCTGCTTCAACTCTTCCATTGCCTGAGTCGCCTCCTCTGGACCTTCTCGGGCTCCCTCCTCTCCTTTTGGAGGTCTGGTGACCAGAAACTGCACACAATATTCCTGATGTGGCTGCACCCTTGATTTTTATTTTTATTTTTTTATTGGATTTATATGCCGCCCTTCTCCGGAGACTCAGGGCGGCTTACAATGCGTTAAGCAATAGCCTTCATACTTTTGTATATTTATACAAAGTCAGCTTATTGCCCCCACAAACTGGGTCCTCAATTTACCTACCTTAGAAAGGATGGAAGGCTGAGTCAACCTTGAGCCTGGTGAGATTCGAACTAGCAGTAATTGCAGACAGCTGGTGTTAATCACAATGCTATCAGTCTGCTGAGCCACCAGGCCCGTTTGCTCTAAGGCTTTGTGATATTAGCCTGTGTTTTCAATACCATTTTAATGATCGCTGACATCCTGTTGGTCTTTTCAATTTTTTAATATCATTTGTATTAAACCTTTTAAACAAAAGATAAAAACTAATAGAAGGTAACATAAAGAAAAGGTGATAAAGAAAGCAAAGAAAAATTTAAAAAGTACAAGAAAAGAAAACAATTGAAGAAAATAAAGAAAAAAGACATAAAGAAGTGGCTTCTGATATTCTTCACAGGGGTTCTAAATATTACTACATTTTAGCCCCTCTAAAGCAGCTTTTCTTAATCTTTTGGCCCTGAAGGAACCCTTGAACTATTTTTCAGACCTCAGGAAACCCCTGAAGATCCAGGCTCAGAGATCGGCTGAAATTGTTTCATGCATAGACCTTTGAGGTGCATTAATAGTGTTCTTACACGAACAATAAAAAAATGAAACTTGCCTTTTCAGCGTGATCCCTGTGCTTTCTTTTTACTGCACAAATATTCAGTTCTGTGCCCAACTTGAGATAAGAACACATTTCATCTTCAAGTGAAATAAGACAATTTCTGTCTTAGCTTTTGATGCTTCTGAAGTACGACAGAGCTTGTTCCCAGAAGTTGAAAACTGCTGCCACATGTTCAGGGCCTTCCTGTGAATGGCAGGAGATTAATCTTGGGCAGAAATCCACAACTATTTTTCCCATGGGGAGATCAGGGAATCTCCTCTCGAGAGCAGGATCAGATTGCAGCTCACGAGGTTCTTCCTCTTCCTCCAAAGGGAAGTTTTCTGGCTGAGCAGAAGATGCAGAGAAAGGATCCTTCACCCATCATTCCTGGGTGTGGAAAGGGAGGGAAAGGACTGGTCGGTTTAGTTCAACTGTACTTACAGGAGGTTTTCCCTTAGATTTGAGAATTCCTGGCATCCTTCCTCCCTCTCAAGCCCAGACAGGAGTAGAAACATTTCAAGATTTCCTTTTGGTTTTTTCAAACATTCAGTTTTCGTTTAAATCCAAGAATCTGTTCACTTGAAGTTGAAATATCTTCTCCAGGGCCTTGTAGAGACTGTGAACTTCAAACTTCATTTCAAAGGTTAATAACCCTTTGGGTCTCCAGATGAGACTGAGCCACTGGCTGCTGTTGCTAAGGAAAAGATTTCTTTGTGGCCCTTCGAGGCTTCATTCCCACATTGCACTAAACCATGGTTTGTTTCTGGTTAGCCCAAAGTGGGAACCAGCCTTTGTGACTTGGTGCTATTTTTGAAGGTAGACCAATTTATTTATTTATTTATTTTATTGAATTTCTATACCGCCCTACTCCCGAAGGACTCAGGGCGGTGCACAGCCATGAAATAAAACACATAGATATACAAAATTTAAAATCGAATAAAATGAATTAAATAAATTTGGCTGAATTAATACCCATAATTTAAGATACCCATATTTTAAAATACATTAAAAAATTTAAAATTTACACTTAAAAGGGAGAAGATTTAGGCGAGGCCAGTTTGATGAAATAAAAGCGTCTTCAACTCGCGGCAGAAGGTGCACAGATCCGGAATCCTCCGTATCTCTGGGGGGAGCTCATTCCAGATCGTCGGTGCCCCCACAGAGAAGGCTCTCCCCCTAGGGGCCGACAGCCGACATTGTTTGGCCGACGGCACCTGGAGGAGCCCCTCTCTGTGGGAGCGTACTGGTCGGTGGGAGGCTGTTGATGGTAGTAGGCGGTCCCGTAAGTAACCAGGTCCTAAGCCATGGAGCGCTTTAAAGGTGGTAACCAGAACCTTGAAGCGCACCCGGAAGACCACCGGGAGCCAGTGCAGCTCGCGCAGGAGAGGTGTTACATGGGAGCTCCATGTTGCTCCCATAACCACCCGCGCGGCCGCACTCTGCACCAGTTGGAGCCTCCGGGTGCACCTCAAGGGGAGCCCCATGTAGAGAGCATTACAATAGTCCAGACGAGAGGTGACGAGGGCATGAGTGACTGTGCGTAACGAGTCCCGATCTAGAAAGGGACGCAACTGGCGAATCAGGCGAACCTGATGAAAAATCCTCCCGGTCACGGCCGTCAAGTGCTCTTCTAAAGACAGCCGTGAGTCCAGGAGGACGCCCAAGTTACGAGCCCTTTCCGTGGGGGCCAATGATTCGCCCCCAATAGCCAGCGATGGCGCCAGCTGACTATATCGGGACGTCGGAAACCACAGCCACTCGGTCTTGGATGGGTTGAGCCTGAGCCCGTTTCTCCCCATCCAGATCCGTACGGCCTCCAGGCACTGGGACATCACTTCAAGGGCATCGTTGGGGTGGTCCGGGGTGGAGATGTACAGCTGGGTGTCGTCAGCGTACAGATGGTACTTCACCCCGAAACCACGGATGATCTCGCCCAGCGGCTTTACATAAATGTTGAACAGAAGGGGCGAGAGAACCGATCCCTGTGGCACCCCACATATAAGGTGCCTCGGGGTCGATCTCTGCCCCCCTGTCAACACAGACTGCGACCGGTCAGAGAGAAAGGAGGAGAACCACCGCAACACGGTGCCTCCCACCCCCAACCCTTCCAGCCGGTGCAGCATGATACCATGGTCAATGGTATCAAAAGCCGCTGAGAGGTCTAACAGGACCAGGACAGAGGAACAACCCCTGTCCCGAGCCCTCCAGAGATCATCAACCAACGCGACCAATGCCGTTTCCGTGCTGTACCCAGGCCTGAAGCCCGACTGGAACGGATCTAGATACGTGACCAAGATTTATGGTCACAGAGATCCCTGCAAGCTTTTGTGTAGATGAATCAGATTCTCTTTGAGGCCATGGGATTCTCAGTCCCTCTTTGCAGCCGCAGATTCAGGCAACTGTTCCCTCTCTGGCATCCCTTCCTTTCCCTCCCCCCTCCCCGAGTCTCCCCAACAGAGAAATGGTAGAAGGAAAGATGGAAGGGATTTCCATCCCTCCGTTTCTTCTGTGACTCCTTCTTTTCTCGGTCTCCCTTGGGATCCTCTGCTGGCTTTTCCAGCTTTGCTTTTTCCTGGGGAGGTTTAGGAGCTCCATCCTAGGAGGGAAAATGTAGGGAGGCGGGTTGAGGGAGGGGAGAGGGTGGTTAGTGATGGAGGCTTTCTTTCCCTTGATTGTTAGGGAGGAAATGGGGGAATCAGTGCCTCCCTCCAGTGTCAAAAGTCCCTGCAGGGAGGGAGATCTCTGTTTATCTTGAGGACTCCCCAAACCATCATCTTGTCCCTATTTCAGGACTTCACATAATACAGTGGATGTATGGCTGTGAGCTCCGGAGAGACGGGAGCAAAGGAGGGTTTAACCAGCATGGCTACGATGGGAGGACCTTCCTCACCTTTGACAAGGAGACCCCCACCTGGGTGGCTCCCGATCCCCAGGCCCAGATCACCCAGAGGAAATGGGATGCTATTCCAGGATTGAATCAGGGACAGAAGACCTACCTGGAGGAAGTCTGCATTGAGTGGCTGGAGAAGTACTTGTCCTATGGGAATGAGACGCTGCTGAGGAGAGGTGAGCATCTGAATGCAGACTGGACTTTCCTCCTTTATGGCTGGATCTCTTGTACACATTCAGCCCCTTTGGGTCCCTGGTCTGGAGCTTGTTTGCCCTGGTAGGAATCCTTCCCCTTTCAGCCTCTCTCCAAGACATGGGAAGCCCTGTTTGGTTCTCATTGCCAGGCAGCCATTCAATGGACCAGGAAATGCAGCCTCTGCCTGGCAGCTGTCTGGGTGGATCAGGCAGGACAATCACTTAGTGGTGTCCTGTTCACTGCCCACAATGAGGCCACCATTTGGGGCTATTCAGTGAAACCTCCACTAGCCAAACTGTAGTCAAGTGTGGTGGGCACCTTTAATTTCCCCCCATTAACTCTGCTTCTCCCCACATCCCCATAGGGGGTTCCCTCACTGCCTTGCACCTGATGGCGCATCTCCCACCCCCACCGCTAGAGGGCTCCACTTCTACCATTAATAAGACATTATCAGTGCCCCCACTTGGGCAAAGAAGGCCATGGATGAGGGGTTCTTTTCTTTTCTTTCCAGGACGGTGGGGGGAGCAAAGTTTCTGTCAAACCTCACATTATAATCGTTTCCTAGAATTTTTTATTAGTTTACCATATAGACCCATGATGGCGAACCTATGACACGCGTGTTACAGGTGGCACGCAGAGCCCTTTCTGTGGGCATGCCAGCCGTCGCCCCAGCCCAGCTCCAAAGCACATGCGTGCACCTCCCACCTGCCAGTTGGTCTTTGGGTCTCTGCCACGTATGTGCACGGGGGCGGGCCTTCCCTGATTTCTGCAGATTCCACCCTCTGCAGGTGCCTCTCCGTGGCAGGAAGGCAGGAGAAAGCTAGGACGCGATGGGGGAGAAACTGCAAAGATTGGAGAAGGCAGGAAGGCAGGAGAAAGCTGGGATGTGATCTCCATGTCAACATGCAAAGCTTTCAAGTTGCCATGAGCAGGAGGGAGGGAGAACTGAAGTGAATTCCATACATTTTTCTGACCACAATCAGAAGGAGGGTGTTGGATTTCACAGCCAGCCAAAGTGGTTAATTGGAGAATGTGATTATGACATGGCCAGGGGGGAGGGGAGAGACAGGGTCATAGGGGAACATAAATCGACGTGGGATCAGTCCTGACTGCATCCGAGTATTGCCGGAATGGTGCTCCCAATAAATCACTATATTGCCTTTGAAGTTTGGATCATGGCTCATGAATTAATTAGGGCATCTTTCAGAAACTTGACACTCCACAGTTTCTCCCTCATCGAGTCCTAGCTGCCTCCCCCCCCCCGCCCCATTTTGGGCCTGAAAAGCCTCCTGCACCAACCCGGAAGCCAAAACGGGGCCCAGGGCCCATACGCGGGGAGCACTCACATTGCATTTTGGGGGTCTGTCACGGGGGCACCAAAAAGGTTAACCATCATTGATACAGACCATTCCTCTCCCCTAGGTCTACCGATTCCCCCCTGGGGTCCTTAATCCCTCCAGGATCAGTTGGATGAAATTAGGATCAATGGGGGAATCCATTCACCCCCCCCCCCACACTGATGATTGCCAACCGCCCATCCCAGCCTGGGGAGGACCTTCCCTCTCTTCCATTGGCATCAATCTCTCTCTCCTCCCCCCCCCCCTGCTTTCAGAGACAAAATCTCTTTTCCAAATTGATCTGTGTGAGATTTCCTTTGATCTCTCTTCCCTTGGAAAGAGGCTTGGAGGAGCCTCAGGTTCAGGGGAGCAGAAGAGGATGCAAAAAGTAGGGAGAAACTTCTATGTTGTTGTCGTCTTTAAGGGAACTTAAAAGAGCATCTGCGCTATCCCTCCCCTGAAGGGAGCAGCCCAAGATCAGTCAGAGTTCAAAGCAATCAGAGAGGAATTTTCTTGGACCTTCAATTTGCTTCTGGAGGTTTTTCAGGTTGAGTCCCCGGGAACAGTGGTGGGTTTCAAAAATTTTTACTACCAGTTCTGTGGGTGTGGCTTGGTGGGTGTGGCAGGGGAAGGATACTGTAAAATCTCCATTCCCACCCCATTCCAGGGGAAGGTTACTGCAAAATCCCCATTTCCTCCCAATCAGCTGGGACTTGGGAGGCAGAGAACAGGTGGGGGCAGGGCCAGTCAGAATTTTTACTACCGGTTCTCTGAATTACTCAAAATTTCCGCTACCGGTTCTCCAAAACTGCTCAGAACCTGCTGAAACCCACCTCTGCCTGGGAAGGACTCAAAATCAGGAGTTCTTGTGGTTGAGCGTTTTCCAGATTTGGAGCATTTCCTGAAACTCTTGGAGACGCTGCAAGTGTGGAATTTAAATCTTTGGGTTAAAACTAAGTGATGGGAGATTTCCTGCCCCTCTAAGTTTCTCATCCACGGAAGGAAGGGAAGGGAAATTAGAGGAGGAGAGAGGGGAAGAGAGGAGGAGAAGGAGAAGGGGAGGGGAAGTAGATAAGAGAAGAGGAGGAGGAGGAGAGAAAGTAGGAAAGAAAGAAAAGAGGGAGATGGTAGGTTGGAGGAGAAAGATTGCTGTACAGTAAAAAAGAGGAAATGGAAGAAAGGCAACCCCGAACAAATACAAATATATTAAGATAAAAATGAATTGTTAAAGAATAAAAGGGAATAAACATGAATAAATAGTAAAATTAGAATGTAAGGCCAAATGAAGATATTGTGTATGTAAGTAAACATAGAAATAGTGAGATATGATAAAAAAAGTGGGGGGGGGGAAGATTTTGGCAAGAATTGTAATTGAGTAAAATATATTTGAATTTAATTAATTGTATAAGACAAGAAACGGCCAATACTCTGTTCAAAAAAGATGTGGGGAAATGGGGGGGGGACCAATAAAACTTGTAAATGTGCAAGTTTCTCATCCACCTTCCAGGCTCTGGAGGGGCTCAGAGTTAATTCTGGGGGTGCCGTTTCTGCAGAGACCCCAAAGGTGACGGTGAGCAGCAGGACAGAGGTGGAGGATGGGATGGAGACGCACATCTGTCAAGTCCATGGCTTCTACCCCAGGGAGATCGATGCCTCCTGGACGAGGGACGGGGAGGTCTGGCTACAGGACACCCTCCATGAGCCTGTGGCCCCCAATGCGGATGGGACCTACCACTACTGGATCAGTGTCAAGATCGATCCCAAAGAGAGAGACCGCTATCGATGCCACGTGGATCATGACAGCCTGCAGGAGCCTCTGGACTTGGAACTGAAGGGTGAGAGGCTGCAGGGAGGGGAAGGCTGGGCTCTTTGGCAGCCTGGAGGGTTGTGGGAGAGAAATCTGACCCCAATTGTGTCCAGGTGTGAATATACCTGAGTTTTAAACCATTGGTTTTTCCAGTGTTTGAGGTTGGTGAAGCTGCAGGGACCAGACCACAGAACTGGCTTCAGGTGATGGAAACTACAGAATCCCATCACAATACTTGGCCGATCCTGATGAAATGCCCTTAGATCCTCTCTGAGGCCTTCCCTGTTTCTTTCCCCCAGCAGAAAAGCAGCAGTTATGCTGAGCACCAGAAAGAGATTTCCTTTTGTTTACAATACCTAAAGTAGAAGAATCAGGAGGAGTCTGGCAGCCCCTTTTCTGAAGGCAAATTCTGATTAAACCGGATGAACTGCAGCTGAGTTCAGGAAATGCAGAGAGTAGCTGGGCTGATGCTTCAGGAGTCAGAAAAGAAAGTACCAAAGTCTGAGTTTTTTCTCATTAGAGACTAACAGGATTTCCTGCTTTAAAGGTCAAAAGGTCACTGTGTTGCTGCTCTAAGAAAGAAGTTGCACATTATTTTATGATACGATACATGAATTCCCGAGGCTCAGCATAAAACCCAAGGAAAAGATCCCTCTCTCATAAGCGTCCCTAATGTTTTTTACACTGGACGTCCAAATTTGCAAAATTCAAATTCTAATTTTTTTATTGATGATTGTCACTACGATACAAGAAATATTCAAATGTAATTGTTATGCTGATATCCCAGGGAAAATAAAATATTTGTTTTATTTTTCTGGTTGTTTGTAGCAAGCATCAATTCACAAGTGGCATGATTGCTATTCAATGGGAATCCTGAATTTTGTGCAAGAGAAATTTAAATTTGAAGTTCCCTCCTCAAACCTGTCCCCCCTCCCCCAAGCAATACCAATTTATGATGCTTTGCTAAGACCATACTTGGAATTCTTCATCCAGTTTTGGTTGCCACAATATAGAAAAGATGTGGAGACTCTGGAAAGAGTGCAGAGAAGAGCAAGAAAGATGGAGACTAAAATATATGAAGAGCAGTTGCAGGAATTGGGCATTTCTAGTTTAATGAAAAGAAGGACTAGGGGAGACATGATAGGTTCCAATATCTCAGGGGCTGCCCCAAAGAAGAGGGAGTCAAGCTATTCTCCAAAGCACCTGAGGGCAGGACAAGAAGCAGTGGGTGGAAACTAAACAAGGAGAAAAGCAACCTAGAACTGAGGAGAAATTTCCTGACAGGGAGAACAATTAATCAGTGGAATGGCTTTCCTTCAGAAGTTGTGGATCCTCCATCACCAGAAACGTTTCAGAAGAGACTGGAGAGCCACTTGTCTGGGGCCTCTGGAATGAGCAGGGGGTTGGACTGGAAGACCTCCAAGGTCCCTTCCAACTCTGTGACTCCGTTATTCTATTTCTGCCATTTGTGGGACCATCCAGAAGTCGGATATCACCATATTCCATTTTTCATGCTGAAGTTCTGGAAGCACAAATTATAATTTTTTGTTATTCCTGGACTGGCCAAGGAAAATGAAAGTGTATATTTAAAAAAAAAGTCTAGGAGATATGAACTATTTTACTTTAAATAATAAAATGCAAACACTCAAACTGAAGAAAAAAGCATACAGAGCTGCCCATTTCCACTCAGAGTCATGGCTTATTCGAGCAGCCTATAAAAACAACAAAAATGTTTTTGTTTTAACAAATTTTGTTTACATTATTGCGTTGTTGAATTTTTTGTTTTGTAAGCTGCTATGAGTCACAAGGTGGCAAACGGCTGTTTTTGAGTGGAAAAGCCAAAGATGAATTCAGTTGCCTTCATGCTGGGCTGGGGTGAGAAGGAGGCAGCGTCATGAGGACACGTCCTCTAACAACAGTTAGCAAGGCGCCTTCCAGTTACCTTGAGAAGGAAACAAAAATGAGCCCATGGAGTTTTTAATTTGGGGTATTTCCAGCATTCACTTCTTTAGGTCTCTTCCCTGATTGGGAGGATTGTTTGGGGTTCTCCGTCAATGATCTGCTCTTTCTCCCAATTCAGAACCAACAGATTCAAAATCCAACCTGGGGCTCATCATTGGCTGCGTTGTGGCTGCTCTTGTCCTGGTGGGTGTGATTGCTGGGATCCTCCTGGTATTCCTCAGTAAGTATCTTTTGGGGGAGAGGATGATGGAAGGAAGATGGGGAGATTCCCCCCAAGTCTCTCCCTTTGGGAACCTTATCAGCTTCAGAAGCCCTGTTTTCCCAGCCCTCTTGGGGAGCATCTGAGATCTCAGCCTCTTGCTGGGACTCCAGTCTCGATTCAGCTGAGTTTGAGGTTGGGTCAATCATGTCTTCTTCTGAGTTGGGAAGAGGCATCTGTCCCTCTCAAAGGCTTTGATCAAAGATCCGCAGAGAAGGATTTCCATGGAAACCTTCCTCCCCTCCCAGCTGCTGCTGCTGCTTCCCCCAATTCCCCTCCATCCATCTCAGAGGCAGCAGGTCTCTCTTGGGGCAAATCAGGAGATACATTTGTATTTTGAAGGTCTTTCTGTCTTTGTTCATGGGACAAAGTGACTGTGAAGTATCTCCTGGGGTTCTTTCTCCTAAGGAGGGGGAGTTTGGATGATCTCTGGTGGCTTCTTTTGAGCTTTCACTGATTTTTATCCTTGCAGAGAGACGTCAGGATGGCTACAAAGCAACGCCAAGTGAGTGATTTGTCCTCTTTACATGTAATCTCCGATTTAGAGCAGGGACCAGAGGCACCATTAATTGAGAGGGGTGGGTGCATGTATGTTTGTGTGTGCTTTCTTCCTCTTCCTTCGAAGATCCAGGCTGGGGAAGATGGGCCCCCTTTTCATTAAAGCTAGGCCAGGGGTGGGTTCCACTTACCTTTGCTAATGGTTTGCATTGGGAGCGTGTGCAGCACTTCTGCGTGCGTGCAGTGCTTCTGCGCATGCGCAGAGTGTCCATGATGGCGGGTGGGCGGAGCCTCCCACCACCGCTACTATCAGTTCACAAGATCGGGAGCGAACTGGTAGGAACCCACCCCTGAGCTAGGGTGTTAGTGGGAGTGGAGTCCTCCAGGAGAAACATCTGGGAGAAGGAACCTTCAAGACGATGAGAAGACCTGACTGAGAACATGCTCTGCTTCCCAAGTAGGCAGCAAGGGAAGGCTTGGCCAAAGGAGAGTCAGAAGCTCCATAAAATTAGGGGTTAAAGGGGGGCATTTTGAGAGAGAAGGAGCTTTGGGGGATGCCGCCTGATCTCCTCTTGGTCTCCCATCACAAGGCTCACTAAGTACGAACTGATAAGAAAAAGAAACTTTGGATCCATCTGCATCTTTTTAAGTCAGCCCTGCCTTCTGGCTTTGTGCGATCCACACATACATTTTAAGAATTCTTTCCGATGCCTTTTAGCCAAAGCTGTTTGATCCAAACTCTCTCCATGTGTTTGTGAGTCTTTGATTGTGTGCGAGAGAGAGGGAGGGAGGGAGGGAGGGAGGGAGGGAGGGAGCTGGAGCCAGAAAAAGTTGAGCTTCTCCACCTATAAGCCAAGAGAGCAACTTTCTCACCCTCTTTTTCTTTCTTTCTTTTCCAGCAAGTGACAAAGGATCCAACAGTTCAGGCCAGGGTAAGTCAGAGGGAGCTGCTGCTGCTCCTACAAGAGCCATTCTGTCCCTTTGCAAGACTTTGAGTGGATGTGGGGATGAAAAGAGGGAGAGGCCCCCCTTTTTAAACCCCCCCCAATTCATCCTCTCTGTGTTCCCTCTATGTCCAGTTCTAGTGAAATAAAAGAGTCAGTTTGGTTTAGTGTTGAGGGCACCAAGTGAGTCTAACTGGGTTGACGGTGAGTTCTAGTCCTGCCTTAGGCATGAAAGCCGGCCGGCTGTCACAAAATTCACTTTCCTTGCACTGGTTCATCCTGCAGAGGAGAAGGGAAACTCTCCCTGTTGGATTCAGGCAGGGGAGGCAGCCCACAGACTGCATGGTGAAGCCTTGGCTCCCATTGGAGGAAATTGCCCTCAATTCTTTGAGGGGAAATAGGGTAACCACTAGCGATGCCATGATCCCTAGTGGTTAGAGACTCTTCTGGTGGCATAGCTGAGACCTGACTGACTGTGGAAGGGTGGGGGGGGGGAATTCCCTCTTTCAGAGATATGCCCAGGTGGGTTTAGGGTTTGGCCCCAACCAAGATCCCAGGCAAGATTGGTGGGGTTATAGTGGTCATCTGAGAATCTCTTCTGGCACTCAGGATGCTCCCATGTCACAATTCTGGTTGTGACTCCCTGTTTCTGAAGCTGGGCTCACTGGACCAGTTGGGCTTGTTGCTACCTTACCAGCCTCCCTGCTGCATGGCCACCTCCCTGCCTCAGTTGCTGGGGGCCACCTCAGGTTGGCATGGACTTGGACTTGCCCAGGATTCTGGTCCTGGGAGACTTCAATCTGCCCTCCCTGGGTTTGGCCCCCAGGAGTTCATGGCCTCCATGGCATCCGTGGGTCTCTCCCAGATCATCCTGGATCCGACTCGAGACAGCAGTCACCCAGTGGACATAATCTTCTTGTCGGAGCAATGGCAACATGATCTGATGGGGGAATCTGGTTTTTATTTATTGTTTTAAATATTCTACGTGGCATTTTATTGAATTTTACTGTGAGCTGCCTAGAGTCACCTTAATGAGATATTTGGGATGGAAGTTTAATTAATAAATTAATAAAATCTTTATGTCTTTGTGAGAAGTTTGAAGCTGAAGAGGTTTAATGGTGAAGAGAGAGATTTGTCCTCCTCACAGGACAAGACATTGATTCATTCTGTGTCTTTTTCTCCAATCCAGGGAGCATCCAGACTGTTTAGTAGCCCCCTTGCAGGTGAGTGGACTGGAGGGGGGGCGTATGGGGGGAGAGGGAGGGAGGGGGGGGGGCTTTGGGGTCCAAGGATCAAGTGAGGGTGAAGATGCTTTGGAAATCCCTCTTCTCTCTCCTATTCATCTCACACTGGAAGGGAAGGAATTTGGGGGAGAGGGCTCAGGGAAGGGGTCTTCCTACTCCCAAACTCTGATCCTGTGGCACTTCTCAGGCTCCCACTGTCTTGATCCAACTAACCCTTGGATACTTTCTCCCTCCTCTTTGCAGTGGACACCCCCAGAATAAAGATAGAGGAATGAGGAGGGATCAGCCTTCTTCTGAATTAGGCCGGACTCTTAGCTGGAGCCCTTCAGGCCCTTCCTGCATGCTGGAACCAGGATAGATTCTGGGTCTTTCATCACCGCTTTTATCATTGAATCAGTAATCCTTTTCTATTATGATTGAAGATATATGGAGAAAATAATACGTTATGTGTTACTAATTGTGAGATCAAAAGATTTCAAATTGGATTTCATAGATAATAGTTTATAATAGTTAGCTTGCATAACAATGGGCTTAATGGGCTTTTGCTGATTAATTTTAGTGGATGGAGATTAGAGGTTAAAGATGAAGTTTTAGAGATGGGTTTATAGAGAATGGAGAATGAGGAATAGGATGAAGAGTTCATTGGTTTTACTTTAAGAAACACTGATAAGTTGTTAATTTTCATTACGCTTGTTGCAGATAAAGGTGGGAGTTTCTTTTTCTTGTTTCCTTGTGTTAGTTTTATCTGTTTAATGTAATATTCAATGAAACTATTACTAAGAGAAGTGTGCATTTTGAGATTTTTTTCATTAAAATAGTTGATGCATTTTTAATTGATTATTGCAGTTATTTGACCATATATTTGATAACACAAAGTTTGACAAATAATATACCATTGTAACAATCAACACTGATTTTTAATAGCTTGCCATTTATGGATTTTCATGATTTAGAAAAATGGAACAGGAGATCAATTGCAGTCAGGCTGCTACCTCCTTAACAATGGGACATATTTTGTAAGTTTGCCAAAATTGTTTGCTGAAAATAAATGATTTCTTTTCCTCTTACCTGAGTTGCTGTATGTTTGGGGAGGTTGGGATTAAGAGGGATTTTACCCTTTTAATTTGTTGCTCAGAGACCCCAATTTAACTTTGAGCGGGAGGAGGAGAGGGAAGAACCAAGGCAAAACTTGGAAGGAGCAAGAACTGGTGTGGCTCCTGTGTGCTCCTTTGGGGAGGAGGCAGCCATCTTGCTCCCGTGTCCAGCTGGCATCTCCAGTTGACCACCTGTAAAATGGCTGCTTGGTTTTGGCTTGGTGGTGGCAGCAACAGAGGCTGCTTTTCCCTCAAATCCTCCTTTGCCTCAGGATGTTGGCCAAGTGGCTGGTGTTTTACAGCTGATTTTTGAGCCTCAGCCTGTGGCCCTTTTTGGAGACAGGAGTTCAGTGACCGGCCAGAGCCGTCCTGGTCCCCTTGCAGAAGGGCAGCTTCTCCTGCTTCTGGGAGATCCTCTCTGGGCTCTTCAGGTGCAGTGGCCCCAGAGTGGGGAGACCCCTGATTTATGGGGAGGAATACCCATATTACAGGGGATGCTTTGGGGGCATGGAGGAGTGAAAAGGATGGGGTCTCTCCTCCCCCTCCCTCTGGACTAGCCATCTTTGAAAGCTTAAAAAGTAAACTTGAAAGCATTTTGCAAGAATTCAGTGCATATTGCAGCCTCTTCTATGGATTCAAAACTTTTAGAAATTTATTTCTTAATTAGAATATATGACCGCCCAGTTGACGTAAGAGGCTCTGGTCAGCCAACACAATAAAAATATCAATACAAGAACAAAAGACAATAAATATAACGCATGAAAGAAAAATGAGCAAGGATAAACCAGTCAGCCACAAATTCATTCAGTTTAGTCTACAGGTAGTCCTCGACTTACAACAGTTCATTTAGTAACCATTAAATTACAACGGGATTGAAAAAAGTGATTTATGATAGTTTTTCACACTTATGCCCATTGCAGAATTCCTGTGGTCATGTGATCAAAATTTGGACACTAGGCAACTGGTTCATATTTATGATGGTTGCAGTGTCCTGGAGTCACGTGATCCCCTTCTGTGTCCTTTCAACAAGCAAAGTCAATGGAGAAGCCAGTTTCACTTAACAACCGTGTTACTAACTTAACAATTTCAGCGATTCACTTAACAATCGTGGGGAAAAAGTCATAAAATAGGGCAAAACTCACTGAACAAATGTTTCACTTAACAATAGAAACGTTGGGCGTAATTCTGGTTGTAAGTTGAAGACTACCTGTGGTACTTAAAGCACCAGGCTAGAAACCAGGAGGCAGTGAGTTCAAATCCCGCCTCAGGCACAAGAGTCAGCTGTGTGATTTTGGGCCAGTCGTCATATCTCCACAGGGTTGTTGTGAGGAAAATAAGACAAGGAAAGAGCATTATTTATGTCCTCAGCCTTGAGTTCTTTATGAAAAGGATAAAGGTGGGATATGAACAAACTCACAGGCTTAACTCTCTCCCGATCTCAAGGACGTCTGAAAGAAAAACAAAAGTCCATCGTGGTTCAGCCTGATCTAAAGTCCAAAGGAAATAATGTCCCAGTGGGTTGGTGATAGAGCCTTAGTCATGTCCTTCCTTGATAACGGCCGTGGCCAGGGGGGCTTTTTATCAGGTTCACCTGATACGCCAGTTGCACCCCTTTCTGGATCGGGACTCCCTACGCATGGTCACTCAAGCACTCGTCACTTCCCGCCTGGACTACTGCAATGCTCTCTACATGGGGCTCCCCTTGGGGTGCACCCAGAGGCTACAGTTAGTCCAGAATGCAGCCACGCGGGGGATTATGGGAGCGACAGGGCGCTCACATATGACACCTCTTCTGCGCGAGCTGCACTGGCTTCCTGTGGTCTTCCGGGTGCGCTTCAAGGTGTTGGTGACCACCTTTAAAGCGCTCCATGGCTTAGGGCCGGGGTATCTGCGAGACCGCCTTCTGCCGCCAATAGCCTCCCACCAACCGGTTCGCTCGCACAGAGAGGGCCTCCTCAGGGTGCCGTTGGCCAGACATTGCCGGCTGGCGATCCCCAGGGGGAGAGCCTTCTCTGTGGCAGCACCCGCCCTCTGGAATGACCTACCTCCTGAGATATGCACGATATCAGACCTCCGGACTTTTCGTCGGGCCCTGAAAACACACCTATTCCATCTAGCCGGGCTGGCTTGATCCCATCCTCTCAGTTTTAATTGAATTCGGTTTTAATTGGGTTGTTTTTAAATCTTGGGCCGAAATTATTTAATTGTTTTTTAAATTGTTTTTAAATTTTATATGCAATGTTTTATCTTGGCTGTACACCACCCTGAGTCCCGCAGGAGAAGGGCGGTATAGAAATAAAATAAAATAAAATAAATAAATAAATAAATAAATAACTTAAGGACCGGGGTATATACGAGACCACCTTCTGCCATCAACAATCTCCCACCAGCCAATATGCTCCCACAGAGAGGGGCTCCTCAGGGTGCTGTTGGCCAAACAATGCCGACTGGCGACCCCCAGGGGGAGAGCCTTCTCTGTGGGGGCACCAGCCCTCTGGAATGAGCTGCCCTTAGAGCTCCGTCTTAGCCCCGACCTGCGTACTTTTCGCCGTGCCCTTAAGACCCTCCTGTTCTAGCAAGCCGGACTGGCCTAATATGATTTTTATCATGGGTGTATGTGTGTTTTAAATTTGTGGGCCAATTTTATATATTGATTTTAATTTGGTTTTAAATGTTATAACCCTATGTGTTTTAATATGGCTGTACACCACCCTGAGTCCTTCGGGAGAAGGGTGGTATAGAAATCTAATAAACTTGAAACTTGATTGCAGTTCAAGAATCGGAAAATTATAAGTAGACAACTAAAAAATAAAATAAATCAATTGTGTAAAAACCTTTGCCTCCTTCCTGGAAACCCCTTCCCCCCAATTTAATGACTGTGTCAAGATGGAATCACTTTCTGCTTTCTACCTCTTGCTATTCAACTTGCCAATGAAAAGGGGGGAGGGGTGGAATGTGTAGGGAGGAAACGGGATGCTAAGATGCCATCCTCAGAGGACGAGAACTTGCAAAACGCCTAAATCACTACTGCAGGTGATTGCTGGAGAAGCGGACTGTTCCCATAACAAAAAGAAGTTTTACAACTGGACAACATGAACATCGGAGGGGTGGGAGAAAGGGAATCTATTGTTTAACTGAGCAAGCTTTCACGCGGAAAAACCAGAGCTGGTTTTGCTTTTTCAGTACTGAGATGGTGAATTCAATAAAGTTTTATTTTTGGGGATTCAACGACCCTGAGAGTTCCTTTTTTTGGGGGGGGGTCACTAGCCGGACTGCTTTGTTTAATAACTGAGTTGCCATTTCCAATTTTGGTTGTTAAATGAGATTATTTGTACCTCCTTTCAATAGTCTGTAATAATTCTTGCAGTCAATGTCCTTGACCGATATGTTCAGGATTTGATGTCTTGATAAATTCCAAATACCAGGGATGACCAAATGGCATAAATTTCTTTAACACACTCAATCAAGAAAAAAAAGAAAACTTTACAGTATACAAAGATCAGTGTATTGATGGTACAGTGTAGCCTTGATGGTACAGTGGTCTAAGCACCCTGTTATTAACACAGCTGCCTGCAATTTACTGCTGGTTCGAATCTCTCCAAGGCTCAAGGTTGACTCAGCCTTCCGTCCTTTCTAAGGTAGGTGAAATGAGGACCCAGTTTGTGGGGGCATTAAGCTGACTTTGTATAAAATATACAAAAGTAAGAAGGCTATTGCTTAACGCATTGTAAGCCGCCCTGAGTCTCCGGAGAAGGGAGGCATATAAATCAAAATTAAAAAAAAAAAGTGTATTTAATCATTCAGACTTCGAAAGATCACAGTACATTTTATCAGATTCCTTAAAACCTTTTCAGTTTGGCAGACTGGCAGAGATGGCGGTAGTGGTGGTGTGAGGGAGAAGGGATGGTTTTCCGTGTTTATGTGTTCAATGTTCTGATATTTGAGGGGCTGCCACAAAGAAGGGTGAACCCATTCTCCAAGGTACCTGCAGCCAAGACAATAAACAACGGGTGGAAACTAATCAAGGAGAGAAGAAACCTGGAACTGAGGAGAAACTTTCTGACAGAACAATAAACCATAAGCTTGCCCTCAGAAGCTGTGGGTGCTCCATCACTGGAGGCTTTTAAAAAGAGACTGGGCAACTATTTGTCTGAAATAGTATAGGGCCCTGGTGACAAACCTATGGCACATATGCCAGAGGTGGCAAGCAGAGCCCTCTTTGTGGGCAAGCGTGCTGTTGCCCCAGCACAGCGTGCCATAGGGCGAGTGTCGGCAAGACGCGGGCTCTTTCATCCCTCCACTGCGGCTCCCTGTCAGGTGATCGCACCAGTGGCTGGCCCCGCCCCTCACCCTCCCCTCCCAGTCACCCCAAAGGAGTCTTTGAGGGCTGAAAGTCGAGAGGCACGGATTTCTTCTGCCTTCTGCGTTCCCACCCCGCACTGAAGTGAACCAAACAGGCCAGTGTCTTCCTCCTCACTAAGCTTCCCCTTCACAACCCAAGTTGTTGGATTCACACGACATGTGAAGCTGGGCAGGAGAGCACGGATAGATGATAGATAGGCAGACAGACAGACGGACAGACAGATAGATAGATGATAGATAGATAGATGATGGCTGGCTGGCTGGAGGGAGAGGGATAGGTAGGTAGGTAGGTAGGTAGATAGAGATAGATGAGATGGAGAGAAGAGAGAAAGAGACAGATAGAGACAGGGAGAAAAAGAAAAAGAAAGAAAGGGGGGAAAGAGGGAGAGGGAGGGAAAGAGGAGTGAGAGAGAGAAAGGGAGAGGAAGAGAGAGAGGGAAGAGAGAGACAGAGGGAGGGAAAGGGAGAGGGAGAGGGAGGGAAAGAGAAAGAGGGAGGTAGGGAAAGAGAAAGAGGGGAAAGAGAGGCAGAAAGAAAGAGAGGGAGGGAAAGAAAGGGAGGGGAAGAGAAAGAGGGGGAAAGAAACAGAAAGGGAGGGAGGGAAAGAGAGAGGGAGAAGAGGGGGGAAAGAGAAAGAGAGGGGGAAAAAGAAAGAAAGGGAATGAGAGGGAGGGAAGGAAAGAGAATTGATATTACAAAAGCTTTTCTTTTTTATTGTTGTTAAACAATATTTCAAAAGCAGAAAAAAATGAAGGGGCATAAAAGTGCATTTATCATGTTTTTCATAGAACAATTAGCTGAATTCTGCCTTGTTTATCATTACTTTAGGTAACCCTCATTATTCGGGTTAAATTGGTGTGTTGGCACTTTGCGATAAATAAGTGGGTTTGGGGTTGCATTTTGGGCACTCGGTCTCTAAAAAGTTTGGCATCACTGGTATAGGATCTCCTGCTTGAGCAGGGGGTGGACCAGAAGACCTCCAAGTTCCCTTTCAACTCTGTTATTCTGTTAATTCTGAACAATTGCCATTGGAGCTATAGACAGTAATTGTCATGTGTGCAAAATGGAGGAACGGAAGGTTCCATTCAAGGGAAGCTCAAAACAAGAAGAGGCTCATTTTGAAGAAGTACAGCAAAGAACAGGAGATAGGCAAATATATTCCTTCAATCTTTTACAGTTGCATTTTATTAATAAAAATATAGAAATATACAATTAATTTTTTTCACTGCCTATTTCCATTGAACTAAGAGCCATTGCCCTGTTTTCCATAGAAATACCGTGTTTCCCCGAAAATAAGACTCTGTCTTATATTGTTTTTTTTATTGAAAAGTTTTATAAGAAATACAAACATTTTCACCCCCCCTTCCCCTCCCTCCCCCCCACCCCCCTCCCTAGACTTCCCAGAACAAGCACAGGGTATAGCATTCACAAATCGAAAGCTAAAATATGCTAACAAATTATTACATTTCATATTCTTCCTAGGTCCTTAACTCCTTATAACTCAAAAAAAAAACCCAGATATAAACTACTTAAAATTATTTCATTCATAAGCTATATGAATCTTCTTATTCGGATATTTCTTCTGTATATAATCAATCCATCTTTTCCATTCCGATATATATCTCTCATTTGAATGGTCTTTAAGATATGATGAAATTTTCGCCATTTCTGCCAAATGCACAACTTTTAATGTCCATTCCTCAATGGTAGGTGGATCTTCCTTCTTCCAGTACTGTGCCATCAGTAACCTGGCAGCCGTTATTAAGTTCAAAACCAGCTTAGTCTCTATTACAGTACAATCCGTAACTATTCCCAACAGAAAGAACTGTGGTGTGAATTTAATTTTTTTCTTCAAAATGTTTTGAATAATCCACCATATTTTTATCCAAAAAGCCTTAATTTTTTTACATGTCCACCATATATGAAAATATGTAGCATCTTCACACTCACATCGCCAACACTTGGGTTGTAAGTTTGGATACATACAAGCTTTTGTTTTGAACCCCGAAATAACCACCTGGCCTTATTTTCGGGGAGGTCTTATTATTTTGGGGCGCATGGAGCAAGATGGAGCTCCTCTTGCCATCTTACCTGATTTCCAGCTCTGCGTTTTAATATTTTCTGGGAGGACTTATTTTCAGGGGGAGGCTTATTTTAGTGCATGCGCTCAAAAACCTGATTGGGCTTATTATCAGGGGATGTCTTATTTTCGGGAAAATACTTTCAGTAGCACAAATTTGAACGATGCAACCATTTTGTGGGATTCTCTAACCACGCTAAACGAGACCAATCTGGGTGACTTCCATCCACATATAGATTTGCAAGCACTAAAAAGGATCACAGAGATACTTTATTTAACAAAAACAAAGAGGAAGTCAAGCTACAGAAACCAATATTAAACCACGTAGTAAAAGAGCGGGTTGTATAAAAAGTCCTCACATGTCAAATTTGAACAGAGGAAAAATTGGTGCATTGGTGCGTTTACTAAACAAGATAGTTCCTTGAAAACCGGATTTTGCACTTTCCACAGTGGAGTTTCCAGCACTGCAAGAATTGTGTCCAGATGAAAAAAGATAAAGTCCTCTTCCAAATGGCTGCAATTCAACAACCTTTGACTGGCCAAGAGCTGCTAGACAGGCCAGCTTCTGGGTCATTCTCTTTCCCCGAGAGAGTGCTGTTGTCTATCTCCCCAGCCAATCGTGCATTTGGCATCTACAAAAGCAGTGGATCCTGTGGCTGACCATCTCTGTTGCAACTCCGGAAGTCACTCCGCCTGGGTCCTTTCCACCAGTCTGTAGTAGGGGCCTCGCCGGCCAATCAGCTCCGTGTGAGTCCCCTCCTCCACAACTTCTCCTCCTTCCAGCACCACAATCTTGTCTGCGTTCTCCACCGTCTGCATCCGGTGAGCAATCACCAACACCGTCCGGGTTCCACTGTTCTGCACAGACTGCTGGATCTGGAAAAGGAAGCAATGATCCAGAAGAGATTCTGGGTGGATTCCTTAGAAAGACCAGAGAGAAGCTGCCTCCACTTTCCACCAAAAGGTGTTTGTCCCCGACTTTGGGCCAATCATTGTCTTTCAGCCCAACCCACCTGACAGGGTTGTGGGGAAAATAGGAAGAAAGCGTATTATGTATGTTCGCTGCCTTGAGTAACTTACAAAGTAACAAGGGAATAAATAAACAAATAAATATAAAAATAAATAAATAAATTTGCTGTTTTAATTTTATGTAGGGTAGGCTCGTCATTTGCTCAGTCAGTTGATGATGAGAATGGCATGTCAGGCTGGTGAAATCAATACAGGTAGTCCTCGACTTATGACTGTCGAGGACATCCAGTAAATATATTTGTAACTGTCTTCTTTACTTCCTCTTTTACCCCTTCGGGTATCAAGGGATTTATAGGTAATAAAATATAAATAAATGTGTGTGTGTGTATGTATATAATTTTTATATATATATATATAATTTATGTGTGTGTGTGTGTAATATAAATATATTTTATAAAATTGTAAATATAAAAGTAATATAAGGAAAGAAAAATATGTAATTTTTGTGGAAATAGGCACAATGTTCTCTTAGACCCATATTATTTGGCCTTACAGTGGTTATTATCAAATGTAATTTTCACTGTTTATAAGCGAGAAACCCTCTGCCTCTGAGGACCTGAGACGCAGATCATAACAAACCCCAAAAGACAAGCTGATAACAAAAGTTGATAACTCAATTTAAGAACTCTAAATTTATCATATCAAGGGATGGCACCAGATTTTAAAGTCTATTTATCACCGACATACACTTGGAAGAAATTATGCCACTTCCAGGTGATTAAACCCAGTTTTCCTGCTCTGTCACCTCACAAAAATGCAGATTAAGCCCTTCAGGCGCCCTGAAGTAACCCAGCCGGGATCCACCCCCGACCCCCTCACGAGTCCCCAGCACTTACTGCAGCTTCGCTCTCGGGGTCCAGGGCACTCGTGGCTTCATCCAGCACCAAGACTTTGGGGTTACGGATCAGGGCCCGGGCGATGGCCAGCCGTTGCTTCTGCCCCATGGACAGCTGGCCCCCTTTCTCCCCTACCTCTGCGGGAAGATAAGCAAGAGAGATGGAAGGGAGCAAGACAAGGCCATCCCTTAAATCTTCTTGCCCCAAAGCCATCAACTAAAGAACAAGGACAGGGTGGATTCTGAAGCCCATCACTCTCCAAAGTGGGTGAAAGGAATTGTAATTTGGACTCCTGGTTCTCTTACTTTTAAGTGCAAACGGTCTGGAGGAGGGAAAAAGATCCCATCCCCTTTAATAGCTGTAGGAAAGATTTCAAGACCTGTGATTTTTGAAACAGCTCAACAGTGCAATAAGCTCTGTTTGAACTCTCTTTTCTGCACCAGTGTTTTAACTCTGTTATTCTGTTTCTGATATCATTAAAGTTAGAACCATCAGTGTAACCTAGTCCTCAGGTTACACCAGCCACTGGGACTGGAGTTTCTGTTGCTAAGTGATGTACTTGTATATCACTTGTATTAGAGCCTTGGTAGCACAGTGGACTAATGCATTGTTATTAACATCTGCTGCCTGCAATTTCTGCAGGTTCGAATCTTACCAGGCTCAAGGTTGACTCAGCCTTCCATCCTTTCTAAGGTAGGTTAAATGAGGACCCAGTTTGTGGGGGCAATAAGCTGACTTTGTATGAATATACAAAAGGATGAAGGCTATTGCTTAACGCATTGTAAGCCGCCCTGAGTCTCTGGAGAAGGGTGGCATATAAATTAAAGCAAAAAAAAAAAAATAAATAAAAAAAAATGTGATGTCACATTTTGATGGTACATCACAGAACGTTAAAAAAATGTATTGTTGCTCTTACAATCTGCTTGCTATTTGTTTACATTAAAAACTTAACAGCCTAGTCCTGTTATGGACGGTGACTTCCACAGAACAGAAGTTTCATGAGTGTCCTTATGTACAATTTTTGTTTGAAAAGCATACAACCCAATAATGTGTCTTTAATTACTCACTGTACACAATTAAGTTCTAAATTATTGGGCCTGTTCTTCATGTTTTGTATTAGAAGCCACGACAAACCAATCAATATACCTACTGTACAAAGCAGAACAAGAAGAATAAAACTTGAAAAGGAAACTATAGTATTAGATCACAAGAAAAATATAGGGCAATTAAAAGAGCCACGGTGGCGCAGTGATTAGAGTGCAGTACTGCAGGCTACTTCTGCTGCCTGCCGGCTGCCTGCAATTCGGCAGTTCGAATCTCACCAGCTCATGATTGACTCAGCCTTCCATCTCTCCAATGTCGGTAAAATGAGGACCCAGATTGTTCGAGTGGGCTGTAAAGCATTGTAAAGCTGTATGTAATATATAAGTGAGTGAGTGAGAGAGAGAGAGCGCCATAGTGGTGCAGTGGTTAGAATGCAGTATTGCAGGCTAACTCTGCTGAATGCTAGCAGTTCAATTTTTACTGGCTCAAGGTTGACTCAGCCTTCCATCCTTCTGAGGTCAGTAAAATGAGGACTCAGATTGTTGGGGACAAAAGGCTGACTCTGAAAACCGCTTAGAGAGGGCTGTGAAACGATATATAAGTCTAAGCGCTATTGCTATTGCTATTGCAATTACAATGACTTTGCTTGTGGGAAGCTGGCCAGGAAGGTTGCATATGGTGATGATTTGATTGTGGGACACTGCAACTGTTGTAAGTGCGATGATTGTCAAGCACCCAGATTGTGATCACATGACTGTGGGGCAGGGGGCAAAGTCCGAACTTCAAGGACTAATTGCAACTTCCATTTGTTTGGCGCCACTGTAATGTGGAATGATGGCTGAACGAATGATCAAAACTCAAGAGCTATCTGTCTACGATGCAACAAAGCAAGCAGGATTTCACTTCAGAAGAGCCAACAAACAGGACCGGTTACTGGGAGGAAAGTGAGGTTTTTATGGGATGAATCAAGGGGGGGGATGGATTTTGCCCACCTGCATCAAAGCCTCCTTCCAGTTCACGGATGAATCCCAAGGCATCAGCTTCTTTTGCTGCTCTGCTCACATCTTCCTCTCTGCAGCCTTGTAGGCCGTAAGTGATATTCTCCTTGATGGACCCAGAGAATAGGACGGGCTCCTGGCCCACCAGTGCTACCTGCAATTGGACAGGGAGGCCTATCAGGACAGGGCTGGGCTGAGGGAGAAACGCCACTGATCCTCCTCATCAAGCACTTTCCAAGATGGGGCTGGTTGATGCTCAAGGTTGATACTCAAGGTGCAGAATACAGAATAACAGAGTTGGAAGGGACCGTGGAGGTTTTCTAGTCCAACCCCCTGCCCAGGCAGGAAACCCTACACCACTTCAGACAAATGGTTATCCAATCT
Source organism: Pantherophis guttatus (assembly GCF_059756535.1). NCBI lineage: Eukaryota > Metazoa > Chordata > Lepidosauria > Squamata > Colubridae > Pantherophis > Pantherophis guttatus. The sequence goes on from NC_142064.1 coordinate 276,801,158, forward strand.
CTTCTTAAAAACATCCAGTGTTGGAGCATTCACAACTTCTAGAGGCAAGTTGTTCCATAGCTTAACTGTTCTGTCAAAAAACTTCTCCTTAATTCTAGGTTGCTTCTCTCCTTGTTTAGTTTCCACCCATTGCTTCCTGTCCTGCCCTCAGTTGCTTTGGAGAACAGCTTGACTCCCTCTTCTTTGTGGCAGCCCCTGAGATATTGGAACCCTGCTATCGTATCACCTGCTTAGTCCTTCTTGTAGTGAATCTTACGTGCAGACGTACAATTCACTACATCTTCCAACTGTACACCTTGAGCTGTTCTCTGCTCTTTTTAATTTGGAGGCAAAGTGGCAACACCCAGCCAACCTCACCTGACTTTGAAAAGCTAAATCAGAACTCGTTGGCACCTGGATGAATTCCAGGATCATGGCTAAGACTAGGAAGGTCACCAAGACAAATCTCATCAGTTTACACCCAAACGTACACAGTTGCCCGAGAAACAGTACAGCCACATTTCTAGATCACAGGAGATTCTAATCTTTTATCTCAGGATATAAACCACGTAAGCAGAATTTTCTGAATGCCGCACCGCTTTACTTATCATGGAACATAAGAAATCAAAAGCCTTTCGTTCCAGGTATCTTTTAGTATGCATTAGAAAACAAGTAGGCATCTTTGCAGATTTCAAGCACCAATTTTGTGGCTCCCAAAGTTGTCCTAATGGCATTACCTTCACCATTCTCTGGGGCGTTTTTGCATGTCGGCCACACAATTCTCAAAATCAGAGGCTCTTACCCCTTTTTTTGAGACAGGAAATGCATGGAAAGCACAGTGTAGGCCAGGGGTATCAAACTCGATTTCATTGAGGGCGACATCAGGGTTGTGTTTGACCTCGTGGGGGGCGTGGCCAGGATGGGCGTGGCCAGCTTGATGTCACTCATTGAGGCTCCGTTTTCAGCTACGACAGTCCTCCCGGGTTCTGTTTTGGGCTGCGACGGCCTCCTGCAACTCTCTGCCGCGTGGCCTCCCCAAGCTCCGTTTTCGCTGGCAGAGGGTCGCAGCCCAAAACAGAGCCTGAGAGGCTGTGCGTGGCCCTCCTGAGCTCCCTTTTGATTGGTAGAGGCACCACGGGCAGGTTGTTCACTGTTTTCAGGGCGGGCCAGATCTAAGCACCCCGTGGGCCGGATCCGGCCTCCGGGCCTTGAGTTTGACACCGCTGGTGTAGGCCATAAAATTAGAATTTTAAAACACAAGCACACAAAACCCGCAATGCTCTTAAAACCCAATCAGTTCCAACCACATCTTCTTAATATCAAGTGGTCCTGCGTACTCTGCATCAACCCCCTTCCAAAACATCACCAAGTGTTGCCCTTCAACCACCCAAGGAGACTCAGGCCTCATCCTGCAAGTGATAAGAATCACAATGGACACTGGGTTGGTCCAGTGGCGAAATCTGAACCGGTTTGCTACCGGTTCGCTGGCCGTGCATGCGTGCTGCGCACCAAGCACGTGCTGCACACGTGCAGTGCTCGCCAAATGCATGATGCGTGAGCATGTGCAGTGCGCACCAAATGCATGCTGCGTGCACATGCACATTACAGACCAAAAGGAGGCTTGGGAAGGTAAGTGGAACATTGATGGGGATCAGTTGTGCCGCATGATTTAGCTTTGCTAGAAAACAGGATTTCCTGCTTTTTAGCAAAGCTAAACCGCGCGGCACAGCTGATCGTTGGAAATAACGGTTCGGAGAAATCGGTAAGTTTTTAAACTACCAGTTCAACTGAACCGGTAGGTAACTACCGGTTTGACCGAACTGGTAGGGGGGTTTTTTACTACCGGTTTGCCCGAACCGGTAGTTTTTATCACTACCGGTTCACCCAAACTGGAGCGAACCGGTGGCATTTCACCACTGGGTTGGTCCTATTCAAATTGCGTGGCTTAACATTTCTTCCCTCTCCATCTCACAAACACTTTCTCTTCCTTGTTGAATGAATCCCCATTCTAGTACCAAGAGACCCAAATATTGCAGTCCAGAAGAGGATAAATGTCAGCCTCCACCTTTATATTACTTGCTTGCTCGGCTGCCATGGTAACGGGGGGAGGGGGGAGCTGTTTGGATATTTGGGAGGGGGAAGTAAGCTGGTGGAGTAAATTGGAGAAAGTTTTCCTCAGCGTTTCTCTGCAGCTGGGAGGCACACTGATAACCAGTCAAGGTCAACCGTCGTGGCATACCAGAAGGATGGAGTCATCGGAAGCTGTACCCCACATGACCCCTTGGGGGGATGTGGATTGGATAATCCTGACTGGACCGTTGGGGGGAGGGTTTTAAGGATGCTTTCTATATGTGATTTTCGCGCCTATTGCCTCAGACCTTGCTTTTCTTTGGTTGCATTCAGTTCGTACTCAGTAAAAGTACCTTTCTCTATGAAAATGGAGTCGGAGTTGTTCTTTCTTGAGTACTGAAAGGAGGCATACCTGACAATAAAGCCCAAAGCTGCCCTCACTCCCTGCTGCTCCCAACCAGGCTGCTCCCTTCCTCACCTGCCTATGGAGATACTTGTGCTCATATTTCCCAACTGGGACTCCGTCCAGCAGGACCTCCCCGGACTGGGGTTCGTAGAAGTGCTCCAGGAGGGCGACACAGCTGCTCTTTCCACTGCCGTTCAGGCCCACCAACGCTGTCACTTCCCCAGGGCGGAGCTCAAAGGACACATTCTACGGCAAAGAGATGTAAATGTATGTAAAATGAAGCAGGAAGATGCAGTGTTAGTGAATGCACATAAAAGCCAGCCATCAATCAACTTCTAAAAAAGCCGCACACAACAGGCACCCTATAAATACCACACACAGAACAGCCCAAAGCACATAATCTGCTGGAGTGAAGTTCCCTGAGGATGAGCTCCTGTGTGAGTCTGAAAGCTCAGTAGTCTGGTCCAGTGGTGGAATTCAAATTTTTTTTACTACCGGTTCTGTGGGCGTGGCTTGGTGGGCATGGCTTAGTGGGAGTGGCAGGGGAAGGATACTGCAAAATCTCCATTCCCACCCCACTCCAGGGAAAGGATACTGTAAAAGCCCTACTAAGCAGGTATATACAAAAGTATGAAGGCTATTGCTTAATGCACTGTAAGCCACCCTGAGTCTCCGGAGAAGGGCGGCATATAAATTGAACCAATAAATAAATAAGTGTTAGTGCTATTGCTATTGTTGGGGTGTCATGCAAAGCAGCCCGTGCCTTCCAGCTTCCCATAAGGTACCTTCAGGACCTGGATCTCGGGGCGGCAAGGATAGCAGAAGGAAACATTTCGGAAGGAAACACATCCGGGGAGGGATTTTGGAGACAGTGTCCCATCTGTGCGGACAGATGGCTCCCGGTCAAGATATTCAAAGACTTTCTCTGCAGCGCCCACATTGCTCAGGGCATCCCCGTAAGTGTAAATCAGGGCCTGTGGGAGGAAAAGGAAGGAGCAGCAATGTTAAGACATGAGAGCATCTGCAAAGGGAGGAATACATCTGGCTTCTCTGTTTTGAGTATCAAGCTCTACGGCAACACTTAAAAGTCCTGTTTGAATGACAAATTTAATTTCCTCACAAGGATCTCCATGCATTTATCTGGAGCATTATACTTAGAATATCTTAAGGCAGGGATGAAATGCTGCCGGTTCGGACCGGATTGCCCGATCCGGTAGCGATGGCTGCGACTAGTTCAGAGAACCGGTAGCAAAAATCCATGTCCTCCCCACATGCCCAGCTGAGCCGCGCGATCATCAGAGGCATTTTTAAATTATTTTTAAAAGCATTTTTTCTACAAGCTCTTCAGCCGAAAAAATGCTTTTAAAAGTTAAAAAAAAAAGGCTCTGATGATCGCGCGGCTCAGCTGGGATCGTTAGAGGCTTTTAAAAGCATTTTTTCTACAACCTCTTCAGCTGAAGAGGTTGTAGAAAAAAATGTTTTTTTTTTTTTTAAAAAAAAGCCTCTGATGATCAGGCAACTCAGCTGGGATCGTCAGAGGCTTTAAAAAAAGAAAAAGCCTCTGACGATCAGGCAAGTCAGCTGGGATCATCAGAGGCTTTAAAAAAAGAAAAAGTCTCTGATGATCAGGCAAGTCAGCTGGGATCGTCAGAGGCTTTAAAAAAAGAAAAAGCCTCTGACGATCAGGCAAGTCAGCTGGGATCATCAGAGGCTTTAAAAAAAGAAAAAGTCTCTGATGATCAGGCAACTCAGCTGGGATCGTCAGAGGCTTTAAAAAAAGAAAAAGCCTCTGACGATCAGGCAAGTCAGCTGGGATCGTCAGAGGCTTTTAAAAGCATTTATTTACAACCTCTTTGGCCGAAGAGGTTGTAGAAAAAATGGTTTTAAAAGGTTTTTTAAAAAAAGTTGGCCACTCCCACTCAGTCACATTACCGCCCCCACCAAGCCACGCCCACAGAAACGGTAGTAACAAATTTTACATTTCACCTCTGTCTTAAGGATATTAATGATCTCTTTGAGAGCTAAACTTGGAGTCCATGAAAGAAGCTGTCTTGGGGAAATGATCAACCTTAATCATATGCTTAAATCCAAATGGACTCCTGCTGACCACGCAGATGTGTCCCTGCAGTTTTCTTGGTCACAGTGCAGAAGAACCCGTCCTGTGCTTTTGGTGGGAGGTTTATAGGACTTCTTGGGATCCCTAGGTGGCCTCCTATCCAACTAACCAAGCCCAGCCCAGCCTTTGAACCCACAGAGGAGATGCCGCCTACTGCTGGGTGAGAAATAGAAAGTCCAAGGGGAAAAAACCGGAACTCGCAGTAATTGCAGGCAGCTGGCAGCTAAGTGCTACTTTTAACAGTAGTTTAGTCCGCTGCGCCACCAAGGCTCTTATAATAATTCACAGGAAAAAAAAAACACCTTGCAAATGCCCTCAAAGTTTTATTTTTGGAAAACAGCATTTCTGTGGGAAAATAGCTTAGGAGGAGGAAATAATTTGGACAAGACCAAAAGCACCAACCAAACTGATCATGTACGCAGTCATTTCCTCAAAGGAAAAGCAGCATTTAAAAAAAAAAAAAAGTGTTTCTAAAAAAGTTGTTTGTTCTTTCGTTTCCACTTATTTGCTAGTTGTTGATTTGCATGTAATGCTTAACTTTCTGCAAAAAGGAAATCCCCGTGTTCCTTCATCCAAAACCAAAACCAACATTTTAAAATCTATAAAGGGAGAAAAAAAAATTGGTGTTTATCACCAGCTCAATCTCGAGCCCTTCTTGCCACTTGGAACCTGCAACAACAGCAGCAGATTCTCAGCTCTACATCATTCAAATGTTCTCCAAATGTCATTTCATGTCAGTCCTGCTTCAGTCTGGTCCCTTAGGGAAGAAAAACCCTCGACTCCATTTGGTTGACATGAAAGGGACTTTTTACCAAGAGATGCTGGTTGCAGTAAGGTTAGGGGATATCTCCCATGAAAGAAGACGAAGCTATTGAAGGATCAAATGATGGAATGGATGGATGGATGAGGCCCTGGGGATCCGAGGAAGGGTTATATGTGGAGATAGGCCCCAGGTGTGGGTGTAATGGACATGAGAGTGAGGAATATGAATTCTGAAAAACATTTACTCTTGTTTTCATTTCTTTGCCTTAAAACAATTGAAATGCTTCTATTCCTTTCCTTTTCTCTGCAATGTAGTACTGGAGGGGGGGAGGGGGAAATGGGGAGGCACAGTGGTGAAATCCAAATTTTTTTACTACCGGTTCTGTGGGTGTGGCTTGGTGGGCGTGGCAGGGGAAGGATACTGCAAAATCTCCATTCCTATCCCACTCTGGGGCCTGCCAGAGGTGGCATTTGCCAGTTCTCCAAACTGCTTAAAATTTCCGCTACCGGTTCTCCAGAACTTGTCAGAACCTGCTGGATTTCACCCGGGGGGGGAGGGGCACCTTGAAACAAAGACTTAAACTGCTTTTATTCTTCTCTGCTTCTCTGCAATAGCACGAAGGGGGGAATGGGTGGGGCTGCACAGTCATAGCGAGGCAGGAAACAAGCAACTTAGTTGTTAAACAACTAAGCCACAGAAGAATAGCTCACTCATAAAAAAAACTCCAAAACCACATAGCTGGCACTGAAACTAGGACACTTTGCAAGATACCCGTGAGCTGGGGTGAGGGGCAGGTGACGTGATATTTAGCTACCTTGCATAGCCACCATAACAGTTTTCAGGGGGCTGTAATTCAGATAACTAATCAATATTATATGTTATGCATGCATTATTAGGGGAAGGGCAGGGGTGAAATTCAGCAGGTTCTGAAGAACCGGTAGCGGAAATTTTGAGTAGTTCGGAGAACCGGCAAATTCCACCTCTGGCTGGCCCCAGAGTGGGGTGGGAATGGAAATTTTCCAACATCCTTCCCCCAGGAGCGGGGAGAGAATGGAGATTTTGCAGTATCCTTTCCCTACCATGCCCACCAAGCCACGCCCACCAAGCCAAACCAAGCCACACCACACCCACCAAGCCACACCCATAGAACGGGTAGTAAAAAAAATTGGATTTCACCACTGGGGAAGGGCAAAGGGGTGAGTATGACCCACCCTTTGACTATACGAATTGCTGTAAGATTGTAATCGGGGCCTTGGCAGCTTTCAAAGCCAGAGTCCTTATATCTTGGTACCAAAATAAAAGTATAATTTTGTATCACACTTTGTGTTTGGTGACTCATTGGCTTCGACACCAAGCTAAGGCCTAGTTTTGGGGACAACACTATTTCTTCAGTCCCCCTCACCCCAGGATCAGTACAAACCCAGCCAACATGATGCCACTGGGATGTTTTGGGAATGTTTTGGGGGTTTGGGCTGGTGACTTTCAGGACAAACAGACTCAGGACAAATGAAGACACCTTGGCACGAACCAGTGATCTGCTTTTCTTCAGCTATTAAGCCCCTCCTGAATTCCCACACAAAGTGCATACAGGTTTATTGCCCATTTGCCCCCCCCCCACCCCCAATGCATTTCATGGCAGGATGCCAGCGTGGCGCCATGTTGAAGATGGTGGACATGACATTTCAAAACAATCATTACATACAGTCCAACATATACCGCACAATCCTACACAAACCTCAGAAGCTTTTACAATTCTACTGAAGGCCGTGGGAGCCTGGAAACTGTTCAAGGACATCACAACAGGGTGTGGAGTTGAAGCAGACAGTTCCCATAACTATGAGAACTTGTTTACGTGGACTACATGAGAGGCTGGGGGTTTGGCTTGAAAAAGTATTGTTTTAATCTATGGACTGGGTTTGAGAACTTTATAGAGTTAGTTTTGCATGCTGTGTATTCAATAAACAATAAGATTTTTGGAAATAGAATGATCCTAGACTTTGGATTCTCGAGCTGGAGGTTGACACTCCCACAAAGTGAAATTGATATTACTCCTATAAATAGGCCCAGAACTGAAGGGTGGATCTATAAGTAAAATTAAATATTGTTCAACACTAAAATTTGACCACCGTGTAGTGAATTCTGGACAGAAATGGATTTTGGATCTTGAAAAGGAAAGTAAAAAAAGAAAAAAAATGAAGTCAGAGCAGGTTGTGATGAAGGCGGGAAGGTCAAATGAACAGAGGGATGAGAACCGTGGCAGCCACTGAAAAACCTGAGTGCCACTAAACAAGAATATTTGTAGCTCAGGGTTGAAATAAAGGGTTCTTGGTGCCTTCTGAGTTTGCTTGCTTTCTTGCAGATGGTTCATTACCCAAACTAGATAGCATCATCAGTGCTGTTACCTAGTTTGGGTCTAGAAAAAAATAAGCAAGCTCAGAGAGCATCCAGGACCCCTCAATCTGAAGTGCTACAGAAAAAAAAAAAAAAAAGACATGTTCAAATGTAAGTGTTCACCGACCTGTATACACCGTCCCACATTTGTCTGGTAGAGGATTAAGGAGACCAAGTTTCCTTCGGTCATGAGGCCGGTGCGGATCTGCTGGTAACCACAGTAGAGAAGAATCAGCTTCATGCTCAACCGGAGGACCTAGAGAGGGAGAAAAACGGAAGGCAGTGGCTGAGAATTGTACCTCTCTCTCACGCCATGATGTCTTCTACTTCTTCCGGGTGGGCTACATGAATCAATGCAGAAACCCTTTTGTTTTGATATTAAAACATTTTCAAGGTTGACTCAGCCTTCCATCCTTTATAAGGTAGATAAATTGAGGACCCAGTTTGTGGGGGCAATAAGCTGACTTTGTATAAAATATGCAAAAGTATGAAGGCTATTGCTTAACGCATTGTAAGCCGCCCTGAGTCTCCGGAGAAGGGCGGCATATAAATCAAATTTTAAAAAGAATTCTCTCTCTCTCCTCAAAAGCTGAATTTTCCATAAACTGGCCAATACAGCAGAAAAGGTATAACTTCTGGGGTCTACCAACTGGCATTCCCTAGGCCCAAGAGTCCCCAACTCTTGGGCTGCGGCCCACTACTGGGCCATGGCCTGTTCAAAACTGGGCCGCAAGAAAAATGGACAAGAAGCCCCACTTGCGCAAGCAGTGGGCAAGCAACTACACCTTGTAGTACCCCAGACAGGAGATCACAACAGCATGAATGCATATGTAGTGTAGAGAGTTTCTTAAAAGTATTTAAAACAGAAAACAGATCTCTGGCTAAGTGTCAGGCCTGGAAGCCAACTTTTCACTTGGGCCTTCAGATTAATTTCTACACCAATTGAACCAGGGGTGAAATCCAGCAGGTTCTGACAGGTTCTGGAGAACCGGCAGCGGAAATTTTGAGCAGTTCGGAGAACCAGCAAATACCACCTCTAGCTGGCCCCAGAGTGGGGTGGGAATGGAGATTTTGCAGGATCCTTCCCCTGCCATGCCCACCAAGCCACACCATGCCCACAAAACCGGTAGCAAAAAAATTTGGATTTCACCCCTGAATTGAACTGATTGCACTAGTTGAAGGCATTCATAATTCACAATTCCTTTTTTATTTAAAAGCTATTCTTTTGTAAAATAAAACTCTCCCTGCCTCTAAATACTGAAGGGAGATACAAAAAAACTATTAATTGTCAAGTGTCCATTGCTTATGGATCTATTGGGTCAATTTGATAAAATTAGAGGAAGAAATCAATAACCTGTGCTATGCTAAGGATATTAATCTAATAACCAAAAAAGCAAGGGATCTGCAACCCCTAGTAATAAAAGCGAGAGAGCATAATGAAAAACTGGCACTGAAATTAAATATAAAGAAGACCAAACTAATGAAAACAGGTAGAATAATAGGACAATGAAGATGTTGAAGGGGTGGGCAGCTTCTACCTTTTAGGATCATCCAACATTATTAAAGGAATAAACAGCAAATTAAAAAATAAAATACAGGTAGTTCTTGACTTACGACCACAATTGACCCCAAAATTTTTGTTGCTAAGTGAAAGACTTAAGCGAATTTTACCCCATTTTACTACCTTTGGTTCCACAGTTGCTAAGTGAATCACTGCCAGTGGTGGGTTCCTCCCGGTTCGGCCCGGTTCTGCCGAGCCGGTAGCGGTGACGATATTACATCACCGAACCGGTTCTCTTTGTTCGGGAGCTGGGCCCTCCCCACCCCTGTTATTCTTACCTTTTATTTGGCCCCACCCTCAATCTATTCACTGCCTCCGAGTCCCAGCTGATCGGCTGGAAGGAAAAAAACTGTTTAAACTCTTGCCGTGGGGTTTCAAAGGGTCGCCCTACAGCTGATCAGTGTTAAAAGGCAGTGTGGTGATAGACCAGTGCCTCTAAAAACAAATGGGTAGACCGGTGCCTCCAAGAACAAATGGGTAGACCAGTACAGCTCTGCAAACAGTTAAAAGCCTGGTAGACCAGTACCTCTGCTAAATCCTAAAGAATTGTCACATGATCATCAAACCACGCCCATAAAATAAGCCACGCCCACAGAACCGGTAGTAAAAAAAATTTAGAACCCACCCCTGGTCACTGCCATTAAATTAATGATCCAGGTGGTTGTAGGGCATTAATTTCCCATCGACTTTGCTTGTAAGAAAGTCATAAAAGATTATCTCGGATTTCATTGGACTGCATATCCACTTGCTCTTTGACCTTTGGCAGTTAAGAGGATTTTAATCGAAAAACATTCTTGATCGGCAAGCCAATGCTCAGAATTGTTATGATACAGAGTACATAAAATCTTGTGAGATTGGAGACAAGGACACCCATTTTCAAAACTTTTCAAGCAAAGTAAGAAAAACTCGCAAGATTTGGCAATCTCCTAAAATCTGAGCCTTATTTTGATTTTTTTTTAATTTCGACACCTGCAACACCTCCCCACAGGTTGGGAATCACTCATTAGAGGACCTAGGTCAAGGGTCTCCAACCTTGGCAGCTTTAAGACTTGTGGACTGCAACTCCCAGAATTTTTCAGCTAGCCATGCGGTCTTCAAGTCTTAGAGTTGCCATGATTGGAGAGCCCTGAGTCCTAGAGGACTTACCCGTACAACAAGTAAGTAAACGATCCTTTCCAAATCCCTTTGGTTCTTCAGCCGGCAGGTGTCCTCCAAGGATGCCTCGTAGCGCTGCGACTCCTTCTCCTCAGTGGCAAAGCTGCGCACTGTCTCCACGGATGAGATGACTTCATGTACCACCTCCGCTGAGCAGGCCACGGAGTCCTGGATCGCCTTCAATAAAGCCTTGATGGACCATGAAGGAAGCGGCAAAGTCAGCCTCCTGAAAGCTGCTTTGGACCAGGCATCCTGCTGGTGGTGGCATACCCAAACCACAGTCCAGTGGCCTCATTCTGAGGAGAAGCCCCCTCCCCCCCCAAAAAATCCTTCATTCCAGTCCATCCCATTTAATTTCATTTATTTCTCACATGTGACCAACCAGATGCCAGAGTACAAGCTAAAGAGGGAGATATATTCTCCCACTATTATGCTTCCTTTCCACAGCCCACTGGAGAATTTCCCCTCCATGCACAGAGGGAAGCTGAAATCCTTCAGGAGGCTGTAGGAACATTTGAAAGCAAAAGCGCTGCCTGCTGAGAAGATTTCAACAGATTTCAGCTACCAGCAGGCAGCTCTTTTGCTCCATCCTATAATGACCTGGGAGATTGCAATCGGGAGTTCCTGGATGGCAGCCATTGGGCAAAACAATTATTAAAGCGTCCTGCTTAACAACTGCTTCATTCAGTGACCAATTCTGGTCTCAATTGTGATCATAACTTGACGTCCATCTACTTTTTTCCTTTTTTAAAAAAATATTTTTATTAATAATAAAAAAACCAACCAACATAGATACATTAAAACAACATACAAAACGGACAAACATCAATTCAGTCCAATGACTGACTCTTAGAAGTTACTACAATGGTGGGTTATTTTCATATTTCTATTTGTATCTATATCTACATTCACATATTTACATGGTTATATATGTATATATATAACTGACTCCTTGTTTACCTCTATGCATTTCTATTGAATAGTCAAAAATTATCTTTATATTCCTATTTTTGCCTCCAGCCAGCTGTACCATCTTTGCCATACTAAATAGTAATCAGTATCGTCTTTCTCTTGTATTTCTTTTGTGAGTTTATCCAATTCTGCACATTCTGTAATTTTAGCTATTATTTTGTCCTCTGTGGGTAACTGTTCAGATTTCCAATGTTGGGCAAAGAGTATACATGCTGCTGTGAGAATATGGATGATCAGATATTTTATTTCTTTGGTGTATTGTGCTGTGATTATTCCCAATAAAAAGATTTCCGGCCCCATCTACTTTTTTCCTATATTTATATTTGCCTTCAAATTGGCTTCCTCATCCTTGTTTTTGTTCCAGCTACTTCTCTGTCTCTCCTTGTAGCTACTAGCATGGAGTAATCTCATCCTCCTTTTCCTGTCTTCACTTGAGGGCAGGGATAGGGATGCAGACACAAAATCTTTTTTCTTTCAGCCCAGGAAAAGGAGAAACCAGGCTACACAACCAACGACTCATCCTTTTGTACAAGCCACACAGACGAAGGCGTGGGTTTTGGTCACATGGCTGCCATCTTGCCTTTTGTGGCCTTTGGAGATGCCACCATGTTCTGCGCCACTCAGCTCCCTTGAAGTCTTTTTTTTTTTCTTCTGCTCTCTGGCTTGTTTTTCCTTTCCCTGAACTGGCCCATTCCCTCCCTCACCCAACCTGAGGCTCCTTCCCCACTTGCAATTGGTTGCAGAAACCAAGAAGTGTCCGCCATTCCTTCTACGCCTCCATGATCCCTACCTGACGACGGACATTATAGATGTTCTGGACGGCCATCATGAGTGGGATCTCGATCAGCATCAGCAGTGCCAGGCGCCAGGACAGGCCAATCATGAATACGAGGAGCCCAACGGCCTTGATCAGGGTGCGCAGGAAGACGTTGGTGTTGAGCGGCACAGAGCGGCTCATCATGGTTGTGTCTTTGGAAAGGCGGGAGGCCAGCGCCCCTGCGGACAAAGAGATATTGTTCAACAAATGCCACATTGGTCACACAGGAAGGGAGATTCTAAGGAACAGTGTCCCCCCCCCTCTCCCCGGGAAGGAGAGGGCCAAGTCCAGGGGTGAAATGCTCCCGGTTCGGACCAGCTTGGGCGAGTAGGTAGCAATGGCGGCAGGCAGTTCGGAGAACCGGTAGCCAAAATCCCTGCCCCCGCCCCCCATGCCCAACTGAGCTGGGCAATCATCAGAGGCTTTTTTTTTCTTTTAAATGCCTCTGACGAGCCAAGTTCTGCCGATCCCAGCTGAGTTGCTGGGTTTTTAAAAACCCTCTGACAATCAGGCAACTCAGCTGGGATCGTCAGAGCCTTTTGAAAGCATTTTTTACATGGTTTTACATGTAAAAAATGGTTTTAAAAGTTAAAAAAAAATTGGCCACGCCCACCCAGTCACATTATTATTATTACTATAACTATAACTATAACTATTACTATTACTATTACTATTACTATTACTATTACTATTACTATTATTATTATTATTATTTTATTTCTATACCGCCCTTCTCCCGAAGGACTCAGGGCAGTGTACAGCCTATTAAAAGCACAAGACAAACATCAATTAAAATAATTTCAAAATTATTAAATAATTCGGTTCAATTTAAAACCCCAGAAATTTAAAACACCCAATTTAAAATTATTACGTTGATAGCCCGGCCTGGCGGAACAACAGGGTCTTGAGTGCACAGCGAAATACCCGGAGGTCGGGTATTTCCCCCCCACACACTAAGCCACGCACCCCCACATTACCCTACCCCCCTAAGCCACGCCCACAGAACCGGTAGTAACAAATTTTAGATTTGACCACTGGCCAAGTCCTTGACACCGTATCCAATGACAGCAAAGAGTATCCTCTTTGCTATAGTCTAAGAGTGAGGACAATTAACCAGTGGAAGAGCTTGCCTTCAGAAGTTGTAGGTGCTTCATCGCTGGAGATTTTTAAGAAAACACCGGACAACCACCTATCTGAAATGGTATAGGGCCGTGATGATGAACCTATGGCACGCATGTCACAGGTTCGCACTGCTTATGCGTGCTTGCCTCCCACCGGCCAGCTGACTTTTGGGATGTGGGGGGGGCACATGCGCGGGGGTTGAGTGCACATGCGCGGGGGGGTCAAGGATCGCGTGAACATGTATGGGGGGGCAGGGGAGAGTGTGGGAGGGGAGCGATACCCGCTCACAGCCCGTTTTTGGGCCCAAGAGGCTGCAGGGAGGCCTACTAGGCCCAAAACAGGGAATGGTGGGCTCACGCACGCATGCGCAGTTGTTGTGCACACCTGCACGGGGGGGGGCTGCATTGCATTATGGGTGCCGGCACACGCGCGCTTTCGGCACACGAAGAGAAAAATGTTAGCCATCACTGGTATAGGCTCTCCTGCTTCAGCAGGGGGTTGGACTAGAACAGTGATGGCTAACCTTTTTGCCGTCGCGTGCCAAAAGTGGGGGGAGCGCGGGGGTTCGTGTGTGTGCATCCCAACATCCACAATTCAATGCGCCCCATCCCCCCACGCATGCACGCGTGACCCCACCCCGTCTCCCCTTGTTTTTGGCACACGATGGCTCGGTAGGCCCGTTTTTTCACCCTCCCCAGGCTCCAGAGGCTTTCTAGGAGTGAAAATGGCCTTCCCCACCCGCTGGAGGCCCTCTGGAGGTCGGAAACGGCCTGTTTGCCAATTTCCGGTGTGCCCGGAAGGCCCGAAAATCAGTTGGCCTTTGCGCTTATGTGTGACAATGGACAATGCTCGCGTGCCCACCGATATGGCTCCGTGTGCCACCTGTGGCACGCGTGCCATAGGTTCGCCATCACGGGACTAGAAGATCTCCAAGGTCCCTTCCAGTTCTATTCTCTTTGTAACAAGTTACCATTCCCACCTAAGTCCAAGCTACTTCCCCTAGGATTTGCGGGTAGCCTCCTATCCAAGGAACACCTGAGCTTCATTCTCTGAAATCAACCAAGCACTTCCTTCTCTTGGGTAGGTAAAGATTCTCTCCAGCCAATTTCTGGCCATCATGGAAAAAGCTGGTGAGAACTTAGATGGCAAACATTTAAGAGCCTGGATAGCTCAGCAGACTAATGCATTGTAATTTAACACCAGCTGTCTGCAATTAAAGTAAATTCGAATCTCACCAGGCTCAAGGTTGACTCAGCCTTCCATCCTTCCTAAGGTAGGTAAATTGAGGACCCAGTTTGTGGGGGCAATAAGCTGACTTTGTATAAATATACAAAAGTATGAAGGCTATTGCTTAGCACACTGTAAGCCGCCTTGAGTCTCCGGAGAAGGGCGGCATATAAATCAAATTTAAAAAAAAAAAAAAAAAAGTACCAGGAGAGCTCAGAATTGCAGACTGGACTGAAAAGATTGGGGAAAAAGAACATCTCAGAAGAAAGCCAGTAGAAACCACTTCTTTATGGCAGGGGTGAAATGTAAAATTTATTACTACCAGTTCTGTGGGCGTGGCTTGGTAGTGGGGGTAATATGACTGGGTAGGCGTGGCCAACTTTTTTTTTTTTTTTAACTTTTCAAAGCATTTTTTCTAATGCTTTGAAAAGCCTCTGCCATCAGGCAACTCAGCTGGAATCGTCAGAGACTTTTCAAAGCATTTTTTTTAACCACCTCTTCGGCCAAGAGGTTGCAGAAAAAAGTGCTTTGAAAAGCCTCTGACGACCCCAGCTGAGCCGCACGATCATCAGAGGCTTTTTTTTTTTAACTTTTAAAAGCATTTTTTCATCGGAAGAGGTTGTAGAAAAAATGCTTTTAAAAGTAAAAAAAAAAAAAAAGCCTCTGATGATTGTGTGGCTCAGCTGGGCATGGGGTGGGGGCCGCAGGGATTTTTGCTACCGGTTCTCCAAACCACCCGCCACCATCGCTATCGGATTGGGTGATCCGGTCCGAACCGGGAGCATTTCACCCCTGCTTTATGGCCAGCAAAGAAAAAAACACGATTGCAATCACGTTATCCCCAGGAGCAGTATTCAACCCTAAGCAAAGCCCAACTGTGGTATTAGTTCTGCTCGAAAAGCTAAGTTGAGATCTGACTGATACATGGATGGGAGGCCACCAGGAAATCCCAAATGTGCATGTGTGTGTGTGTGTAAGAGAGAGAGAGTGGCGGCCTCACCTGTTTTCACCTCCTGGAAGAAGGCCAGGTCTTGCCGCACCAGAGATGAGAAGAGTAAATTGCGAGTCCGGATGACCATCCGGGAGATGGTGATCGTGAAGAGACCCCCACGGCAGCTGGCAAAGGCAGAGCTAGAAGGGAAACAGGAGGGGGATTGGTTCCTGCTCCACCAATGGAAACCGAGTCGCAGCTCCACATAGGAGCACATACTGGATTTGACCAGGTGCAAAGAGAAAGACATTTTCACTCGGACAGATCTATCCCAATGTTTGAGATTAAATTACAGGCAGTCCTCCAGTTACAACAGTTCATTTAGTGAATGTTCAAAGTTACAACGGCACTGAAAAAAGTGACTTATGACCATTTCTCACAGTTACGTGATCAAAATACAGAAGCTTCAGAACTGACTCCTATTTATTTTTTTATTATTAATTTTTTTAAAAAAAATTTACTATACGTAGAAAGAGCAACAATTTCAACGTCTATGCAAACAATTGTCTAGTTACAATTAATTTGAGCAATCATCATCATCATCATCATCTTCATCATCAGTAGTAATCATATAATAACAGTGCTTTCTCATAATATTAATACTTATTAATTATTGCTAATTAATATTAGTAATAAACATATAGTAATAAGCCATCATAGTAAAATTAAACCTTCTCTTATGATTTTAAAAGTTCTAACCTGTTTCTATTAGTTAGCCATTGATAAAACGAATCCCATATTTCAAAATATTCAGTGTCTTCGTTCTCTTTAATTTTCAAGCATTAATATAATTCAAGTTTTTAATATAAGGGCCACATTTTAATATATTTTAAATTGTTTTTAAATTTTATGGGTATATGTTTGTTTTAATATGGCTGTACACCACCCTGAGTCCTTCGGGAGAAGGGTGGTATACAAATTTAATAAATAAATTAATAAATAAATAAGCATTCATCTATCCATTTCTGCAATTCTTTTTTTATTATCTTCTCTTCTGTAGGGATCTCCACACGCTTCCCGTGTTGTGCAAATATAATTCTAGCCGCCGTTAACACATGTAGTATTAGATACATAGTCCTTTTATTATATTTTTCTGGTATGATACCCAAAAGAAATATTGGGACACGTGATCAAAATTCAGATGCTTGGCAACTGATTCCTATTTATGACGGTTGCAGTGTCCCACGGGTCACGGGATCACCTTTTGCGGCCTTCTTTGCGGCAAAGTCGATGGGAAAACCAGATTCACTTAACATCAGTGTTACTAATTGAACAACTGCAGTGATTCACTTAACAACAGTGGGCAAGAACGGATGTTAAAATGGGGCAAACTTCACTTAAGAACTGTCTCGCTTGGCCACATAAATTTTGGGCTCAGTGGTAGTCGTAAGTCGAGGACTACCTCTACTTCTGACTGATGCTCTTCCTCCATTTTGAAACAGTTTTCATTTTTCATTTTGAATTTAAATCAGCAACAAGATCCCTGATACAAGCCATGAATGGACGTTCTTTTAGAAAACTTTTTTTTTTGAGATTCGTATTCAAGGGAAAGGTAGGGACAGATGACAAGTTGTAACTGGTTAGACTTCTGCCAGATTGCAAAACAAGCAGCTAAGAAGAAACTAAGGGCTATTGTTTGCTTCAGGAGGACTCCAGAAAATAGCCTGATTTTTCAGACCTTCCTTGAAGTCTTAACATTGGCTGGGTGCAGCTCTTTTTAGGCCTCACCTAGCCTTTCACTGGCAAGCCAGAGGGGAAAAGGCACTTCCCCAAGAGTAAGTAGAGCCTTGGTAGTACAGGGGTTTAAGGCACCCTGTTATTAAGCTTATTAAGACCAGCTGCCTGCAATTACTGTAAGTGCGAATCTCTCCAAGGCTCAAGGTTGACTCAGCCTTCCATCCTTTCTAAGGTAGGTGAAATGAGGACCCAGTTTGTGGGGGCAATAAGCTGACTTTGTATAAATATACAAAAGGATGAAGGCTATTGCTGAGCACATTGTAAGCCGCCCTGAGTCTTCAGAGAAATCAAATTTAAAAAAAATAAAAATAAAATAAAATAAAGTGGTTCTGGGGTCAAAAAAATTGGCTGAGGGATACAATCAAGGAAGTATTAATATCACTCTATTAGTAAGACCACACTAGGGGTGAAATCCAGCAGGTTCTGGAGAACCGGTAGTGGAAATTTTGAGTAGTTTGGAGGACCGGCAAATACCACCTCTGGCTGGCCCCAGAGTGGGGTGGGAATGGAGATTTTGCAGTATCCTTCCCCTGCCATGCCCGCCAAGCCACACCATGCCCACCAAACCACGCCCACAGAACCGGTAGTAAAAAAAATTGGATTTTACCAGTGGACCACACCTAGAGTACTGCATCCAGTTTTGGTCACCACACTATAAAAAAAGATGTTGAGACTCTAGAAAAAGTGCAGAGAAGAGCAACCAGGATGATTAAGGGACTGGAGACTAAAACATATGAAGAACGGTTGCAGGAACTGGGCGTGGCTGGTCTAGTGAAGAGAAGGACCAGGGGAGACATGATAGCAGTCTTCCAATATTTGAGGGGCTGCCACAGAGAGGAGGGGGGTCAAGCTGTTTTCAAAGGCACCCAAAGGCCAGACAAGGAATAATGGATGGAAACTGATCAAGGAGAGATTCAACCTGGAAATAAGGAGAAATTTCCTGACAGTGAGAACAATCAACCCATGGAACAGAAGTTGCCTTCGGAAGTTGTGAGAGCTTCATTGCTGGAGGCTTTCAAGAAGAGATTGGACTGCCATCTGTCAGAAATGGTGGAGGGTCTCATGCTTGGGTGGAGGGTTGGACTAGATGACCTACAAGGTCCCTTCCAATCCTGTTGATCTAATCTAATCTAATCTAATTGGTGAAGCCAAGATCAGAACCACATTTGCAGCAGGGATCTGCTTGAGCTTGGTTGGTCTCAAAAAAGCTAAGCAGCATCAAAGCTGGCTGGTATCTGGATGGGAGGCCATTAGGAAACCCCGCAGCAGAGATTACATTGGGAAGTCAAAAAAAAAAAATCCCCAAAGAAGGCAACAGTGAATAGCTTCCTTAGAACTGACAAGGAAAGAAAAATGCTCCAGTATCTCCACGAAGAAAACTTCATTCAACGTGGTCACCCCTTGTACTGCCATTTGTGGAGAAGATGCCAGGCAACCACAGAACCATAATCCTGGGTATGTATTTAAGGGCAACTGCAGCAAAGGTGCTGATGGGGCCTGGAATAAGCTTACCTTCCAAATGAGACCAGGCAGAGAAGAAAGATGGCCGTGGAAAAGGCTTCTGCATCATATTTGGTGCCCAGGATGTCAATCAAATGCCCGGTGTAATAGGGCAGGAACGTTTCACCTGCAGGGAGGCCAAGAACAGAGGAGATGTAGAACCTCAATCAAGAAAAGAAGCTTAAACACACACATACTGCAAATTGCAGATCTTTTCTGTGAATCGCAAAAGTAACAGTAACAGAGTTGGAAGGGACCTTGGAGGTCATCTAATCCAACCCCCTGTTCACGCAGACCTATACCAGGGATTTGAACTGCTGAACTGCCGACCTTTCTGATCGACAAGCTCAGTGTCTTAGCCACTGAGCCACCTAGCCAGGCTTTGCTCCAGTGTTCCTGCCCCGACTATGGAAAGAATGGGACAGCCTCTCAGGATAGGATAGGATAGGATAGGATAGGATAGGATAGAATAGAATAGAATAGAATAGAATAGAATAGAATAGAATAGAATAGAATAGAATAGAATAGAATAGAATAGAATAGAATAGAATAGAATAGAATTTTATTGGCCAAGTGTGATTGGACACACAAGGAATTTGTCTTTTATTTTTTTATTTTATTATATTTTATTATTTTATTATATATCATATTTCTATGCCGCCCACTCTCCGAGGACTCTGGGCGGCTTACACCAAAGACAGTATACTGAATAGCATATTGCCTCCAACAATCTGGGTCCTCATTTTACCCACCTCGGAAGGATGGAAGGCTGAGTCAACCTTGAGCCGGTGAGATTTGATCCGCTGATCTGCTGAACTAGCAGTCAGCTGAAGTAGCTGCAGTACTGCACTCTAACGACTGTGCCACCTCGGCTCTTGTCTTGGTGCATATGCTCTCAGTGTACATAAAAGAAAAGATACGTTCACCAAGAATCATAAGGTACAACACTCAATGATAGTCACAGGGTACAAATAAGCAATCAGGAAACAACATCGATATAAATCGTAAGGATACAAGCAACGAAGTTACAGTCATGCAGTCATAAGTGGAAGGAGATGGGTGGTGGGAACGATGAGAAGATTAATAGTAGTGCAGATTTAGTAAATAGTTTGACAGTGTTGAGGATGGGAGAAAAGCTGCTTGAATGGAGAGTCTGGGAGATCCAGGGCCTGTCTGTATCTCTTTTCATCCTGGGACATAGGACACACCCTGGTTAAAACCAACAAGCAGATATAAAGGGGGCAGGATCTCAGCACAAATGGCCAAAGTCTCCAGAATGCCCCATTTTATGTGGGCAGGAGCTGCTCTGTGGCAGGAGGCAACCCAGAGGGGCATCAGACAGATTTAGGGAGAATGTCAAAAGAAGCAGCAGAATTTGAAAGACCGAGGTCAGGTCTGTTAAGGACCTTCTGATGACCATCTCACAACTGAGTTATTTTCTTTTCTTTAGTGTGTGGTGTGGATCTGTTACAGATGAAAATACCTAACCTGATATCTGTAAATATGTGTGCTTGTTTATATGTCATTGTGTGATGTCATTGTGTCACTTACCATTGGTTAGTACTTACCATTAGCCCCGCCTTCTCTGTATATAAGTTCTTGCTCCTCCCAGATTAGTGCCTGTCTAATTGTGTTCCTGAGGAAGAAAAGAAATAAATATTACTATTACAAGAAAGCCTACAGTCTCTTATATATGGGCCTAACCAGGATAACCAAACTAGCAACAAATTGGTAGCAAGAGGATGGTTTGGTAGGCCCAACCGAACATAAAGATGCAAGACTCACATAACGACAAAAGAAGACCTGCCACCAGATACATAACGAAAAGAATGGCAGCTCAACTAACTCCTGACAAATATACACCACTTGAAAATATTAAGAAACAAACGCAATTACAAGAAAATGAACTGCTAACACCAAACAAAGAAGATGAGGTAAAAAGAAAAATACTAGAATTAATAGAAACAACTACAGCTGAATCAAATCTGCTTGTGAAAATCCGCAGCATAATAAACGACCACGGAACAGCAGCAGATAACGAAAATAACAAACAAGAAAACTGCAAGGTAAGAAATTCAACCCCTGACTTCAAAAATGACACCAAAGATGGCGACAGCTTCCCGCCTTTTTCATGGCAGCCATCTTACCCACCTAATACCTCTAAAATGCCTGACCAATTACTAAAAGAATTCCAAACCTCAAACTACGAAATAAAAAACAAAACCTACCAAGAAGATGATTACCCGAGTCCAAAAACAAATAAAAAACAATTATTTAAACAAAACAAAGCTCAACCTACTGAAGTAGAAATAGACAATGCTATACAGGTGCTAACTGCAGCACTCGGGACTAAACTAACAATACCAAACAAACAACCAGAAAATGAAATAGAAAATTCTAAACTACCATCTACCAAAGGCCAAAAAGAAATAGACTGTCTAAAGAAAGGCCTAGCCACCCGAAGAAAGACAAGCTGGCAATCATACTTACCTACTGAAGAGCAGCTCCCTGAACAACCCGGCTCCATTGGCAATGGCGGCCCGCCTCAAGCTCCACTTACTGACGACCTCAGAGAAGACTCCCCGATGAGCAGAGCAGCACCCCAGGCATTCTTCAGTCACCAGAGGCCCTCCGGAAACAAAGCAGAGCAACAGAAGGCCGTCTGGGACTTCACCCCAGGAGCTGCAGACACAGGAACCTCCCTCATCGACTGCTGGAGAAAAATGAGGACTGAGCATGCCCAGAACGAGCCTGCAAAGAAAGAAGAAGGAAACATAAATACAAGTCAGCGCAACATAGAGATAAGTAAATACAGACATACATCTACCATACCCAGGCCTTATTGTGAGTATGCTAAGGTCTTAAATCATGGACAGCTACTAAACATGAATAACACCTCACTACACTCAGGGACAATACCTCCAGACTTTATAAAATTGAAATTAGATGGAAGCAACTTAATGGAATGGGATCAGTGTTTACAGATTGTATATATGAAAGAAAATGTTTTATTTTTTATTGATAACCCACCAAATAAGCCTTGGACCTATGAAATAGACTGCCTCCACCACAAAGCATACTATATGTTAATTGTTTCTATTTCCCCAAGTATACTCCCCAGTATAGAGCATAATTTAACTGTATTTGAAGTATATCAAAAATTATTCAGACTGTTCTATAGCAAAAATGTAGCCACTACCACAAAAATCTCTAGGGAATTCTATTCTGCCAAACTAAAACATGATACATCCATGAGTGAGCATATCTTGAATTTAAACGCTGTAAGAGCAGACCTTATTCAAAGGGGAGAAACCATTTCTGACAACACCATGAAAAGCATTATAATTAACTCACTAGATCACAGCTGGGATAACTACATTACACTAATAGATAACCTAAGTATAGAGCAAATTACTTTAGAAAACCTTACCAATAAGCTTATTACTGAAGATAGACTTAGAAGAGAGCGATATACACAACAAAGAGAAGGTAGAAATCAAAGAAGGACTGATTTCAGGGCCAGAGACAGATACCCACATGAATGTCTCACATGTGGATCTGAAAGACATCAGAGTAGAGACTGTCCCAAGAATATAGGATACAGTGACTCATATAAACACAAGGATAGAAGAATACACTTTTTAGACAGAACCTCCCCAGATTACAGGTATAAGAGAAGAGAATCACCACACTCTAGAGAAAGACAAACATACAGAAATAACCCTAGAGAAAATAAGAAAGGATCACTATATGGAATAAGAAATAATAACACTTTGATATCTGATTCACTCAACACCTGGCTCATAGATTCAGGAGCCACATGCCATACAACTCATAATAGAGAAATATTAAGTAACTTCACTGAAAAGAAATATTATATTAAAGTAGCAAACCAAAATAGAGTCCTAGTGAGAGGAATAGGAGACACGCATATAAAAGGTATAGGAAAAATAGAGGGGGTACTATTTGTGCCCGAAATTCCAAATAACATATTGGCAACCCTAAAGTTAAGCTTAGACAATGCAATAGAAACCACTTTCAGAGGTGGAAAGGTATTCATGACTAAGAACAACAGAAACATAGGTAAACTATTTACAAATGATGGACTAACATACCTACTGCCACAAGATAACGAACTAGTCTATGCAAACTATCAATTAAGAAACAAAAAACCAAATTCAGATAGCCATGATGAAAATAATGATAAGAATGCATCAAACACTGATACTAATATGTCTGAAAATTTAAACAATGGAAAACCTATTCACGATAATTGTAGTCACTTACTCCACAGAAAGCTAGGACACGCGAGCTTTCCAGTCATACGAAAAATGTTAGAGTGTTCCGAAGATTTAAAAATAAAGAACTGTAAAAATTACTTAGAATGCTCTGTATGCAATTCTTCCAAAATTAAAAACAAGCCAAAACCCAAAAAAGCCACCCGCACCACACAATCAACCTTTCAACTAATTCATATGGATGTAGTAGGCCCATTAAAACCTTCAATTAAATACAAAAAAAGATACTTCCTGACCATAGTCGATGACTATAGTAGATTTGGTTTTGTATACACCCTTAACCACAAAAGTGAGGTTTTCAAAAAATTTAAGGAGTTCTTTAAAATGGTAGAAACACAATACAATACCAAAATCAAACAAATAATGACTGACAGGGGGTCGGAATTCCTATCCAACGAATTTTCAATTTGGCTAAAATCACAAGGAATATTGCACTTTAAATCTTGTCCATTTTCCCCATTCCAAAATGGAGTCTCTGAAAGGAAGAATGGTTTGCTACAAACCATGGTTAAATGTGTGTTAGATGATGCTGGTTTAAACCAGTCATTCTGGGCTGAAGCCCTTAATTATTCCAATTACACTATAAATCGCTTATGGTCCAGTACAATCAATAAGACCCCATACGAACTCATGTATGGAAGGAAACCAAAAATTGGGCATTTACACGTATTTGGTGTATCTGCTGATGTATATGTGCCCTCACAGTTAAGACGCAAAGGAGAGAAAGTATCCAAAAGACTGATATTTATGGGGTACGAATCAGGAACCAAGGGATATCGCTTCATTGATAAAAATAATCACTTCATTGTATCCAGATCTGCCGTGTTTCATGAACACATGAACTGGTCAAAATTACATCTCAATGAAATTTACCCAGAATCAAAAAATATTACACACACGCACGCAAAACATCACACATCAGATACGAACCCCAAATCCACATCTACTAACAGAATCAAATGCCCAGTAATAGTTAATGATGAATGGAAAAAAGGACACCCCACTTTGAAAGTAGATCAATTAACCGAAAAAGAAGCTAAGTATATGCATAGCGATGAACATCCCCAGAATAGGCCCATTAGATCCAATAGGGGCATAATTCCTAAAAGATTAGATGATTACGTACTGTCTATCCAAGCTAAACACCTGACTCCTAACACATATGATGACATACTTAAGCTACCCCTAGAAGAAAAAAGTAAGTGGGAGGAAGCAATGAAAAAAGAGATGGACAGTTTGAGAGAACTAAATGTATATACACCAACAGACCTGCCCACTGAGAAATCCCCTATTGGCACTAGGTGGATCTATAAAATCAAGGAGCTAGAGGATGGTAAATTCCTATACAAAGCCAGGTTGGTGGCTCAAGGCTTTGCCCAAAGATTTCCGGATGACTATGAAGACACTTATTCCCCAACCGTTAGATCAGAAAGCGTGAAAACAGCACTAGTGTTAGCTTCTATCTTAAATCTGGAAGTATATCAATTTGACGTGCAGACAGCCTATCTGCACGCTGATCTAGATAAAGAAATTTATGTGAAAGCACCCCCAGGAAAGGATACAAAAAAGGGAGAAATTTGGCTATTAAACAAGAGCCTTTATGGACTAAAACAGTCCGGTAAGCGGTGGTATGAGTGCTTATCAAAGATACTTAAAAATATGGGTTTTGTAGCTACTTCATCTGATTTTTGTTTTTTCACAAAAAAAAATAATGATTCTATTGAATATGTTTTGATTTATGTTGATGATATATTGTATTTTGGACACGACAAAATTAAATGTGATAATTTCGCTGAACAACTAGGCAAAAATTTCAACTTAAAAATATTAGGAAAGGTAAATAAGTATCTAGGAGTCCAAATTGACAAAACAGATAAGGGGTTCAAATTATCTCAGAAAGACAAGATTATGGAACTCATACAAAAATGTAATTTAATTAATTCAAAAATTTGTGATACTCCTATGTCAACTGATTTTTATAGGAATGTGTATAATGAGTACGAACCATTCAAGGATAACACGTTATATCGATCAATTATTGGGTCCTTATTATACATATCTAATTGGACCAGGCCTGATATCACCCTTGCTGTAAATTTGTTGTCAAGACATGTAAGCAATCCTAACTCATACCACTGGGAAGGAATTAAGAGGATTCTAAAATATCTAAAGTCTAGCATTGATATGTGCTTATTCTTAGAACCATTCATTTCTGAAAAACCAACTTTGACCTGCTACGCTGATGCTGATTGGGCTACTGATTCAAAAACCAGAAAAAGTACTTCTGGATATGTTTTTCTTATAAATGGCTGTGCGGTGCACTGGTACACAGGCAAACAGAATTTAATTGCCACTTCCACAGCGGAAGCCGAATATGTTTGTTTATCCAAAGCGGTCAACAATCTAACTTGGTTCGATGACTTGTTAACCAATGTGTGGGATGAACCTGTTTATCCAATTATTATCAATGAGGACAATAAGGCAGCAATTGATATATCAGCTTCCGAAGCAATAGGTCAACGATCTCGACATATCGATATAAAATATAAACATGTAAGACAACTGTCAAGTATAGGATTTATTAAAGCTATCCATTGCAATACTAGTGAACAAATTGCTGATATCCTCACTAAGCCATTGCCAACCAAACAACATATGTATTTGACTTCCAAACTTGATGTGCATATATAATCTTAATAACCCACCATTAGTTAGGTATTTTAGAGGGGGATTTGTTACAGATGAAAATACCTAACCTGATATCTGTAAATATGTGTGCTTGTTTATATGTCATTGTGTGATGTCATTGTGTCACTTACCATTGGTTAGTACTTACCATTAGCCCCGCCTTCTCTGTATATAAGTTCTTGCTCCTCCCAGATTAGTGCCTGTCTAATTGTGTTCCTGAGGAAGAAAAGAAATAAATATTACTATTACAAGAAAGCCTACAGTCTCTTATATATGGGCCTAACCAGGATAACCAAACTAGCAACAGGATCTGGCCTTGGTGACTATTTGGGATTCATTTATCCTGCAGCACAGAGATCAGGCCAAGAATTTAACTCAGCACCAACTCACCAATCACTGCCAGAATGAGGAACAAGAAAGCACCACTGAGATACAGCTTGTCTGGACCGAAAAGTTTGAGCATCTTCCGAAGGGTGGCCTTGTCTTCTTTCCGGGACTCCTTTGTGCTTTGCCCTTCTAGCAGGATCCCCCAGAGGAGCTGGGAGAAGCCCACCGCCCCATAGATTGCCAGCCACCAGGACCAAGCGGCCGAAGAGACCAGGAGGGGAGGGTCCCCAAGCCAGTGTCCCCCCAACTGGTACAAAGGGGGCAGGATGCTGACAGCAGCCACCGTGGAAGAGGACATCGGGGAGGTCCCACCCACGGAGAGCAGGCCCCTGACCCCCCAGAGAACCACCAGCCGTAGAGCGGCCTCCAGCCAAGCCGCTGTAACCCCCAGGGGGATCATGGAAGGGCCCCATCCAGCCAGCAAGGAGAGCAGGATTCGGTCGGTGAGAAGCAGGAGAAGAGCCGGAAACACGACAGGGACCAGCATCTTGCTGATGGGCTCTGAGGAGAGAGGGAGGGATTACTGGTTTTGGGAATCAGGGGATTATGGATTTATAAGGATCACTGCAGATCTTTGGTCCCTCCATTCAACTGAACTGCCTCCCAATGCTGTACCACTCAAGATCCTGTATCTAATCAGCTGACTTCCCAGCAAAGGATTCTATAGATGCAATCTTAATATCCAGAGTCTCAGGGCAATTTCGGAAAAAGTCACATCATAATCATAATCATAATAAGTTTATTTGTCAAGCATATATATCAGGTAGAAGTATAAACATAATTTGAATACATGAAAAGAGTAAGTAAAAAGGAATATTAGGAGAGGGACAGTAGTGCACTTATGCACGCCCCTTACAGACCTGTTAGGAATGGGGTGAGATCAATGATAGAGAAAGGTCCTGGTGGCTCAGCAGACTGATAGCATTGTGATTAATACCAGCTGTCTGCAATTACTGTAAGTTCGAATCTCACCAGGCTCAAAGTTGACTCAGCCTTCCATCCTTTCTAAGGTAGGTAAATTGAGGACCCAGTTTGTGGGGGCAATAAACTGACTTTGTATCAATATACAAAAGTATGAAGGCTATTGCTTAATGCATTGTAAGCCGCCCTGAGTCTCCGGAGAAGGGCGGTATATAAATCAAATTAAAAAAAAAAAGATAGACAGTTTAAGGTTAAAGTTTGGGGAGTTTGGGGAAGAAACCACAGAGTCAGGTAGTGCATTCCAGGCATTGACCACTCTGTTGCTGAAGTCGTATTTACACTAATTTTGGCTTTTTTTGGGTTGCAGGACAGCTTTCTGCGTATTTTAATTTGCCACACGTTCTGCAGTCCCAGGAGCACCCCAGCACTGCTTGTGAAGGCTGAAACCAAAATAACAGCCTTAGAAGGGACCCTGGAGGTCATCTAGTCCAACCCCCTGCTCAAGCCAGAGATCCTATATCATTCTAGACTAATGGCTGTCTAGTAGTCGTTTCTTAAAAACTTCCAATGATGGAGCACCCACAACTTCTGGAGGCAAGTCGTTCCACCGGTTAATTGTTCTGTGACCGTCAGGAAATTTCTCCTTAGTTCTAGGTTGCTTCTCTGTCCTTTCAACTTCCTTGGGAAGAAAACCTCAGAGGTGAGGCAGAAGCTCTGGGGTTTTTTAGATCGGTTCTTTAGGCTAGTAAAGGATTGAAACCCCGCTCCCATCCTCCGGAGTAAGAGGCGCGAGTAGAGGATCCCAAAAGCTTAAGATGCCGCGCAAAGCAGGATCAAACGTGTCCGGGTTAGTTCTTGGCAGGGCAGGAAATCGGAGATCGCTACTCAGCTACTTAAAGGAGGAGGTGGACTGCGCTCCCCCTAATCCGCACCCAACATGAGCAGCCCTGCTGGATGGGAATGATGGGGACTGGAGTCCCCCCGCAGCTCCGGAACCGCTCGATCGTCCAGATCGGTGCAACTCTCCGCTCTTTTTCCAGCCTCTCACCTTTCAGCCGCGGCCGGGAAGGTCCTTTCATGGCGGGCTTTTGGTCCTTCTTGATCCGAAGGCTCGTTTTAGCCCGGCTAGGCTTCCCTCTGGGCCCCAAATCTCCCCGCACCCACCGCCTCCTCCTCCGCAGAGCCGAAAATCCCCCCAACGCGCCGCTTTTGCTTTCGATTTGCGCTTTCTCATTATGCTCCCTGTGCAGTCGCTTTCCCCCCCCCCCCCCAGAGGTGCATTGGTTGCTTATAATGGGCCTCCCTGGAGCAATTCAAAGCGCTGCTCATCACCTATCAGGCTTTTCGTGGTAGAAGGCCTGGATCCTTGAGGGATCCCATCTCCGGTCGTCTCTGCCCATCGAGAAGAGCCAATGCACCCCTAGATCCCCTGGAGCCAAAGCAGCGTCAAGCCTTCTCAGTTCTCAGAGGGGTCTCCAACCCTGGCCACTTTAAGCCCAGTGGACTTCAACTCCCAGAATTCCCCAGCCAGCAAAGCCAGCTGGGGAATTCTGGGAGTTGAAGTCCACACCAGAGATGGGTTTCAGCAGGTTCTGACCAGTTCTGGAGAACCGGTAGCCAGAGAACTGGTAGTAAAAATTCTGACTGGCCGCGCGCCATCTATTCTCTGCCTCCCAAATACCAGCTGATAGGGAGGAAATGGGGATTTTGCAGTAATCTTCCCCTGGATTGGGGTGGGAATGGAGATTGGGGTGGGAATGGAGATTTTACAGTATCTTTCCCCTGCCACGCCCATCAAGCCACACCCACCAAGCCATGCCACCCCCACCAATCCACCCCCACAGAACCGGTAGTAAAAAATTTTGAAACCCGCCACTGATCCACTGGGCTTAAAGTTGCCGAGGTTGGAGACCCCTGTAACATCACCTGCCCGGAGACACTTGTGGGGCCCACCCTCCAAATGCCCTTTTAAGACCTCAAGTCCAACCCCCTGCTCAAAGCAGGAGACCCTATACCAGCAAAGCTGGCTGGGGAATTCTGGGAGTTGAAGTCCACACCAGAGGTGGGTTTCAGCAGGTTCTGACCAGTTCTGGAGAACCGGTAGCCAGAGAACTGGTAGTAAAAATTCTGACTGGCCGCGCGCCATCTATTCTCTGCCTCCCAAGTCCCAGCTGATAGGGAGGAAATGGGGATTTTGCAGTAACCTTCCCCTGGATTGGGGAGGGAATGGAGATTTTACAGTGCCCTTCCCCGGAGTGGGGTGGGAATGGAGATTTTACAGTATCTTTCCCCTGCCACGTCCACCAAGCCACGCCCACCAAGCCATGCCACACCCACAGAACCGGTAGTAAAAAAATTTGAAACCCACCACTGATCCACTGGGCTTAAAGTTGCTGAGGTTGGAGACCCCTGTAACATCACCTGCCCGGAGACACTTGTGGGGCCCACCCTCCAAATGCCCTTTTAAGACCTCAAGTCCAACCCCCTGCTCAAGCAGGAGACCCTATACCAGCAAAGCTGGCTGGGGAATTCTGGGAGTTGAAGTCCTCCAGGCTTAAAATGGCCAAAGTGGGAGACCCCTGTAACATCACCTGCCTGGAGACCCTTGTGGGACCCACCCTCCAAATGCCCTTTTAAGACCTCAAGTCCAACCCCCTGATCAAGCAGGAGACCCTATACCAGCAAAGCTGGCTGGGGAATTCTGGGAGTTGAAGTCCTCCAGGCTTAAAATGGCCAAAGTGGGAGACCCCTGTAACATCACCTGCCCGGAGACACTTGTGGGGCCCACCCTCCAAATGCCCTTTTAAGACCTCAAGTCCAACCCCCTGATCAAGCAGGAGACCCTATACCAGCAAAGCTGGCTGGGGAATTCTGGGAGTTGAAGTCAGCCAGGCTTAAAGTGGCCAAGGTTGGAGACCCCTGCTCTGGAACATTACCTGCCCGGAGACACTTGTGGGACCCACCCTCCAAATGCCCTTTTAAGACCTCACAGTGTTCCCAGGAGTAGGATTGGGGTGTCTTTGGTGCCCCTGTGGATTTCCTCCCCCCTGAATGTTATTCATTTTACTTTTGCATGGGCAGTTTTGTCCCTTTTAAGTTTGCTTTTAACTACAGGTAGTCCTCGATTTACAACGGTTCATTTAGTGACCGTTCAAAGTTACAACAGCACTGAAAAAAGTGACTTATGACCGCTTTTCACAGGTACTTTTGCAGCCTCCTGATGATCATGTGATCAAAATTCAGACACATGGCAAGTGGTTCATATTTATGACCATTGCTGCGTCCCAAGCTCACGTTTTGTGACTTTCTGACAAGCAAAGTCAGTGGGGACTGACCCCCACACTGGATTCTCCCAACAACCAAGTTACTAATTGATCAACTGCAGTGATTCACTTAACGACTGTGGCAGAGGTCGTAAAATGGGACAAAACTCACTTAACAAATGAGGACACTTAGGAACAGAAATTTGGGCTCAATTATGGTCGTAATTCGAGGGCTACTTGTATTCTAAGCTGCCCAGAGTTTTTGTTTAGTTTTGTGTTGTTTGGAAAATTGTGCTCACCTTCCCCCACTCAGAAACTTTCCTGTTATTTCAGATTTGCTTCCATTTTTTGTGTCATGGTGGGGTAGTTTTCCCAAACAGGGTGGAGCCAAAGCCAATTTGGGGAGGGGCTCAGGAATCCTAAGCAGAGGTGAAATTCAGCAGGTTCTGACAGGTTTTGGAGAACCGGTAGCGGAAATTTTGAGTAGTTCGGAGAACCGGCGAATATCACCTCTGGCTGGCCACAGAGTGGGGTGGGAATGGAGATTTTGCAATATCCTTCCCCCAGGAGTGGGGAGGGAATGGGGATTTTGCAGTATCCTTCCTCTGGAGTGGAGAGGGGATGGAGATTTTGCAGTATCCTTCTCCTGCCATGCCCAAGCCACACCCACAAAACCGGTAGTAAAAAAAATTGAACTTCACCACTGATCCTAAGGGTGGGACAGTTACTGTGTTTTAGGAATATGTTTTTCCCCCTTAACTAAATTAAAAGTCTTTTACAATTACAGACATATATATAAAAAGAATCCATATGTATTTATTTGTTTGTTCCATTTCTGTGTCCTGTCACAATCCAAAGTGAGAGTTTTCCTGAAGATCTGCAGTTGAAACTCCTTGAATGGTGTTGTAGAATTTGGGACAGAAGCAGCAACCTTCCCTTTCAATTAAAGCAGCCCTTGAATCCTCTCGGGAACAAGAAGTAATGAACAAATTATACACAATTAAAAAAACATCTTTATAATCATGATTCTCAAGGGATCCCCATTTACTTCTCCCCAAAGACAGAATCCTGGTTTCTGCTTCTTCTTGTTCTTGCCAATAATCTCCCCTCATCCTCTGACTGCTGACTTCTGCAAACCCGCATTCAATTTTTAAACATGGATTATTTTTGGTTGCAGTCCAGCGTTTCCTCGCTTGCTTGAATTCATCAGGAGTGACACTTCAGCAACTTGGAAATCCCCGTATAGGAAGAAAAACCCCAGGTTCAGTTCCAAGCTGAGAATAAAATGGAGGCTGAGAGGAAAGAAAGTTGGTTTATTGATGAAGCAGAACCACCAGTAGCGTGTGGTTCTGGGACAGCTGACGAAATGGAGTTGAGAGTGGGTGGGTTTGATACGTTCTGGATTCCTATGAGGTCATGGCTGGCTCTCTATGCAAAAGAGGAAATGCAAATCCTAGGTGTTTGTCTGAGCTAATTGTGTCAACCTTTGGATTGTCTAATTGTGTTGCTGATTGTGTTGAGTTTCTGTCTTGACCCAGTCGTTCTGAATGAATTACCAAATCTTCATTTCTAAAAGCTGGCCTCCTCAGTTTCTGCTTGGGGCAGGGAGACTGGGGCTGGTTTCTGCCTCCCTTAAGATTTTTCCCATTTTTGATTTAGGGGAAATATTCTATCCTGCCTTTTTAATATTTCCCAAAATATTTCATTCTTCTAGGGCGGGAGCTTCCCACGCCTGTTAGAAACTGTGGAGAAAATTCCCTCTTTAGTGAAGATGGGAATTAGGAGGTGTGGAGTTGGTAAGAATATAAATCTCCGGAGATACGGAGGATCCCGGATCTGCGCACTTTCCGCCGTGCTTTGAAGACACTCCTATTCCAGCAGGCCGGCCTGGCCTAATTTTTTCCCCTTCTTTACATTTTTAAACTCAAATTTTAATTCGTTTTAAATTATAGGGAGTTTTAAATTGTCTCGGGCAAAAATTATTTAATTGGGTTTTAATCATGTTTTAACTTTTGTATTTATGTGTTTTATTTCGTTGCCTGTTCACCGCCCTGAGTCCTTCGGGAGTAGGGCGGTATACAAATTTAATAAAATGAAAAAAATGAAAATGAAATCTGAGTTGAATATATTTCCAGATAAAGTGAGGAAACTGACACATGATTTAGCTTATAAACTAAGAAAGATTTCTGGCCCTTGCCAGAATTTCCTCAGAAAATTCCTTCAAAATTCTCTCTTGAAGATTCAAAACAGGAATCTTGAATAATACCAATGTCTTCTTTTCCACCATCGAAGTGATGTATTTTCCTTCAGACATCCAAACAACTTTTAAATTACAAATCAGAGCGGAAAGAAAAATGAGCTCAAATGTGGTTTACTGTTGCCCTGTGAAAAGATATGGGGATGGTCCCCCATTCCTTTTCCTCCCTGTCAATCCTGAGTGTCAGAAGTTCTCCGTGCTTGTGGTCATCTGCCCATCTCACTTCTTCTCCTCCAAATACTGCTGGAGCAGGTCGCTGACATCCATCCGCCCGACCCGGATCCAGCCATCTTCCTTCGTGTGATACACTGGAAGACACAGAAATTGGCAGAAGGCCGGTAAGGGACAGTGCAATACTAGCCTCTACACCCCCCACCCCCAATGCTCGGGGTCACAGGCAGGGGTGGTATTCACTTACCTTCGCTATTGGTTCGCAAATGCGAGCGCACGAGCCACCTCCAACATACGCAGGGCCTTCCGCACATGCGCAGAGCGTCAAAAACGAGACGTGATGACGTCCGGCTGGGTGGGTGGAGCATCCCGCAACTATCACAACTTTGTTCGCCCAAACTGGATAGAACCGGCTGAATACCACCACCGGTTACAGGGCACCTAAAGAACCCAGTGGCTGCTTGGGAAACATAGTGTTTACTACCATGTAGGAGTCACAATGGGTGGCATAGCAGAGGGCCCTTCGGCCAAGGTCATAGGCTTCCTCCATGCTCAGGTCGGGCCGATGGCCACTGTCTAGGACTCCATAGGCGTATGTGTCCCGCTTCCGGTGGAAAAAAGGGGGGCTTTCAACCGGACTCCTCTGCATTCAATGTAGTAAAAAAGATGTGGAGACTCTAGAAAGAGTGCAGAGAAGAGCAACAAACATGATGAGGGAACTGGAGGCTAAAACATATGAAGAACAGTTGCAGGAACTGGGTATGTCTAGTTTAATGAAAAGAAGGACTAGGGGAGACATGAGAGCAGTCTTCCAATATCTCAGGGGTTGCCACAAAGAAGAGGCAGTTAAACTATTCTCCAAAGCACCTGAGGGAAGGACAAGAAGCAATGGATGGAAACTAAACAAGGAGAGAAGCAACTTAGAAGTACGGAGAAATTTCCTGACAGTTAGAACAATTAATAAGTGGAACAACTTACCTCCAGAAGTTGTGAATTCTCCAACACTGGAGGTTTTTAAGAAGATGTTGGATAACCACTTGTCTGAAGTGGTGTAGGGTTTCCTGCCTGGGCAGGGGGTTGGATTAGAACAGGGGTCACCAACCTCTCGGACCTCAGGGACCACTAAATTCATAATTTTAAATCCTGCGGACCACTAATATGAATTTTTTAAAAAGATGAATGGTATTTAGTGCAATATAAAAAATGCAAATAGTTTTTCTGCGGACCACCAACATTTTCTCATGGACCACCAGTGGTCCACGGACCACTAGTTGGTGACCACTGGACTAGAAGACCTCCAAGGTCCCTTCCAACTCTGTTATTCTATTCTATTCTATTCTATTCTATTCTTTTTTTAAAAAAATTAAAACAAACTTTATTAAATAAAAACAATTAAAACAATAATAAGATATTCATATACATAGATCATATCATATATTTGACATTTCATTTCTATTCTTTTACATATCTATATATATATTCTTCTTCTCTACACATTATATATTTCTTAACCTAGTCCCATATTCATTTTCCTGACGGTGAAGTCGTTGTTGGTATTTATATGAAGTAAGCATGGAAATACCCTCTCAATTATCAGTTCTCAATTTAAAATTCACTATTAAAGAAAGGTTTCTTCTTTAATAGTTTCTCTTCAGATCGTATAAATCTTTTGCCTTTTATTCTATTCTATTCTATTCTTATTCTATTCTACTCTGTTCTTATTCTATTCTATTCTTTCTATTCTACTCTACTCTTCTCTACTCTATTCTTATTCTATTCTATTCTATTCTATTCTTATTCTGTTCTATTCTATTCTATTCTATTCTATTCTATTCTTATTCTATTCTATTCTATTCTATTCTTATTCTATTCTATTCTACTCTATTCTTATTCTATTCTATTCTTTCTACTCTACTCTACTCTACTCTACTCTACTCTACTCTATTCTTATTCTATTCTACTCTATTCTTATTCTATTCTATTCTATTCTTATTCTACTCTACTCTACTCTATTCTTATTCTATTCTACTCTATTCTTATTCTATTCTATTCTATTCTTATTCTACTCTACTCTACTCTACTCTACTCTACTCTACTCTACTCTAGTCCAGACCAGGGTCCTGAAAACGGAGGGGATCGTGACTCTCTGCAGCTCTGCCTTCGTTTGTTTTCCCTGAGGGATTGTGCAACCCAGCCCTGCCCAGAGAGCAGCACCTTCACTCCTTGTTCCAGGGTGTGGTTGAGGGTTATGGGCAGGACACAGCCAGGTTTAACAGTAACCCACAGCAGTGCCTGGCCAATCCAGATTGATCCTTGGTTGGACTCGATTAGTTCTGGGAAACCACCAGAAATTCCAGGGCTACACCAAGAAATAAAAGTGAAAGCAGAGCCACCAGTTTGCTCTAGTCTAGTGGGAAAGGCATCAGGCTGGAAATCAGGAGACCAGGAGTTCTAATCCCGCCTTAGCCATGAAAGCCAGCTGGGTGACCTTGGGCCTGTCACTGTCACGCCCTCTCAGCCCAACCCACCTCACACAGTGGTTGTTGTGGGGAAAATAGGAGGAGGAAGGAGTATTAGGCATGTTTGCTATTCTAGTTTGAAAGAACAGGCAGGGAGACTGAGGCAACGATTAACAGGAATGGTTTATTAAAATCTTAACAGCAACAGCAAATGTCAGAACTAACTCAACTCTCTTTCAGTCACAGCCGCTATTTATATACCGGCTGGTAAGAGCAGCAGCCAATGGCATCTCTTTAATTGTCCCGCCGGCTGAGCTGTCAAGTCTCAGCCAATCGGGAGCGCTTCCGTGTTGCCGGGTAGCGAAACGTTGCGTCTGTAACATTTGCCACCTCCAGTTATTTATAAAAATAATAAAGGTGGGATAAAACATTAAAAAACAGTCCAGGAAAAAAAAACATGGGAAATCATTTTTTTTTTTACTGCTGCCAAGATAGATACCTGGACAAGCCATTCTAACATTCTAAAAAATTATGTAACCCTCCACTCTCCTAAAATGGAAAAAGCCCATCCTTTCACTCTAGGGCTCATAAGGGATGGTCCCTTAGACTGTGTGTGAGTCACACTTTTGCCAACTCTGGGTTATCAGGTAACCCCCAACTCTCTCTTGGTGCCAAATTGATGCCTAAAAATCCACCCTACTTTTGATTTTTTGCTAGAATAGCTATGCTTCCCTCTCCTTTCTTCCCCCTCTCCTCTCCTCTTCCTCCTTCTCTCCCCTCCCCTCCTTTTCTCTCCCCACCTCTCTTCCTCCTACTCCCTTCCCCCTACTTTCCTCCTCCTGTCCTCCCCTCCCTTTTCTCCTCTCTAGTCCCCCTCCTCTCCTCCATACTCCTCCCCTCCCCTTTGCTCACCATTCCTCTTCCCGCTCCCCTCCCCTAATCCTTTTCTCTCCACTCCAGTCCTCTCCTCCTCTCCACCCTTCCCCCTCCTCCTTTCTGTCTCTCATCCTCCTGCTCTCCTCTCCACTTCTGTTCCTCCTCTTATCCCCTTTTGTCTCCTCTCCTTTCCTTTCTCCTCCCCTCCTCTCCACTTCTCCTCCTCCTCCTCTCCTTCTCATCCTTTTCTCTCCCCTCCTCCCCTTCTCTCCTCTTCCTCTCCTCCCCCTCCTCCTTTCCTTCTCTCTAGTCCTCCTCCTCTCCTCTCCACTTCTGTTCCTCCTCTCATCCCTTTGTCTCCTCTCCTTTCCTTTCTCCTCCCCTCCTCTCCACTTCTCCTCCTCCTCCTCTCCTTCTCATCCTTTTCTCTCCCCTCCTCCCCTTCTCTCCTCTTCCTCTCCTCCCCCTCCTCCTTTCCTTCTCTCTAGTCCTCCTCCTCTCCTCTCCACTTCTGTTCCTCCTCTCATCCCTTTGTCTCCTCTCCTTTCCTTTCTCCTCCCCTCCTCTCCACTTCTCCTCCTCCTCCTCTCCTCCTCATCCTTTTCTCTCCCCTCCTCCCCTTCTCTCCTCTTCCTCTCCTCCCCCTCCTCCTTGCCTTCTCTCTAGTCCTCCTCCTCTCCTCTCCACTTCTGTTCCTCCTCTTATCCCCTATTGTCTCCTCTCCTTTCCTCCTCTCCATTCCTCTTTCTCCTCCCCTCCTCTCCACTTCTCCTCCTCCTCTCCTTCTCTCCTCTTCCTCTCCTCCCCCTCCTCCTTTTCTCTCCCCTCCTCCCCTTCTCTCCTCTTCCTCTCCTCCCCCTCCTCCTTTCCTTCTCTCTAGTCCTCCTCCTCTCCTCTCCACTTCTGTTCCTCCTCTCATCCCCTTTTGTCTCCTCTCCTTTCCTCCTCTCCATTCCTCTTTCTCCTCCCCTCCTCTCCACTTCTCCTCCTCCTCCTCTCCTCCTCATCCTTTTCTCTCCCCTCCTCCCCTTCTCTCCTCTTCCTCTCCTCCCCCTCCTCCTTGCCTTCTCTCTAGTCCTCCTCCTCTCCTCTACCCACCCTCCTCTTCTCCTCCCTTTGTTTCCATTCCTCCCCTCCCCCTTCCTCCCCCTCCTCTTTCTTGCCCTGCCTTGCCCTGCCTGTTCTCTGGCCCATCTGTTCTCCCTTCCCCCTTGCTTCCTGCTAGCCATTACTTCTCGTCCCACCAGAGAGCATATTGGCTAAAAACGTGAAGGCTGCCAAGACGCTGACCCCTTCCTTGTTCCGAAGGAAGCACCGAGTGCATTGGAAGGGAGGAAGGTGGGCAGCGTCAGAGCAAGAGAGATGTTGCCATTTCTTTCCCCCCCCTCCGGTCTTCAGCGGGCTCTAGTTCTACTTTAGGCCTGAAAAAACCTAAGAAAGATGATTTTGGTCTGGTCAGACCAAAGAATTCCCCTGCCAGCACAGCCGTTGGCTGGGGAATTCTGAGACTTGTATCTAGGAGGAAGCTCTTTGCCTCGAAACAAGGGAAACAAATCTGCCTCAAGCAACCCTTCCATCCTTCCCATCATTCAACCTTCACTCAGCATCCCTGCCAGTCAAACTTTCCACCCCAGCCTGTCGGTGGGAAGCTATAATGGTGCGGCAGCGCCCCCCGTGGCCACTGCGAGAACGGCGCTTCTTTTTTACCACTTGATTTCTCAGAAAAGGCAGCGGCCCGTCGGCGGCTCCCATTGGCTCCGCTCAGGGGGATCAGGCGCTTTCTGAGAGAGGAGTCGGAAAGTCCCCGCGCTCGAGGCCAAGAGTCCTGTAGCCGTCATGGGTGTTTCCTTCGGCTCTTTCCGCGCCAAACGCTGCTGCTGCTACTACTTTTTAAATTGTCGTTTGCAAAGCAATGCTTGTGCACGCCTACTCTAGAGTAAGCCTTCCGGAGTTCAGTGGCGTTTACTGCCAAATGGATGGGTAAACAATTGCAGCCTGAACCTGACTAGGTGGCTCGGGGGCTAAGACACTGAGCTTGTCGATCAGAAAGGTCAGCAGTTCGGCGGTTCAAATCCCTAGTACAGGTCTCCTGCGTGAGCAGGGGGTTGGACTAGATGACCTCCGAGGTCCCTTCCAACTCTGTTACTGTTAAAAAAAATTCCGATTGCTTTGTCTTTTTAGACGGAAGCATAAATATTACACTGGGTATTAAGCATCGCTTAGAATGAGGTGATGTTCTCTGACATCCCCATCTGTAAAATGGGTACAATCATCACTATTAAGCATAACTTACAACCGTTCATTGTTGTAAATGAACAGTCCGTTCAAAGTTTCACAACGGCACTGAAAGAAGCGACTCGCGACCGTTTTTCACACTTAACGACCGTGGCAGCATCCCCATGGTCATGCGATCAAAATTCAAACGCTTGGCAAGTGGTTTGTATTTATGACGGTTGGAGTGTCCCGGGCTCACATGATCTGCTTTTGCGACCTTCTGACAGGTAAAAGTGAATGGGGAATCCGGATTTAGTTAACAACCTTGTTACTAAACAAATGCAACGATTCGCTTACCAACTAGCAAGAAAAGTTGTACAATGTTTCACTTAGCGACATAAATTTTGGGCTCAATTGTGGTCGTAACTTGAGGATAGAGGTCATAACTATTCTTTATTGATACTCCTCTGAATAAGGAGGGTGAGAGCTGTGGAGTCCTTAGTTGCTCTCTGAGCCTGGTGGTTTTCTTGAAGATGTTTCATTACAGGGTAGTCCTCGAGTTACGATCACAATTGTGCCCAACACTGACATTGCTAAGTGAAACATTTGTTAAATTAGGTTGTCCCATTTTTTCAACTTTGTTGTGTCCCAAGTGGTTAAGTGAATCGTTGCATTGTTATGTGAGTAACCCGGTTGTTACAGTAAGTGAATCTGGCTTCCCCAAGAGTGAAATGCTCCCAGTTCGGACCGGATCACCTGATCCGGTAGCGATGGAGGCGGGTGGTTCAAAAAACTGGTAGCAAAAATCCCTGCCCCCTCCACCCATGCCCAGCTGAGCCGCGCAATCATCAGAGGCTTTTTTTTTTTACTTTTAAAAACATTTTTTCTATAATCTCTTCGGCGAATAAATCCTTTTAAAAGTCTCTGATGATCATGCGGCTCAGCTGGGATCGGCAGAGGCTTTTAAATAAACTCAGCTTGGATCGTCAGAGGCATTTAAAAGAAAACAACCCTTTTTTTCTTTTAAACACCTCTGACGATCCCAGCTGAGTTGCCTGATCGGCAGAGGCGTTTTTAAAAAGCCTCTGCCGATCAGGCAACTCAGCTGGGATCGTCAGAGCCTTTTGAAAGCATTTTTTTTACAACCTCTTCACCGAAAAAAAGAGAGAGAAAAAAAATGGTTTTAAAAGTAAAAAAAAAATTTGGCCACGCCCACCCAGTCACATTACCCCACCACCACCAAGCCACGCCCACAGAACCGGTAGTAACAAATTTTAGATTTCACCACTGGGCTTCCCCCTTGACTTTGCTTGTCAGAACGTTGCAAATGCTGACCACGTGACTCCAGGACACTGCAATCGTCATAAGTACAAGTCATCTGAATTTTGATCACGTGACCATGGGGATGCTGCAACGGTCATAAGGCTGAAAAACGGTCATAAGTCATTTTTTTCAGTGCTGTTGTAAATTTCAACGGTCACTAAGTGAGCTGTTGTAAGCCGAGGACAACCTGTACTTGAAGCAAAGGTGACGTTCACAGGTAGTCCTCGACTTACAACAGTTTTGGTTTTTTTAAAATTTGATTTATATGCTGCCCTTCTCCGGAGACTCAGGGCGGCTTACAAGGCGTTAAGCAATAGCCTTCATACTTTTGTATATTTTATACAAAGTCAGCTTATTGTCCCCACAAACTGGGTCCTCATTTTACCCACCTTAGAAAGGATGGGAGGCTGAGTCAACTTTGAGCCTTGTGAGATTTGAACTTACAGTAATTGCAGGCAGCTGGTGTTAAATTACAATGCTTAGTCTGCTGAGCTATCCAGGTTCATTTAGTGACTGATGTTACAACAGACTTATGACCGTTTTTCACACTTATGACCATTGCAGCATCCCCATGGTCACACAATCAAAATTCAGACTTGCTTGGCAACTGATTCATATTTATGACGGTTGCAGTATCCTGGGATCATGTGATCACCTCTTGCGACTTTCCGACATGCAGTCAATGGGGAAGCTAAATTCGCTTAACAACTCTGTTACTAATTTAATCGTTGGAGTGATTCACTTAACAGCGGTGCCCAGAAAGCTCGTAAAATGGGGCAAAATTAACAAATGTCTTGCTTAGCAACAGAAATGTTGGGCTCAGTTGTGGCCATAAATCGAGGACTACCTGTATTTGAGAGGAAGCAGTCACAGCTGTCAAAGGTAGCCACATTCTTGTTCTGAAGTGGTTATACAGGAGGTCCTCGACTTAGAACAGTTCGCTCAGTGACCATTCAAAGTTATAACAGCACTGAAAAAAGTGACTTACGACCGTTTTTCACCACTTATGACCGTTGCAGCATCCCCGGCATCTATAGATAAAAGTAATACAAAGAAAAAGAGAGAGAAAGAAGAACTCCTCTTCCTCCCCAGCAATCAATATTGTCTCAGCTCTCTCCATTTAACTGAGAGTTGCTGGTGACTGCACGCTAGCTGGGGAATTCTGGGAGCTGAAGTCCACACATCTTAAATGTCTGTGGAGATTCTCAATCATCCAGGCCACGGCTGGCCCAAAGATGCTTTTTCATGAGGCAACTGGACTGTCTGGTTTTTCTTTGAAGATGTTTCACTTCTCATCCAAGAAGCTTCTTCAGCTCTGACTGGATGGTAGGGAATCCAGAAGTTACCTAATTTGAAAAACACTGAAATAGACTTGTCAAATTAGATAGATCGATGGATAGATGAATGTGATAGGAAAGGAGAGGACAGAAGGGATGGGGAGGGGAGGGGAGGGGAGGAGAGGAGAATTTTTATTGGCCAAGTGTGATTGAACACACAAGGAATTTTTTTTTCCAAATAATTTTTATTTAAAAAAAAAAACACACACACATAAAAACATCATCATTCGATACAATTACAGACAGTATATCGGTCGGTTTGTGTCCTTTTGTGCTCCCTCCTCTCTTCAATATATCACTATTTTAAGGTTATTTTCATATATATGAAAAAAAAAAAGAAATTCACATAGTTTATCTCAGCACACATATTTCATGTTTATCTCCATTTCTTATTGTCCATCCATTGGCAAAATAAATCCCATATCAGGTAATATTGTTTATCTTCCTGTAGTCTTATTTCAAATGTCAATTTACTCATTTCAGCACAGTCCATCATTTTCTTATTAATTTCTTCATCAGTAGATATCCTTTCTCCTTTCCAATTTTTTGCATATACAATTCTAGCTGCTGTTAAAAAGGTTCACAATTAAATATTGCAATTCTTTATTATATGTCTCTGGTAAGATCCCTAATAAAAATATCTCTGGTTTCAAGTCAATATGTCTCTTAGTCATTTTTTCCAACCACGTGTGTATCTTAGTCCAATATCTCTTTGCTTCACCGCATGTCCACCACATGTGGTAGTAAGATCCTAGAGTCTGATGACACTTCCAACACTTCTCCGATTTATTCTGGAACATTCTGGCTATCCTCGTCGGGGGTAGATGCCACCTGTAAAATATCTTATACAAAT
This sequence comes from Pantherophis guttatus, assembly GCF_059756535.1. Taxonomy (NCBI): domain Eukaryota; kingdom Metazoa; phylum Chordata; class Lepidosauria; order Squamata; family Colubridae; genus Pantherophis; species Pantherophis guttatus. The sequence goes on from NC_142064.1 coordinate 276,843,012, forward strand.
TCTCCTTATAAGCTGTAGACATTGTAATTTTATAATTATGTGATTGAACACACAAGGAATTTGTCTTTGGTGCATATGCTCTCAGTATACATAAAAGGGAAAAAAAGAAAAAAGACAAAAAATACATTCATCAAGAATCATAAGATACAACACTTAGTGATAGTCATAGGTTACTAATAAGCAATCAAATCATACTAGGAAGCAAACAGAACAATATAAATTATAAAAATACAAGCGACATGGTTATAGTCATAAGTGGGAGGAGGTAGGTAATAGGAAGGAAGAGAATAATAATAGTAATACAGTCTTAGTAGATAATTTGACAGTGTTGTGGGGATTAGTTGTTTAGCAGTGATGGCATTCAGAGAAAAACTGTTCTTGTGTCTAGTTGTTCTGATGTGCACTGCCCTATAGCGTCGTTTTGAGGTAGAAGTTGAAACAATTTATGTCCAGGATGTGAGGGGTCTGTAGCAGGGGTGAAATCCAAAAATTTTCCAGGCTCTGTGGGCGTGGTTTGGTGGGCGTGGCAGGGAAAGGATACTGCAAAATCTCCATTCCCACCCCACTCTGGGGCCAGCCAGAGGTGGTATTTGCCGGTTCTCCGAACTACTCAAAATTTCTGCTACCGGTTCTCCAGAACCTGTTAGAACCTGCTGGATTTCACCCCTGGTCTGTAGATATTTTCACAGCCCTCTTTTTGACTCGTGCAGTATACAGGTCCTCAGTGGAAGGCAGGTTGGTAACCATTGTTTTTTCTGCAGTCCTAATTATCCTCTGAAGTCTGTGTCTGTCTTGTTGGGTTGAAGAACCAAACCAGACAGTTATAGAGGTGCAGGTGACATTAATTCCCCTGTAGAACTGGATCAGCAGCTCTTTGGGCAGTTTGAGCTTTCTGAGTTGGCACAGAAAGATCATTCTTTGTTGTGCTTTTTTGATGACGTTTTTGATGTTAGGTGTCCATCTTGAGATAAGATAGAATAGATAGATGGATGGATGTAGATACCGTAGATAGAAGAGAGAGGGAGGGAGGGAGGGAGGGAGAGAGAGAGAGATGAGACAGATAGAAGAGAGAGATAGGAGAGAAAGAGAGAGAAAGAGAGATGATAGAAGAGATAGATAAAGACAGAAAGAAATAGAAGAGATAGAAGGAAAAACAAAGAGAGAGAGAGAGAGAGAGAATAGATATGCTAGTATGGTCAGGATTAAAAACTGTCTCTTAAACTTAAAGTAAATTCAAGCAGTTTTTCATTCCTTTCCTCCCCCCCATTCTCTATGAACCTGTCTATAAAACGTAATTTCTTCATATTAGTCAGCAAAAGACTAACAGCAACAGAAATAACAACATAACTACAGGTTTTACGAACTATATCTACTCAACCCAATCTGAATTTGGATTTGAGGAAAAAGCAGCCTCTGTTGCTACCGCCACCAAGCCAAAACCAAATAGCCATTTTGCAGAAGATCAGCTGGTGATGCTAGAGAAACATCTGGATGTAGGAGCAAAATGGCTACCTTCACCCAAAATGAATACACAGGAGCCACCCCGGTTCTCGCTCCTTCCAAATTTGCTTTGATACTTCCTCTACCTACCACTCAAAATGAAATTGGAGTCCCTGAGCAACAAGGAGGAAAAAATCCCTCCTATTTCCATCCTCACAAACAGGAAGCAACTTACATGAAAAGAAAAGAAGATCATTTATTTTCAGCAAACAATTTTGGCAAGCTTACGCAATTGTTAAGGAGGTAGCAGCCTGACTTTGCAATTGATCTCATGTTCCTCTTTTTTAAATCATGAAACCCCAGAAATGCCAATCTATAAATAATCAGCGTCGAATGTTACACTCGGCATATTTATTATTTAGTTATCAAATATATGGTCAAATAACTGCAATAATCAATTAAAAGTGAAAAACCCACCCTACTTTTGATTTTCTGCTAGACTAGCTATGCTCTCCTCCTCTTCCTCCTCTCCTCTCATCCTTTTCTCTCCCCTCCCCCTTCCCCTCTTCTCCCCTCCCCCACCTCCCCACTCTTCCTTCTCTTCTGCACTACTCCCCTCCTCCTTTATTCCTCTCTAGTCCTTCTCTTCCTCCTCTCCTCTCCACTCTTCTCCCCTCCCCCTCCTTTTCTCTCCACTCCTCCTCCCCTCCCTCCCCTCCTTGCACCTCTCTTCTCCTCTCCCTCTCTTCCATTCCTCTTCCCCGCCTCCTTCGCTCTCCTCCTTCTCCTCTCCCCTCTTCTTTTCCATTCCTCTCCTCCCCCTCCTCTTGGTCCCTCTTCCTTCCCCTCTCCCCTCTTCTCCCCTCCCTCTCTCCCCTCCTCTCCACTTTTTGTCTCCTCTTCCCCTCCTCCTTCTCCTCTCCACTCCTCCCCTACCCCTTCTCTTCCCTCTCCTTCTCCCCTCCCCTTTTCTGCTCTCTTCCTCTTCCTCTCCATTCGCCTTCCTCCTCCCCTCCCCTCCTCTCCCCTCTTCCTCCTCCTCCCCCTCCTCCTTCTCCTCTCCACTCCTCTTCCTTTCCACTCCTCCCCTCCCCCTCTTCGTGCCCCTTTCTTTCCCCTCTCACCTCTTCTCCCCTCCCCCTCTCCTCTCCATTCTTCTCTCCTCTTCCCCTCCTCCTTCGCTCTCCTTCTCCTCTCCACTCCTCCCCTACCCCTCCTCTTCCCTCTCCTTCTCTCCCCTTCTCCCCTCCCCTTTTCTGCTCCTCTCCTCTTCTTCCTCTCCATTTGTCTTCCTCCTACCCTACCCTCCTCTCCCCTCTTCCTCCTCCCTCTCCTCCTTCACTCTCCTCCTTCTCCTCTCAAATTCCTCTTCCTCTCCACTCCTCCCCTTCCCTCCCCTCTCCTTCTCTCCCCTCTTCTCCATTCCCCCCTCTGCTCCTCTCCTCTTCCTCCTCTCTCCTCCTCCTCCTGTCTCCACTCCTCCCCTCCCCCTCCTCCTCCTCTCCCTTCCCGTCCCCTCTCTTGCCCTGCCCTGCCCGTTCTCTGGCCCATCTGTTCTCCCTTCCCCCTTGCTAGCCGTTACTTTCTTGTCCCACCAGAGAGCATATTGGCCGAAAACGTGAAGGCAGCCAAGGATCCCTTCCTTGATCCGAAGGAAGCACCGAGAGCATTGGAAGGGAGGAAGGTGTCAGAGCAAGAGAGAAGTTGCCATTTCTTCCCAGGTCTTCAGCGGGCTCTAGTCCTACTTTAGGCATGAAAAAAACTCAGAAGGCTGACTTTGGTCCGGTTACTTTCCCTCTCAGCCCAACCTGCCAGCACAGCCGTTGGCTGGGGAATTCTGAGGCTTGTATCCAGGAGGAAGCTCTTTGCCTCGAAACAAGGGAAACAAATCTGCCTCAAGCAACCCTTCCATCCTTCCCATCATTCAACCTTCACTCGGCTTCCCTGCGAGAGGCAAACTTTTCGCCCCAGCCTGTTGGTGGGAAGCTATACTGCTGCGGCAGCGCCCCCAGTGGCCACTGCGAGAACGGCGCTTCTTTTTTATCACTTGATTTCTCAGAAAAGCCACCGGCCCGTCGGCGGATCCCATTGGCTCCGCTCAGGGGATCAGGCGCTTTCTGTGAGAGGAGTCGGAAAGTCCCCGCGCTCGAGGCCAAGAGTCCTGTAGCCGTCATGGGTGTTTCCTGCGGCTCTTTCCGCTCCAAACGCTGCTGCTACTTTTTCTAATTGTCGTTTGCAAAGCAATGTTTGTGCACGCCTACTCTACAGTAAGCCTTCCAGAGTTCAGTGGCGTTTACTGCCAAATGGATGGGTTTTATTGCAAATTAATTAATTAATTACTAATTACTAATTAATTAATTACTAATTAATTAATTAATTTTTAATTAATTAATTAGTAATTAATTACTAATTAATTAATTACTAATTAATTAATTACTAATTAATTAATTAATTACTAACTAATTAATTACTAATTAATTAATTAATTAATTACAAATTAATTAATTACAAATTAATTAATTGCAGCCTGAACAATTCCGATTGCTTTGTCTTTTTAGACGGAAGCATAAATATTGCACTAGGGGTATTAAGCATCGCTTAGAATGAGGTTATGTGCTCTGACTTCCCCATCTGTAAAATGGGTATAATCAGCAGGTATTAAGCATCAGTTAGAATGACACTATGTTCTCAGACGTACCATTATGTAAAATGGGTATAATTGCTATTAAGCATAACTTAATAGTGATGATAACAGATGGGGGAAGTCGGAGAACCTAATCCCACCCTTTGTTCTGCCCCAGCTCCGGATTTCTGAGGATATTGACACACACCAACCGTCCTTATCAAATTTATTAAGTAGCAAGAATAAACAAGAGGGGCAAAGGTTGGCAACCAGCCCAGAAAATAAGATATGATAAACCAAAATATTCTGATAATAAATACGAGTTGTTTCTAGCACTAGCTGCCTGCGACTTAAATAGGCTAAGGGAGTGGCCAATTATCCTCAAGCCTTACTCTTGAGGAGACCTCCTCCTCCTGAGTAGCCATTCCTGCCTTTTGGCAGCCCTGCGTGCTCGAGTATTGAGGAGAGGCTCCTCCACTTCGCTCTCTCCATTTGAAGGAGCCTCTGGAGGTTCTGAAGGCCCTCGCTGAGTCTCTGCCTCTGGCACCACATCCTCTTCAGCCTCCTCGCTGTCCGACGCGAGCGTTGGCTGTGCAGCCTGCTGGCGCAACTCCACACCAGCCTCCTCGTTGTTGGGATCAGCCACGATCCGCGCAAGCCACTGGCGCGCCACAACACCCATTCTCTACACTTTCCTCCTTATTCCTAGTCGATAGTTTCTCAAACTAATTAAAACATGATTAAAAATCCATTCCCCATGCATTCAGTTTATTTTTATTAATCCAGAAAAGCCAATGAATGTTGTAATAATTCCCATTCGCCCCTCAGTTTCATCTGCGCCGTCCAAAGCGGACTCTCTTACTTCGGGTAATTACTTGTGACTAATTTCGAGCCTTTTTTTTTTTTAATTTGATTTATATGCCGCCCTTCTCCGGAGACTCAGGGCGGCTTATAATGCGCTAAGCAATAGCCTTCATTCTTTTGTATATTTATACAAAGTCAGCTTATTGCCCCCACAACTGGGTCCTCAATTTACCTATCTTAGAAAGGATGGAAGACTGAGTCAACCTTGAGCCTTGGCGAGATTCGAACCTGCAGTAATTGTAGGCAGCTGGTCTTAATAACCAGCTTAATAACAGGGTGCCTTAGACCACTGTACTACCAAGGCTCTTGGTCTGAAATGGTACAGGGTTTTCTACTCGAGCCACGGGGTTGGACTAGAAGACCTCTTAAGATCCCTTCCAACTCAGTGATTCTGTTAGTCTGAGTCATCAGAAGACAAATGGGAAGACGCCAGAAAATGGCGGATTGGTGCAGATGGGATTGGACTGGAGCCAACCTTGGGCATCCCAGGCGTCGGGCGCTGCCCAGTACAGGAGTCGGACGGGCTACCCCACCCCGGGCTCTTCCCCTTGTGGAGCTGGCTGCGTGGGACTTCAGTCTGTGGCAAGAGCAGCCGGTCGAGTGGCTGAAAGTCGAAAGGAGGATCCAGTACAGGGGTGAAATGTTACCGGTTCAGGAGAACCGGTAGTAAAAAATGCTACCGGTTGGGGGAACTGTATTTCCGACAATCAGCTGTGACGCGCAATTTATATTAACTAGGGATTTCCTGCTTTCTAGCTAATCTAAATTGTGTGGCACAGTGGATCCCCCCCTCGCTGTTCTACTTACCTTTGCAGACTCAGAAGGCTTCAAAATGTTCTTTTAGTGCTGCATGGGCGTGCCTCAAGTGTGCATGTGTGTGCAAAGTGCACGCTCGGTAGCAGACTCACAGAACCGGTAGCAGACTTCAGAGGATTTCACCCCTGATCCAGGAGCAGGAAGGCAAATGGGCCCTGCAGAGCATCACATATAAACTCTGGCAGAACCACACGAGGGCGATGTCTTGGCCCATCCCGAACCCTGTGCCGCCAGATGGGGCGCAGCTCCCAAGTGACCCGCAATGCCAGGAGGATCTTGTCTCAGTGCAGGAGGTTCCCGGATGAACATCCTCTTGTCGGGGCATCCAGAGCTCTCGCCCACCTGCTCATTCCTGCAGAGCTTCCCCAAGCGCAGCTGGGCCCCCCCTCCCCAGAGTGCCCTCTGCATCTTCGATCCAGAGGGTGCCTAGCCCTGCCCCGCCAGCCTTCTGGGAACCCCTCTGGGAGGGGTCCTTGGTGCTCTCTAAGCTTGCTTGTTGTCACACAGACGTTTCATTACCCAACTAGGTAACCTCATCAGTGCTTAAAAGGAGTGGGGTTTGCTCTCCATTTATATTCATATTATATCGTAGCTCAGAGTTAATGGTGCAGGGTCTGCTTGGGCAGGGGGTTGGACTAGATGACCTACAAGGTCCCTTCCAACTCTGTTAATCTGTTGACACGAGGGATCCTGTTTGTTCCTGCAGGGCTTTCCCAAACACAGCCTGTCCCCCCACCCCCGCTGCCCTCTGCGTTTGTTAAGTGACATTGCCACGTTTTATGACTTTTTTTTTTGTCCGAGTGGTTAAGCGAATCGTTGCATTTGTTAAGTAACCCAGTTGTTAAATGATCTGGCTTCTCTCTTGAGTTTGCTTGTCATAAGGTTGCAAAAGCTGATCATGTGAACCCCAGGAGAGTGCAATGGTCATAAATATGAGTCTTCTGAATTTTGACCGTGTGACCATGGGGATGTTGCAACGGTCGTAAGTGTGAAAAAGAATCACATGTCTTTTTTTCATTGCCGTTGTAACTTTGAATGGTCACTAAATGAACTGTTGAAGTCGAGGGCTACCTGTACTTGAAGCAAAGGTGAACTTTACAGGTAGTCCTCAACAGTTCATTTAGTGACTGCTAACAACAGCACCGAAAAAAGTGACTTATGACCGTTTTTCACTTACAACCATTCTAGCATCCCCAGTCATGTGATTAAAATTCAGACTTGCTTGGCAACAGGTTCATATTTATGACGGTCGCAGTGTCCTGGGGTCATGTGACCCCCTTTTGCGACCTTCTGACAAGCAAAGTCAATGAGGGTTAGATTCGCTTAGCAATTGTTACTAACTTAACAACTGCAGCGATTCACTTAACGGTGGCCAGAAAGGTCGTAAAATGGGGCAAAATCCACTTAACAAATGTCTTGCTTAACAACGGAAACTTTGGGCTCAATTGCGGCCATAAGTCGAGGACTACCTGTATTCGAGAGGAAGACTCTGGCAGGCACAGCTTTCGAAGGTAGCCACACATTCTTGTTCTGAAGTGGTTTCTTATACAGGAAGTCCTCGATTTACAACAGTTTGCTCGATTTACAACATTTTGGGCCTAGCAGGCCTCCCTGCAGCCTCCCGGGACAAAAAAAACGGCTGGTGGGGGGTGTGCCCCCCTGCGCTCCCCTCCTCCTGTGCATGCGATTGGATGTCCCCTGCATGCGCCCTGCCCCCGCGCATGTGTGGCAGAAACCCAAAAATCAGCTGGCCGGCGGGAGGCGTGCACACATGTGCGGTGGAGCTGAGCTAGGAAGACAGCTCGCGTGTCCACAAAGAGGGCTAGCACGCGTGCCATAGGTTCGCCATCACGGCTGTACTCTTTTGTTGTATTGTCCTGGGAGGTCACTGAGGGAAAGAGAGGAAAGGTGACATGGGGGTTCGTCTTCCTTTCTAGGGGAACAAAATGGCTGCCTGCTCCCCAAAAGAACAGACAGGAGTCACTCCAGTTCTTGCCTGTCTGAGTTCATTTCCCTCCCTCACTTTTTACCACTCAAAGTGAAATCAACAAGGAGGGTAAAATGTCTCCTATTTCTAACCTCCCAAAACCGGCAGCAACTCAGGGGAGAGGAAAACAAAACCATTTATTTTCCGCAATCAGTTGTGGCTAACTACAATATGCGACCTACAATATATATATGTTAAAGAGGAAGCGGCCTGGCTGAGTTGTTCTCATGTTCCATTTTTCTAAAATCCATAAATGGCAATCAGGAAAAAATTGGGAACATTAATTATGTGTGAAACTTTGGATGGTCAAATATATGTGAATTAACTGTGCAATAATTAATTGAAACGCAGCAAGTACTTATATCTGAGAATGCACCCTTTTTGGTTATTGCATGCTAGCTGGGGAATTCTGGGAGCTGAAGTCCACCGATCTTAAATGTCTATGGAGCTTCTCAGTCATCCAGGTCATGGTTGTCCCAATAGACTTGTCAAAAGAGAGAGAAAGAGAAAAAGGGAGAGAGAGAGAGAGAGACAGAAGGAGAGGGAGAGGGAGAGAGATGAGACAGATAGATAGATAGGAGAGAAAGAGAGAGAGAGAGATGATAGAAGAGATAGATAAAGACAGAGAAATAGAAGAGATAGGAAAGAAAAGCAGAAAGAAAGAAAGAGAGAATAGATATGAAAGTATGGTCAAGATTAAAAACTTATCACTGTCTCTTAAACTTAAAGTAAATTCAAGCAATTTTTTTTTTAATTTGATTTATATGCCGCCCTTCTCCGAAGACTCAGGGCGGCTTACAATGTGCTCAGCAATAGCCTTCATCCTTTTTTGTATATTTATACAAAGTCAGCTTATTGCCCCCACAACTGGGTCCTCAATTTACCTACCTTAGAAAGGATGGAAGGCTGAGTCAACCTTGAGCCTTGGCGAGATTCGAACCCTGCAGTAATTGCAGGCAGCTGGTCTTAATAACCAGCTTAATAACAGGGTGCCTTTTTTCATTCCTTTCCTCCCCCCATTCTCTATGAACCCATCTATAAAATCTTATTTCTTCATATTACTCAGCAAAAGGCTAACAACAACAGAAATAACAACATAACTACCGGTTTTGCAAACTATATCTACTCAACCCAATCTGAATTTAAATTTGAGGAAAAAGCAGCCTCTGTTGCTGCCACCACCAAGCCAAAACCAAATGGCCATTTTGCAGAAGGTCAGCTGGTGATGCTAGAGAAACATCTGGACGTAGGAGCAAAATGGTTGCCTCCTTCCAAAACAAAAACACACAGGAGCCACCCCGGTTCTCCCTCCTTCCAAATTTGCTTTGATACTTCTACCTACCATGAAATTGGAATCCCTGAGCAACATGGAGGATAAAATCCCTCCTATTTCCATCCTCACAAACAGGAAGCAATTTACATGAGAAGAAAAGATCATTTACTTTCAGCAAACAATTTTGGCAAGCTTACGCAATTGTTAAGGAGGTAGCAGCCTGACTCTGCAATAGATCTCATGTTCCTCTTTTTTAAATCATGAAAACCCAGAAATGACAATCTATAAATAATCAGTGTTGAATGTTACACTTGGCACATTTATTATTTAGTTATCAAATATATGGACAAATAACTGCAATAATCAATTAAAAGTGAATAAAATATTTTAATGAAAAAAAAATCAGAAGGCACACTTCTTCTTTTAGTAATAGTTTCATTGAAGATTATTGTTAAACAGATAAAGCCAACACAAGGAAAAAAAAAAGAAAAAGTAACCTCTACCTTTATCTGCAATAAGCATAATGAAAATTAACAATTTATCAATCTTTCTTAAAGTAAAACCAATGAACTCTTCATCCTATTCCTCATTTTCCATTCTCTATAAACCCATCTCTAACATCTCATCTTTAACCTCTAATCTCCATCCACTCAGATTAATCAGCAAAAGCCCCTTAAGGCTGTTATGCAATCTACCTATTATAAACTATTATCTATGAAATCCAATTTGAAATCTTTTGCTCCCACACTTAATAACACATAACATATTCTTTTCTCCATAGATCTTCAATCATAATAAAAAAAAGGTTACTGATTCAATGATAAAAGCGGTGATGAAAGGCCCAAAATCTATCCTGGTTCCAGCATGCAGGAAGGGCCTGAAGGGCTCCTGCTAAGAGACCGGCCTAATTCAGAAGAAGGCTGATCCCTCTTCATTCCTCTATCTTTATGCTGGGTGTGTCCCCTGCAAAGAGGAAGGGAAAAATATCCAAGGGTTAGCTGGATCAAGACAGTGAGAGCCTGAGAGGTGCCACACGATAAGAGTTTGGGGGCAGGAAGACCCCCTCCCTTGAGCCCTCTCCCCCATGTTCCTTCCATTGTTTGAGATGAATAGGAGAGAGAAAAGGGATTTCCAAAGTATCTTCACTATCACTTGGTCCTTGGACCCAAAAGCCCTCCCCTCCCTCCCTCCCTCTCCCCCCCCCCATACGCCCCCCCCAAGTCCACTCACCTGTAAGGAGGCTGCTAACGGTCTGGATGCTCCCTGGATTGGAGAAAAAGACACAGAATGAATCAATGTCTTGTCCTGTGAGGTGGACAAATCTCCCTCTTCACCATTAAACCTCTTCAGCTTCACAAACGTCTGAGAGGACATAAAGCTTTTTTTAATTTATTAGTTAAGCTTCCATCCCAAATATCTCATTAGGTGACTCTAGGCAGCTCACAGTAAAATTCAATAAAATGCCATATAGAATATTTAAAACAATAAATAAAAACCAGATTTCCCCATCAGATCATGTTGCCATTGCTCTGACAAGAAGATCATGTTCAGTGTGTGACTGCTGTCTCGAGTCGGACCCAGGACGATCTGGGAGAGACCCACTAATGCCATGGTAGCCATGAACCCCTGGGCGGCTTCCGAGGCCAAACCCAGGGATGGCAGATTGAAGTCTCCCAGGACCAGAATCCTGGGCAAGTCCATGACATCCGTGAGATGGCCCCCAGCAGCTGAGGCAGGGAGGTGGCCATGCAGCAGGGAGGCTGGTACAGTAGCAACAAGCCCATCATGTCAGCCCAGCTTCAGAAACAGGGACTCACAACCAGAATCATGGGGTGGGAGCAACCTGAGTGTCAGAAGAGATTCTCAGATGACCACTGTAAACCCACCAATCCTGGCTGGGATCTCGGTTGGGGCCAAACCCTAAACCCAGCTGGGCATATCTCTGAGAGAGGGAACCCCCCTCCCCTTCCAGATTCAGCCAGATCTCAGCTATCCCACCAAAAGAGTCTCTAACCACTGGGGATTATGGCATTGCCAGTGGTTTTCCTATTTCCCACCAAGGAACTGAGAGCTCTTTCCTCCAAAGGGGGCCAGGCTCCACCATGCAGACTGTGGGCTGCCTCCCCTGCCTGAATCCAACAGGGAGAGTTTCCCTTCTCCTCTGCAGGATGAACCAGTGCAAGGAAAGAGAATTTTGTGACACCCGGCCGGCTTTCATGCCTAAGGCGGGACTAGAACTCATGGTCTCGCCTGGTGCCCTCACCACTAAGCCAAAACGGCTCCAATTATTCTTATGATTCCACCAGAAGCAGACTCAGAGGGAACCCAAGGAGGATGAATTTGGGGGGGGGCTTTAAAAAGTGAGGGCTTTTCCCTCTTTTCATCCCCTCATCCACCCAAAGTCTCGCAAGGGGACAGAATGGCTCTTGCAGTAGCAGCAGCAGCTTCTTCCAACTTACCCTGGTCTGAACTGTTGGATTCTGTGTCACTTGTTGGAATTAAAGCTGGGGAAAAATATTTTGAAGAATTAAATAAGATTATATTAAAATTTGTATGGCAAGGTAAAAAAGCGAGAATAAAATTAAAAATGCTACGAGATTTTAAAAGTTAAAGAGCAACATTATTTGAAAATACTAGTTTGACTATCTACAATGGAGGCATTGATACATCCAAATGTTATGAATATGGAAAAAATTATAAGATCCAAGGACATACTCAATGAAAAGGGATTGGGGAAAACAGATTAGGGATTGACCTATCATGGTGGCCACAATTACAGATACAATCCAGATATGAAAAAGATAGGAAGGCGTATGGATTTTATAAAGAACCACATGAGCTAGATCAGATTCTAATGGGAACAGATGAAAAATTAAGTAAGAGGATATATAATTATTTACTAACTATTAAATTGGAGGAAGAACAAGTAAAAGAAACTATGATAACTTGGGCTAAGAATTTTGGCTGTACAATAGAATTAGACAAATGGCAGAAATTATGGCATAGAAACCACAGGCATACAATGTCAACAGCATGTAAAGAAAATCTCTATAAAATGGCGATTTTCACCTGCAAGAATAGCGAATACGTACAAAGATAAATCTGTTAAATGTTGGAAATGTAACCAAATACCAGGTTCATATTATCATATGTGGTGGACATGTCCCAAAGCAAAAAAATATTGGGATAAAATAAAAAGAATATTTTTAAAAGTGGGGGCCTCTCCTCTTTTCATCCCCTCATCCACTCAAAGTCTTGCAAGGGGACAGAATGGCTCAAGCAGCAGAAGAAGCAGCTCCCTCCGACTTACCCTGGTCTGAACTGCAGGATCCTTTGTCACTTACTGGAAAAGAAAGAAAGAAAAAGAGGGTGAGGAGGTCTCTCTCTCTCTCGGCTTATAGGTGGAGAAGCTCAGCTCTTTCTGACTCCAGCTCCCTCCCTCCCTCCCTCCCTTTCTCTCTCCCACACCATCAAAGACCCACAAATAGATGGAGAGAGTTTGGATCAAACTGCTCTGACTAAAAGGCATCAGAAAGAATTCACACAAAACCAGAAGGCAGAGCTGATCTAAAAAGATACAGATGGATCCAAAGTTTATCTTCGTAACTTGTTTGTACTTAGTGAGCCTTGTGATAGGAGACCAAAAGAAGATCCAGCTGGCATCGCCCAAAGCTCCTTTTCCCTCAAAATGTCCCCTTTTGATCCCTGATTGTATGGAGCTTCTGACTCCATTTGACTCTCAAGCCTTTCCTTTCTGCCTACTTGGAAAACAGGGCATTTTTTTTCACTCAGAGGGACCTTCTCATCTGCTTGAAGGTTCCTTCTCCCAGATGTTTCCCCTTGAAGACTCCACTTCCAAGAACAACCTGGCTGTAATGAAAGGGGGCCCATCTTCCCCAGCTTGGTTCTTAGGATAAAGAGGAAGATACCACACACAAACAAACATACACACACCCCTCTCAACTAATGGTGCCCCTGGTCCCTGCTCTAGGTTGGAGATTACATGGAGAGGACAAATCACTCACTTGGTGCTGCTTTGAGGCCATTTTGATATGTCTCTGAAAAGATAAAAATCAGTGAAAGCTCAAAAGAATCCACCAGAGATCACCCAATCACTCCCTCTGTAGGGGAAATTTTCATGGAAATCCTTCTCTGCTGCTCTTTGATCAAGGCCTTTGAGAGGGATAGAACTGGGATGCCTCTTCCCAGCTCAGAAGAAGACAGGACTGCCTGAATCTCAGACTCAGCTGAATCGAGACTGGAGTCCCAGCAAGAGGCTGAGATCTCAGATGCTCCCCAAGAAGGCTGGGAAAACAGGACAAAAGGAAGCCCAGAAGCAGCTCCCCAAAGGGAGGGATTTGGGGAGAATCTCCCCATCTTCCCCCAATCATCCAAAAAAGAATACTTACTGCAAAAGTAAATAAAAGCCAAAATCCCAACAATCATTACAAGAGGAGTCACAACATAGCCGAAGATGAGCCACGGGTTGGATTTTGAATTGGTTGGTTCTGAATGGGGAGAAAGAGATCATTGAAGGAGAACCCCAAACAATCCTCCCAATCACGGAAGAGACCTAAAGAAATGACAGCTGGAAATACCCAAAATTAAAAACTCCATGGGCTCATTTTTGTGTCCTTCTCAAGGTAACACGAAGATGCCTTGCTAACCGTTGTTAGAGGACGTGTCCTCATGACGCTGCCTCCTTCTCACCCCAGCCCAGCATGAAGGCAACTGAATTCATCTTTGGCTTTTCCACTCAAAAACAGCCATTTTCAGCCTTGTGACTCTTTGCAGGTTACAAAACAAAAACTTCACCAACACAATAATGTAAACAAAATTTGTTAAACAAAACATTTTTGTTTTGTTTTTATAGGCTGCCCCAATAAGCCATGACCCTGAGTGGAATTAGGCAGATCTGTATGCTTTTTTCTTCAGTTTGAGTGTTTGCATTTTATTATTTAAAGTAAAATAGTTCATATCACTAATCATTTTTTTTTAAGTACAAACTTTCATTTCTTTGGCCAGTCCAGAAATAGCATAAAATTGTATTTTTTATTTCCAGAACTTTAGCATGAAAAATGGAATATGGTTATAAGCAGCTTCTGGATGGTCCCACAAATGGCAGAAATAGAATAACGGAATAACAGAGTTGGAAGGGACCTTGGAGGTCTTCCAGTCCAACCCCCTGCTCATTCCAGAGGCCCTCTACCCTTCCAGACAAGCGGCTCTCCAGTCTCTTCTGAAATCTTTCTGGTGATGGAGCAGCCACAACTTCTGAAGGGAAGCCATTCCACTGATTAATTGTTCTCCCCGTCAGGAAATTTCTCCTCAGTTCTAGGTTGCTTCTCTCCTTGTTTAGTTTCCACCCATTGCTTCTTGTCCTGCCCTCAGGGGCTTTGGAGAATAGCTGGACTCCCTCTTCTTTGTGGCAGCCCCTGAGATATTGGAACCTATCATGTCTCCCCTAGTCCTTCTTTTCCTTAAACTAGAAATGCCCAATTCCTGCAACTGCTCTTCATATATTTTAGCCTCCAGGCTCCTAATCCTCTTTCTTGCTCTTCTCTGCACTCTTTCCAGAGTCTCCACATCTTTTCTATATGGTGGCAACCAAAACTGGATGAAGAATTCCAAGTATGGTCTTACCAAGGCATCATAAATTGGTATTGCTTGGGGGAGGGGAGGTTTGAGGAGGAAACTTTCAATTTTAAGTTCTCTTGCATAAAATTCAGGATTCCCATTGAATAGCAATCATGCCACTTGTGAATTGATGCTTGCTAAAAACAACAACAAAAATAAAAGGAATATTTTATTTTGCCTGGGATATCAGTATAACAATTAAATTTGAATCTTTTTTGTATCGTGGTGAAAATCATCAATAAAAAATTGGAATTGGAATTTTGCAACCTAGGAAGTCCAGGGTAAAAACCGTTAAGGACACTTATGAGCATATACAGAACTCTTTGAGAGAGGGATTTTTTCCCTTGGTTTTTATGCTGAGCCTCAGGAATTCACATATCATGTCATATGATTGGTTGCTGATTTGCTTCCGGGTGCAATTCAAGGTGCTGGTTTTCACCTTTAAAGCCCTTCATGGCTTGGATCAGGTGATCTGAGGGACTGTCTCTTGCATCTACCCAACTCACCAGAGCGGGGAGGCAGGGAATGCTGTGAGTCCCATCCACCTAGAGAGATACGCCTGGTGGGACCCAGAAGAAGGGCCTTCTCCGTGATGGCTCCCTCTCTCTGGAACATCATCCCCCCCAGAGATTAGAATGGGCCCCACTCTAACACTCTTCCGGAAGGCGCTGAAGACCTGGTTCTGCCAGAGGGCCTGGGAAACCCAGAACGGGATGGAGCCCATTAAATGGCTCGTGTGATCTGCTGTCATCAGGGCAGGGGGTGGGAGTTGGGGGGTGATTTTGTTATATTGAACTTTATTAATTTATTTGACTCTTTTTGTTAGTTTTTGTTGTTTTAAATGTGGTTTTATATTCTGTAAGCCACCTTGAGTCACCATGGGCGAATAGGCGGCAATATAAATTCAATAAATAAATAAATAAAATAATGTGTAGTTCTCTTTCGTAGAGCAGCAACACATATGACATTTGACCTTTAAAGCAGGAAACGCTGTTAGTCTCTGATGGAAAAAACTCAGATTTGGGAGCCTCTTTTCTGGCTCCTGAGGCATCAGTTCAGCCACTCTGCATTTCCTGAAGTCAGCTGCAGTCAGGGGTGAAATGCTCCCGGTTCGGACTAGATCAAAATTTGGCATTCAGAAAAGGGGCTACCAGACTCCTCCTGATTCTTGTATTTTAGTCAAAATTTGGCATTCAGAAAAGGGGCTACCAGACTCCTCCTGATTCTTGTACTTTAGGAATTGTAAACAAAAGGAAATCTCTTTCTGGTGCTCAGCGTAACTTCTGCTTTTCTGCTGTGGGCAAGAAACAGGGAAGGCCTCAGAGAGGATCTAAGGGGATTTCATCAGGATCGGCCAAGTATTGTGATGGGATTCTGTAGTTTCCATCACCTGAAGCCAGTTCTATGGTCTGGTCCCTGCAGCTTCACCAACCTCAAACACTGGGAAAACCAATGGCTTAAAGCTCAGGTATGTTCACACCTGGACACAATTGGGGTCAGATTTCTCTCCCACAACCCTCCAGCCTGCCAAAGAGCCCAGCCTTCTCCTCCCTGCAGCCTCTCACCCTTCAGTTCCAAGTCCAGAGGCTCCGGCAGGCTGTCATGTTCCACGTGGCATCGATAGCGGTCTCTCTCTTTGGGATCGATCTTGACACTGATCCAGTAGTGGTAGGTCCCATCCGCATTGGGGGCCAGAAACCCACGGAGGGTGTCCTGCAGCCAGACCTCCCCGTCCCTCGTCCAGGAGGCATCAATCTCCTTGGGGTAGAAGCCATCCAAGCGGCAGACGTGCATTTCCATCCCATCCTCCACCTCCGTCCTTCTCACTGTCACCTTTGGGGTCTCTGCAGAAACGGCAACCCCAGAATTAATTGAGCCCCTCCAGAGCCTGGAAGGCGGATCAAAAAATTGAAGGGGCAGAAAAGTCTCCCACTACTTAGTTTCATCCCAAGGATTTGCTGCTGATCCACACAGACACTTGATCCAGCCACAACTACATCTTGCAAGGGTAGAAAGTGCATTTTATGTTAATGGAGGCCCGGCAATAGGAACCCAACAGAACTTCCCGCATCCTGGAGAGGGGCTGGGAGGGGAGGAGAAGGATTCCTTTCAGGGCAAACAGGCTGCAGACCAGGGACCCAAATGGGCTGAATGTGTACAAGAAACCCGGCCATAAAGGAGGAAAGTCCAGCCTGGACCAAATGCTCACCTGTCCTCTGCAGTGTCTCATTTCCATAGGACAGGTACTTCTCCAGCCACTCAATACAGATTTCCTCCAGGTAGGCCTTCTCTCTCTGATTCTTTCCTGGAAGAGCATCCCATTTCCTCTGGGTGATCTGGGCCTGGGGGTCGGGAGCCACCCAGGTGAGGGTCTCCGGGTCGAAGGTGAGGAAGGTCCTCCCATCATAGCCATGCTGTTCAAACCCTCCTTTGGTCCCGTCTGCACAGACTTCACAGCCGTACATCCTCTGCAGTGTGTGAAGGCCTGGAAAGAGGGACAGGAAGATGTTTTGTGGAGTCCCCAAGAGAGACAGAGACCCCCCTTCCCTGTTGGGACCCTGAGACAGGAGGAACACAGCGAGAAAAGGGATAAAATGGATGGAAAATAAAAGAAATACGTTTTTCCCTATGAAGCTATTCAGGTCCCTCTGGATGAGCCTTGAGATCCTCCATATTGGACATTTTAGGTCTCCAGACCCAGCCATCCTCCCATGTTCCCCTCCATCTTCTCCCTCCCCCAAAGGCTCCTTCTGGGCAAAAGGAGAACAAGCAGCACCAGCCTTGCCTCGGATCCTCAGGGGCCCAAATCCTCCATCTAGACTCTCAACGTAGAGCCAAAAGCTGGAAGGGAGATGACAAGGAGACCCCCGAACATCCATGGCAAGGCTCCAAGAGAGGCTGCTCAGAAGCTTTTTCCTCAGGAAACCCCCATCCTTCCTTCCTCCCCACATTTGCCTCCTGGTACCCTGATCATACCTTCCACTGAGACGTTTGCATTCTCACAAACCCAAAACGGGGGCTCTGGTTCCCCATCCCCAAAATGATAAGAGGATCCAATTCTCACATCCTCTTTTTCCCCAGAGAGAAGCCAAGTAAGGGAGCCTTCAAGGGGTGGTGAAATGCTACCGGTTCAGGCAAACCGGGAGCAGTCATATGGCCTGGGTCGCAGAACCGACAGTGACCGCAGGCTGGCCACGCCTCTAAACCAGTCCCCCGGTCACTGCTTGCTCGCTCCGCCCCGTTTCTGCAAAGGCAGAGCCCCTCCCAGCAAGGCAATCCAAAGAGGGGAGGGGGATGCTGCAGAAAAGGCTGCCTTCCACCCGTGTCTCCCATGTAGGTTGTGCGGGGCTTGGGGCTCCAAAGCAGCCCACTCAATTCCCACCCGGCCACCTGCCTGCTGGCGCCACTCCGAAAACTGGGCCCGCGGAGTCCGGCACTCTGGGGGAAGGAGGCTCAGCCGCAGCACTGCTTCCTGGTGGGGAAGAAGTGGAGCAAAAGGGGTGGGAGCCACTGGTGGGGCAGCAGCCCCCCCATGCAGGGAAAGAGGCAGGCCCAGCCATGCCACCACGATACCTGCAGCACTTTCCCTTCGGCCTGGGTGGCGGCGCTTAGCTGGGCGAGCCAGTGTGGGTAGCTCTTCATCTTGCTGAAGAGCAAGTCGTCACACTCTGGCCATCTTCTGGCCAGAGCAGAACATGGCGTGGGCGGAGAGGCCGAATTCCTGTGGGAATCCAGTGGGCTGCTTTGGAGCCCCAAGCCCCGCGGAGCCTGCACAGGAGGCATGGGTGGAAGGCGGTCTTTTCTGCTGTATCCCCCTCCCCTCTTTGGATTGCCTTGTGGGGGGTGGGGCTCTGCCTTTGCAGAAACGTGGCAGGCGGTTTGTACGGAGGATTGGCGGGGGCGTGATGCACAGTCCTCCAAGATGGAGAGTGGAACAAGAGAACTATTTGAGGTTCGCTTGGGCAGTCAAGCCAGATGGTGGAGGGAGGGCTTCAGAAGGGCAGAATGTGCAGCTCTTCGCTGCAAAATGAGTGACGTCAAGTTGGCCACGCCCACCCGGTCACATGACCACCAAGCCATGCCCACAAAACCAGTAGCGAAAATTTTCAGATTTCAACACTGGACCCTTCCCCCATTCCTCTGCTTCCCAAAGGAATGGGGGAAGTCAAGGGAATTGAAAGACTCTGCCCTTCCTAAGGGAAAAGGTCAAGAGGATTTCGCCTCTGAAAACACCCCCGTTACTCTTAGAGTTCTGCGTGTCTGAATAGTCCACGCTCTCAAATTCTCCGGAAAGAAAACTGACAACCCCATTTTCCCCTTAGTGTTCAAGGGAAAGAAGGTCTCTCCAATTGCCCCCCTTCTCCATCCTTCATCATAGGCCTGGGTCTCTGAAGTTCAATGGAGCCCCTGATCCACACCAGGAAAATGGCAATTGCCAAATCTCCCTTTGGTTTGCTGGGATCAGAAAAGGCGCTGGAGTATTAAAAAGTTTTAATACCTGTAACCTGCACAGAGAATTTTAGTTATGGGCCCAGGATAAAGTTACATTATTATTATTTTTTTTAAAAAAAGAATAAATATATTTTTAAAAGCCTTTTTAAAAAGTATGGCAGCAGCCTTTCCTTTGGGAGGGGCCTTCTTTCTCCCCTCCCCTGTTCCTGGGGTGGGGAATATGGGGCCAAAGGAGCCCCCTAACCCATCACTCACCTTTGCTCTGATTGTAGCGACTCCTCAGAGTCTCCAGGCCTTCTCTAAATATCTCCTCACTGTCACGTACTGCCTGGGTCTGAGTGTTCCAGTATTGGGGGTTGTCCTTCCCCACCTTCTCCATCCAGGAGACTTGAGGTGTCATCCTTCGGCTGTTGCTATCATAACGAACAAAGACCTGACCATCCACATACCCCACAGCGACAAAATGGGGCTGTCCCTGACCGGGGTCCTTGATAGCGGTGTAGAAATACTTCATGGAGTGGGAGGAGGCACCTGGAAGGGACCGAGAGGGGCAGAGTTAGGGGGGTTTCAGGTGACGCCACAACCTCCCTGTCTGAAATACACAGAACCGAGTGGAGAAACAAGCCGGATCCTCCCAGCGCCAGAAGAAGCCAGAAAGAGCCACCAAACCTTGCCCCAAAGTAGGAAGGAAGACCCAGGCGGAGTTGTGGTGCTGAAGGCAGCCAGGAAGTTTGTGAATTGATCTGATCCAAGGCAAATGCTGCTTTCCGACAACCTCCACATTGGGGGAGGAAAAGAACTGCGCTTGGGGGGGGTACCCAGATAGACTTGACTGACCTCTGGAGGGTCCACCCCTTGTCCTGTCGGGGTGTGTGTGTGTGTGTGTGTGTGTGTGTGTAAGGGGCAGCAGAATCCAACCCAGGCTTTGAGGTCCCTTCTGAGAGGGGCCAGAAGGGGAGGGGGAGTAGATGAGAAAGAGGTAAGATTTAGGGGGCTGAGAGAGAGAGAGAGAGAGAAAGAAAGAGAGAGAGAAAGAGAGAGAAAGAAAGAGAGAGAGAGAGAGAGAGATTCCTTGGATAGATCCCCCCCCCCCAGCAAAAGAACCGACCCCGAAGGGACTCACCGAAGCAGCTCTCCCGCAGGGCGACCGTCACCAACACCAGGAGCAAAAGGGGCGCAGAGCGCAGAGCCATCCTGGCCGTGATCCTCAAACTGCCACTCCGCTTTCCGGAAATTGCAGGCCAACGAAGAGACGCCCCGGGTGAGAAACAACGCAACAATCCAGAACAAGCCGGCGATTGGCCAAGCTCAACCAGTAGGAAAAAAAGTTATCCCGTGTCGTCATTGTTGCTAGGTAGACGTCCAGGCGCAAACGGCCAGAGAGGAGGGGAAAGGAAAGCGAAAGTTACCATCAGGAAATCCCCGTCCAGAGATTCCGCCTTTTGGGGAGAGGGGCAGAACTGGAGGGGGGGGAATGCTGGGAAAAGAGGGAGGGTTCTCTGGGCCTGAGGCGAGGGGCGCAGGCGAGGAGTGGGGTGGGTGAGGAGCCTGCGTTCCTTTTAGGCTCCGTAGTATCTCAGCTGGCTATTTGGGGAAGTTCGAAAAAAAGTAATAAAATGGCTGCTCCTTCCTTTGCTTCTTCTGAGACCAAAATAATAATTAACTGTTCCGGCTACCATCCTTGTTATTATAATTGCCAAATTTAATTGATTTTGACACTCCCTGCGATGAGCAAAGTCTGAGCGTCTATGGAGATTCTCTCTCTTTTTTTTTTTTTTAGAAGTTTTACAATTACATTTTCACCCCACTTTCCCCCCCCCAACCCACCCCTCACTCCCCACCCTAACCCCCCCAAACCCCCCCTAACCCTCCCCCCTGACTTCCACAGAATATAATCCCATCAAAATCCCCTTTTTTATAAAACTTGAACCCCTCAAACCCCCTTATAATTTTTTTCCCTTCACAATTCATACATTTCTATTTTTATATAATACTTTCAGTGAAAAGCTATTTGATACTTCCTAACTTGGTATTTATTCTGCACATAATCTATCCATTTTTTCCATTCCCATTCATAAGTCTCTTGTGAGCGATCTTTTAAATATGCTGAAATCTTCGCCATCTCCGCAAAACTGGCCATCTTCAAAGTCCATTCTTCAATAGTGGGTAAAGCTTCATTTTTCCAATATTTACGTATCAATAATCTCGCTGCTGTTATCATGTACAATATCAACTTAGTTTCATCCAATGTAAAACCCTTTACTATACCCAATAAAAACAATTATGGAGAAAATTGAATTTTTTTCTTCAAAACATTCTGCATAACCCACCATATTTTAATCCAAAAGGCCTTAACTTTCTTGCAATTCCACCAAACATGGTAATATGTAGCATCTAAACAATCACATCTCCAACATTATGGAGATTCTCAGTCATCCAGGTCACGGTGGTCCCAAAGGGGCTTTTTTTCCCAAGAGGCTCTTTTTTCAAAGAAAAGCCAGAAAGTTCAGTTGCCTCTTGGGAAAAAAAAGCCCCTTTGGGACAGCCAAGTCTGAGAAACATAGAAAGTTGTTTTTTTTTAAAGGGCTTCAACCGTTTCCTGCTGACTTCTGGGTCAGCCTTCCGTCTTCCAGCATGTGCAGAGTAGAAATTGAAGGGTGCAAGGGAGGTCTGTATAGGTAGCCCTCCACTTACGACCATAATCGAGCCCAGAATTTCTGTTGTTCGGGAAAACATGTGCGAAGTGAGCTGTGCCCCATTTTACGACCTTTCTTGCCTCCGTTGTTAAGTGAATCACTGCCGTTGATAAATTAGGAAGCCGGTTGTTAAGTGAATCTGGCTTCTCCCTTGACTTTGCTGGTCAGAAGGTCGCAAAAGCTGATCATGTGACCCCCCAGGACACTGCAACGGTCATAAATACAAGTCTTCTGAATTTTGAGCGTGTGACCATGGGGATGTTGCAACGGTCGTAAGTCTGAAAAATAGCCACAAGTTATTTTTTTCATTGCCGTTGTAACTTTGAATGGTCACTAAATGAACTGTTGAAGTCGAGGACTACCTGTACTTGAAGCAAAGAGGAAGTTTACAGGTAGTCCTCGACTTACAATAGTTCATTTAGTGACCGGTTACAACAGCCCTGAAAAAAGTGACTTACGACCGTTTTTCACACTTACAACCATTTTAGCCTCCCCATGGTCATGTGATTAAAATTCAAACTTGCTTGGCAACAGGTTCATATTTATGACGGTCGCAGTGTCCCGGGGTCATGTGATCCCCTTTTGCAACCTTCTGCCAAGCAAAGTCAATGAGGGTTAGATTCGCTTAGCAATTGTTATTAACTTAACAATTGCAGCGATTCACTTAACAACGGTGGCCAGAAAGGTCGTAAAATGGGGCAAAATCCACTTAACAAATGTCTCGCTTAGCAATGGAAACTTTGGGCTCAATTGCGGCCGTACGTCGAGGACTCCCTGTATTCGAGAGGAAGATACTGGCAGGCACAGCTGTCGAAGGTAGCCACACATTCTTCTTCTGAAGTGGTTTCTTATACAGGGAGTCCTCGACTTACAACAGTTTGCTTAGTGACCGTTCAAAGTTACAACGGCAATGAAAAAAGTGACTTATAACCATTTTCACATTTACAACTGTGGCAGCATCCCCAGGGTCACACGATCAAAATTCAGCCGCTTGGCAACTGACTCATATTTATGACGGTTGCAGTGTCTTGCGGTCATGTGAATCCACTTTTGTGACCCTCTGACAGGCAGAGTCAATGGCGAAAGCCACATACACTGAACGATTGTGTTACTCAGTTAACAACTGCAGTGATTCGCTTAACAATGATTTTATTTCTGTGGAAAGGGGCCTTGGCATTATCAGCCAAAGTGTCAAAAGGGCTTTTGCGTAGGTCAAAACCATTCGTTTAGTGACCGTTCAAAGTTGCAACAGCACTGAAAGCAAGTGACTTATGACAGATCTTCCTCCTTACGACTGTCACAGCACCTCCCCCCCCCCATGCTCGCATGAACAAAATTTGGGCACTCGACAAACCTAGTGTGTATTTACAGTGGTTGCCGTATCCCAGAGTTATTTGATCAGCGATGGCAACCTTCCCAACTGGCTTTTGGCAAGCAGCCAATGGGGGAAGATGGATTTGTATAGCGACACGTGAGTCACTTAACAATTGTCGTGATCTGTTAACCAACCATAGCAAAAAAAGGACATAAACTAGGCACGACTTATTTAACAATTTAACAAGCTCCTTTTTGTTGTCGTGTGCCGAAAGTGCGCACATGCAACAGCACATGTGTGCTGGCACCCATAATGTATTGCTTGCCCCCCGCATGACCCCCCCGTATCTACACGCGACTCCCTCCCGCTTCCCCTGCCCCCCCATTTTGGGCCTAGCGGGCCTCCCTGCAGCCTCCTGGGACAAAAAACGGGTGGTGGGGAGTGTGCCTCCCTGCGCTCCCCCCTCCTGCGCATGCGATTGGATGTCTTCCACATGCGCCCACAATGCATGTGCGGCAGAAACTCGAAAATCAGCTGGCCGGTGGGAAGCGTGAGCACATGTGCGGTGGAGCTGAGCTGGGAAGACAGCTCGCGTGTCCACAGAGAGGGCTCTGCGTGCCACCTGTAGCACACGTGTCATAGGTTTGCCATCACGGCTGTACTCTTTTGTTGTATTGTCCTGGGAGGTCACTGAGGGAAAGAGAGGAAAGGTGACACGGGGGTTCCTCTTCCTTTCTAGAACAAAATGGCTGCCTCCTCCCCAGAGGAACAGACAGGAGTCACTCCAGTTCTTGCCTGTCTGAGTTCATTTCGCTCCCTCACGTTTTACCACTCAAAGTGAAATCAACAAGGAGGGTAAAATATCTCCTATTTCTAACCTCCCAAAACCAGCAGCAACTCAGGGGAGAGGAAAACAAAACCATTTATTTTCCGCAATTAATTGTGGCTAACTACAATATGTGACCTATTATATATATATATGTAGGAAGTTAGCACCCACCCCTTTCCTGGAAGAGTGAAATATTTTAGGAAATATGAAAAAGGCAGAATATTATATTTCCCTGAATGAGAAATATGAGAAGCATATTTTACAGACAAAGCAGCTCCCACCTTCCTGCCCCCCAACCTTTGTCAATAGGCCATTAAGGCCTGGGCCAGTCTACTCTACATAACAAAGATCTGCCTCCTTCAGGCAGAGCCATAGTAGGAATTGCCAAAGATAGGATTAGCCCTCTACACAATAGCAGCAAAAACTCACATGTGACCTGGGAAGCACATGTGACCATCAGCCAGCAAGGCCCCCACCCCCTGGGAGTCTGACAACCAATCAGGGTACTCTTTCGGAGCCCCAAGAAATGCAGAGCCAGAGAGAGCATAAAAACCCGAGGATTTACTGTATCTGCCCCTTTTCTGTTCAGGAACTCAGGCCATGTGATCCTGTCCACCATTAAACCATCTTTCCAAGCAGTCTCCATGTTTCCAGTGTCTGTTTTCCCCACTTGGAGCAGAACCTAGAAGGATGTTTCTTCCAACATATATATATACACACACACACACACGTTAAAGAGGAAGCTGCCTGGCTGTGCAGTTGTTCTCATGCTCCATTTTTCTAAAACCCATAAATGGGAATCAGGAAAAAATTGGGTACATTCATTATGTGTGAAACTTTGGATGGTCAAATATATGTGAATTAACTCTGCAATAATTAATTGAAACGCAGCAAGTACTTATATCTGAGAACGCACACTTTTTGGTGATTGCATGCTAGCTGGGGATCCTCTTTTTCTATTAATCCCATTTTATGTTTAATTGTGTCCATGATAGAGGAAATAAACTTAAAAGATGCATGGAGAGAAAGAAATGCAAAAAATAGACGATATACTTTTTATTCAAATAGACATTCATCATGGTCTGGAATAGACATGATATGGACGACACTGGAATTGACTTCTAATATAGAAGAAATTGATATAGAAGCTAATACCTGGGCAGATCATAACCCAATGACAATGAAATGGAAAGGACAAAGGAGAAGATCTAGATGGACCCTAAATAATACAGTATTAAAAGAAAAGGAATTTGTACAGAAAATGGAGAAAGAATTGGCTTTCTTTTTTAAAGAAAATAGAAAAGAAGACACATCATTACAAAACCTTTGGGACACAATGAAGGCCTATGCTAGACGTCTGATAATAGACTATACATGGAAAAGAAATATTAAGAAAAAACAAGCTTATAAAGCACTAGAGGATGACTACAAGAAACTCGAGAAAGAATTACAGACATTTCCACAGAAAAAGGACATTAAGAACCACACTTTTTGGTGATTGCATGCTAGCTGGGGAATTCTGGGAGCTGAAGTCCACAGATCTTGTCAAAAGAGAGAGAAAAAGAGAGGGAGAGGGAGGAGAGAGAGAGAGATGAGACAGATAGAAGAGATAGATAGGAGAGAAAGAGAGAGAGAAAGAGAAATGATAGAAGAGATAGATAAAGACATAGAAAAATAGGAGAGGTGGGAGAGAGAAACAAAGAGGGAGAGAGGAGGAGAGAGAATAGAAATGTTGTATGATCAAGATTAAAAACTTATCACTGTCTCTTAAAGTAAATTCAAGCAATTTTTCATTCTTTTCCTCCCCCCATTCTCTATGAACCAGGGGTGAAATGCTCCTGGTTTGGACCGGATCGCCAGATCTGGTAGTGATGGCAGCGGGTGGTTTGGAGAAGCAGTAGCAAAAATCCCTGCCACCCCCCCAATGCTCAGCTGAGCCACGCGATCATCAGAGGCTGTTTTTTTTTACTTTTAAAAGCAGTTTTTCTACAACCTCTTTGGCCGAAAATATGCTTTTAAAAGTAAAAAAAGCCTTTGATGATCGCGCGGCTCAGCTGGGATCATCAGAGGCTTCTAAAAGCATTTTTTTTCTGCAACATCTTCAGCCGAAGAGGCTGTAGAAAAAATGCTTTTAAAAGTTAAAAAAAAAAAAGGTTGGCCACACCTACCCAGTCACATTACCCCTCCACCAAACCACACCCACAGTAACAAATTTTAGATTTCACCCCTGCTATAAACCCGTCTATAAAACCTTATTTCTTCATATTAGTCAGCACAAGACTAACAGCAACAGAAATAACAAAATAACTACCGGTTTTACGAACTATATCTATTAAACCCTATCTGAATTTGGATTTGAGGGAAAAGCAGCCTCTGTTGCTGCCACCACCAAGCCAAAACTAAATGGCCATTTGCAGGTCAGCTGGTGATGCTAGAAAAACATCTGGACGTAGGAGCAAAATGGCTGCCTCCACCCAAAACAAATACAAACAGGAGCCACCCCGGTTCTCACTCTTTCCAAATTTGCTTTAATAATTCCTCTACCTACCGCTCAAAGTGAAATCGCAGTCCCTGAGCAACAAGGAGGATAAGATCCCTCCTATTTCCAACCTCCCAAACAGGAAGCAACTTACGTATGAAGAAAAGAAGATCATTTACTTTCAGCAAACAATTTTGGCAAGCTTACACAATTGTTAAGGAGGTAGCAGCCTGACTCTGCAATAGATCTCATGTTCCTCTTTTTTTAAATCATGAAAACCCAGAAATGGCAATCTATAAATAATCAGTGTCAAATGTTACACTCGGCATATTTATTATTTAGTTATAAAATATATGGTCAAATAATTGCAATAATCAATTAAAAGTGAATAAACTATTTTAATGAAAAAAAATAGCAGAATATAATGCACACTTTGCATTCTGAATGCAACTCTTTTAGTAATAGTTTCATCGAAGATTACTGTTAAGCAGATAAAACCAACACAAGGAAAAAAAGAAAGCAAAAGTAACCTCTACCTTTATCTGTAATAAGCATAATGAAAATTAACCATTTATAAATCTTTCTTAAAGTAAAACCAATGAACTCTTCATCCTATTCCTCATTCTCCATTCTCTATAAACCCATCTTTAAAATCTCATCTTTAACCTCTAATCTCCATCCACTCAGATTAATCAGCAAAAGCCCATTAAGGCGGTTATGCAATCTACCTATTATAAACTATTGTCTACGAAACCCAATTTGAAATCTTTTGATCCCACAATTAGTGACACATAACATATTCTTTTCTCCATAGATCTTCAATCATAATAAAAAAAAGTTACTGATTCAATGAAAAAAGCAGTGATGAAAGGCCCAAAATCTATCCTGGTTCCAGCATGCAGGAAGGGCCTGAAGGGCTCCTCCTGAGAGTCCAGCCTAATTCAGAGGAAGAAGGCTGATCCCTCTTCATTCCTCTATCTTTATGCTGGGAGCATCCACTGCAAAGAGGAAGGGAAAAAGTATCCAAGGGTTAGTTGGATCAAGACAGTGGGAGCCTGAGAGGTGCCACAGAATAAGAGTTTGGGGGCAGGAAGACCCCCTCCCCTGAGCCTTCTCCCCAGATTCCTTCCCTTCCAGTGTCTGAGATGAATTGGAGAGAGAAGAAGGATTTCCAAAGTATCTTCACTCTCCTTGTTCCTTGGACCCCAAAGCCCTCACCTCCCTTCCTCCCTCTCATCCCATATGGCCCAACCAGTCCACTCACCTGCAAGGGGGCTGCTAAACAGTCTGGATGCTTCCTGGATTGGAGAAAAAGACACAGAATGAATCAGTGTCTTGTCCTGTGAGGTGGACAAATCTCCCTCTTCACCATTAAACCTCTTCAGCTTCACAAACGTCTGAGAGGACATCAAGCTTTTTTTAATTTATTAGTTAAACTTCCATCTCAAAAATCTCATTAGGTGACTCTAGGCAGCTCACAGTAAAATTCAATAAAATGCCATATAGAATATTTAAGACAATAAATAAAAACCAGATTCCCCCATCAGATCATGTTGCCATTGCTCCAACAAGAAGATCATGTCCACTCTGACTGCTGTCTCAGGTCGGACCCAGGACGCTCTGGGAGAGGCTCACAGACCCCATGGAAGCCATGAACCCCTCGGCTGCTTCCAAAGCCAAACCCAGGGGTGGCAGATTGAAGTCTCCCAGGACCAGAATCCTGGGCAATCCCATGACATCCGTGATCTGGCCCCCAGCAGCTGAGGCAGGGAGGTGGCCATGCAGCAGAGAGGCTGGTACAGTAGCAACAAGCCCATCATGTCAGCCCAGCTTCAGAAACAGGGAGTCACAACCAGAATCATGGGGTGGGAGCAACCTGAGTGCCAGAAGAGATTCTCAGATGACCCCTGTAAACCCACCAATCCTGCCTGGGATCTCGTTGGGGCCAAACCCTAAACCCAGCTAGACACATCTCTGAGAGGGGGAACCTCTTCCCCTTCCACAGTCACTCAGGTCTCAGCTCTGCCACCAGAAGAGTCTCTAACCACTAGGGATCAATGCTGGTTTCCCCATTGCTCCTCAAAAGAATTGAGGGCTCTTTCCTCCAATGGGGGCCATGACTCCACCTGCAGACTCTGGGCTGCCTCCCCTGCCTAAATCCAACAGGGAGAGTTTCCCTTCTCTACAGTGCAAGGAAAGTAAATTTTGTGACACCCAGCTGGCTTTCATGCCTATGGCAGGACTAGAACTCATAGTCTTGCCAGGTACCCTGATCACTAAGCCAAAGTGACTCCAATTATTCTTGTTATTCCACCAGAAACAGACTCAGGGGGAACCCAGGGAGGATGAATTAGGAGGGCCTTTAAAAAGTGGGGGCTTTCCCTCACTTTCATCCCCTCATCCACCCAAAGTCTCACAAGGGGACAGAATGGCTCATGCAGCAGAAGCAGCTCCGTCCAACTCACCCTGGTCTGAACTGCTGGATCCTTTGTCACTTGCTGGAAAAGAAGGAAAGAAAGAGAGGGTGAGGAGATCTCTCTCTCGGCTTATAGGTGGAGAAGCTCAGCTCTTTCTGACTCCAGCTGCCTCCCTCCCTTTCTCTCTCGCACACCATCAAAGACCCACAAATAACACCGAGAGAGTTTGGATCAAACTGCTCTGACTAAAATTCATCAGAAAGAATTCACACAAAACCAGAAGGCAGAGCTGATCTAAAAAGATACAGATGGATCTTTATGTAACCAGTTCGTACTTAGAGAGCCATGTGAGGGGAGACCAAGAGGAGATCCAGATGGCTCCTCTTGGTCTCCTTTTCCCTCAAAATATCCCCTTTTGATCCCTGATTTGATGGAGCTTCTGACTCCATTTGACTCTCAAGCCTTTCCTTTCTGCCTACATGGAGAACAGACCATTTTTTTCACTCAGAGGGACCTTCTCATCCTCTTGAAGGTTCCTTCTCCCAGATGTTTCTCCTTGAGGACTCCGCTTCCAAGAACAGCCTGGCTGTAATGAAAAAGGGGCTCCATCTTCCCCAGCCTGGTTCTTAGGATAAAGAGGAAGATAGCACACAGAAACATACATACACCACCCTCCTCTCTCAATTAATAGTGCCTCTGTGGTCCCTGCTCTAGGTTGGAGATTACATGTAAGGAAGACAAATCACTCACTTGGTGCTGCTTTGTAGACATCTTGACGACTCTCTGCAAGGACAAAAATCAGTGAAAGCTCAAAAGAATCCATCAGAGATCACCCAATCACTCCCTCTGTAGGAGGAAGAACTCCAGGAGATATTTCAGACCCTTTTTTCCCATTTATAAAGACAGAAAGATCTTCAAAATACAAATCTATCTTCTGATTTCCCCAAGAGGGACCTGCTGCCTCTGAGATGGATGGAGGGGAATTGGGGGAAGCAGCAGGAGCAGCTGGGAGGGGAGGAAGGTTTCCATGGAAATCATTCTCTGCTGCTCTTTGATCAAAGCCTTTGAAAGGGACAAAGGAACTGGGATGCCTCTTCCCAACTCAGAAGAAGACAGGACTGCCTGAGTCTCAGATTCAGTCTGAGTTGAGACTGCAGTCCCAACAAGAGGCTGAGATCTCTGATGGTCCCCAAGAGGGCTGGGAAAACAGGACAGAAGGAAGTCCAGAAGAAGCTCCCCAAAGGGAGAGACTTGGGAGGAATCTCCCCATCTTCCCCCAATCATCCAAAAAAGAATACTTACTGCGAAAGTAACAAAAAGCCCAAATCCCAACAATCACGGCAAGCGCAGCCATTGGGCAGCCAATGATGAGCCCCAGGTTGTATTTTGAATTGGTTGGTTCTGAATTGGGAGAAAGAGCAGATCATTGACGGAGAACCCCAAACAATCCTCCCAATCAGGGAAGAGACCTAAAGAAGTGAAAGCTGGAAATACCCCAAATTAAAAACTCCATGGGCTCATTTTTGTGTCCTTCTCAAGGTAACAGGAAGACGCCTTGCTAACCGTTGTTAGAGAACGTGTCCTCATGACGCTGCCTCCTTCTCACCCCAGCCCAGCATGAAGGCAACTGAATTCATCTTTGGCTTTTCCACTCAAAAACAGCCGTTTGCCATTTTGTGACTCTTAGCAGCTTTCAAAACAAAAACTTCACCAACACAACAATGTAAACAAAATTTGTTAAACAAAAACATTTTTGTTCCTTTTATAAGCTGCCCCAATAAGCCATGACTCTGAGTGGAATTGGGCAGATTTCTATGATTTTTCCTTCCGTTTAAGTGTTTGCATTTTATTATTTAAAGTAAAATAGTTCATATCACTGATCTTTTTTTTTTTAAGTACAAACTTTCATTTCTTTGGCCAGTCCAGAAATAGCATAAAATTGTATTTTTTACTTCCAGAACTTTAGCATGAAAAATGGAATATGGTGATAAGCAGCTTCTGGATGGTCCCACAAATGGCAGAAATAGAATAACGGAATAACAGAGTTGGAAGGGACCTTGGAGGTCTTCCAGCCCAACCCCCTGCTCATTCCAGAGGCCCTCTACCCTTCCAGACAAGCGGCTCTCCAGTCTCTTCTGAAATGCTTCCGGTGACGGAGCAGCCACAACTTCTGAAGGGAAGCCATTCCACTGATTAATTGTTCTCCCTGTCAAGAAATTTCTCCTCAGTTCTAGGTTGCTTCTCTCCTTGTTTAGTTTCCACCCATTGCTTCTTGTCCTGCCCTCAGGTGCTTTGGAGAATAGCTTGACTCCCTCTTCTTTGGGGCAGCCCCTGAGACATTGGAACGTATCATGTCTCCCCTAGTCCTTCTTTTCATTAAATTAGAAATGCCCAATTCCTGCAACTGTTCTTCATATATTTTAGCCTCCAGGCTCCTAATCCTCTTTCTTGCTCTTCTCTGCACTCTTTCCAGAGTCTCCACATCTTTTCCATATTGTGGCAACCAAAACTGGATGAAGAATTCCAAGTATGGTCTTAGCAAAGTATCATAAATTGGTATTGCTTGGAGGGGGAGGGGAGGCAGGTTTGAGGAGGGAACTTCAAATTTAAATTTCTCTTGCACAAAATTCAGGATTCCCATTGAATAGCAATCATGCCACTTGTGAATTGATTCTTGCTAAAAACAATAACAAAAATAAAAGGAATATTTTATTTTGCCTGAGATATCAGCATAACAATTAAATTTGAATCTTTTTTGTATCGTAGTGAAATCATCAATAAAAAATTGGAATTTACAACCTTGGAAGTCCAATGTAAAAACTGTTAAGGACACTTATGAGCATATACAGAACTCTTTGAGAGAGGGATTTTTTTGCTTGGTTTTTATGCTGAGCCTCAGGAATTCACATATATCATAATATGATTGGTTGCCGATTTGCTTCCGGGTGCAATTCAAGGTGCTGGTTATCACCTTTAAAGCCCTTCATGGCTTGGATCAGGTGATCTGAGGGACCGTCTCTTCCCAGTCACATCTACCCGACTCATTAGAGCGGGGAGGCAGGGAATGCTGTGAGTCCCATCCACCTAGAGAGATACACCTGGTGGGATCCAGAAGAAGGGCCTTCTCCGTGATGGCTCCCTCTCTCTGGAACATCATCCCCCCCAGAGATTAGAATGGGCCCCACTCTAATACTCTTCTGGAAGGCGCTGAAGACCTGGTTCTGCCAGAGGGCCTGGGAAACCCAGAACGGGATGGAGCCCATTAAATGGCTCCTGTGATCTGCTGTTGTCAGGGCGGGGGGTGGGAGTTGGGGGGTGATTTTGTTATATTGTACTTTATTAATTTATTTGATTCTTTTTGTTAGTTTTTGTTGTTTTAAATGTGGTTTTATATTCTGTAAGCCGCCTTGAGTCACCATGGGCGAATAGGCGGCAATATAAATTCAATAAATAAATAAAATAATGTGTAGTTCTCTTTCGTAGAGCAGCAACATATAGTGACCTTTGACCTTTAAAGCAGGAAACCCTGTTAGTCTCTGATGGGAAAAAACTCAGACTTGGGAGCCTCTTTTCTGACTCCTGAGGCATCAGTCCAACCACTCCTGAAGGCAGCTGCAGTTCATCAATTTTAGTCAAAATTTGGCATTCAGAAAAGGGGCTACCAGACTCCTCCTGATTCTTGTACTTTAGGAATTGTAAACAAAAGAAAATCAGTTTCTGGTGCTCAGCATAACTGCTGCTTTTCTGCTGGGGACAACAGGGAAGGCCTCAGAGAGGATCTTAGGGGACTTCATCAGGATCGGCCAAGTATTGTGATGGGAGTCTGTAGTTTCCATCACCTGAAGCCAGTTCTATGGTCTGGTCCCTGCAACTTCACCAACCTCCAACACTGGAAAAACCAGTGGATTAAAGCTCAGGTATGTTCACACCTGGACACAATTGGGGTCAGATTTCTCTCCCACAACCCTTCTGGCTGCCAAAGAGCCCAGCCTTCTCCTCCCTGCAGCCTCTCACCCTTCAGGGCCACATCCAGAGGCTCCTGCAGGCTGTCATGATCCACGTGGCATTGATAGCGGTCTCTCTCTTTGGGATCGATCTGGATGCTGAGCCAGTAGTGGTAGGTCCCATCCGCGTTGGGGGCCACAGACCCATGGAAGGTGTCCTGCAGCCAGACCTCCCCATTTCTCTTCCAGGAGGTATCGATTTCCCTGGGGTAGAAGCCATCCACGCGGCAGATATGTGTCTCCATCCCATCCTCCACCTCTGTCCTGCTGCTCACAGTCACCTTTGGGGTCTCTGCAGAAACGGAACCCCCAGAATTAATTGAGCCCCTCCAGAGCCTGGAAGGCGGATCAAAAAATTGAAGGGGCAGGAAAGTCTCCCACTACTTAGTTTCAACCCAAAGATTTGCTGCTGATCCACACAGACACTTGATCCTGGCCAGCCACAACTACATCTTGCAAGGGGAGAAAGTGCATTTTATGTTAATGGATGCCCGGCAATAGGAACCCAACAGAACTTCCCGCATCCTGGAGAGGGGCTGGGAGGGGAGGAGAAGGATTCCTTTCAGGGCAAACAGGCTGCAGACCAGGGACCCAAATGGGCTGAATGTGTACGAGAAACCCGGCCATAAAGGAGGAAAGACCAGCCTGGACCCAAATGCTCACCTGTCCTCTGCAGTGTCTCATTTCCACAGGACAGGTACTTCTCCAGCCACTCAATACAGATTTCCTCCAGGTAGGCCTTGTCTCCCTGGTTCTTTCCTGGAAGAGCATCCCATTTCCTCTGGGTGATCTGGGCCTGGGGGTCGGGAGCCACCCAGGTGAGGTTCTCCGGGTCGAAGGTGAGGAAGGTCCTCCCTTTGTAGCCAAGTTTGTAAAACCCTTGTTTGCTCCCGTCTCTCTGGAGTTCACAGCCGTACATCCATTGCAGTGTGTGAAGGCCTGGAAAGAGGGACAGGAAGATGTTTTGTGGAGTCCCCAAGAGAGACACAAAGCCCCCTTCCCTGTTGGGACACTGAGACAGGAGGAACAGAGCGAGAAAAGGGATAAAAATGGTTGGAAAATAAAAGAAATACATTTTTCCCTATGAAGCTATTCAGGTCCCTCTGGATGAGCCTTGAGATCCTCCATGTTGGACCTTGTAGGTCTCCAGACCCAGCCATCCTCCCATGTTCCCCTCCATCTTCTCCCTCCCCCAAAGGCTCCTTCTGGGCAAAAGGAGAACAAGCAGCACCAGCCTTGCCTCGGATCCTCAGAGGCCCAAATCCTCCGTCTAGACTCTCAACGTAGAGCCAAAAGCTGGAAGGGAGATGACAAGGAGACCCCCGAACATCCATGGCAAGGCTCCAAGAGAGCCTGCTCAGAAGCTTTTTCCTCAGGAAACCCCCACCCTTCTTTTCTCCCCCCATTTGCCTCCTGGTACCCTGATCATACCTTCCACTGAGACTTTTGCATTCTCACAAACCCAAAACGGGGGCTCTAGTCCCCATCCCCAACATGATAAAGAGGATCCAATTCTCACATCCTCTTTTTCCCCAGAGAGAAGCCAAGTAAGGGAGCCTTCAAGAGGTGAAATGCTACCGGTTCGGGCAAACCGGGAGCAGTCATATGGCCTGGGTCGCAGAACCGACAGTGACCGCAGGCTGGCCACGCCTCCAAACCAGTCCCCCGGTCACTGCTTGCTCACCTCGCCCCGTTTCTGCAAAGGCAGAGCCCCTCCCCGCAAGGCAATCCAAAGAGGGGAGGGGGATGCTGCAGAAAAGGCTGCCTTCCACCCGTGTCTCCCGTGCAGGTTGTGCGGGGCTTGGGGCTCCAAAGCAGCCCACTCAATTCCCACCCGGCCACCTGCCTGCTGGCGCCACTCCGGGAACTGGGCCCGCAGAGTCCGGCACTCTGGGGGAAGGAGGCTCAGCCGCAGCACTGCTTCCTGGTGGGGAAGAAGTGGAGCAAAAGGGATGGGAGCCAGTGGTGGGGCAGTAGCCCCCCCATGCAGGGAAAGAGGCAGGCCCAGCCATGCCACCACGATACCTACAGCACTTTCCCTTCGGCCTGGGTGGCGGCGCTTAGCTGGGCGAGCCAGTGTGGGTAGCTCTTCATCTTGCTGAAGAGCAAGTCGTCACACTCTGGCCATCTTCTGGCCAGAGCAGAACATGGCGTGGGCGGAGAGGCCGAATTCCTGTGGGAATCCAGTGGGCTGCTTTGGAGCCCCAAGCCCCGCGGAGCCTGCACAGGAGGCACGGGTGGAAGGCGGTCTTTTCTGCTGCATCCCCCTCCCCTCTTTGGATTGCCTTGTGGGGGGTGGGGCTCTGCCTTTGCAGAAACGTGGCAGGCGGTTTGTACGGAGGATTGGCGGGGGCGTGATGCACAGTCCTCCAAGATGGAGAGTGGAACAAGAGAACTATTTGAGGTTCGCTTGGGCAGTCAAGCCAGATGGTGGAGGGAGGGCTTCAGAAGGGCAGAATGTGCAGCTCTTCGCTGCAAAATGAGTGACGTCAAGTTGGCCACGCCCACCCGGTCACATGACCACCAAGCCATGCCCACAAAACCAGTAGCGAAAATTTTCAGATTTCAACACTGGACCCTTCCCCAGTTCCTCTGCTTCCCAGAGGAATGGGGGAAGTCAAGGGAATTGAAAGACTCTGCCCTTCCTAAGGGAAAAGGTCAAGAGGATTTCGCCTCTGAAAACACCCCCGTTACTCTTAGAGTTCTGCGTGTCTGAATAGTCCACGCTCTCAAATTCTCCGGAAAGAAAACTGACAACCCCATTTTCCCCTTAGTGTTCAAGGGAAAGAAGGTCTCTCCAATTGCCCCCCTTCTCCATCCTTCATCATAGGCCTGGGTCTCTGAAGTTCAATGGAGCCCCTGATCCACACCAGGAAAATGGCAATTGCCAAATCTCCCTTTGGTTTGCTGGGATCAGAAAAGGCGCTGGAGTATTAAAAAGTTTTAATACCTGTAACCTGCACAGAGAATTTTAGTTATGGGCCCAGGATAAAGTTACATTATTATTATTTTTTTAAAAAAAAGAATAAATATATTTTTAAAAGCCTTTTTAAAAAGTATGGCAGCAGCCTTTCCTTTGGGAGGGGCCTTCTTTCTCCCCTCCCCTGTTCCTGGGGTGGGGAATATGGGGCCAAAGGAGCCCCCTAACCCATCACTCACCTTTGCTCTGATTGTAGCGACTCCTCAGAGTCTCCAGGCCTTCTCTAAATATCTCCTCACTGTCACGTACTGCCTGGGTCTGAGTGTTCCAGTATTGGGGGTTGTCCTTCCCCACCTTCTCCATCCAGGAGACTTGAGGTGTCATCCTTCGGCTGTTGCTATCATAACGAACAAAGACCTGACCATCCACATACCCCACAGCGACAAAATGGGGCTGTCCCTGACCGGGGTCCTTGATGGCGGTGTAGAAATACTTCATGGAGTGGGAGGAGGCACCTGGAAGGGACCGAGAGGGGCAGAGTTAGGGGGGTTCCAGGTGACGCCACAACCTCCCTGTCTGAAATACACAGAACCGAGTGGAGAAACAAGCCGGATCCTCCCAGCGCCAGAAGAAGCCAGAAAGAGCCACCAAACCTTGCCCCAAAGTAGGAAGGAAGACCCAGGCGGAGTTGTGGTGCTGAAGGCAGCCAGGAAGTTTGTGAATTGATCTGATCCAAGGCAAATGCTGCTTTCCGACAACCTCCACATTGGGGGAGGGAAAGAACTGCGCTTGGGGGGGGGGGCACCCAGGTAGACTTGACTGACCTCTGGAGGGTCCACCCCTTGTCCTGTCGGTGTGTGTGTGTGTGTGTGTGTGTGTGTGTGTGTGTGTGTGTGTGTGTGTAAGGGGCAGCAGAATCCAACCCAGGCTTTGAGGTCCCTTCTGAGAGGGGCCAGAAGGGGAGGGGGAGTAGATGAGAAAGAGGTAAGATTTAGGGGGCTGAGAGAGAGAGAGAGAGAGAAAGAAAGAGAGAGAGAAAGAGAGAGAAAGAAAGAGAGAGAGAGAGAGAGAGAGAGATTCCTTGGATAGATCCCCCCCCCAGCAAAAGAACCGCCCCCGAAGGGACTCACCGAAGCAGCTCTCCCGCAGGGCGACCGTCACCAACACCAGGAGCAAAAGGGGAGCAGAGCGCAGAGCCATCCTGGCCGCGATCCTCAAACTGCCTCTCAGCTTTCTGGAAATTGCAGGCCAACGAAGAGACGCCCCGGGTGAGAAACAACGCAACAATCCAGAACAAGCCGGCGATTGGCCAAGCTCAACCAGTAGAAAAAAAGAATCCCCATGTCGTCATTGTTGCTAGGTAGACGTCCAGGCGCAAACGGCCAGAGAGGAGGGGAAAGGAAAGCGAAAGTTACATCAGGAAATCCCCGTCCAGGGATTCCGCCTTTTGGGGGGAGGGGCAGAACTGGAGGGGGGGGGAATGCTGGGAAAAGAGGGAGGGTTCTCTGGGCCTGAGGGGAGGGGCGCAGGCGAGGTTGTGGGGTGGGTGAGGAGCCTGCGTTCCTTTCAGGCTCCGCAGTATCTCAGCTGGCTATTTGGGGAAGGTCGGAAAAAAGTAATAAAATGGCTGCTCCTTCCTTTGCTTCTTCTGAGACCAAAATAAAAATTAACTGTTCCGGCTACCATCCTTGTTATTATAATTGCCAAATTTAATTGATTTTGACACTCCCTGCGATGAGCAAAGTCTGAGCGTCTAGGGAGATTCTCAGTCATCCAGGTCACGGTGGTCCCAAAGGGGCTTTTTTTCCCAAGAGGCTCTTTTTTCAAAGAAAAACCAGAAAGTTCAGTTGCCTCTTGGGAAAAAAAAGCCCCTTTGGGACAGCAAAGTCTGAGAAACATAGAAAGTTGTTTTTTTTTAAAGGGCTTCAACCGTTTCCTGCTGACTTCTGGGTCAGCCTTCCGTCTCCTAGCATGTGCAGAGTAGAAATTGAAGGGTGCAAGGGAGGTCTGTACAGGGAGCCCTCCACTTACGACCACAACCGAGCCCAGAATTTCTGTTGTTCGGGGAAACATGTGCGAAGTGAGCTTTGCCCCATTTTACAACCTTTCTTGCCTCCGTTGTTAAGTGAATCACTGCCATTGATAAGTTAGGAAGCCAGTTGTTAAGTGAATCTGGCTTCTCCATTTTACTTTGCTTATCAGAACGTTGCAAAAGCGGATCGCATGACCTTGGGACACGGCAACGGTCATTAAGTATGAACCAGTTGCCCAGAGTCTGAATTTTGATCACCTGATCATGAGGATGCTGCAAAGGTCGTAACTGTGAAAAATGGTCGTCTCTTTTTCCAGCACCTGACTGAATCTCCTCCTTCTCTCTCTTCCACCACTTAAGAAGGGAACTCCTCATGGTCACTTGATCAGGATTCAGAAGCTTGGCAATTGATTCGTATTTGTGATGACTGCGGTGTCCTAAGGTCATGTGATCAACTTCGATGACCTTCTGAGGTTTAGTTGGGCTGGGAAATCCCAGAGGGATGTTCTGCCAGTTGCCTTGGTTGCCAGAGAAGACAGCTTCTTAGGGAGCATCAGTGGGGAGGCTGCCAGCCACACAATTTTCTGGTCTCTCACATGGGATCTAGCGGGGTGTGGGTGGGTGTATCCCCAATTTACCCCCCTCCTCTTTTGAGGCTGCTTTTCTTTTCTGAGGCTGGAGAACTTTTTTGGCTGTTCGGGCTCAGTGGCTAAGATGCCAAGCTTGTCAATCGAAAGGTCGGCAGTTCAGCAGTTCGAATCCCTAGTGCCGCGTAACGGGGTGAGCTCCCGTTACTTGTCCCAGCTTCTGCCAACCTAGCAGTTCGAACGCACGTAAAAAATGCAAGTAGAAAAATAGAGACCAACTTTGGTGGGAAGTTAACAGCCTTCCATGTGCCTTTGGCGTTTAGTCATGCCGGCCATATGACCACGGAGACGTCTTTGGATAGTGCTGAATCTTCAGCTTTGAAACGGAGCACCGCCCCTTAGAGTTGGGAACGACTGGCACATATGTGCGAAGGGAACCTTTACCTTTTACCAATCTGGGGAGTTTCTGACGGAAGTGAGGTCAGGTTAGATGTTTCGATGTGCGCATCTTCAAAGGGACATACGATGTGCTTTTAGAAAAAGGATGCTCTTTTGAGGACAATAACGTTCAGATTTTGGACAGGGAAGAGTGATGCTTTGAGAGAGGGGTTCTTCTGGAGACCAGAAAAACTTGTGGCCGGCCTTCTCCTCCCTGATGCTTCCCAAGAAACTGTCTTCTCTGGTGGTGGAAGATCTGCCCTCTGGGGTTCCCCAATGCACCACAATTGTGAAGGTTGTGAATTGGGGGCTATCCTGGAGGAACGTCCAGGCGAACTCCTTAGCTGTTTTGTCCATGGAAAGGCTTCAGCTGCTGTCAACCAGCTGGCCTACCTTAGAAGGTTGTTGTGAGAGGAATGGAATGAGAACATTTTGACCCTGCAGAGATGGAACTCAACCAAGGCCTAATGGTTTGCAGAGAGAGAGAGAGAGAGAGAGACCAGGAACTAACAAGGAGCAATGGATGGAAACTAATCAAGGAGAGAAGCAACCTAGAACTAAGGAGAAATTTCCTGACAGTTAGAACAATGAATCAGTGGAACAACTTGCCTCCAGAAGTTGTGGGTGCTCTCCAACACTGGAGGTTTTAAAGAAGAGATTGGACAACTATTTATCTGACATGATATACACCTGAGCAGGGGGTTGGACTAGAAGACCTCCAAGGTCCCTTCTAACTCTGTTATTCTGTTGTGTGCGTGTCAGCCCATGAAAACCCAAGAATTCAACACATGGTTTCTACTTAACCTTTAATACTTTAAAAAACGGAGAGAGGGGGAGAAGGTTGAGAAGGAAATTCATTCATCGTAAAATTTGGGGATATCATCTCCTAAAACAACTTCTTCCTTGACGCCGTCTTTGGTAATGGTGACGAGGTAGATGACGCCCCCACTGGAACCATCCCGGACCATCGCCAAGGCAATAGCTGGAGGAGGGAACAAAAGAGTTAAAATCCAGCACGGGAGCAGTCGATTGGACCAAAATAAAGAGACGAGTCAGAGCTACACCAATCGCATCCAAGAGAAAGTAGCTTGGCTTTTCCCAGGAGTGAACATTCTCCAATCAGCTAAGTGCCCGCCCACAACAAACAAATTCTTGTTCTCAAAAGAGGATGCTGGAATCCTGCCACAGTCTCAGTTTCTATTGGTTTCATTTCTCAGAAGCTCCTTGGGCCTTGCATGAGGATAGGATAGGATAGGATAGGATAGGATAGGATAGGATAGGATAGGATAGGATAGGATAGGATAGGATAGGATAGGATAGGATAGGATAGGATAGAATAGAATAGAATAGAATAGAATAGACAGAGTTGGAAGGGACCTTGGAGGTCTTCTAGTCCAACCCCCTGCTTAGGCAGGAAACCCTACACCACTTCAGACAAGTGGTTATCCAATCTCTACTTAAAAACTTCCAGTGTTGGAGCATCCACAACTTCTGGAGGCAAGATGTTCCACTGATTAATTGTTCTGTCAGGAAATTTCTCCTTAGTTCTAAGTTGCTTCTCTCCTTGATTAGTTTCCACCCATTGCTTCTTGTCCTGCCCTCAGGTGCTTTGGAGAATAGCTTGATTCCCTCTTCTTTGTGGCAGCCCCTGAGATACTGGAACACTGCTATCATGTCTCCCCTAGTCCTTCTTTTCATCAAACTAGACATACCCAGTTCCTGCAACCGTTCTTCATATGTTTTAGCCTCCAGTCCCCTAATCATCTTTGTTGCTCTTCTCTGCACTCTTTCTAAAGTCTCAATATTTTTTTTTTTTACATCATGGTGACCAAAACTGGATGCAGTATTCCAAGTGTGGCCTTACCAAGGCATTATAAAGTGGTATTGACACTTCACGTGATCTTGATTCTATCCCTCTGTTGATGCAGCCCAGAACTGTGTTGGCTTTTTTGGCAGCTGCAGCACAGTGCTGGTTCATATTGTCCACTAGGACTCCGAGATCCCTCTCATAGTTACTACTATTAAGCAAGGTACCACATACATTGTACCTGTGCATTTTGTTTTTCTTGCCTAAATTTAGAACCATATTTTTTTCATTTTGTTAGTCCAACTTTCATTGAATTTCATTTCTCGTCCAATGCCCTGCTCAGGCAGGAAACCTTACCATTTCAGACAAATGGTTGTCCAATCTCTTCTTAAAAACCTCCAGTGTTGGATCACTCACAACTTCTGGAGGCAAGTTGTTCCATCGATTAATTGTTCTCACTGTCAGGAAATTTCTCCCCAGTTCTAGGTTGCTTTTGTCCTTGATTAGTTTCCATCCATTGCTTCTTGTTTTGTCTTCAGGTGCTTTGGAGAACAGGCTGACTCTCTCTTCTTTGTGGAAAACTGTTAGATATTGAAACACTGCCTCCAGATTAGATTATGGAACGACTTGCCTCCAGAAGCTGTGAATGCTCCAATGCTGGAGTTTTTAACAAGAGATTGGACAACCCTTTGTCTGAAATGTTTTAATAAGAGCCTTGGTGGCGCAGCAGACTAAAGTGCTGTTAATTGAACTCGCAGTAATTGCAGGCAGCTGGCGCTAGTTAACAGCGCCAGCTGCCTGCAATTACTGCGAGTTCAATTCTCACCAGGCTCAAGCCTTCCATCCTTTCGAGGTAGGTAAAATGAGGACCCGGATTGTGGGGGCAATAAGATGACTTTGTATAAAAAAGAATACCGCTTAGGGCGGTCGAAAGCCCTAATAAGTAGGTATATACAAAAGTATGAAGGCTATTGCTTAACGCATTGTAAGCCACCCTGAGTCTCCGGAGAAGGATGGCATATAAATTGAACTAATAAATAATAAAATAAATAAGAGTTTCCTGCCAGAGCAGGGGGTTGGACTTGAAGACCTCCAAGATCCCTTCCAACTCTGTTATTTTGTTATTCGTGAAGGCCACCTTAGAGCTCCTAACGGCTTTATCTCCTGTGAGGCCATTTTGGATCTTGTTTGCCTGGATGGACTGCTACATAAGATGTGCATGGATCCTGGACTGAATTTTCTTTAACTCTTAAAACATGTCTGGGAAGTTTACTATTTGAAGTGGTATAGGGTTTCCTGCCTGAGTACGGGGTTGAACTAGAAGATCTTGATTCTAATTCTGAATTCGCCCTCCAAGTTTGAAGCCACACTTCTTCCACTGGGTGCGTTTGCAAGGGTGGAGAACAACAGCAAAACCTAAGTATGGCTCACCCAGCCAATGGCTGAAGAGAATGCCCTTGCGTCAGCAGTTGCTATGTAGCTTCAGTTACGGAGGTTGACAGCAAGCGGGGAATTTCCCCGCCAACTATGGAGAAGCTTAGTGGCACCCCCTGGAGGTGGAGAGATGCAATGAGCAGCAGTAGCGGAATCTCAGCTTTTTCTAGGAAAGAGGACAACCTTAAAGCAAGGGGGAAGGACCGATGGCAATGGTGGGTGTTGTGGGATGGATTGAAGCATTAGGCTAGGGACAGATTGTCTTGGAGGTCGATAAGAGTCGATAATGACTTGATGGCACACAGTCAATCAGATGAACAGATTAACAGAGTTGGAAGGGACCTTGTAGGTCATCTAA
This sequence comes from Pantherophis guttatus, assembly GCF_059756535.1. NCBI lineage: Eukaryota > Metazoa > Chordata > Lepidosauria > Squamata > Colubridae > Pantherophis > Pantherophis guttatus. The sequence goes on from NC_142064.1 coordinate 276,885,420, forward strand.
TAGTCCAACCCCTCACCCAAGCAGGAGACCCTACACTATTTCTAACATGGCAGTCCAATCTCTTCTTGAAAGCTTCCATTGATGAAGCTCCCACAATTTATGGAGGCAACTTCTGTTCCATTGGTTGACAGTTCTCATTGTCAGAAAATTTCTGTTTATTTCTATTAAGAATACAGGTCAAACATGTTTATGTTTCAAAATCTTATTTCCTGTATTCTTAATAGTGAGGATTTAGGCTAAGAATTGTGAAATGTATTACTGTATGAGGTATTAATTGAATTGAGATTTAAAATGGATTAATAGAAAGGTAATTGTTTTGATTAAAAAAATAAGAGTAAACTTTTTATAAAATGGTAATAGGGGAGATAGGTGATTTAAGATTAAGTATTGTTAATAGTGAGGATTTAGGGTAAGAATTGTGAAATGTACTATGAAGTATTAATTGAATTAAGATTTAAGGGGGTTAATAGAAGGGTAATTGTTTTGATTAAGTAAATTTGATTTAATTTTTTTTAAAGATGGTATTAGTTGAGATAGGTGAGTTAAGATTAAGAAATCAGTGTTATGGCAAAATATAATATACAAAATTTTGTTAAAGATGGAAAAAAACCTGTATAAATTGATGACTGGATCAGGGCTCTGTTCCGAAAAGAGGTAATTTGTGTGTTGGAAAAAATAAAAATAAAAAAAAACTTTTTGCAAAAAAAAAAATCTGTTTATTTCCAGGTTGAATCTCTCCTTGATCAGTTTCCACCCATTATTCCTTGTCTGGCCTTCGGGCACTTTGAAAAACAGCTTGACCCCTTCCTCTCTGTGGCAGCCCCTCAAATATTGGAAGACGGCTATCATGTCTCCCCTGGTCCTATTCATCAGTAGACTAGCCATGCTCAGTTCCTGCAACTGTTCTTCATATGTTTTAGTCTCCAGTCCCCTAATCATCCTGGTTGCTCTTCTCTGCACTTTTTCTACAGTCTCAACCTCTTTTTTATAGTGTGGTGACCAAAATGGAATCTGTCGATCGATCAGTGGGACAGCTTGCCTTCAGAGGTTGTGAGTGCTTCATCACTGGAGGCTTTTAAGAAAAGACTGGACGGTCACTTGTCTGAAAGGGTATAGGATCTCCTCTACCCTTTCAGACAAAGGGTATAGGAGGGGGTATACAGAGGGGTTGGACTAGAAGACCTCCAAGGTCCCTTCCAATTCTGTTATTCTGTTTTACTATGCCCTTAACCGGGATACCCGCTGCAGTTTGCAGAACGGTTGGTCCTGTTTTTGAAAAAGGGATTCTGGCAGTTTCCTCTCATCCTCACCGACCCAGAATGGACCCAACCGCACAGATACCGTTTTTGGTGAACTGACGACATTCCTCACGACTCATCCCAGGTTTGTAGGCAGAATCCACATAGCCGTAAATGAAGGTGCTTCCTGACCCTCCGATGGAAACGGGCTGTCGGTTCAACATTCCTCCCAACGTACCGTAGACCTGTCAGAATGGAAGGAGAAGAGGTGGTAGGTTGCTCCCGGTTCGCACCAGTTTACAAGAAAAAATTTGCAAATTGTAAACATTTGCAGTAGTTCAGGGAACCGGTAATAACATTGGCTGGCTACACCCCCGAACCGGTTCCCGGCCTGGTCGCCACTCGCTTACCCCGCCCACCTCATCAGAGGCTTTTTTTTTTTTTTTTTTTACTTTTAAAAGCATTTTTTCTACAACCTCGGGCCAAAAAAATGCTTTTAAAAGCAAAAAAAAAAAAAAAAAGCCTCTGATGATTGCACGGCTCAACTGGGATCATCAGAGGCTTTTAAAAGCATTTTTTCTGCCACCTCTTTGGCCGAGTTGAAGTCCGCCGAGCTTAAAATTGCCCAGGTTGGAAACCCCTGGACTAGTCCAACCCCATGCTCAAGCAGGAAACCCTATACCATTTTTTTAAAAAAATTGATTTATATGCCGCCCTTCTCCGGAGACTCAGGGTGGCTTACAATGCGCTAAGCAATAGCCTTCATTCTTTTGTATATTTATACAAAGTCAGCTTATTGCCCCCACAACTGGGTCCTCAATTTTACCTACCTTAGAAAGGATGGAAGGATGAGTCAACCTTGAGCCTTGGCGAGATTCGAACCTGCAGTAATTGCAGGCATCTGGTCTTAATAACCAGCTTAATAACAGGGTGCCTTAGACCACTGTACTACCAAGGCTCTATTTCAGACAAATGGTTGTCCAATCTCTTCTTAAAAACTTCCAGTGTTGGAGCATTCACAACTTCTGGAGACAAATCGTTCAACTGATTAATTAATTAATACATTTTGTTAATTTATAGTTCCAAGTATGGTGGAGATCCAAGTTAAATATCCTTCTATTCAATTCCTGGAGTTCATATTGTCTGAAAGCGATTAAGCAAATACCGTTTCCTGTTCTTGATGTTTTTAAACAAGTATAAACTTGCAATTTGGGCCTTCTGTAAGTGTATCCTAAAGCTGCTTGTTTTTTTTTAAAAAAAAATATGAACATGACACAATGAGCAGAAATTGACTCACATTGACTCAGCCTTCCATCCTTCCGAGGTAGGTAAAATGAGGACCCAGTTTGTGGGGGCAATAAACTGACTTTGTATAAAATAGAACATCGCTTGGGGGGGGGGGCAAAAAGCCCTACTAAGCAGGTATATACAAAAGTATGAAGGCTATTGTTTAACGCATTGTAAGCCGCCCTGAGTCTCCGGAGAAGGGCGGCATATAAATTGAACTAATAAATAAATAAATAAATAAATAAATAAATAAATAAATAAATAAATAAATAAATAAATAAATTCAACAGGCGTAGCTTTCTGGCATCGTGAGACAATGGGAAATCTTTCAATATTTCTCATCGGGCTAGGGGATGATATGATAGCAGTATTCCAGTATTTGAGGGGCTGCCACAAAGATGAGGCAGTCAACTTATTTTCCAAAGCACCAGAAGGCAGGACAAGAAACAATGGATGGAAACCTGGAATTAAGGACAAATTTCCTAACTGTGAAGACTATTAACCAATGGAACAGCTTGCCTTCAGAAGTTGTGGATGCTCCATCACTGGAGGCTTTTAAGAAAAGACTGGGCAGCCATCTCTCTGAAATGGTATAAGGTCTCCTGTTTGAGCAGGGAGTTGGACTAGAAGATCTCCAAGATCCCTTCTGGCTCTATTCTGATTGATCAATAGTTCCCCACCGAGCAGCCTCTTCTCCAAAGTCCCCTGCTAGACTTACCTGCCCGCCATTCTGGGGGTCCCATCCAGCCACCAGGAGGTGGGCCGAGAGCTCCGGGTGCTTGTAGCTGAGGCCTTTCACCAGCGTGGCTGCAGCCAGGACCCGCGGGGGCATCTCGGTCTCCAGGCTGTGGGGAGAAGGGAAAAGGCTGAGCATGCTCAGTTGTGCCTCAGTTTTTCTCTCTCTCCGTTTGCAGTTTGGGAGAGCAGATCCAAAGTGGATCTCCAGAAGACCTTGGGCCCAGGGGTGGGTTCTAAATTTTTTTACTACCGGTTCTGTGGGCGTGGCTTATTTTGTGGGCGTGGCTTGATGGTCATGTGACAATTCTTTAGGATTTAGCAGAGGTACTGGTCTACCAGGCTTTTAACTGCTTGCAGAGCTGTACCGGTCTACTCATTTGTTTTTTGCAGGCACCGGTCTACCACCACACTGCCTTTTAACACTGATCAGCTGTAGGGCGGCCCTTTGAAGCCCTGCGGCAAGAGTTTAAACAGTTTTTTTCCTTCTAGCCGATCAGCTGGGACTCGGGAGGCAGCAATAGATTGGGGGTGGGGCCAAATAAAAGGTAAGAATAACGCACCAGGGGGGGCGGGAGGGCCCAGCTCCCAAACAGAGAACCGGTTCGGTGATGTCATATTGTCACCACCACCGGCTCGGTCAAACCGGGAGGAACCAACCACTGCTTGGGCCTCGCCAGTCACTTGAAAGCTGCGACTCCAGTTTCTGGGACATTATATTAAAGGCTTCTCTGGGGTCATTCACAAAACGCTTTTAGAACAGAACAGAAAAGAACAGAACAGAACAGAATAGAATTCTTTATTGGCCAAGTGTGATTGGACACACAAGGAATTTGTCTTGGTGCATACGCTCTCGGAGTACATAAAAGAAAAGATACATGCGTCAAGAATCGTAAGGTACAACACTTAATGATAGTCATAGGGTACAAATAAGCAATCAAATCATACTAGTTAACAATCAGTATAAATCATAAGGATACAAGCAACAAAGTTACAGTCGTACAGTCATAGGTGGGAGGAGATGGGTGATAGGAACGATGAGAAGATACCTGGGTGTTGAGAGACTCCATTTTCTGGGCTTTTTCCTGTACAACAAAGAGGCTAGATTTGCATCCCATGCTAAACCCCTACCAAATAACCCGGATTAAAAATAATTACAGGTAGTCCTTGATTTACGACCACAACTGAGCCCAACATTTATGTTGCCAAATTAGAAATGTGTCAAGTGAGTTTTGCCCCGTTTTACGACTTTTCTCGCCACGTTGGTTAAGTGAATCACTGCAAATGTTAAGTTCGTAACACGGTTGTTAAGTGAATCTGGCTTCCCCATCGACTCAGCTTGTCGGAATGCGCCAGGACACTGCAACCGTCATAAATACGAACCAGTAATCGAGCGTCCGAATGTAAATCATGTGACCATGGGGGTGTTGCAACGGTCAGAAATGTGAAAACAGTCCTCAGTCACTTTTTTCAGTGCCGTTATAACTTCAAACGGTCACTGAATGAACTGTTGTAAGTCGAGGACTTTCCATTTATTTCCTGACTATTCAAAGTGAGAGCCCACTTTGGATAATGCAGATGAGGTTGAGAGTTCATGAGGATTATTAAACACTACTTCTTTTTTTTGGCTCTTCTGGATTAGTAAAAATAAATCGAATGTGCGAGAGATGGATTTTAACCATGTTTTAAGAAACCGTGGCTAGGAAGGGCAAGGAAAGAGTAGAGGAGAAGGCTAGATTCTCTGTTTTCCCCATCTGTAAAATGGGTGTAATCATCACTGTGAAGACGCAGTAAGTCTGTTTATGCTTCCGCTCCCACAGAGAGGGCCTCCTCAGGGTGCCGTCAGCCAAACAATGTAGGCTGGCGACCCCCAGGGGGAGAGCCTTCTCTGTGGGGGCCCCTGCCCTCTGGAATGAATTGCCCCCGGACATACGAAGGATCCCTGACCTCCGCGCCTTCCGTCGTGCAGTTATTCCAGCAAGCCGCTCTGATGGGATAAATGATTTTAATTTGGTCTTAATGGGGTTTTAAAATTGGTTTTAAAATGAGAGTTTTAAATTCGGCCCATGATTTAATTATTTTAATCTGCTCTTAAATTCTATGTTTGTACATTGTTTTTATTATGGCTGTTCACCGCCCTGAGTCCTTCAGGAGAAGGGCGGTATATAAATTAAATAAAATAAAAATAAAAACAATAAAATTCCTTCCAGGAAAGCAAAGCAATTGGCACCTTTCGGACTGCAATTGTTCTCCCACTGACTTGGGGAAAAAAATCCCCCTGAACTCAGGAGCGCATAACACTGCCTTGCAAATGTCAATCGGAAAATAAAAAAACAGAGTTTAGAAAGGAAAGGAGTGCTGGCAACACCCAAGATAGCACCAGGATTCCTTGGATTCAGATGTCGGTACTTTCCAACTCCTCGCTACAAGGGAGCACTTGATCCCCTGACAGGAGCCAATAAGATCTGCCCTTTGGCTGTTGCCTTTTCTGGGAAATCAAGTGATAAAAAAGAAGCACCGTTTTTATAAGGGCCACCAGGAGGCGATGCTGCATCGGTAAAAATTTCCCCACCAAGGACAGGGTTGAGCTGGAAGACTCTCCCAGAGACACCAAGGAATGAATGAATGATTGGGTTTAATTATAAGTGGATTGCTTGAGGCACCTTTTCCCCTTGTTTAGAGAGGAAGGGAAGAAGGCTTTCTTGTTCCCAGAGGCCCAGAGGGAAAAAACATTTAAAATGGGCACCTAACATCAAAAATGTCATTAAAAAAGCACAACAAAGAATGATCTTCCTGCACCAACTCAGAAAGCTCAAACTGCCCAAGGAGCTGCAGATTCAGTTCCACAGAGGAATTATGGAGTCTGTCATTTCCACCTCTGTAAATGTCTGGTTTGGCACAGCAACCCAACAAGACAGACACAGACTTCAACGGGCAGTTAGGACTGCAGAAAAAAAAATAATTGCAACCAGCCTGCTTTTCGTTGAGGACCTGTATACTGCACGAGCCAGAAAGCGGGCTGTGAAAATATCTACAGACCCCTCAGTTCCTGGCAGGGCCGGATTTTCCTATAGGCTAACTAGGCTTCAGCCTAGGGCCTCAAGATCAAGAGGGGCCTACATTCAAATTGTTAGCAAAATTAAAATTACACTATTCTAAAAACAGTGAACACTAAAACACTGAACCGAAAATAAGGAGAAATTCTACGCATATGACTAATAAACAAACATAAAAATGTAATTTACAAACTTAAAAAATGGGAGGTGAAAGGGCCTCATAAGTGGAATAGCCTAGGGCCTCTTTTCATCTAAATCCGGCCCTGGTTCCTGGACATAAACTGTTTCAACTTTTTCCCTCAAGATGACTCGATAGGGCAGGGGTGTCAAACTGGATTTCTTCGAGGGCCAGATCAGCATTGTAGTTCTCCGCTGGCCGGCGGGAGGTGGGTGAGGGGGGCAGGGAGCGGGGGGGGAGATGGGACAGACGTCTCCTGCAGCACTTTACCAGCCAAAACGGGAATGGGGCCCCCTGTGCCTCGTTTTTGCCCTCCATTGTCTCCTGCAGCACTCTGCCAGCTGAAAACGGGCCTTCCGAGGCCCGTTTTCAGTCGGCAGAGTGCTGCTGGAGGCTGTGGAGGCCAAAAATGGGCTGTGCTGGGCCCTCATGGAGCCCAGCTCATTTTCAGTGGCAGAGGCACCAAGAGGCCAGTCCTTTGATATTTTCACAGGCTGGATTTAAGCACCCCGCGGGAAGGATCCGGCCTACTGGCCTTGAGTTTGACACCCTGGCTATAGGACATTGCACGCCAAAACAACTAGACACAAAGACAGTTTTTTCCTCCATGCCATCGTTCTGCTAAACAACTAATTCCCACAACACTGTCGAACTACCTAATAGGGCTGCCTTGCTATTATCCTTCTCATCTTTCCTATTATCTATTTCCTTATCTTCTTATGACTATGTTGCTTGTATCTTATGATTTATATTGATTGTTTTATTTAGTATCCTAGGATGATTTGTGTTGATTGCTTGTTTAGTATCCTATGACTATCACCGAGTGTTGTATCTTATGACTTATGATGATTGTATCTTATGAATATGATCATGATTCATGATTTAGCACCTGTTGCTTATATGTACACTGAGAATTTATGCACCGGAGACAAATTCCTTGTGTGTCCAATCACACTTGGCCAATAAAGAATTCTAATTCTAATTCTAATTCTAATTCTAATTCTAATTCTAATTCTAATTCTAAGTATTCTAATTCTAATTTCTCTTTCACTTTTCTGACATGAGGCTCGGCTTTTGACAGAAGATGAGCACAGAGATCGCATTGTTTTTACACCAAAATCTCACAAAGTTCAGATTGGTGGAAATATTGCTGCCTTTTCTGATTTGGAGCGTTTTTAAATGTTATACACAGACACAGACACACACAAAAACACCTAAAGCTATTTGCTTGTAGGCCTTGTAGGGTAGAATAGGAGTCTCTGAAGAGACATAAAACTCACAAAGATCCCCCTGAGAAAAAAGGTGACTTTTGCGTTCACAGAAGAAGCAGGCCTGAGAGGCACAGAGACGGGGTCGAAAAAGTCCAAATGGCGAACACCTCCCTGTGATCGAAAGCCTGCTCTGTTTTATGTACATTGGGAAGTTCAAAGCTTTAATCACAGGTTTCGGGCCACCATCTTGACTTTTCTGACTCCACCCCTACAGGCCTCACCTCATGAAGATGAGGAACGTATCATCCGATGACTGCCTTGGCGGCTAATTTCCACCCTTCCCTTCTCTCTCCTGTTCATCCCTGATCACAACTGATCAGCAGTGCATTAGGTCTACTCTATCTAGATCCCACTTTGTGCCCTGCTGATCTCTCTCCCTTCTTCTCAGATCTGCAACCCTGCCAGTTCGTGCCCCTTGAATGTGCTTTCCTTTCTGGGACCGGAGGACAAGCAGAGCTGGAGACTACTCTGGGGTTGGGCTTCCATGGAAGAGGTGGACCCTGGTGGGCTCCCGTGAGCAGCTCCTTAGACTTCCTCACCTGTGGAGCTCCAGCTGGTAATTGATCAGATCAACCATGGCCTGAGCATCAGCCGCGGAGCCGGAGAGGGCACAGTAAATCCGGTCATGCAGGGGCTCTAGCTTGTTGAAGAAGCAGTTGACCACCGATTCCCTGCAAAGAGGAAGGCAAGATGTTGAAAGCAATCAGAATAGAAATAGGACAGAATATTGAATATAGATAGTAGAATATAGAAAGTAAAATATAGAATACAGAATAGAATAGAGTAGAATAAAATAGAAGTAGAGTAGAATAGAATTAGAATAAAGAGTAGAATAGAATAGAAGTAGAGTAGAGTAGAGTTGAGTAGAGTAGAATAGAATAGAATTAGAATCAGAATAAAGAATAGAATAGAATAAAGAGTAGAGTAGAGTAGAGTAGAGTAGAGTAGAGTAGAGTAGAGTAGAGTAGAGTAGAATAGAGTAGAGTAGAATAGAATAGAATAGAATAGAATAGAATAGAATAGAATAGAATAGAATAGAATAGAATAGAATAGAATAGAATAGGAATTCTTTATTGGCCAAGTGTGATTGGACATACAAGGAATTTGTCTCTACTGCATAAGCTCTCAGTGTACATACAAGCAACAAATTATAAATCCCGATCATAATCAACATGAAAATACATTCATCATAAATCATAAGAAACAACGTTTAGTGGTAGTCATGGATACTAAATAAACAATCAACATACATCATTCTTAAAAAATTAAAAATAAATTGTAAGAGACAAAGAGAGAACAAGGCCCTTGACATGATCCTTTTACCACCCTTCTGCTTCGGTGCACTTCCCATACTTCACATAGCCAGCAAGACTGGGCTAGTAAGCCTAAAAATGCTTCTTCCTGCCTTCCTCCCCTCTTTGAAAATCAGGTTTCTCCCCTTCCTTGGCACCGGCTGCGCATGAAACTCACATTCCAGCAACATCACCTGACCTGCGTGGGCATTTCATTTCTCTGGGATGAAATCAGGGGTCTCCAAACTTGGCAAATTTAAGACTTGTGGATTTCAACTCCCAAAATTCCACAGCCAGCACATGGGGAATATGCTTTAAGGCAGGGGTCTCCAACCTTGGTAACTTTAAGCCTGGCGGACTTCAACTCCCAGAATCCCCTAGCCAGCTTTGCTGGCTGGGGGATTCTGGGAATTGAAGTCTGCCAGGGTTGAAGTTGTCAAGGTTGGAGACCCCTGCTTTAAGGTGCTGTGTTAAATCTCACCCACTTTCATCTCATGGTAGCACCAAGCCAACTCTGGCTGATCTGGAAAGGATCCGGTTAATACTTGGATGGGGGACCACTAGGAAATCCCACGGAGGAGGATTAGACTGGGTGATTGAAAAGAAAAAACACCCTGAAATAAGGCAAGAGCAAAGGACTCCTCGATTATTTTAGAGGAAACTACCTGGGCCTGTTCCTCAGGTCACCAAGAATTGACATCAATGAGACTTTCCTGTCCCCTCTGGCCAATGAAAGATATTAGACTTTTCTTCCCATTCGCATTCACTCAGATGCACATATTCCTTCAGCCCTTACCCTGCAGAAACTCGGGAGTCAGAGCCCAGGACGACCCCGCCATCAAACTCCACAGCCATGATGGTCGTCTGGAGAGGAGAAGAGGAAAAAGTGTTATTCGTTGAGCAGAAAAAAAATAACGGCATTACAAGGCAATTTGTAATGCAGAGCAAGAAAGACGATTAGGGGACTGGAGGCTAAAACATATGAAGAGCGGTTGCTGGAATTGGGTATGTCTTATTATTTATTTATTTATTTATTTATTTATTTATTTATTTATTTATTTATTTAAATTTGTATACCGCCCTTCTCCAACAGGACTCAGGGCGGTGAACAGCCATGGTAAAAACATAACATATAAAATTTAAAAGCAATTTAAAAACATTAAATAATTTTGCTATCCAATTAAAACAACCCGGGTTAAAACCAATTACAAATTAAAATTGAAGGGATGGGATCAAGCCAGCCCAGCTAGATGAAAAAGATGTGTTTTCAGGGCCCGACGAAAAATCCAGAGGTCTGGTATCGTGCGTATCTCTGGGGGCAGGTCATTCCAGAGGGCAGGTGCCGCCACAGAGAAGGCTCTCCCCCTGGGGGTCGCCAGCCGACATTGTCTGGCCAATGGCACCTTGAGGAGTCCCTCTCTGTGCGAGCGTACTGGCCGGTGGGAGGCTATTGGCGGCAGAAGGCGGTCTCGTAAATACCCCGGCCCTAAGCCATGGAGCGCTTTAAAGGTGGTCACCAACACCTTGAAGCGCACCCTGAAGACCACAGGAAGCCAGTGCACCTCACGCAGGAGAGGTGTCACATGGGAGTGCCCCGTCGCTCCCATAATCCCCCGCGCGGCTGCATTCTGGACCAACTGGAGCCTCCGGGTGCACCCCAAGGGGAGCCCCATGTAGAGAGCATTGCAGTAGTCCAGACGGGAAGTGACGAGTGCTTGAGTGACCGTACGTAGGGAGTCCCGATCTAGAAAGGGACGCAACTGGCGTATCAGTTTAATGAAAAGAAGGACTAGGGGAGACATGATAGCAGTGTTCCAATATCTCAGGGGCTGCCACAAAGAAAGAGGGAGTCAAACTATTCTCCAAAGCACCTGAGGGCAGGAGAAGAAGCAATGGGTGGAAACTAAACAAGGAGAGAAGCAACTTAGAACTAAGGAGAAATTTCCTGACAGTTGGAACAATTAATCAGTGGAACAGCTTGCCTCCAGAAGTTGTGAATGCTCCAACATTTTTAAATGTTGGTTTTAAAGACGAGACTGGACAACCATTTGTCAACGTTCCAGAAAACCCCAACTCCAATTAAAAACTCCGAGGCAAGCATTTTCTTAAAGTTCCATTTATTAGAGTAGGTATACTGATACATGTGGGAAAACCCCAATCTGAGAGCTCCGGGTTTTCCCTCAATAAATCAAACCTCCCCCTCATCTCCTCACTTATTAGTCCATCACATGTTCCAATCCATCCCATCTCGAGACATCACTCCAACCACTCCTTCTCCAGATGCAGGATTGTCCTGACCTTGACCGAAAGGAAGAACGCTATTTTATCTAAATAATACATTCCCTCTACTAAATCCCCCCTCCTACTTTCCCACACATGAAAAGGTGGCAGCTTGGAAGCTTCCGGGGCTAATATGGCTTCCAAATTGGACACCATTTGTCTGAAAGGGTATAGGCAGTGGTGGGATTCAAGTAATTTAACAGCCGGTTCTCTGCCCTAATGATTTCTTCCAACAACCAGTTTGCCAAATTGCTCAGAAAGTTAACAACCGGTTCTCCCGAACTGGCTGAATCCCACCACAGGGTATAGGGTTTCGTGCCTAAGCAGGGGGTTGGACTAGAATGTGACACCCCTCTTGCGCGAGCTGCACTGGCTCCCAGTGGTCTTCCGGGTGCGATTCAAGGTGTTGGTTACCACCTTTAAAGCGCTCCATGGCATTGGACCTGGATACCTTCGAGACCGTCTTCTGCCACCAGTAGCCTCCCACTGGCCAGTCCGCTCCCACAGAGAGGGTCTCCTCAGGGTGCCATCGGCCAAATTATGTCGGCTGGCGACACCCAGGGGGAGGGCCTTTTCTGTGGGAGCCCCTGCCCTTTGGAATGAGCTGCCCCCAGAAATTCGTAAAATCTCTGATCTCCGTGTATTTCGCTGTGCCCTCAAAACCTTGTTGTTCCGCCAGGCCGGGCTATCAATGTAAAGATTTTAATTGGTTTTTAAATATGGGATTTTAAATTTGGGGGTTTTAAAATTGAGCCTATCATTTAATAATTTTAATAATTTTAAATTTTGTCTTGTCTTTGTGCTTTTAATCAGGCTGTACACCACCCCGAGTCCTTCGGGAGAAGGGCAGTATAGAAATAAAATAAAATAAAATAAAATAAAATAAAATAAAATAAAATAAAATAAAGTAAAGTAAAGTAAAGTAAAGTAAAGTAAAGTAAAGTAATAAATAAAATAATAAATAAAATAATAAAATAAAATAAAATAAAATAAAATAAAATAAAATATAAAATAAAATAAAATAATAAAATAAAATAAAATAAAATAATAAAATAAAATAAAATAAAATAAATAAAAGACCTCCAAGCTCCCTTCCAAGTGTATTGTATTGTATTGCATTGCATTTTTGTATCGCATTGCATTGCATTGTTGTTGTTTTTTTTTACATCGTGGCGACCAAAACTGGATGCAATATTCCAAGTGTGGCCTTACCAAAGCATTATAAAGTGGTATTAACACTTTGCGTGATCTTGATTCTACCCCTCTATTTATGCAGCCCAGAACTGTGTTGGCTTTTTTGGCAGCTGCAGAATGCCAAGCACGGAACGTGACTCCTTCTCCAGCTACACGGGGGAATTTGAGCTGGCAGGGTGCCCAGAAGGACCTGCCTTCCCCATCCCAGGCGGGTGAAAAGTTCAAAGATCAGCTTCATCAGCGACTCTGTAGCTGGGTAAGAGAACACCTACTTCCTTACAGCCAACAGAAAAACCAAGCGGTACAGACAGTCCTCGTCTTACGACCGCAACGGAGGCCAAGATTTCTGCCGCTAAGCGAGACAGTGGCTTGAGTTTTCCCCCTTTTTACGACCTTTCTTGCCAGAGGTGTTAAGGGAACCGTGGCAGTTGTGAAGTTGCTTAACGCGTTTGTTTAAGGGAATCCGGCTTCCTCCTCGACTTTGCCGGTCAGAAGGTCACAGAAAGGGGATCACATGACCCCAGGATATTGCAAGCGTCATAAATAGGAGCCAGTTGCCAAGCGTCTGAATTTTGATCATCAATTTTGATCGTAAGGATACAAGCAACAAAATTACAGTCATACAGTCATAAAGAGCCTGGTGGCGCAGAGGACTAAACTGCTGTTAAAGTAGTACTTAGCTGCCAGCTGCCTGCAATTACTGCGAGTTCAATTCTCACCAGGCTCAAGGTTGACTCAGCCTTCCATCCTTTCGAGGTAGGTAAAATGAGGACCCGGATTGTGGGAGCAATAAGTTGACTTTGTATAAAAAAGAACACCGCTTGTGGGGGGGGGGCGAAAGCCCTACTAAGCAGGTATATACAAAAGTATGGAGGCTATTGCTTAACGCATTGTAAGCCGCCCTGAGTCTCCAGAAAAGGGCGGCATATAAATCGAACCAATAAATAAATAAATAAATAAATAAATAAATAAATAAGTAAGTAAGTGGGAGGAGATGGGTGGTGGGAACGATGAAAAAATTAATAGTAGCGCAGACTTAGTAAATATACCAGTGATGGCTAACCTTTTCCGGACCAAGTGCCCAAAGCGTGCAGATGCACCCTAACCCCCAACATGCAATGCGCACACGCCTCCTGCATGCACCCTGCCCCCATGCGTGGCCCCTGCACACGCCCTGCCCCCCATGCATGCGCGGCAGAGACCCGAAGACCACCTGGCCAGCGGGAGGCACGCATGCATGCATGGCGGAGCTGAACTGGGGCGATGGCTCGCATGCCATCAGAGAGGGCGCTGCACAGCGGCCTGTGCAGATTGTAGCTGATTCCGACAACGAGGAGGCTGGTGTGGTGCTGCGCCAGCAGCCTGTGCAGTTGGCGCTCGAGTCAGACAGTGAGGAGGCTGGAGAAGATGTGTTGCCAGAGGCAGGGATTCAGCCAGGGCCTTCAGAACCTCCAGAAGCTCCCATAAGTGAAGAGGAAGAAGAGGAGGAGCCTCTTCTCAATGCACGGGCGCGCAGAGCTGCCAAAAGGCAGGAGTCGCTCCTCAGGAGGAGGTCTCCTCGAGAGTAAGGCTTGGGGCTAATTGGTCACTCCCTTAGCCTATTTAAGGAGGAATTCCGACTGAAGCAATTTGCAGGGAACAACTTTAGTTCACTCTCCTTCGTGTCTGGATTCTCTGCAACATTGCTTCTGTGCTTTCTGCCAACCCTAGTAAGATTGTGATTACCTTATTTTAGGATTCTTATTTGTTTTGTTTGTTTGTTTTATTAGATTTATATACCGCCCTACTCCCGAAGGACTCAGGGCGGTGAACAGGCACAAAATAAAATACATAGATACAAAAGTTAAAAGACATAATTAAAACCAGATTAAATAATTTAGCCTGAGACAATTAAAAAAACCCAATAATTTAAAACAGATTAAAATTTCGATTTAAAAGAAGTTTAAAACAGGGGAGAAAATTAGGCCAGGCCAATTTACAACACAATTACAATTACAACAGCTTGTAAACTGTTAAGAAAGTTTATTAACAGCCTTTGTTTGAAAAAGACTGAGTTATTTTAGTAAATTAAGTTTTGTACAGACTTGGTGTGTGCTGCGTTCTTTGGGGTCCGTAGCTGGGGCAGAACAGCTGCATGCCACCTCTGGCATGCGTGCCATAGGCTTGCCATCACGGCCCTATACCATTTCAGACAAGTGGCCATCCAGTCTCTTCTTAAAAACCTCCAGGAATGAAGCACCCACAACCTCTGACAGCAAGCTACTTATGGGGATCCCACGGGGAAACCAATTATGCATACAGAATCACTCCCCAGGGAGATCACTCCCAGCAAGGATATCAAGTATCGGTAGCTATGAGAGGATCTCATGGCAAATTTCAATACAGGTAGTCCTCAATTTACGACCGCAATCCAGCCGCAAAATTTCTGCTGCCCAGCGAAACATTTGTTAAGTGAATTTTGCTTCCCTTTTACGACCTTCCTTGCCAGGGTTAAATCACTGCGGTCGTTAACTCAGTCGCACGGTTGTTAAGTGAGTCGACTTTGCTTTGTCCGAAGGTCGGAAAAGGGGATCACGTGGCCTCCACGACGCTGCAACCGTCCCAAAGACGAGTCAGTTGCCAAGCATCTGAATTCTGATCACGAGATCGAGGATACTACTACAACGGTCGTAAAGTGTGAAAACTGGTCATATGTCACTTTTAGCAGAGCTGTTGTAACTTTGGACGGTCACTAAATGAACGGTTGTAAGTCGAGGATGATCTGTATTGTTTTATTTGCATAATTATTGACAGTTACACACTTAAAGCACACAAATATATTTAGATACGGTGTTTTTCAATCTGAGTGTTCTCCCTGGAGGGGCAGATTCAGTTCTGCCCAGGCGATGCTGGGTGTAACTGGGTGGGACATCTTAAGTAAGGGAGACAGGCTCCTTCACATTAAAATTACTGTAAGTTCGAATCCCACCAGGCTCAAGGTCGACTCAGCCTTCCATCCTTTCTAAGGTGGGTAAATTGAGGACCCAGTTTGTGGGGGCAATAAGCTGACTTTGTATAAATATACAAAAGTATGAAGGCTATTGCTTAACGCATTGTAAGCCGCCCTGAGTCTCCGGAGAAGGGCGGCATATAAATCAAATAAAAAAAAAAAAGGCCTCCAGGGGATGAAAAAATCACTCCAGATGTGGGCTGCCCATTTCCCAGTTTCTCCTCTATAAGTCAGTAAATGAAGTCTCTTGCTGACTTCCCAGACACGTCATTTCTCTTTTTGGGAGCAAATGAATGAAACTCCCTTTTTTTTCTCAATCTCAGTCTAGCCGAGGGGATTTCCTGGTGGTCTCCCATCCCCGCTTAGCTTTATTTTAAGATTTTCACTGAGATGCTGCTGTAACAATTGCACAAAAATGGGAGTAAATCAGTTCTCTTTTTGGGGGCAAATGAATGAAACTCCCCCCCTTTTTCCCCCAATGCCTTAGTCTAGCCCTGGGATTTCCTGGTGGTCTCCCATCCCTGCTTAATTTTAAGATGCCCACCGAGGTGCTGCTGTAACAATTGCACAAAAGTGGGTGTAAGTCAGTTCTCTTTTTTGGGGGGGGACAAATGAATGAAACTCCCCCTTCCCCCCACCCATGCCTCAGTCTAGCCCGGGGATTTCCTGGTGGTCTCCCATCCCCTCTTAGCTTTCCTTAAGATGCCCACCGAGGTGCTGCTGTAACAATTGCACAAAAATGGGAATAAATCAGTTCTCTTTTTGGGGGGCAAATGAATGAAACTCCCCCCCTTTCCCCCCCCAATGCCTTAGTCTAGTCCTGGGATTTCCTGGTGGTCTCCCATCCCCGCTTAAGCTTTATTTCAAGATGCCTACCGAGGTGCTGCTGTAACAACTGCACGAAAATGGGAGTAAGTCAATTCTCTTTTGGGGGGCAAATTAATGAAACTCCCCCATTTTTTTTCCAATGCCTCAGTGTGTGGGGGGAAAGGAATTTCCTGGTGGTCTCCCATCCCTTCTTACCTTTCCTTAAGATGCCCACCGAGATGCTGCTGTAACAATTTGCACAAAAGTGGGAATAAGTCAGTTCTCTTTTTGGGGGCAAATGAATGAAACTCCCTTCCCCCTCCATGTCTCAACCTAGCCCGGGGATTTCCTGGTGGTCTCCCATCCCCGCTTAGCTTTCCTTAAGATGCCCACCGAGGTGTCGCTCTAACAATTGGACATAAAACGGGAGTTAAGTGTGGCCGGTGGGCAATCGAGGTTTGCTTCCAGGCCAGATTCCGCCTTGCAGGTAGAAACAAAGCGCTTCCACGCTTCTTGAATTCAAACGTCTCCCCGATCCAACTTCCTCGTTTCGCGTGGGGAAAAAAAAGCCCTTGCTCTTCCACGCCCCACCCTCCCGTGCCAACGTTTGAGAGGGGGGGACCCCTGAGCTGCACCCCCGCCCTCTGCAGAGCCACTCACCCCGGTGCTGATCTTCGTTACCCCGCGATGGTCCATAGCCGCCCCTTCCCACGAAGCGCTTCCACGGAAATCTCAGATCCGAGATCGAAAGTGATAGCAAAGAGTCCCCCGGACGCAGCGCCTCCCGCGGACATCAGAGGGCGCCCCGAGCTGTCAATCAGCCCCGGAAAACACGCCGCGATCGTGGGCGCAGAGCCACTATTATTCCCCCAGCCAGTTTAGTCGAAGGAAGCGGGGGGGGGAGGGGAGGGGGCTCGGCGTCGCTTCCCCACGCGGCTTCCCCACGCGCGAGAATCCGTTTCTGGGGCGGGGAGGAGTTTGACCCGGGGATCGGGCTGGTTCCCTGCCAACCACTAGGAAAGACTAGCAAATCTTGCCCCAAAGGGGCTTTTTCAGGAGGCAACTGGACTTCCTTGGGTTTTTTTTCTTCCTTTTGAAGACGTTTCGCTGCTCATCCAAGAAGCTTCTTCAGCTCTGACGGGACGGTGGGGAAATGGAAGGACTGAGATTCCTTGCAGACAGCTGGTCATTTGTCTCAGTGGTGAACACTACCGGTTCTGTGGGCGTGGCTTGGTGGGCGTGGTATACCTTGGTGGGCGTGGCAGGGGAAGAGTATTGCAAAATCTCCATTCCCACCCCACTCCAGGGGAAGGATACTGTAAAATCTCCATTCCTATTCCACTCGTGGGGGAAGGATATTGCAAAATTCACATTCCCTCCCCACTCCTGGGGGAAGGATATTGCAAAATCTCCATTCCCTCCCCACTCCTGGGGGAAAGATACTGCAAAATCCCCATTCCCTCCCCATTCCTGGGGGAAGGATACTGCAAAATCCCCATTCCCTCCCGACTCCTGGGGGAAGGATATTGCAAAATCTCCATTCCCTCCCCACTCCTGGGGGAAGGATACTGCAGACTCCCCACTCCCTCCCCATTCCTGGGGGAAGGATATTGCAAAATCCCCATTTCCTCCCCACTCCTGGGGGAAGGATATTGCAAAATCCCCATTCCCATCCCACTCTGGGGCCAACCAGACGTGGTATTTGCTGGTTCTCCGAACTGCTCAAAATTTCCGCTACTGGTTCTCCAGAACCTGTCAGAACCTGCTGGATTTCACCCCTGATTTGCCTCCTTTTAGAGCAGTGGGTCTCAACCTTCCTAATGCCGCGACCCTTTAATACAGTTCCTCATGTTGTGGTGACCCCCAACCATAAAATTATTCCTAAAACCATTGAAAATATGTGTTTTCCTATTGTCTTAGGCGACCCCTGTGAAAGGGTCGTTCGACCCCCAAAGGGGTCCCGACCCACAGATTGAGAACCACTGTTTTAGAGGGTCTCTGCCCTTGGAGGTTTACTTGTGTCTTCAGGGTCACCAGAATTCCTGTAGTCTGCAATTTTTTCCCTCTGGAAATCCATTCCTACTCCCACACCATTCCAAGGGTCGTCATCCCAAAATGTATAGCTACAGCTGTATAGGAATATAAATCAGGGGTGAAATCCAGCCGGTTCTGGAGAACCGGTTGGTAGTGGAAATTTTGAGCAGTTTGAAGAACCGGCAAATACCAACTCTGGCTGGCCCCAGAGTGGGGTGGGAATGGAGATTTTGCAGTATCCTTCCCCTGCCACGCCCACCAAGCCACACTACGCCCACCAAGCCACGCCCACAGAACCGGTAGTAAAAAAAAATTGGATTTCACCACTGATATAAATCCTTCCATTCCCCACTGTCCTGTCAGAGCCGAAGAAGCTTCTTGGATGAGAAGCGAAACATCTTCAAAAGAAAAAAAAAACAAGGAAGTCCAGTTGCCTCCTGAAAAAGCCCCTTTGGGACAACCGTGACCCGGATGAGCTGAGAAACTCTACAGACTTTTACTACACCGTTTACTTCTTGAACTCTACTTTTCTCCCCTCTTTTTTAAAGCCAGCTGGACCCCAGGATGAGGGCCCTGTTTTCAACACTGAATGTTGGGATTCTCATATTTAAAATGGGGGGGGGATGTTTGTCTTCCTTTTTTAAAAATAATGCTCAGTTTTTGTTTGAATCACGTGTCCGTGAGATGGCTAGTGAATAAATTTAGTACAGGTAGTCCTCAACTTACAACAGTTCATTTAGTGACCAAAGTTACACCAGCACTGAAAAAAGTGACTTATGACCATTTTTCAAGGTTATGATTGTTGCAGCATCTCCAGGGTCACATGATTTACGTTTGCATGCTTGGCAATGGGTTCATATTTATGACGGTTGCCGTGTTCTGGGGTCATGTGATCCTCTTTTGCGACCGTCGGATGAGCAAAGTCAAGGGGGAAGCCAGTTTCACTTAACATCTGGGTTACTAATTTAAGAACTGCAGTGATTGGTTTAACAACGTTGGCAAAAGAGGTGGTAAAATGGGGCAAACCTCACTTAACAAATGTCTCACTTAGCAACATAAACTCTGGGCTCAATTGTGGTCGTTAAGTCGAGGACTACTCTTACTGATACTTAGAAGATCAGCATTATCCCTGCGTTGGGCCTGCAGCATCTGAGAACCCCTGACAAGGATGCAAACCAGCAAAATGATACATTGGATATTGGCCGCGTTCGCACGACCCATGTACCCGCCTGGCGATTTAACACTTTGTTAAAAGGAGAGTTTGCACACTCTGAGCCCCAAAGGAGGAACTACTGTATAGCACTGTAGTTGTAGCTGGTTTTTGTGAACGCAACTGCAAAATTAATGATCTTGATCAGGCCTGTTGTGTGAATCCAACCATGATGCAATCCTTGTACTGAATGAGTTTGGCAGAAACTCATTCAGCTTTTGGCCTCCTTCTTGAAGCTGGGTCAAAATGTAAACCTCCTGGCTACATTTTTGCTCCCCACAGATGATACATTACATTTTCCCTCCTCTTTTCTCCTTTCCCTAGAGAAGTACAGCTCCCTTTTTTCTGGCAGTGGTGGGTTGTTTTTTTTTTTTGGCCTTCAAAATGTATTGATTCCTGACTATTACCGAGTCTAATCCTTGCAGTTTTCCAAAAGTGGTTTGCCATTGCCTCCTTCTTAGGGCTGAGAGAGAGTGACTGGCCCAAGGCCGCAGATCTAGCTTCGGGCCTAAAACCAGATTAGACTTCAGAGTCTCCCACTTCCTAAGCAGGTGCCTTAACCACTACACCAAACGGGCTCTTGACAATTCTTTGAATCCGAATAAAAATATTGTCTAACAGGAAACTGGGGTGTGTGTGTGTGTGTGGAGGGGAAGGGATGTCTTTGAGGTGCGGTCAAAAGAATCAAAATGGCGGCCTGGCCGTTTGAGGCTTTGCCTTTTTTTTAATGAGGGCTTTTCCTCAGGGCCGTCATAACAGCATTATGGGCCACGGGCAAAGCGGTGTACTGGGGCCCCTACGACAACTACTCACAGGAATAAAAATGTAAATGGTTGACAAAATTAAACATATATTTATTTATTTGTTTGTTTATTTATTTATTTATTAAATTTGTATACCGCCCTTCTCCTTTCAGACTCAGGGCGGTGAACAGCCAAAATAAAAACATTTGTACACAAAAGTTAAAATAATTATTAAAACTAATTAAATGAAATTTGGCCCATAATTTATAACATATCAATTAAAATCAATATCAAACGTTAAAACCAACATAGAATCAGGCCATCCCGGCTATATATGTATTTTATTGGCACTTCCAACAAAATTGGTGTGGAAACATTAAAAGCATGCTGTGCAGCAACAACTAATCAACATGATTAACATTTGAACAATACACAAGGCTTGAAAAACTCAATAATACTCAGTAAGCCATATAGTTGCTGTATTTATATGATACAAGGTGCATTGAAGGGTTATCAGACACATATTGGTATGGGGCCCCTATGCTCGTGGGGCCCACAGGCAAGTGTCCATCAGGCCTATGTTTTAAGACAGCCCTGCATTTCCTTCTTTGAAGCCAACATCCTGGTTAGCTTTTATTCTCCAAAGCCCGAGGGCAGGACAAGAAGCAATTGGTGGAGACTAATCAAGAGAGAAGCAACCTAGAACTAAGGAGTAATTTTGTGACAGTTTTTATCCCTGGGCTGTCAGATTCCTGAATAAGAAATAATATCATAACTACGTAGTATGATGGACTGCAAGGCCGGCGCAATGTGTAACATGTTCACACTGGTGCAATAGGACTGGGTGTTTTGCAGGGATGAAATCCAAAATTTTCCCCTACCGGTTCTGTGGGCGTGGCAGGGGAAGGATATTGCAAAATCTCCATTCCCAACCCTCTCCAGGGGAAGGATACTGCAAAATCTCCATTCCAACTCCACTCCAGGGGAAGGATATTGCAAAATCTCCCACCCCACTCTGGGGTCAGCCAGAGGTGGTATTTGCCGGTTCTCAGAACTACTCAAAATTTCTGCTACCAGTTCTCCAGAACCTGTTAGAACCTGCTGGATTTCACCCCTGGTGTTTTGTTAATAGGATTTATCAGTGAGCTGTTGGACAGTATTACTTGGTCTGTTGTGTGTATGTTTGGGTGGTTTAGGGGTGGAGAATTGTGGTGGGTGGGAGTGTGTTTGGGGATTGTTATGTGTGGTTGGACCTGGTCTTTGGGTGTTAAGTGAATTTCGTTGTATGGATATACTGTGTATACACATACAATGACAATAAAGTTATTGATTGATTGATTGATTGATTGGGTTAGGCATTTTCTCTCTTCACTGTGAGTTATATTGTGTTGGGGGGGGTGTGCACTGAGGGAGCTCAACCAATCTCATTGTATATATGTTGTGCACTGACGATAAAGATTTGAATTTGAATTTAGTTACCGGGTGGAACAAATTAATCAATAGGACAACTTGCCTCCAGAAGTTGTTGGTGCTCCAGTACTGGAAGCTTTTAAGAAGAGATTGGATAACCATTTGTCTGAAATGGTACCCGGTTTCCTGCCTGAGCAGAGGGTTGGACTAGAAGACCTCCAAGGTCCCTTCCAACTATTCTATTCTATTCTATTCTATTCTATTCTATTCTATTCTATTCTATTCTATTCTATTCTAAGTCATCCCATCTAACGCTCCTGTCGGTGCAGGAAACCAAGAGCGTTTCTGAGCTGCTACAGAGTAGCAGAGGACTCGACTTGGAAAGTTGGGCGGTGGAGGAGCAGAAAGAACGTGTGAAACGGGTCAGCGGCTGATCCGTGCAAACCAGAGCGCACGGGAGGGCGGAAGGAGGCGCGATTTGATGTTTTGAGGGCACGTGTGAATGCGCGGAACGAGCCACTACGGCGCTCAAGCTCTGCACGGAAAGGCCACGGGTTGGGAGAGGAAGTTGCGTGTAAAGTTTGAGAACCACCGAGCGGTCATTTTTCTCTCCTTCCCCCCCCACCCCGCCTCTCCCCCCACTTTCCCTCCCTCGCATTCCCGCGCAGCGCTTTCACTTTTTGCCACACACAATGTATTTTTTGGCGCGACGGAGCTTCACCGGTTGAGCAACAGCCTGCTTGGAACCCGCCTTCGCTGGAAGTCGCCCAGCATCTCCACTCCCCTCCCTTCGCCTGCAGCCGGTGTTGGTTTTCTCCGACTTCTTACTTTCACTTTCGGCTTCCGGGAAAGCGGCTGTTTCTCCGAAGCTCTGCGGCCCGGGTGGTTTCCAGAGCCGGCCGGGAGAGGCGCCAAGACCTGCCCACCGGCCCCCGCCGCCCGCGCCCTCCGTTCAGTCTGAGCCGGCTGCCGTGCGCGGAGGAGCTCTCTTAAAATCCCCTTCTCGGGTCCCCCGCGCGTAGATCGCGGCCGTTGCTTTCTCCACCGGCTTCGCTGCCGTCGCTCTGCAAACGGGCGTTGGACTCTGCTAGAAGCACCTCCGCCGCCGGTAAGTCGGTTCTTAGCAAAGCTGCAGGCTGCTCTTTTTTCCTTTTCTCTCCACTCTCCGTTGCTCTCATTTTTTTTTCATTTTTTTCCTTTTTTTTAAAATATACTTTATTGAATTTTTCCATGATAAAAGAAAATATACAATCTCTATCTTCTTCAGAGGTACAGTGTTTATACACTTTGCGGAGTCATACCTTAAATAAACTTCATCCTTAGCTATACACTATTCTATGCAATATGGCTCGTATTTCAAGTGCATAACAAGTTATATCCTAAAATCATGTTTTTGTCTTGTTCTTCAACCAAATGTACCAATTTCCCCATACTTCGTGATATTTAGATTTCTCCTCATTATTTATCTCACTCGTCAATTTTGCCATTTCTGCGCACTCTAGGATTTTGTTTGTTAGAATTTCTTCTGAGGGTATGGATTTATTTTTCCAATATTTCGCAAAGGCTAGTCTAGCCGCAGTTGTAATCTGGATTATGGATTTTTTTTTTCTGTCCCTTTCTCGACAGGGATTTCTTCCAGCACAAAAGCGCTGCTCCAGGCAAGCTCCTTTCTTAGAACCGGCGCGATGAAGCTGGGCTTGTGGTCCTGGGTCATCCTGGGGATGCTGCTGGACTTCCTGGCCCTCCACCTGGCTTGGAAATGGACCCCCTCACCTTGGGGGAACCATCTGGCTTTCCTCTGGGCCGTCGCCGTGGGACGCTGCGTGTCGCTGGTCCTCGCAGGGGGTACCCTCGCCAGCTCCGGTGGGGACAAGCTTCCCTGGAGGCTGCTGTTGGAAGGGGCCTTGGTCCTCTCCTTCCAGATGCCCAGCTATGTCAGCTTGCAGTACCTCTATCATCCCAAAGGGGACGCCCAGCATCTGGCCACCAACTGGGGCAGGAGCGACGTCCTTGCCCTCAACTACCTGGTGGTGGGGTCCGTGATGCTGCTGTTCCATCACCTCCTCCCTTGGGGGGGCACAGGATCGGAAAAGGCGCCATCGGCTTCCTTCGGGCGCCTCATCTCCTGGCTGAGGCCGGAGGCGCTGCGGTTCGTGGCCATCACGGTGCTTATGGTGATCTCATGCATGGGTAAGTGGACCTTTTGAGGAGTGGGGACAGGGGTGATCCTTCCCTGGGCCCTCACAATCAACCTAGACCAGGGGTGTCAAACTTGATTTCATTGAGGGCCGCATCAGGGTTGTGTTTGACCTTGGGGGGCTGGGATGGGCGTGGGCAGGATGGGCGTGACGTCATTCGTGTTGGGGGCACCTGTGGTGGTCTGAGTGCTCTGCCAACGAAAATGGGGTCTTGAGCTCCGTTTTTGGCTGCGACGGCCTCCTGTAAACCTCTGCTAGCAAAAATGGAGCTTGGGAAGGCAGCAAACAGCCTCCTGTTTTCTCTGGCAAAGGCACTGCTTGCCAGTCATTCACTGTTTCCAGGGCATCCTTGTAGACCAAATCTAAGCACCCTGCAGGGCAGATCCAACCCCCAGGCCTTGAGTTTGAGACCCCTGACCTAGAGTTTCAACAATACCCGATATAGATAGTCCTTGAGTTACAACTGTTCATTTAGCGAACATTTGAAGTTGCAATAGCACTGAAAAAAGTGACTTACAACCGGTCCTCACACTTATGACCATCGCAACAGCCCTATAGTCACAAGGTCAAAATAATATATTGGCAACCAGCATATATTAACAGTGGTTGCAGCATCCTGGGTTCATTTGATCGCCAATCACAACCCTCCCAGTCAGCTTCCGAGAAGCAAATAATACGGGAAGCAGGATTCACTTAATGACCACATGATTCAGTTAAAAATTGCAGTGTCTCACTTAACAACCGGGCAGGTAAAAGTGACTCACTTAACCGCCTTGCTTAGAAATGGAAATTCTGGTCCCTATTGTGGTTGTAAATCAGAAGGACTAGCTGTATTAAGGATTTGTTGTGGGGAAGGTCAAAAAAGTTAAATATGGTGGCAATTGACATAAGATCATGTCTTTTTTTTTTTTTAAATTAGATTTATATGCCGCCCTTCTCCGGAGACTCAGGGCGGCTTACAATGCGTTAAGCAATAGCCTTCATACTTTTGTATATTTATACAAAGTCATTTTATTGCCCCCACAATCTGGGTCCTCATTTTACCTACCGTTGAAAGGATGGAAGGCTGAGTGAACCTTGAGCCTGGGGAGATTCGAACTTGCAATAATTGCAGACATCTGAATGTTAATAACAGGCTTTTTAGTCTGTTGAACTATCCAGGCTCAACAGTAGATGTCTTGCAATATCTATTTAAAATTCTAGTGTGGGGGGGGGAAATAGGGACATCCCAATGCAGTCATTCACACACGCACACACCCCAAAAAAATTCTCTTCTAAATTGACTCCAACCCTCCTTTTGTCATATGGCTGCAATTTGGAGAGTTATATTTTGCTTTTCCGAAAACTAAAGAAGCGGGTGACATAATATAGATTGCCTTTCTTCTGTTTCTCATCTCATCTTGTGTCAGGCATGCAGGAACTAGAAAGGGGGAAATTATTAATTGAAATTTTAAAAGATAAAAATGAATGAATAAAAACATACATTGATATAGTTCTAGCCCAATGCTGGGCCACGTTGAGGGCGGGGATATTTCTGATCAGGAAGTCATTCTGTGTTCACGTTGGTTCCAGGGGCCGCTGTAAAAGACAGATGGTTGTTTAAATAGCGCCACATTTGCAGTAAATGTCCTTTTCCATCTGGGAGAAACCCCACATTTTAACATGGGGTCTTTAGTTCTAGTCAAACTAGTGCTCAAGTCAATTTAAAAATCTCCAAAACAATCCACTTTTCCTCTGAGCTTCTAGGCAACTCCTCAGACGGTTCTAGGCAGTTATGAAGTGTTTAACTTGAAATTTCCATGTTTTTAATCGTTCTGTTGTACCAAGCAATCTAAAAAGCTCCTTTCTTCTGTTGATATTTAGGAATGTCAAAGAGTTGTGGGAAAACTGAAATGGGTTGTTTTAAAAGGGAGGGCCTGAGACTTTAACGGATCTCTGAGGGTGAAGGTAGAGATGTCTGATTGTTGTTGAGACTTTTTAGGGGCCTCGTCTTGTTGTTGTTGTTGTTGTTGTTGTTGTTAACTATACTGTAATGGATTTTGAATTTCTTTTGTTTTTATCTTCGTTTGCCACCCAGAGTGCTTTGGTAGATGAGCAACCATATAAACATGGCGAAAGAAAGAAAGAAAGAAAGAAAGAAAGAAAGAAAGAAAGAAAGAAAGAAAGAAAGAAAGAAAGAAAGAAAGAAAGAAAGAAAGAAAGAGGGAGGATAGGATAGGATAGGATAGGATAGGATAGGATAGGATAGGATAGGATAGACTGGAATGGAATGGAATAGAATAGAATAGAATAGAATAGAATAGAATAGAATAGAATAGAATAGAATAGAATAGAATAGAATAGAATAGAATAGAATAGAATAGAATAGAATTCTTTATTGGCCAAGTGGGATTGGACACACAAGGAATTTGTCTTTGGTGCATATGCTCTCAGTGTACATAAAAGGAAAAAATATATATTCTTCAAGAATCATATGATACAACACTTAGTGATAGTCATAGGTTACTAAATAAGCAATCAAATTATACTAGGAAACAAATAAAACAATATAAATCGTAAAAATGCAAGCAACATGGTTATAGTCATAGGTGGGAGAAGATAGGTAATAGGAAGGATGAGAAGAATAATAGTAATACAGTCTTAATAAATATTTTGACAAGTGTTGTAGGAATTAGTTGTTTAGCAGAGTGATGGCATTCGGGAAGAAACTGTCCTTGTGTCTAGTTGTTCCGGTGTGCAGTGCCCTATAGCGTCGTTTTGAGGGTAGAAGTTGAAACAATTTATGCCCAGGATGTGAGGGATCTGTAGATATTAAAAGAGGGACGGAGGGAGGGGGAGAGAGAGAGAGAAAGGAAGAAAGAAAGAAAGAAAGAAAGAAAGAAAGAAAGAAAGAAAGAAAGATGGGATTTAGAAGAAAAAGGCAGCAGCAAATTCCTACAGGCCAGTCAGAAGTTATAGCCACATAAAGATTATTGCCCCGAGATGAGAAAATTGATAGAGAACATTAATGCCTCATTGCAGTGCAAGCCCCGCCCCTTTCCCTCATGCATGTGATGTCACAATGCACATACTTCCATTGTGACTGTGCAGTGCTACGGTTAGGCCTCGCTTAACAATTGATTGCTTAATAACAGAATAATAGAGTTGGAAGGGACCTTGGAGGTCTTCTAGTCCAACCCCTGCTCAAGCAGGAAACCCTATAACATTTCAGACAAATGATGGTCCAGTTTCTTTTTGAAAACCTCCCGTGTTGGAGCTCTCACAACTTCTGCTGCCAAGTCGTTAATTATTTGCAACCCATCCTCAAAGTTACGACTGCCACCCACCCACGCATACGCGCAAAGCCACATAAGCGCATCACAGGTTTGCATTTACAACTGGTTGCAATGTCCCATGGTCACACAACTGCAGTTTGTGAAGTGTTATGCTGTTTTTCGGCAAAAGAAGCACCCATTGAATATGCTAGATTTGTATAATCACATGGTTTGTTTAAAAAAACTACACGATTAACGATCATCGTAAAAAAAAATTATCGTAAAATCGAAGGGTCACGTGATGACCCATCTAACGACCACAATGACTTGTGACCAAAATTCCTGGCTGAATCAGAGCAGTCAGTTGAGTATTTATTTAATTTCTCCCCACCCCCACCCCCACTCCGGTTATTCTACATGGCGACTTCCAAACATGTGAAGGCTACAATTCCCAGAATCCACAGCTTTTTATTTGTTGATTTTTCTGGAGGACTTTAATCCAGAACCCAATAAAAACAGCCAGAGAGAGTTGTAGTCTAGCTGCAGTATGATATTTTACTTAGCACGTTAAGGGTCAGAACAGGCTCCTATAATCATGCAAAATTAAGATAAAAATAATAGAATATGGTTTCAAGATAAAGATAATAGAAAATGTCCACGGAGATTCTCAGTCATCCAGGTCATGAAGCTTCATGGATGAGAAGCGAAACGTCTTCAAAGAAAAACCAGAAAGTCCAGCTGCCTCTTGAAAAAAGCACCTTTGGGATTTTTTTTTTGCTTTAATTTATATGCCGCCCTTCTCCGGAGACTCAGGGCGGCTTACAATGCGTTAAGCAATAGCCTTCATACTTTTGTATATTTATACAAAGTCATTTTATTGCCCCCACAATCTGGGTCCTCATTTTACCTACCTTTGAAAGGATGGAAGGCTGAGTCAACCTTGAGCCTGGTGAGATTTGAACTTGCAGTAATTGCAAGCAGCAGATGTTAATAGAAAATGGTGTCAAAAGAAAGATAATAGAAAATGGTTTCGCTCTTTTTAGGCTACGGAGCACGGAAATCCACAAAAGTCAATATTATTGGCCACGATAGTCTGATCGAGTTTTGAATTTTTTTAAAACTACATTTTATATACATCCTTGCATATATATGCAGAAACTTTTCCATTTAACATTTTTATTGAGTTATAAAATATTATTTTAGGGGACGCGGTGGCTCAGTGGCTAAGACGCTGAGCTTGTCAATCGAAAGGTCGGCAGTTCAACAGTTTGAATACCTAGAGCCGCATAACAGGGTGAGTTCCTGTTATATGTCCCAGCTTCTGCCCACCTAGCAGTTCGAAAGCACGTAAAAAATGCAAGTAGAAAAATAGGGACCACCTTTGGTGGGAAGGTAACAGCGTTCTGTGCACCTTGGCATTTAGTCATGCCGGCCATATGACCACGGAGACATCTTCGGACAGCGCTGGCTCTTCGGCTTTGAAACGGAGATGAGCACTGCCCCTTATAGTCGGGAACAACTAGCACATATATGCGAGGGGAACCTTTACCTTTTACCTTAAAAAAATATTATAAAATACAAAAGTAAATCGAAAAGCAGTGGGGAGGAAAAGGGGGAAGAGAAGTGAGAAAGGATAAGAAGAAAAAGAAACAACTCTTTCTGTTGCAGTAAAATAAGGCATTAACATCAAATCAGAACTTTTTGCTTTGTTATAATAATATAAACTGTAAAGATCTATTGATCTACTCGGTAAAACCCCAAATCAAAGTTTCATTCTTTTCCACATCAAGCACGAAGTTGGAAGCAGTCTCCAAGTGGAAACAAAAGTACTTATATTCTTTTCTTTAATCAAAGTAGCCGGTTATGCCATTTCAGTTCAACTCCATCAACTTCTGCAACCATTCGTCCATAGTAGCAATCGAAGTGTCCTTCCATTTTTGGGCAATTTATTTATTTATTTATTTATTATTAAATTTATATACCGCCCTACTCCCGAAGGACTCAGGGCGGTGAACAGCCAAAAGATAAAAATACATATAATACAAACGTTAAAAGAGTCATTTAAAATATATTAAATAGTTTGGCCGAAGATACAAATTAAAACACCCCAGTTTAGACAAATTAAAATTTAAAAGCAACGTAAAAGAGAAGTTACAATGGTCTTGCTGCTGTCAACATATATAATAACGAAGTTATATTAGTTATATATGCAGAAACTTGGTACATGCATATTCAAGAGACAGCTTTTGTTGTGCCGAATTGGGGGAAATTGTGTTTGTTCGACGCAGCAAAACCGAAAAAAATTCTAGCACATTGCAGAAATAGCAGTAGCAATAGCACTTAGATATATATCGCTTCACAGTGTTTTACAAGCCCTCTAAGCGGTTTACAGAGTCAGCCTATCGTTCAAGGTCACTTCTAACAAATGCTTTTTGTCTCTGACTTGTAATCTTGTGTGCTTTTAATGTGCAGTTTGCTATTTCTGACCTCATTCTCATCCGAAAATAGACTCCGGAAGAGAGTTGGTAGAGTGCCAGTTCAGACAGGCCTGGTTACTATATACCAGGGGACAGATGGCTGAAATGGAGGCAGAAACTGAAACAGTAAAGGCAATTTGCTAAAATGGCTGTCACGGAAAACGAAGATTTATATTATAATCAAGGATTTTGTAAAACCAAAGAACTTTCCTATACGGTGATTTCCCTTCAGTGCTCCCCTCACAGCGCCTTGTTTTAATTTTTCTGTTACTTCCCACCTCTGAATTTGTTAATTCAAAGAATGACAGATGTCCTACATATTTGTAATTTCAGGCATTTTTCTTGTATCACATTTCTTGCTGGCTAGGGAATTCTGGGAATGGAAGTCTACACGTTTGAAAGTGCCCAGAGTTAAATTTAGGTTGAGCAACACTGTATTATAGGCATAGTTAAAACTTGCAATATATTTTTTTCCATCAATATAAACGGTTATGCATTTCGCGAATGAAGGCAAAGATTATGGTTATGCATTTTTACAAACATGTTTTTTCAACAAAATAAATGTTTATTCATTTGTCACTCTCCTAGACATAAAAAAAATAACAAAAAAAGCCTGAGACTTCGGAGAGGAGCGGCATATAAATTGAATTAATTAAATTAAATTAAATTAAATTCTTCTGAATGAATCTGTACAGAGTCGGGTCACTTCTGATTTTCTTTTTATTTTCAACTGGAGGTTTGGAATGTGAGTTTGGATATCTAGGCTGGGACCTCCAATTTTTTTTTTTATTATTATTTCTTTCAAAGCAACCATTGTAAGTGTCAGCAGGAAAAAAAATGGGATTTTTACAAGGATTTATTTCTGCTTTTGTTGGGAAAAAGAAAAGAAATGTAATCTTAGTTTGAGCGAAATAAAATAATAAAAAAAATAGCAGTAAAAATTTCAAAGTATCCACATCAGGCCAGCAGGAAGGCACATTACGTGGTATACATTTCAAAAAAGGATGTGGTGGCTCAGTGGCTAAGCTTGTCAATCAAAAGGTCGGCAGTTCAGCGGTTCGAATCCCTAGTGTCACTTAACGGGGTGAGCTCCCATTATTTGTCCCAGCTTCTGCCAACCTAGCAGTTCGAAAACACGTAAAAAATATGCAAGTAGAAAAATAGGGACCATCTTTGGTGGGAAGGTAACAGTGTTCCGTGCACCTTTGGCGTTGAGTCATGCCAGTCACATGACCACGGAGACATCTTCAGACAGCGCTGACTCTTCGGCTTTGAAACGGAGATGAGCACCGCCCCCTACAGTCAGGAACGACTAGCACACATGTGCGAGGGGAACTTTTACCTTTATACATTTCAAAAAGTGTTTTTCAATGCTTGGAAACTCATAACATGGGTGAACCCACTATCATTTTGTTATTAAATATTAATTAAAGCAACTTGTTACTTACGACCCTCTCACTGCCCAATCCTAAACACCATATTACAGTTGTTTTTAGCAATCCACACAATTCATTCCTTGTTTTTTTTTTTTTAAATATTTGTCTTTATTCAGGATTGCTAGTTTTTTTTATATTGGGTGGGTTGTTTATTCCAGGGGTCTCCAATCTTGGCAACTTTAAGACTTGTGGACTTCAACTCCCAGAATTCTGGGAGTTGAAGTCCACAAGTCTTAAAAGTTGCCAAGGTTGGAGACCCCTGGTTTATTCTATTTAAGAGAACCAAGAAACTTTTTGATTGCTGAGGAATAGAAATGCATTAAATAAATAAAGGAATGCATGGAACAGACTCCTAAATCCCATACAAGTTGACTTTTCTGGCTGGTACAAAAGCTTGAGAAATGACCTGTTGCTTTAACGAGAGACACCCAGAAATTATGAGAGGCCCATGACATTTTTCTAATTTTTTTTTTAATAGTAATTTGGTAATTTCTTGATGAGAAGGCCTGCTAGGAAAATGCACTTGCTTGCAACTCTCTGCTCCCTTCCCCAGCCATCTGCAGCTTTCACTGTACTTTACAGATAGTCCTCAACTTACGATGATTCGTTTAGTGACCGTTCTAAGTTACAACAGCCCTGAAAAAAGTGACCGATGACCATTTTTGACACTTATCGACTGTTGTGGCATCCCCCGGGGGGGTCACGTGATCAAAATTCAGAAGCTTGGCAACCGGTTCATATTTATGACGTTTGCAATGGAAGTGTTGGGCTCAATTGCGGTCGTAAGTCGAGTACCTGCATTACATACAGAACAACAATGCTGTTCAGGTTGCTACTTGGGATGGTCAAACCCAGGGGTGGGTTCTACTTACCTCCGCTACCGGTTTGCAACGGGAGCACACGCGCACTTCTGCGCATGCGCAGATAATCCATGATGATGTCCGGGCGGGTGGGCGGAGTGTCCTCTGCCATTACTACCGGTTTGCAAGAACCAGACCGAACTGGGAGCAACCCACCATTGGTCCAACCCGAATGGCCAGCTTCTACTGCAATTCCCAGATGCTGATGTCCATTGATACCTCTATCTATCTATCTATTGATCTGTCTGTCTGTCTGTCTGTCTGTCTATCTATCTATCTATCTATCTATCTATCTATCTATCTATCTATCTATCTATCTCAAACTCTCAATCTCTCTCTCTCAATCTCAAACTCTCAATCCCTCCCTCTCTCAACCTCTCCCTCTCCCTCTCTCTCTTTCTCTCTCTCAACTCTCAATCCCCCCCCCTCAACCTCTCTCTCTCTCAACCTTTCAATCTCTCTCAATTTTTGTCTTTCAGGAGAGATGGCAGTTCCATATTATACCGGGCAGGTGACAGACTTGCTCATAAGCAAGGAGGAAGCCTCGGCCTTCAAGAATGCTCTGTGTATGATGGCTTGTTTCACTCTGGCCAGGTATGATGGGGAGAAACTACCTGGGTTTGTTTTTTTAAATGCAAACTTGCACTGACCAATTTTCTGCACGTTCTAACCTCTACCCGAATCAACCTGCGGTATTGTTGGAAACCCACACATTTGGCAATGCATTTTAGTTACAATAGTAGGGAAAAGTTGGATCACAAACGAATACATTCGGAAATGCATCATATGTGTGTGTGTCGAGCCCCAGCCGGGTCTCGCCATTCCTGGGGAAGAGCGTTGCAAACTGCTCTTTTGTTTTGTTTGGTTCTTTCCATCGCAATCCGAGCTGGCTGGATGACGAGCCGAGAGTGTGTGTGTAGGGGGTCCTAGAGAGAGAGAGAGAAAAAAAATGGGAACCGTACAGTAGTCCTGGAGTCCTGGAGTCATGATACTATTTTTTACTATTTGATTTGTATGATAGATATCTCTTTTCCCATTCCTCTCAGTGCTACAACAGAGTTTCTCTCTGACTTCCTGTACAATACGGTTATGAACAGATTTCACACCCGCTTCCAGGGCTCTGTCTTCAAGTCCGTTCTGCGCCAGGAGATTGGATTCTTCAGCACTAATCGAACAGGTAAATGATCCGGCATTCCCTTCTCTCTCTCTCTCTCTCTCTCTCTCACACACACACACACACACACACACACTGTTTTCCTGAAAATAAGACCTAGCTTGATTTTTACATGTGTGTCCAATTATTTATTATTATTATTTATTAAACTTTTATACCGCCCTTCTCCTTTC
The DNA here is from genome assembly GCF_059756535.1 of Pantherophis guttatus. Taxonomy (NCBI): domain Eukaryota; kingdom Metazoa; phylum Chordata; class Lepidosauria; order Squamata; family Colubridae; genus Pantherophis; species Pantherophis guttatus. Next base: position 276,918,716 of record NC_142064.1, read on the forward strand.
GGACTCAGGGTGGTGAACAGCCAAAATAAAACATTTGTACATGAAAGTTAAAATAGTTTTAAAATAAATTAAATAAAGTTTGGCCCATTTATTTAAAATATTTCAATTTAAAATCAGTATCAGTTTTAAAACCAAGATAAAATATAAGAGCCTTGGTGGTGCAGGGGACTAAAGTGCTGTTAAAGTAGCACTTAGCTGCCAGCTGCCTGCAATTACTGCGAATTCAAATCTCACCAGGCTCAAGGTTGACTCAGCCTTCCATCCTTTCGAGGTTGGTAAAATGAGGACTCGGATTGTGGGGACAATAAGCTGACTTTGTATAAAAAAAAGAACAGAAAATCCTATGAAATCTATACCTAATTTGTTTCAAAAAATAGAAGAATTTGGAGAAGTGGCTGGCCTAAAAATTAATAAAAATAAATCGAAGCTAATTGTTAAAAACCTTACGGAAATCCAAACAAAAGATTTGATAGATAATATACAAATTCAAACAACAAAAAAAATAAAATATCTAGGAATCTGCTTATCCACAAGAACATCAGCAATTAAAGAAAATAATTATGATAAATTACTAGAACAAACAAAGAAAGATTTAGAAAAATGGGAAAATTTACACATTTCATTCCTAGGAAGAATTTCGGCTATCAAAATGATTATATTACCTAAATTTCTATATTTGTTTCAGGTCACCCCAATTAAAATAGATAAACCGTTTTTTGAAAAGCTGAATAAAATAACATCTAAATTTATTTGGCAAGGGAAAAGGCCACGAATAAAATTTAAACTGCTTCAGGATACAAAAGATAGAGGAGGAGCTGCACTCCCTGACTGGGAGATATACTACCAAGCAGCAGTACTATCGTGGGTCAAAGATTGGATAGAATTAAAGGACTCTAGAACTTTAACAATTGAGGGACACGAACTTCAAACTGGCTGGCACTCCTTTATGTGGGATGAGAAATACAAAACACATTCATATTTTAAAACACATACAATAAGGAACTCACTATTACAAATTTGGCTTAAAATTAAAAAACAACATTATATGAAGATACCAAATTGGCTAGCACCGGCGGAATCAATTAGACACCCAAATTTAACAGATAAGACAAAAATAATTAGATATAAAGATATAATTGACTATCAAGGCAAACTAAAGACAAAACAACAATTGGAGACAGATTTACACAGAGGAATAGACTGGTGGACTTACACTCAAATACAATCTAAATATAGAGAGCATATAAAAACATATGAAATTTACAATCAAAAACAAGAAATAGATAAAATTATATTAGATTCAGAAAATAAATTAATTAGTAGAATTTATAAATTTCTCCTACGCTATAAATTGGAAGAAGAGACAGTCAAAGAAACGATGATTAAGTGGGCTCAAAATATCAAACACACAATACCTTTGGAAAAATGGGAAAAGTTCTGGCAGGAAAACCTAAAGTTAACGAAAGCAACGGCGTACAAGGAAAACCAACTGAAAATGTTTTATCGGTGGCATATGTCTCCAACCAGATTGGCAAAAATACAACCTAAAAATAGCCCAATTTGTTGGAAGTGCAAAAAGGCACAAGGGACTTTCTATCATTTATGGTGGACATGCCCGGCAGCAAAGAAATTTTGGTCTAACATCAAAAAATGGTTGGAACAAATAACAAAAACACAGATTGAAAAAGAACCAGAAACATTTTTATTAGGAATATTTAACAAATCATACCCTAAGGATATTAAATATCTTACAATTCACATATTAACTGCTGCAAGAATAATCTATGCAAGAAATTGGAAACAAGAAAAAATACCAAGTGAAACAGAAGTAATAGGGAAAATTTTAGAATGCGCTGAAATGGATAGGTTAACCAAAGAATTACAAGAAAAAGAAGAATCAGACTATTATAAAATATGGAATAGTTGGTATAATTGGTTAAAAATTAGAAATACACAAAAAATATAGGGGATATATTACCGATTGATACATATATATGTAATAAAAATATTATTAGATTACAGAAAGGTGAAGGAATATATTATAAGTAGAATTGTAGAACGTCACTCTGAAAAAATGCTTAAGAAGAAATTATATTCTTTTTGTGTATATGTTGTATAAATGTTCGTTGTGTATATGTTACGTATGTCTTTTTTAATATTTATATTCAATAAAAATTATTTAAAAAAAAAAAAAAAAAAAGAACACCGCTTGGGGGGCCCGAAAGCCCTACTAAGCAGGTATATACAAAAGTATGAAGGCTATTGCTTAACGCATTGTAAGCCGCCCTGAGTCTCCGGAGAAGGGTGGCATATAAATTGAACCAATAAATAAATAAATAAATAAATAAATAAATAAATAAATAAATAAATAAATAAATAAATAAGCCCTACCCCCCAAAATAAGCCCTACTTAAGACCCTGTCCGCTCCATTGCACCTGGTTGCACAGGGTGGGGCGAGGTGCACAGGTAAAAATCAAGTGAGGGTGGGGATTGGAGGGGTTGAGCTGCTTAGCTTCAGACAGTTGCAGCCAGGCCTCGCACACCCCGACACCTGCCTCCCCTTGCCGGCCCACTCCTGCGGCTCCTTGCTGCCACTCGCTTGTGTTGCCCTCGGCCTCCGTTTCGCGATCAGACGTCTTCAGGAAAGGCATCTGCAACTGAGAAACAACCTCCGGATTGACATGTGCGGTGCCCCCTGGTTTCCATTTCATTGTCAGAGACTTTTCGTAAAGGCCTCTGCAGCTGATAAGGATTGATCCGGAGCTCTTTTATTGGCTGCAGAGGCCTTTCCAGAGGGCCTCTGACGGTGAAACGGAAGCCAGGGGGCACATCAATCCGGAGCCCATTTCTTAGCTGCAGAAGCCTTTCTTGAAGGCCTCTGATGGCAAAATGGAGGCCAGTGGCGATGTGCGCGGATGGCGGCAAGGGCTACAGAAGAAGTGGGCCGGAGGCGGGCTTCTGCTGGGCAGGGCTGTTGCAAGGTGAGTCAGTGAAAGACATCCCCTGAAAATAAGACCTGGTGTCTTTCTGGTGGCAAAAAAAGGTATAAGACTGGGTTTATTTTCGGGAAAACGTGTGTGTGTGTGTCCAGACACAAACGCACACCGTGTTTCTCCAAAAATAAGACATATAAGCAATATGAAAGAAAAGGATTTTATATTTGTAACTGCTTTGAAGAGTATCAGGACCTGCCCTATGTCCCTTTTTTTTTCTTTTCCATTTTTTAAAACTTTTTTTCTTTTCTTGCCCTTTTTTTGTTTCCCTTTGCTTGCTTGCTTTTTCTTTTTTGATGTAGTTAGCTCTGTATGTGTTGTGTGAGTCCGGCCGTGAAAAGAGTACTACGTTGGGAATGCTGCTTTCAGTACAGGCAGTCCTCGAGTTACGACCACAACTGAGCACTAAATTTCTGTTGCTAAGTGAGACAGTTTTGCCCCATGTTATGAGCTTTTGTGCCATAGTTGTTAAGTGAATTGCTGTGGTTGTTAACATTAGTAACCCGGTTGTTAAGTCAATCTAGCTTCCCCATTGACTTCGCTTGTCAGAAGGTCGCAAAAGGTGATCACATGACCCTGGGAGACTGCAACCATCATAAATACCGCGAGATTCAGGCAGCATGTTAAGAGCCTGGTGGCGCAGCAGATTAAAGCCTGTTATTAACATTCAGCAGCCTGCAATTACTGTAAGTTCGAATCTCACCAGGCTTAAGGTTGACTCAGCCTTCCATCCTTTCTAAGGTAGGTCAAATGAGGACCCAGATTGTGGGGGCAATAAGATGACTTTGTATAAATATACAAAACTATGAAGGCTATTGCTTAACGCATTGTAAGCTGCCTTGAGTCTCCGGAGAAGGGCGGCATATAAATCAAATTTTAAAAAAAGGAGTCAGTTGCAAAGCATCTGAATTTCGATCACATGACCATGGGAATTCTGCAATGGTTATAAGTGTGAAAAATGTTTATATGTCTCTTTTTTCAGTGTCATAATTTCAAACGGTCCCTAAATAAACTCTTGTCAATCAAGGACTACCTGTTCTGAAGGTTGATTGATCTGTCCATCCTCAAAGTTGGTTCAGACCGGCATCCCCCAACCTTTTGGGCACCAGGGATTGGTTCCGTAGAGAGAGGTTTTTCCACAGACCGGAGTAGGCGTGCTTTCAAATTTTATTTATTTATTTTATTTATATGCCGCCTTTCTCCGGAGACTCAGGGTGGCTTACAATGTGTTAAGCAATAGCCTTCATACTTTTGTATATACCTGCTTAGTAGGGCTTTCGGCCCCCCCTAAGCGGTGTTCTTTTTTATACAAGATCAGCTTATTGCCCCCACAATCTGGGTCCTCATTTTACCTACCTTAAAAGGATGGAAGACTGAGTCAACCTTGAGCCTCGTGAGATTCGAACTTGCAATAATTGCAGGCAGCTGGTGTCACTTTAACACCACTTAACCTGCTATGCCACCAGGTTCTTAACATGCTGCCTGCATCCCACGGATGGGACTTCACTTGTTTACGTGGCCCTGTTTCTGGCATGCTGCAGACCATTGCCAGTCCATGGGGGTTGGGGACCCCTGGGTAAGAAGATGGGGGTGGTCAGTCCCTCAGATGGGTACCGAAAAAACATAAGGCAAAGCCCACAGTTGGTAGGGGCTTTTCCCAATTGACGTACGGTGATTTCAAATGAACTTGTTCTGGTTGACAGGTGACATCACTTCCCACGTCTCGTCCGGCATCGATGCCATGAGCGAAGCCCTCTCACACGATCTGAGCCTCGTGATGTGGTACCTCCTCCGGGGTGTCTGCTACTACGCCATGATGCTGTGGATTTCTGTGCCTTTGGCCTTCTTCGTCATTGTGACCCTGCCCTTCATCCTGCTATTGCCGAAGCTCTCGGGGAAGTTCTACCAGGTGACTAAAGGTTCCCTTCAGCCCCACTCGAGGGTACTGTGGTAGAGAAGGCCAAGGCCCAAAGGCTAGTGGCCCACAGGCCACTGAGGAGGGCTATAGAAATAAGGTTTATTCCTATCAGCCATTCCTGGGGATGAAACTCTTCTGACCCGGCCATCGCACCAGTCTTTAATTATACATTGGGAATTAACTGCGTTCACCAACAGAAAGTCCAGGCAAGAGTCCTGCAAGGAGTTAACTGAAGCAGTAGTCCTTATCAGCTCATTAGGCTAAATGTAAGGTTTTGAGCTCCCAGTCGGGAGGCTGCTACATCAAGTCAGTTCAACCAGAGAAATAGACGAACGTCAGTTCTAGCAAGGCAGTCTTTGTCGCACGAAACACACAAGGAGCAAACTTTCCCGAAATATGAAAGGTTCTCGGTGACAACCTGACTACTCCCCTTTCCTCCTATTTATTCCCCAGTCAGGGAGGAGCCAGTCAGCATCCACGTTTGTTTTGCTTCCCAAGCCAGCCCATTGTCCTCCATTGTTCACCTCTCCTATCTGCTCTGTGCATAAGTGCATCTGGAACAGGCCCCAGCTGTTCCTCCTCCTCACTCACCTCTGACTCCAAAGGCTAACTGCCTCTCCGGTGGCTGGGAAATGCCAGATGGCCCTGACTCTATCTCTGTCCGATGCTGAGCATCCATCAGAGCCTTCCCCAGGCTCCAGAACTGGCCCAAGTTCTTCCCCAACCTCCTCATCGTCCGAGTTTGCTGCCAGCATAGCTGCCGGGCCACAACAGAAAGCCCTAATACACGGGTGTCAAACTCATAGCGTCATGTTGCTATCACATGACATTTTGTGATGTTTTTCCCAGTCACGGAGTTGGGGCGGGCATGGACTGGGTGTGACGCATCCGGCCCACGGGCTGCCAGTTTGACGCCCCTGCCCTAATACATCTGGTGAGTGGCAAAGTGGGGAAAGATCCTTACTGAATGTGGAATGAGACAATTCATCACAGCCATTTTCCAAGACCCATTACTAGGCCATGGTCTGTTTGTAACCGGCCCACCACTCGTGCAAGTTGAGCTGTGTGTGTGTGTGTGCTAAGCCCACTAGTCATGCAGCCTGGTTCCCCTCCTCCCCCACCAGGCTGCCAAGCTACAAAGGTTGGGGCCCTCTATCCTAGACCCATTTGGGGACCTCTTTCCTAGACCCATTGAAGAGGGTTTTTGTTCACTGCTTTCTCTGAATGTGTAGAGAAATTAGCTTTTCATTGGTGGCAATCTAGCTGGGTTTCATGATCAAAGAATGAAATCAGAATCTCTAAAGATAGAAAATCAGTTTGGGCATGTTGTCAAACTCAGAAATGGAGCACTTCTGGGGGTGTCAAGGAGCAGGTGTGGCCAGAGTCATGTTTTATGAGATGGGCGGCTATATAAATATGAAGAATAAACAAACAAACAAACAAACAAACAGGCTAGAGATTCCACCCTAAAATTGATAGTCCAGGAAAGTATCCTAGAGAGATTTAATTTTAAAAGAATTATACAGATTATATTGTTGCCAAGTGGACAACATGGACTTCTAGTCACCAGGAATTGAGCCAAATTTAAGGGGGAATTAAATTTCCCCCTTAAGGGAGAATTAATTACTGTTTTATTTAACAGTAATTAATACGGTTTTAATAATTTTCCCCTTAGGTCACATCCAAAGTTGCCTCCAGGAGCAATAGAGTTTGATGCAGGTAGTCCTCGACTTATGACCCTGTTGCTAAGTGAGACAGTTGTTAAGTGAGTTTTGCCCCATTTTTATGGGGCACTTATTAAGTGAATTGCTGCAGTTGTTAAGTTAGTAAAACGGTTGTTGGGGGAATCTGGCTTCCCCGTTGACTTCACTTGTCACAAGGTCGCAAAAGGAGATCACATGACCCTGGGACACTGTGACCGTCATAAACATAAGTCATTGCCAAGCGCCTGAATTTTGATCACATGATCGGGGAAAATGCTGCAATGGTCATAAGTGTGAAAAACGGTCATAAGTCACTATTTCCAGTGCTGTTGTAACTTCAAGCAGACCCTAAGCAAACTGTTGTAAGTCGAAGACTATTTGTGTATTATTGCAGAGTGAACAACATGGACTTGTAGCCACCAGTTGAGCTTTATCTTATTTAATATTAATTAATATGGTTTCATTTATTTTTCCATTGGGTCACATCCAAAGTTGCCTCCAGAGTTTAATTTGTAGAGGGGTAATAGAAGTTTTTTTTTCCAATTTTTTTTATTTTTTTAAAACACACAAATAAACATACAATACATCTTTTCGGAACAGAGCATTGATCCAGTCTTAAATTTATACAACTTTTTGTTCATCTTTATCAGAATTTAACATATTCTATTTTTGCCATAGCATTTATCAAATATCTCAACTATTACCATCTTATACAAAACTAACTCATATTGACTTGATCAAAGCAATTACCCTTCTATTAATCCACCTTAAATCTTGATTAAATTAATACCTCATAATACATTTCACAATTCTTACCCCAAATACTCACTATTAAAAATACAGTTCAAACATATTTATATTTCTAAATCTTATTTCCATTTCTAAAACTTCCTTATATTTTATTTATTACTTTATATAATATTCATTAAGTCTTTATTTAATTATTACTTCATCAAATTTAAATCTTATCTCTAATCTTGAAACTATACCAATTTAACATTTAAACAAAGTTCTTAATTCAAATAACACAACATAATACAATTCATCATTAGTTCCCTAAATTCTATTTAACAATACCATTTATATAAAAACCAATTTAAATAGGTCTTGTTTAGTAAATCATAATCCTATATCATTTCAATTTTCTTTTCGTTTTGCTTAAATAAATGTATTTATTGAAGATATTCAAATTATTACAATTGTTATAAATATATATATATATTTTTAATTTGATTTATAGACCGCCCTTCTCCGGAGACTCAGGGCGGCTTACAATGTGCTCAGCAATAGCCTTCATCCTTTTGTATATTTATACAAAGTCAGCTTATTGCCCCCACAACTGGGTCCTCAATTTACCTACCTTAGAAAGGATGGAAGGCTGAGCCAATTTAAACAATATCCCAATTATTATAGCCATCAATTTTCTCAGATAGTACCATCCAACATCTCAATAAAAATTAATTCGTTATGTCCATTGATATATTTTCTTTTTACATAATCTAATTTTCATATATTTTAGCTTCAATCCTTATTTCAAGTCTAGATATCTATAGCATATTGTTCTCTCATTTCTATCTTCCTTTTTCTATCGAGGGGCAATAGAGTTGATACGAAGTTTGGGGGTTCAGATTGAGCACCTCTAACCTAATCCATTTTGGACAAACTTTGTTACCTTTTTCTCTCTCTCTTTCCAGAATTTGGCCACAAAGGTCCAGGAATCCTTGGCCAAGGCCAACGAAGTTGCAATGGAGACCTTCCAGGCCATCTCCACCGTCCGCAGCTTCGCCAACGAGGATGGAGCTGCTCAGCGTTACGAAAAGAAGTTGCAAGAGACCTACAAACTCAACAAGGTGGAGGCCGTGGCCTACGGTGCCTCCATATGGATTCCTGAGGCAAGGATGCAAACCTGGGCGAAGAGGTTGGGAGCCACGCTTGGGGATCCTGGGAAGGCGAGATGGTGCTGCACAACTTCCATCACCCAAAGGATGATGTCAGATTTTGTGTGACACATGGAGCTTTGTGCTTCTAGAGCAAGTAGGGATGACTATTTTGGTTAGCAAAGTAGCTAGCTAGCTAGATTGATCGATAGTCTGTCTGTCTGTCTCTCTCTCTCCCTCCCCATCTATCTCTCTCTATCATCCCCCCCTCTCTCCCCCTCCAAAGGGGTTTCACACTAATCTCTGAATATTTTTCTCCTCCAGATCTTACAACTGATGCTCAAAGTGGGGATCCTCTATTATGGGGGATACCTTGTCACCCAAGGGAAGTTGACTGGTGGAGCTCTCGTTACCTTTGTCCTGCAGGAGAGTGAGCTTTCCACAGTGGTGCGGGTAAGTTTTGTGACTGGCCCAGCACTTGAGGGTGGGGGCAGAAACATCCTCTGCCTGGAAGCCCAGAGAGGAGTGAAGACTCTTCCTGAAAATGTTTCCCTCGTCTCACAGTGCCTGTTTCCTTTGTCTCCTAGGCCCTCCTTTTTTCTTACCCCTCCGTGCAAAAAGCCATAGGTTCATCAGAAAAGGCTTTTGAGTATATGGACCGGACACCCCAAATCAAGCCCTCAGGAACTTTGGCACCCACAAATTTAAGAGGACACATGAAGCTTGAAGATGTTTCGTTCTCCTACGCCAACAATGGCAACTCTCTAGTGCTGAAGGTTGGTGGTGGGAACTGGATTCTGAGAAGGGATCACAACACCTTGGGTATGGGTTCAAGAATAGATATGAAGAGAACTACCCAAGATTGAGTCCCAGTCCTCCTGTGACCAGTTAACTCTGTTATCGAATAGCCCTGATTATCTGGGTTAAACCAATACATGAAACTGAACACTAGTCAAATGGGTTGAATTCACACAACTTAGTAAGCCAAATTTAAAGGTAACCAGCTTTTCATCTTGTATGTGTCATCTACTGATCTGGACAAGTATGTTGTATGAATGCAGAAACCAAAATGTAGCTGAAAGGAGGTGAAACTCCATTATTTCTCTCTGGGACAGTCAGTGAAACCCATATGGAAGTCTGTAGGGTCTGTAAAACATAAAGCTTCCTTAAAGTGTTCATCTTTAAGGAAGCTTTATTTTTTACAGACCCTACAGACTTCCATATGGGTTTCAATGACTGTCCCAGAGAGAAATATTGGATCTGGCCAATAATTGGATGGGAGATAAATAGGAAATCTCAGGGCTGGAAAGTTGACAAAGCAGCCCATATTGTTGTCAAAATAACCATACAAATGCATCTATAATATTATGATGATTTTATTGATATTGTTGCCAAGATCGTCATGATTTTATAGATACATTTGTATCGTTATCTTGGCAACAATATGGGATACTTTGTTAACTTTCCAGGCCTGAAATTTCCTAGTGGTCTCTCATCCAAGCTTTGGCCAGACCCAACCTATATCAGCTTTTTGAGGTCAGCCAAGGCAGTCTTAGGTCTAACTTGGCTTACTGGGATTTAACTGTGTTTAAATGGTTAGAGATGTACAATGTCCAGTCTGGGAGACTAAGGCCACTCCAAACCATTTTTAATGCCTTGGGAAGGGCATACTTCGACTACTGCATCCAGTTTTAGTCACCACAATGTAAAAGAAGATGTGAAGACTCTAGAAAGTGTGCAGAGAAGAGCAACAAAGATGATTAGGGGATTGGAGGCTAAAATATATAAAGAACGGTTGCTAGAATTGGATATGTCTAGTTAGATGAAAAGAAAGACTAGGGGTGACATGATAGCAGTCTTCCAATATCTCAGGGGTTGCCACAAAGAACAGGGAGTCAAGCTATTCTCCAAAGCCCCTGAGGGCAGGACAAGAAGCAGTGGGTGGAAACTAATCAAGGAGAGAAGCAGTTTAGAACTAAGGAGAAATTTCCTGACAGTTAGAACAATTAATCAGTGGAACAACTTGCCTCCAGAAGTTGTAAATGCTCCAACACTGGAAGTTTTTAAGATGTTAGATAACCATTTGTCTGAAGTGGTGTAGGGTTTCCTGCCTAAACGGGGTTGGACTAGAAGACCTCCAAAGTCCCTTCCAACTGTTGTTCTGTTCTGTTCTATTCTATTCTATTCTATTCTATTCTATTCTATTCTATTCTATTCTATTCTATTCTATTCTATTCTATTCTATTCTATTCTATTCTATTCTATTCTATGGTCTTGCTCCTCTCCGCATTCAGATGCTAACCAATTGATTCCATTGTCAATGGAGAACCACCATTGGTGGTTCTGAAGACTAAATTAGGAAGCAAATGGGAGGAGGAGGAGATTTTAGTCAATAGTTTCCACACAGAGGAAGAAATAAGCCAATGGGCAGTGCAGCAAAGGTGAGGAGATCTGTTCAAGGATGGGGTCCTGCCATGAGCATGTTAACGTGCTGTCCCATCCCATCCAAAGCCGGAACCAAAAGTGCAGTATGAATTACTGCATCTAAATTGGGTAGAATTGGCACACAGTGTTCTCTTCTTCCAGGGAGTGTCTTTGGAGCTGCGTCCTGGTACTGTGACTGCCTTGGTGGGCCCTTCCGGGTCTGGAAAGAGCACGGTGGTGGCCTTGCTCCAAAGGTTTTACGAGCCCAAGCAAGGGCAGGTGCTGCTAGACGACAAGAAGCTGAGCGAATATGAACATCACTTCCTGCATCAAAAGGTAAGGGATGCGATACAGTAAACGCAAGTGCCCGAAACAGGTTGTTGAGGGGATTGTCCCAAAGGGTGCTTTTTATTTATATAAAACTACAAGTTTGCGTCAGCGTCTCTGGCTCCATTTGGACACAGGCTGTGCAATCCTCTCAGAAAAATCTATAGAGATTCTCAGTCATACAGTCATGGTTGTTTCAAAGGTGCTTTTTTGGGAGGCAACTGGACTTTCCTGTTTTTTCTTTTGAAGACGTTTCACTTCTCATCCAAGAAGCTTCTTCAACTCTGACAGGATGGGGAATAGACAGGATAGTTTTATATAAATAAATAAATAAATTTTACATTTAGGTTTACAGCAGGCAAGATAGTCTGGCACATCACTACATCCTGAGGTAAATCGTCAGGTAAATCACCGAGCAACATACAGAGCACACAGGGGGAAAAAAAGGCGGGAAAAAAGGGAAACTCCCCCTTTACTCTCAGCAACCAATCATAACGTAGATTGCCTCATGCAGGAGTCTGCGCTTTCCAACCAATCAACTACAACTGTGTGTCCTGGCCCATTATACACTTTACTGTTCGATCTATTAAATTAAATATCTTTACAGTAGTCCTCAATATACAGTTAAGCCCAGCATTTCTGTCGCTAAGCAAGACAGTTGTTAAGTAACATTTTTTCCCGCAACTGTTAAGTGAATCGCTGCATTTGTTAAGTGAAGCATGCGGTTATTAAGCGAATCTGGCTTCCCCTATTGATTTTGCACGTCAGGAGCTGGCTGGGAAGGTTACAAATGGTGATCATATGATCCCAGGACAGTGCAACAGTCATAAATACCTGCCAGTTGCTGAATATTGATCACGTGATCCTGGGAATACTGCAGTGGTCATAAATATGAAAAGTGGTCAGAAGTCATTTTTTTCCGCAGTGCTGTTGTAACTTCAGTCACTAAACGAATGGTGGTAAATTGAGGACTACCTCTGTTACAAGTGCTTTTTGACACAGAATATTATCAAACATGGACTTTATTTTACCGGTGGTTGGAAAAAAGAGGTGGAGATTAAGGATGTAATCTGTATTGTTAAGCAATTATACAAACCCAGACAACACAATGGGGTTTTTTTTCCACATTTTTATTTGTTTTATTTATATAACACATAAAAATTCAATTTCAATTAAACAGCGTGTTTGTCTGAGTGCAATTATTTTTAGGAAATCATAATCAAAATGTTTATAATAACATTCATCAAATTGATATTAATTAAATAATAATAATAATATTTTACTTATCTACTTTAACAAATCTCCTTTATAACATTAATCCTTTTTGTATCCCCATGTTTCTAACCTGGTTTTATTATCTAACCATTGATAAAATAAGTCCCATGTTGAGAAATATTCAGTTCGTTCCTTTTCCTTAATTGTAAGCGTTAATCTGTCCATTTCTGCACATTCTCATATTTTTTTAATTACACTCTCATCTGTCAGGATCTCTTCGTTTTTCCATTGTTGTGCAAAAACAATTCTGGCTGCAGTTAGTACATGTAAAATCAAATATATATTCCCTTTATCATACTTTTCTGGTAGGATGTCCAACAGAAATATTTCTGGTTTCAAATCTATATGTTGCTTTATCATTTTTTTCCAACCAAGTAAGTATTTTCGTCCAATATGTTTTTTGCCTTGGGACACGCCCACCACAATATTTTTTAAGCACTAAGAAAGTGTAAATAATAGAAAATCAATAAAACCTTTTTTTATTAAAAAAAAAGTGCTTTTTTCCAAGAGGCAACTGGACATTCTTGTTTTTCTTTGGAGACGTCTCGCTTCTCATCCAAGAAACTTGGATTGAGAAGCGAAACGTCTTCAAAGAAAAGCCAAGAAAGTCCATTTGCCTCTTGAAAAAAAGCACCTTTGGGACAACCGTGACCTGGATGACTGAGAATCTCCAGAGACATTTACCTGTATTACAATTTCCAAAGTTGGGGGAATGAATGTTGCTTTGATTGGCATCCCCATAAATTCTGTTTGGAATAAAGAACTGTCCTGTTATTTTCCCTTCCTGGTAGGTGGCGCTGGTGAGCCAAAACCCCACGCTCTTTGCCCGATCCTTGGGTGCCAACATTGCCTACGGCTTGGAAGAGCAAAGCCAAGAGAAGATGACCCAGGCTTGTCGGCGAGTGGGAGTCCATCGATTCATCTCCACAATGAGCCACGGCTACGACACAAGTAGGAGTCCACGTCTTCTGCCCAGGGATTGATTGCAGGATATCCGGGGCTGATTAAAGAGGGTCACATGACAGTTGTCTGGAGGGAAGACCATCTGAGGGGTCCTTGGTGCTCTCTCAGCATGGTTGATTTTTTTGCCGATGTCTCATTACCCAAACTACAGGTCATCCTCGACTTACAAGTACGTTTAGTGATTGTCCGAAGTTACGACACTGAAAAACTTATGACCATTTTTCACACTTACCACCTTTTGCAGCATCCCCATGGTCACGTGATCAAAATTCAGACACTTGGCAACTGACTCATATTTATGACGGTTGCAGTATCCCGGGTTGTGCTTATTCACACACACCCGTGAGTATGGTTTAGAGAATTTATGAATGTTCCCCAGCAATTCCCTTCACCCAGCCTCAGAACTGTCCCAAATAACTCCAGCCACAAGCAGAGCAAGGTTAGTCCACAAGGCAATGGCCAATAGTCCATAAAACAATGGAAAGTTGCTCCAACAAATAAGTCCTCCAACAAACTAAATTTACCAGGCCAAACTGAAATACACCCACAAGAGTTCACTTGGCAAGAGAAGTTCAGAGTCTCCAAAGTCTTAACAGGAAGCACTAGGAACAAACACACACAGCCAGAAATCAATCATGTTGTTCCCAGCAACACTTACCTCTGCCTGCCAGGATAAATAGTTTTCCTGTGCAGCCCATCAAGATGGGCGGGGCCTTCTCCCGAATAATTTGGCAGATCTCCATTGCTCTTGCCTTTTCTCCACCCTGCGTGCTCTCGGATCCACCACAGAAGGCAGCTCCTCTTCTTCACTGACGGCCCATCCTTGCAAGCTGTCCCCAGCCGAAGCCTCCTGTAAATCTCTTTTGGCTGTTCAGAGTCATTAATTTACCCAGTTCCTGATGTGCCAGGAATGAGCTCATCCTCCCTTGAGCTGACTTCCGAGGAAGAATATGAGGAGTTGTCCAAAGGAGACATCACACAGGTTTTGGAATGTCCTGACGAGCAAAGTCAAAGGGGAAGCCACTTTACAACTGTGTTACTAACTTGACAACTGCTGGGATCCAATGTGGCAAGGTCATAAAATGAAGCACAAATGAAGTAAAAAAAATTAACGTGTCTCACTTAGCAACAAAAATATTGGCTCAATTATGGTCATAGGTTGAGGATTACCTATAATGTGGGTAAGGAAACATCTGCAAGAAAACAACCATGCTCAGAGAGCACCAAGGATCCCTCATTTCAATCCTGAGCCACATATATTTTCCTTTATTGGAAAAACATCTGTCTGTGGCTCTGTGGAGCTGTGACCATAGGGACGAGGCAGTGCTAGGCCTGATGGGTTGCCATGTTCCACCACTCTATTGGACCGGATGGCGAAAAGATTGCTACAGATGTGTTGTAAAACAGGGTCACTATTCCAGAATTAAGCTATTGGGGGATTAATGAAGCAACAATTAGAATTAAAATGGACAAGCAGGGAATTTGGGCAGGCCCAATTGTAGAATCCCTCCATTTTTGTCTCTTCCTGCAGATGCTGGGGAAGCAGGAAAGCAAATTTCTGGGGGGCAGAAGCAAGGGATTGCTCTCGCCCGGGCTTTGATCCGAAACCCCAAAGTGTTGATTTTAGATGATGCCACCAGCGCCCTGGACACAGAGAGCCAGAAGCAGGTGAGAGCTGGGCATGAGAGGGGAAAAGTTTTCTGAGAGGATGAATTATGGACGGAATTAAACAAGCAAAGGGAATGTGAGAAAGGGAAGAGGAAGTGGCCTAACGTCGAGAAGAATTTTGTGGGGTTTCTGTTAAACCACTGTGAGATTTTCGAACAGGAGAACTCTTTCTGCTTGGCCCAGCTGGAGTCGGGGTAGCAGGTGGAGCTGAGACAGACCCTCCCCCATCCAAGTTCCACAGGAAGCTCTTTATTGGGGGTGGAGGGAAGGGAGGGGGAAATTGCAAGATTTGCAGCCCCAACAAACCTGAAAAGAAGAGGAAGAAGAGTTTTAGATAAGTTCACTATGCCTTAATAATAAATAATAAAGATAGATCGATTGATAGATTTAGATAGATTTAGAGATAGATAGATGATAGATAGATAGATAGATAGATAGATAGATAGATAGATAGATAGATAGATAGATAGATAGATAGATAGATGAGCGAGAGAGATGGATGATAGAGATGAGAGATGATATAGAAAAGAAAAAAATATAGATAGTGATAGATGATAGATCAGTGATGGGGAACCTTTTCGGCACTGAGTGCCCAAAGCGTGCACGCATCCCCAAAATGCTAGGTATGTATCCCTCCCGCATGTGCATGTCCCCCCACATGTGTGCACATCCTGCGCATGCGCCCTGCCCCCACATTAAACCTGTTCCTGACATGCGTCCTGCCCCCACGCATGTGCAGCAGAGACCCAAAGACCAGCTGGCCAGCAGGAGGCGCACACGCATACGCCCACCACTGGCGTGCCACGTCTGTGATAGATGATAGAGATAGATATTATTTATTAGATTTGTATACCGCCCTACTCCCGAAGGATACAAAGATAGATTAGAGAGAGATGATAGATAGATGATACATGAGAGAGAAAGAGAGGTGAGAGAGAAAAGAGATGATAGACAGTGATAGATGATAAACAAATACACGCAGATAGATGATAGATAGATAGTTAGATAGATATAGAAAGAGAGATGATGATAGATAGATAGATAGATAGATAGATAGATAGATAGATAGATAGTCTTTTCTAACCATTCTTCTCTTTCTGACATCCCGTTTTTGGCCTCATGTAGCTGGAGAAAGAAATCTACGAAGGAGAAGCTCGCCACACCCGCTCCGTTCTCCTGATCTCACACAGGCTTCGCAGCGTGGAGCGGGCTGATGTCATCCTGGTCATGGAAGACGGGGAGATCCACGAGAAAGGGACCTACGAGGAGCTGATGGAGAAGAAGGGGCTCTACTGGCAGCTGCTGCAGAAGCAGCCGAATGGGGCAGAGGGGGGCAGGAGCAGCAGCCCCAATGGGGAACAATAGGAATTGATAACGGGATGCGAAACAGGCAGGCAGTCCGGTCTGGATCCCAAAGCAGCACTTATCGCTCCCCCGCGAGCGTTGTACAGTGGAGAGACATCTCAGCAACCCAACACTCTTGTAGATTGCCGGTTTATCATTCTGAAAATTCTAAACTGCTGTTCAGAAATCATGGTTTAAGCGATGTGCCATCTGTGCCAGCAGGAAGCCTGTTTTTTGGGGGGGGGTGGAGGGAGGCGTTCACAGTTTAAGTAGAGGGCAGCATCTAGCTGGCCTTGTGGAAACCAAAAGAAGTTGGAGGGCTTCGATGATCTCACAGGGCTGCTCTTTAAAATACTGTACTGTAAAATACTGGTGTGTGTGTGTGTGTGTGTGTGTGTGTGACTGTTTCTAAGGCTGAGCCACTTCACAGGGTTGTTGGGAAAATAGGAGGAGGAATATCGTGTCTGTTCACTGCCTTGAGTTATTTATAAACAGGATATAGCACTATAGCAATAGCACTTATATACTGTTTCATAGCGCTGTACAGCCCTCTGCAAGTGATTTACAGAGTCAGCCTATTGCCCCCAACAATCTGGATCCTCATTTTACCCACCTCAGAAGGATGGAAGGCTGAGTCAACCTTGAGCCTAGTGAGATTCGATCTGCCAAACTGCTGGTGATCAGCAGTAGCAGCCTGCAGTACTGCACTCTAACCACTGCGCCACTGTAGTCCTTGTACATTTAGAATAGAATAGAATAGAATAGAATAGAATAGAATAGAATAGAATAGAATAGAATAGAATAGAATAGAATTTTTTATTGGCCAAGTGTGATTGGACACACAAGGAATTTGTCTTAGTGCATATGCTCTCAGTGTACATAAAAGATACGTTCATCAAGAATCATAAGGTACAACACTTAATGATAGTCATAGGGTACAAATGATACAAGCAACAAAATTACAGTCATACAGGTGGTGGGAATGATGAGAAGATTAATATTAGTGCAGACTTAGTAAATAGTTTGACAGTGTTGAGGGAATTATTTGTTTAGCAGAGTGATGGCGTTCGGGAAAAAACTGTACTTGTGTCTAGTTGTTCTGGTGTGTAGTGCTCTATAGCGTCGTTTTGAGGGTAGGAGTTGAAACAGTTTATGTCCAGGATGTGAGGGGTCTGTAAATATAACTAACTAACAATGAATGAATGAATGAATGAATGAATGAATGAATGAAACCAGCACTAGAATTGATTATGCTCAGTTGTCCAAAAGGTGTTTTTTTCAAAAGAAAATTGGACTTTCTTCGTTTTTTCTTGAAGACATTTCACTCCTCATCCAAGAAGCTTCTTCTGACAAGATCACCTTTGGGGCAAGCATGACCTGGATGACTGAGAATCTTCATAGACGTGGTGCTCTGTTCCTTTTTAAAAGTCCCCCCCCCTTCAACGTTGTGTCAGCATCGCCATTCCTGATATTGAAATGAGATGTTTGCAAACGTTTCGCCTGAACGTGTGAAGTTTCTATGGTCTCTTGAGAGTACTGCCATTTCGTTGCATTCTTTTTTTAAATTCGATTTGGGAGAGTTGAAGATGTTCTGTTTTTGGAATGATGAGAGGCCTGGGGAAGCCCATGTGTGTTTATGTGCTTAGCTTTCTTTTAGAGACCCTTAGTGCACGGCTCTCCAACCTTGACATCTTTAAGACTTGTGGACTTCAACTCCCAGAACTCCCCAGCCGGCATGCGCCAGCTGGAGAATTCTGAGAGTTGAAGTCCACAAGTCTTAAAGTTGCTAAGGTTGAGGACTCCTGCCTTAGTGAGTAGACCTTGATGCTATGATCTTCAGAGATAAATGCTTCCTTGGGACCAGCTTGGACATTTGATGTCTTCTGGGAGGATGCCAACCAAGCTCTTCCTCTTGTGGCTTTGTCTCTACTTCAGCTGTGCCTTGGCAGCTTCCTGAACGGAAAGATTTGGCAACTCAAATGTTAGAGCACATTTCTGGTCAAGCATTCTGCAGAGAGGATCGAAACAGTCAAAATGGCATTTACACATTTGAAGCCTGCTACTTTTTGTTGTTATTGTTGTTGTTGTGGGCGCCACTAAAGCTGGGCACAACTCTTCCGCTGCCACCTTGAGCTCTAGCAGAAGATGTCGATGCTGAAGTTATTTTTTTTTTATTGAAAAAGTTTTACAAATACATTTTCACCCCAATTCCCCCCCCCAACCCTCCCTAACCCTCCCCTCCCCCCAGGACTTCCACAAAATATAATCCAAATCAAAATCACATTTTATAAAACTTGAGCTCCTTGAGCTCTAGCAGAAAATGTCGATGCTGAAGTTATTATTAGGTTATTAATGTAGGTTACTAAGGTTATTAATTAGGTTATTAACTACCAACTACCAACTTTTAGAATTAGTGCACATCTTTTCTTTGCCTCGGGTTGTAAAATGGTTTGGATTCGATTATTCCAATCTTTGCTTTCCTCCTCTCCTAGCTGAGCAGATCACGTATTAATATTTTGGGACCTTCTAATCTGTGGCACACAGCGGAGTTGTAACCCAATTTGGGGGAAGGGTCTTTCATTGGTCCAAATTTTGAAAGCCACTTGGGCAGAGCGATGAAGGGGCACATCTGGGCTTAGAATTAAATAAACGAACAGGTTCACAATTGTTTTCTGTAAGATCCTTATTTTAGAAAGCCTATGTTTAAAAAAAAGCACTTGTATTTGTACGTTTTAAAATAAATACCTGTCTAAAATTTCCTGTCTTTCTTGTATCTATCATTTCCTTGAATAAGGTTTTCATACTAATAAGATGATTATATAGTTTCTCCCGACAAATAATCACCCAAAGACATTAGAAACTATCCTAAAATGGCACCCTCAACCTGTCTGTTTTCACAAGTGGTTATCACCTTCCACTTGAATCTTGTATAAGCACCATAGGGAGCAAAGCATGGTGGTGCATATTGTTAGAATGCAGGGTTGGAGTTTAGCAAGTTTGTGTTTGAGACCTGAGTGCTGCCGTGGGGCGAGGTTGAGTTCCCATCCTTTGCTCCAGCTCCTGCCAGGGAAATGAAAGAAGCCCCTAATTGGGCGTCACCTGGGCAACAGCGATGTTACCGGCTAAGTCTTTCAACCAGGAAGTGCCTCAGTGCTTCTGACACGAGAGCGAAGCAACTATACGTAGCATTAGCAATACCTTGGGGTAACGTGGCTGGTTGGGGATAATGTTAGGTGTAGTTAAACACAGTTGGAGGGTACCCTGGATATTTTAGGGCCCTTTGGTGTTTCATACAAGTAGTCTTCCATTGTTGAGCAACACGCTTATAAGTTGAAAAACCACATGATTGTGCAGCTTAGTGACAGCCAATCTGACAGTCCATGTTGTTAAGTGAGAACTTCATATGACCACAACATTCGACTTCCTGCTGGCTTCCCCACTGGTTTAGCTTGTTGGAAGCTGGCAGGGAAGGTCACAGATCATGATCAGAAGAATGCTGTGATGGCCACAAGTACAAGGACTGGTCATAACTACAGCTTGCTCAACGCCATCATAAAGTTGAACAGTTGCTAAAAGTGGTTGTGAAAAGAGAACCACCGGTATTCCTTCTGAACATCTGTAATCAAACATAATTCTTGTGTTTGCTGCCTATAATTTTAAAACTACTGCTTACTGTTAAAACTACTGTTTACTGCTTATAATGATAAAACTATAATTCAATTAAAAACATACAGAAGGAATAACTGCTTCTTATAATTATAAAACTATAATTCATTTTTTAAAAAAAAGGAATAACTGCTTATAATGATAAAACTATAATTCAATTAAAAAACATACAGAAGGAATAACTGCTTTTTATAATTATAAAACTATAATTCATTTTTTTGAAAAAACATACAGAAGGAATAACTGAGTACAGCAAGCTTACAGCAAGTGGCAGTTGGGAAATGTACTAGGTATTGATTGATTGATTGATTGATTATATGTCACCAAATCATTTTCAACTCCTAGAAACCACGTAGATTTTCTCCAGGATGATCCTTTAAATCTCCAAATCTGCCCCTTCACTACCGTGATTGAGTCTTGTTTGTTCAGCGATCCCTCAGTTTGCTTTCTTGATTGTGTGCTCGGTATTTTTCAGGAGTCTTCTCCAAAAACCAAAGTCCAAACGTATTTATTTATTATTTATTAGTTCAATTTATATGCCGCCCTTCTCCGAAGATTCAGGGTGTCTTACAATGCACTTATAGCAATAGCCTTCATTCTTTTGTATATACCTGCTTATTAGGGCTTTTGCCTCCCCCCATAAGCGGTGTTTCTACAAAGTCATCTTATTGACCCCACGATCCGGGTCCTCAATTTACCTACCTCGGAAGGATGGAAGGCTGAGTCAACCTTGAGCCTGGTGAGATTTGAACTCGCACTAATTGCAGGCAGCTGGCAGCTAAGTGCTACATAACAGCACTTAGTCCATTGCACTATCAAGGCTCTATCACTGGTCTTCCTAGCTTGCTTCTTCAAAGACCAACTTTAGCTTCCTTAAAAGGCTGCAGAGAATACCAGGACCTGTACGATTCTGAAATGTTTCGGTTATAGACACATCATGGCATTTGAATATCTTTTCCATGGCCTTCATTTACGGGACCGCCTACTTCCACAAATAGCCTTCCACCGACCGGTACGCTCTCATAGAGAGGGTCTCCTCTGGGTGCCGTCAGCCAAGCAGTGTCGACTGGCGGCCCCCAGGGGGAGGGCCTTCTCTGTGGGGGCACCCACTATCTGGAACGAGCTCCCCCCGGAGATACGGAGGATCCCGGATCTGCGCACCTTCCGCCGTGCTCTTAAGACCCTCTTATTCCAGCAAGCCGGCCTGGCCTAATTTTTCTCCCCTTTCTTTTAAATTTTAAATTGAAATTTTAATTGGTTTTAAATTCATTGGGATTTTAATTGTCGTGGGCCAATATTATTTAATTCGGTTTTAAATTGTTTTAACTTTTGTATTTCTGTATTTTATCTTGTGCCTGTTCACCGCCCTGAGTCCTTCGGGAGTAGGGCGGTATACAAATTTAATAAAACTAAAACTAAACTAAACTAAACTTCATGGCTGCTTTACCAAGCGCTTGGCTGAGATGTACTTGTGGGTGTTTCTTCGTTTAGTCTTGATGGTTGGTTATAAAAATCAGAAGCTGCTCACCCCTTCAATAGCTTCATTATTCATTCTGGTTGTCCCAATTACTTCAATGCCCTTTATACATTTAATCTTATATTTTCAGCGAATTGACTTTGACTTTGACTTTGATTACCGGAGCTCGCCGATCATTTGCATTGTGGACTTATCAGGGTTGCGTTTATCAGCAAAGCGCAGATTATTGTTGTTTCTTCCTCCAAGTTTGAATTTCTTCCGCTGCCAGCGTTGGCACCGGGTAAAAAAACAGCAAAAGCCAAGGATTGGACCACCCAGCCAACGGCTGAAGAGAACGTCCTTGCGTCATCTGTTGCTAAGTAGCTTCAGTTACGGAGGTTGACTGCGAGCGGGGAATTCCACCCTCCACCCCGCCAACTGTGGAGAAGCTTAGTGGCGCCCCCTGGAGGCGGAGAGATGCAATGAGACTCAGTGGCGGGAATCTCGCCTTTTTCTAGGAAAGAGAACACTCAGAAAGGGTGGGAGGTGGACTCAGTGGAAGGGGGGCGTCGTGGGAAGGGTTGAAGCACTGGGTTAGGGACAGATCGACTCGGAGAAACGTTATGCAGTCGATAAGAATGGCTTAATATAAGAATGACGATTATCCATGGCTTAGGACCTGGTTATTTACGGAACCGCCTGCTACCACCAATAGCCTCCCACCGGCCAGTACGCTCCCATAGAGAGGAGCTCCTCCGGGTGCCGTCGGCCAAACAATGTCGGCTGTCAGCCCCTAGGGGGCACTTACGATCTGGAACGAGCTCCCCCCGGAGATACGGAGGATCCCGGATCTGCGCACCTTCCGCCGCACGCTTAAGACTCATCTATTTCATCAAGCCGGCCTGGCCTAAATCTTCCCCCTTTTACATGTGGACATTTTAAATTTGTTTTAATTATAGGGTTATGGGTAAGGCTTTTTAAATCGGGGAGCCATTTTGGATTTAATTTTCTTTTAACTGTATTTTAATGTCTATATTATATGTTTTTTTAATCTTGGCTGTTCACCGCCCCGAGTCCTTCGGGAGAGGGGGCGGTATAAAAATTTAATAATAATAATAATAATAAAAAGAATCGATAATGACTTAAAGGCACAGAATCAATCAATCAATGAATCTATCAGTCGATAGTGGAATCGATTGATCGGCCGATCAGTGGTACCGCTTGCCTTCAGAAGTTGTGGGCACTTCATCGCTGAAGGTTTTTAAGAAGAGACTGGACAGCCACCTATCTGAAAGGACAGTGATGGCTAACCTTTTTGCCATCGCGTGCCCAAAGTGGGGGGAGCGCGCACATGTGCCCCCCCCCACCCAAAATTCAATGCGCCCTGCCTCCTGCACGCGACCCCCTCGCGCTCTCCTGCTTTTGGCATGTGATGGCCCGGTAAGCCCGGTAGGCCTGTTTTTCGCCCTCCCCAGTCTCCAGAGGCTTTTTTGGAGCTTGGGGAGGGTGAAAACTGCCTTCCCCACACACCCAGAGGCCCTCCGGAGGGCAGAAATAGCCAGTTTCCCAACTTCCGGTAGGCCCGGAAGGCCCGAAAATCAGGTGGCCACTGCACGCTGGAGCTGAGCTAGGGCAATGCTCGCGTGCCCACAGATAATAATAATAATAATAATAATAATAATAATAATAATAATAATAATAATAATAATAATAATAATAATAATTTTATTTCTATACCGCCCTTCTCCCGAAGGACTCAGGGCGGTGTACAGCCAATTTAAAAACACAAGACACAACAATAATTAAAAATTAAAATAATTAAATAGATTTGGCCGATTTAAAACCCCAAAAATTAAAATACCCCAATTTAAAATTATTATATTGACAGCCCTGCCTGGCGGAACAACAGGGTCTTCAGTGCGCAGCGGATTTCCGGGGGCAGTTCATTCCACAGGGTTGGGGCTCCCACAGAGAAGGCCCTCCCCCTGGGTGTTGCCAGCCAACATAACTTGAGGAGACCCTCTCTGTGGGAACGGACTGGTCGGTGGGAGGCTATTGGTGGCAGAAGACGGTCTCGAAGGTACCCGGGTCCTGTGCCATGGAGCGCTTTAAAGGTGGTAACCAACACCTTGAATCGCACCCGGAAGACCACTGGGAGCCAGTGCAGCTCGCGCAGGAGAGGTGTCACGCGCGCACAGCAAGGTGCGCCCATAACCACCCGCGCGGCCGCATTCTGGACCAGCTGGGGCCTCCGAGTGCTCTTCAAGGGGAGCCCCATGTAGAGAGCATTACAGTAGTCCAGCCGGGAGGTGACAAGGGCATGAGTGACCGTGCGCAAGGCGTCCCGGTCCAGAAAGGGCTGCAACTGGCTCCGCGTGCCACTTGTGCCATAGGTTCGTCATCACGGTACTAGGATCTCCTACTTGAGCAGGGGGCTGGACTAGAAGACCTCCAAGGTACCCTTCCGGCTCTATTTTGATTGACCCCTTAATCCCCTGCTTTGTGATGGAGACTGGAGAATCGGTGCCCCCCACCCCCGCACTTCGGGCTCCGAGATAATCGCCCCCCACTTTAAAGTGATGGAGGATTTGTGGGTTATCAACTCTGATCGTGGCGCTTTTGTGTGAAAGACAAAAGTTTCCTGCTTTTCCACTAACAAGCAAAGCTGAACCAGGGCTTCCGGGGTTGGGAAGGATGCGGGGATGCATACAACAGCCATTTCCAGATGGGTCAGACTAGGAGGTCCATGGTGCGCTGACAGGGCAGGATCACATGCCTATTGCCCTCCCAGACGCGTCTGCAGGACTGACTCCCGACACGGAGGAATGGACAGATGTGAGGATCCACACCAGACAGGCAAGACACCAGAAAAGCCCACTCTTTAGGAGCACTGATGATGTTCCCTAGTTGGGTCATAAAACGTCTGAAAGAAAACAAGCCAGTTCAGAGAGCGCCAAGGACCCCCTCATGTCAACCCTGGGCCACAATATCATGTGACTATAAACTGAGAGCAAAACCCACTCCTTACCAGCACTGATGATGTTACCAAGTTGGGTCATGAAACCTCTTAAAGCTTCAAGGACCCCTCATGTCAACCCTGAGCTACAATATAATATCGTATATTACATATTGGTGGCGCAGCAGACTAAAGCACTGTTAAGTAACACCAGCTGCCTGCAATTACTGCAAGTTCGAATCTCACCAAGCTCAAGGTTGACTCAGCCTTCCATCCTTCCGAGGTAGGTAAAATGAGGACCCGGTTCGTGGGGGCAATAAGATGACTGTCAGATGTAAATGCCTTATTCTCTAATGTGTAAATAGTGTACAAACAGGGTATCAGGGGTTAACTTATTCTTCACTTCTTAATGTATTCATAATTCACCACTCCCACATATAGCTCCACCCATTGTATATATAAGGAGCTACCTACATCCTTTCCCTCGCTTCTATCTGTGAATATTCAGCGAATATAGAATGCCTATTGTAAATAAAAGAATATATAGTTAAACCTTTAACTCTTGCTAATCTTATTGAGTCTGATCCTGAAAATATTGCAACAATGACTTTGTATAAAAAAAGAACACCGCGTTGGGGGGGGGCGCGCGAAAGCCCTACTAAGCAGGTATATATACAAAAGTATGAAGGCTATTGCTTAACGCATTGTAAGCCGCCCTGAGTCTCCGGGAAAAGGGCGGCATATAAATCGAACCAATAAATAAATAAATAAATAAATAAATAAATAAATAAATAAATAAATAAATAAATAAATAAATAAATAAATAAATGTCAGTATAAACCAGTGGTTCTCAACCTTCCTAATACCATGACCCTTTAATACAGTTCCTCATGTTGTGGTGACCCCCAACCATAAAATTATTCCTAAAACCATTGAAAATATGTGTTTTCTGATGGTCTTAGGCGACCCCTGTGAAAAAGTTGTTCGACCCCCAAAGGGGTCCCGACCCACAGGTTGAGAACCATTGGAACTGAGAGCAAACTCCACTCCTTACTAACCCTGATGATGTTACCTAGTTGGGTCATGAAAGGTCTGCAAGAAAACAAGCCAGCTGAGAGAGCCCCAAGGACCCCACACGTGAGGATCTGTCTGGATGCAGAACGCGGGCATGCAGGCAACTCCGGGGTTCAGCATCGCCCCCACACCCCACGGGGAAACCCCTCACTTTAGGTCCCTCGGCCCCCCCCCCCTCCTTTCTGATTGTGGGGATGGGGAAGCCCTGTCCACCCCCAAGGATCGCGGGAGCGGGGGGGGGAGGAAACCGTCCTTCCCCTCCTTAGCCGCGCCTCCCCAAGGGCGCCTTTGCCCGGCCCACGCGTGGGGCGAGGAAGGGGGCAGGCGGAGCCCCGCGAGTGCCGCTTTCGCTTTCACCGCGCCGGGAGAGAGGAAGTGGCGGCGATGGCGCTGCTGGATGTTTGCGGACTGTCCTGCGGCGACTGGGACTCGCCTCTGCCCGGAGGGGTGGCCGCCGCCGGACCCCGCCAAGGGCTCCCGCACTACGCTTTCGGGGTGCGGGAGCCCCAGATGGCGGTGCTCCCGGGGATGCAGGTGGGGCCGCGGAAAGTGCCGGGCTTGGGAGGGAGGGAGGGAGGGAGGGCGCACCCAAGGAGTGGATTTTGACACGTGGGGCAAAGGGCATCTGAGCATATGCAGAGTGCCGCCCCCCCACCACCCCTCGATGAATTGTTTGGCGCGTTGCCCAGAATGGGACGTCAATCTTCTCGGGAGAGAAATTTCCCCCCCCCCAAACCCCAAATTTTAAGCGGCCGGATGATGATGGGGCGAAGGACGGGGACGTGGGGGGGGGCTTGGGCCCGATTCTGAGCCCCCCGGGGAGGGTTGTATGTGTGTGTGTGTGGTTGTGGGTCTGTGACTCTGTGTGGTTGTGCATCCAGGGGGCACCCAGAGAACGGCTGTTGGGACATGCGGCAAAGGGCATCTGAGCATATGCAGAGTGCTGCCCCCACCTCCACCCCTCGATGAATTGTTTGGCGCGGTGCCCAGAATGGGACGTCAATCTTCTCGGGAGAGAAATTTCCCCCCCCCAAACCCCAAATTTTAAGCGGCCGGATGATGATGGGGCGAAGGACGGGGACTTGGGCCCGATTCTGAGCCCCGGGGAGGGTTGTGTGTGTGTGTGTGTGTGTGGTTGTGGGTCTGTGACTCTGTGTGGTTGTGCGGCCGGACGAAAGAAGGAAGGAAGGAGGGAGGGAGGGAGGGGGGGCACCCGGAGAACGGCTGTTGGGACATGCGGCAAAGGGCATCTGAGCATATGCAGAGTGCTGCCCCCCCACCCACTCCTCGATGAAATGTTTGGCGCGGTGCCCAGAATGGGACGTCAATCTTCTCGGGAGAGAAATTCTCCCCCCCACCAACCCCAAATTTTAAGCGGCCGGATGATGATGGGGCGAAGGACGGGGACGTGGGGGGGGGCTTGGGCCCGATTCTGAGCCCCCCGGGGAGGGTTGTGTGTGTGTGGTTGTGAGTCTGTGACTCTGTATGGTTGTGCACCCAGGGGGCACCCAGAGAACGGCGGTTGGGACATGCGGCAAAGGGCATCTGAGCATATGCAGAGTGCTCCCCTCCCTCGCTCGTCCCCCTGGCCGCATTGTTTGGCTTGGTGGCCCAGAACGGGACGTCGACTTTCCTCCGGGCAGCAGTTTTGTCTGGAGTGAAATTCCTCCAAAAACTTTTAGCGGCCGGATGACGGGAGGGGGCGAAGGAAGGTGGGCGGGGGCGGGGGGGGGAAAGGAGACGACTTGGGCCCGATTCTGAGGGCCGGAAAGGGGCTTTGCTCGGCCGCCTCCCGCCCTTTTCCCACTGGAAGGCAAAGGAAGGGCCGGTCTAGGCTCAGGTTTGGGGCCAAGGGTTGTATGGTTGTGTGTCTGTGTGGTTGTGAGGCTGGATGAAGGAAGGAAGGAGGGAGGGAGGTGCACCCAGGGAGTGTTTTTTGAGACATGAGGCAAAGTGCATCTGAGCCTATGCAGAGTGCTCTCCCCTTCATCGCCCTTCTCGTTCTAGTCTGTTGCCAAGAATGGGACATCCGCCTCCTTGGGGCACTAACCCTCCTCCAAAAAAAAGCTTTTAGTGGTGATGGGGAAAAGGAAGTGGGGGGGGGGGGCTTTGGCCCTATTCTGGAAGGGGATGGAAGGGCCAAACTTTGGCTCAGGTTGTGGGTCTTTGTGTGTGTGTGGTTGTGCGTGTGTGCCAGAAGAAGCTGCTCATCCCAGGGGTGAAATCCAGCAGGTTCTAACAGGTTCTGGAGAACCGGTAGCAGACATTTTGAGTAGTTCGGAGAAACGGCAAATGCCACCTCTGGCTGGCCCCCGAGTGGGGTGGGAATGGAGATTTCGCAATATCCTTCCCCCAGGAGTGGGGAGGGAATGGGGATTTTGCAGTATCCTTCCCCTGGAGTGGGGTAGGAATGGGGATTTTGCAGTATCCTTCCCCTGGAGTGGGGTGGGAATGGGGATTTTGCAGTATCCTTCCCCTGGAGTGGGGTGGGAATGGGGATTTTGCAGTATCCTTCCCCTGGAGTGGGGTGGGAATGGAGATTTTGCAGTACCCTTCCCCTGCCACGCCCACCAAGTCACAGAACCGGTAGGGGAAAATTTTGGATTTCCCCCCTGGCTAATCCTGCTGGCAGGAGGGTCTCCTGCATCCTGTCTCCATCCTCATCGGGGACCATTCCTCTCTCCCCTCCCCCCTTCCCTCCCCCGCAGCCCGCCGAGGTCATGAAGAGCCTCTCGGAGAGCAGCGGCTCCCGGTTCGAGCCAGTCCACGGCACCACCACTCTGGCTTTCACCTTCCAGCACGGAGTCATCGTGGCCACCGATTCCCGGGCGACCTCCGGCAGCTACATCAGTGAGCAATTTTGTGGTTTCAAGGAGAAGGGGGAGGGATGGGAAATCAAGTCCATCTGTTCTTGGGTGTTGTGTTTTCTTCCCGGCCAGACTGAGAAGTAAAGCTTCTCTTGGAGAGAAGGCAGATCCCCGGGGACTTTATTGGTCCTTGATTTATGGCTACAGTTGAGCCCCAGATGTCTGTTGTTAAGCGAGACATTGCTGAAGTGAATTGTTGCCTGATTTAACATTTTTGTTGAGTGATAAAGAGATTCTTGCCACAGTTGTTAAGCGAATCACTGCAGTTGATCAGTTAGTAACCTGGTTGTTAAGCGAATCTGGCTTCCCCGTGGACTTCGCTGGTCCAAAAGGTCACAAAAGGGGATCACAGGTGACCCCGGGGCGCTGCAACGGTCATAAATATGAGCCGGTTGCCAAGCGTCTGAATTTTGATCACCTGATCATAAAGATGCTGCAAAGATTGTAAATGTGCTAGTTGATTTATTCTGATGGAGGAACGGAGCGGAAGGACTGAAAGAACTTCTCCACTATCCAGTTAGAACTGAAGAAGCTTCTTGGATGGGAAGAGAAACATCTTCAGGGAAAAAACGAAGTCCAGCTGCCTTTTGAAAAAGCCTGGTAGAGTTTTTTTCAGGCTAACAAATACATCCTTGGAGGAACATCTGACGGCTGTGGCCAGGGGGACTTTTTGTCAGGTTCGCCTGATCCGCCAGTTGCGGCCCTTTCTTGATCGGGATTCCCTGAGCACAGTCACTCATGCCCTCGTCACCTCTCGCCTGGACTACTGCAACGCTCTCTACATGGGGCTCCCCTTGAGGGGCACCCGGAGGCTCCAATTGGTCCAGAATGCGGCCGCGCAGGTAGTTACGGGAGCTGCATGGCGCTCCCATACAACACCTCTCCTGCGTGAGCTGCACTGGCTCCCAGTGGTCTTCCGGGTGCACTTCAAGGTGTTGGTTGGGAGAAGGGCGAAGGGCGGTATATAAATTTGATATAATAAATAAATAAATAAATAAATAAAGAAAGAAAGAAAGAAAGAAAGAAAGAAAGAAAGAAAGAAATAATAAATAAATAAACAAACAAACAAACAAACAAACAAACAAACAAATAAATAAATAGGCTTTGTGCCACTGTAGCTCACTCCATCAGATGCAGCTTAATTCCTCCAGATGCAGTTGGCAAAAGCAGATAAATGCCTTTTTATAAAATCTGTTGTGTTCCTTCTGATTTGTGGTGGGGTAAAATGTCCTGCTAAGCTGCCCAACAGCAGTGCTGAGTGGGCCTCATCTGTTCTTCTCTTCTTCCTTCCTTGCCTCCTACGCAGGTAGTTTGCTGTGCAACAAGGTGATTGAAATCAACCCTTACCTGCTGGGCACCATGTCTGGATGCGCGGCCGATTGCCAATATTGGGAGCGTCTCCTGGCCAAATATTGCAGGTAAGGATCTGATGCTGGTGCTTGATTGGCTGCACCTGGACAGCCATCGGTCAGAAATAATATAGGCTCTCCTGCTTGAGCAGGGGGTTGGACTAGATGACCTACAAGGTCCCTTCCATCTCTGTTCGTTCTATTCTATTCTAAGAATAGAATAGAGTAGAACAGAACAGAACAGAACAAGCTGGAAGGGACTTTGGAGAGCTTCTAGTCCAGCCCCCTGCTCAAGCAGGAGAACCTATACATGTGATGGCGAATCTATGGCACACGTGCCACAGGTGGCACGTGGAGCCATATCAGTGGGCACGCGAGCTCAGCTCCAGCGCACATGTGCGCTCCGGCCAGCTGATTTTCGGGCCTTCCAGGCCAACCAGAAGTCAGGAAACAGGCTGTTTCCGGCCTCTGGAGGGTCTCCAGGGAGCGGTGGGGAAGGCCGTTTTCGCCCTCCCCAGGCTCCTAGAAAGCCTCTGGAGCCTGGGGAGGACGAAAAACAGGCCTACTGGGCCCACTGTGCCATCATGTGCCAAAAGCGGGGGGAGTGCAGGTGGATCACGCGTGCATCCATGGGGGGGGCATAGAATTATGGGTGTGCGCGACCCCCCCCCCACGCTGCCCACGCTTTTGGCACACGATGGCAAAAAAGTTAGCCATCACTGACCTATACCATTCCAGACAAGAGACTGTTCAGTCTCTACTTAAAGACCTCCAGTGATGGAGCACCCACAACTTCTGGAGGCAAGCTGTTCCACTGGTTACCGTATTTTTCAGACTATAAGACACACTTTTTTGTCTCCCAAAAAGGGGCAAAAATGTCTGTGCATCTTATAGATCGAACATTGCTGAAGCCCTGCCCACCCGCCAGCCATTTTTTTGACCTCTGCACACCCTGTTTTCGGGCCTTTTTAAACCTTTTTTAGGCCTTCTTTGGCCCATTTTTGAGGCTTTTTTGGCCTGTTTTTGAGGCATTTTGGGCCCATTTTTGATGCTTTTTTTCAACCCGTTTTTTGGGCTTTTTCTGGCCTGTTTTTGAGGCTTCTTTTGGCCCATTTTCAGGACTTTTTTCAACCTGTTTTTGGGCTTTTTCTGGCCTGTTTTTGAGGCTTCTTTTGGCCCATTTTCGGGACTTTTTTCAACCTGTTTTTGGGCTTTTTCTGGCCTGTTTTTGAGGCTTCTTTTGGCCCATTTTTGGGACTTTTTTCAAACTGTTTTTGGGCTTTTTCTGGCCTGTTTTTGAGGCTTCTTTTGGCCCATTTTCGGGGCTTTTTTGGCCAAAAAAAGCCTCAAAATGACCTCAAAAAAGCCTCAAAAATGGGCCAAAAACCCCTCAGAAATGGGCCAAAAAAGCCCCCAAAATGGGCTGAAAAAAAACCTTGAAAATGGGACAAAAGAAGCCCTGGAAACAGGCCGAAAAAAGACTGGAAAAGGCCTGAAAAAAGGTAGTCCATTTGTTGTTTTCCTCTTCTAAATTTAGGTTCATCTTATAGTCTGAAAAATACAGTAATTGTCCTTCCTGTTAGGAAGTTTAGTTTCCAAACATTGTTTCTTGTCCTGCCTTCTGGTGCTTTGGAGAATAATTTGGGCCCCTCTTTGTGGCAGTCCCTAAACCTGCTAATAATCCATAGCCATCTTTCTGTGGGTCCTCACTGACCAGACTGAGTTAAGAAAATCAAGGACAGCGTCAGTAAAAACCGAGCAGACAATCAGAAATTATAAGCTTCACTGTCAAATGAGTGCCAGCCACACACAGTGATTTGGGGATGAAGACTCTAGACGAGGGTGCCAGGAGCTGCCCTTTGGAGATACGGGTAGGGGCAAGAGCCTTGGTAGTACAGTGGTCTAAGGCACCCTGTTATTAAGCTGGTTATTAAGACCAGCTGCCTGCAATTACTGCAGGTTCGAATCTCGCCAAGGCTCAAGGTTGACTCAGCCTTCCATCCTTTCTAAGGTGGGTAAATTGAGGACCCAGTTGTGGGGGCAATAAGCTGACTTTGTATAAATATACAAAAGGATGAAGGCTATTGCTTAACGCATTGTAAGCCACCCTGAGTCTCCGGAGAAGGGCGGCATATAAATCAAATTAAAAAAAAAAAAAGGCAAAAGAAATCTGATTGTAGTACAGATAGTCCTCGACTTACAACATTTAGTGACTGTTCAACCTTATAACGGCACTAAAAAAAGTAACATCAACATTTTCACACCTACAACCATTGCAACATCCCTATGGCCACATGATCAAAATTCAGACACTTGGCAATTGTCTCATATTTATGACGGTTGCAGTGTCCCGAGGTCATGCGATCCTGTTGCCATTTTCTGACCAGCAAACTCAAAGGGGAAGCCAGATTCACTTAACAACCGTGTTACTAACTTAACAACTGCGGTGATTCGTTTAACAACCGTGGCAAGAAAGGGTCGTAAAATGGAGCAAAATTCACTTAACAACTGTCTCACTTAGCAATTGACATGTTCGGTTCGATCATGGTCATAAGTCGAGGACTACCTGCGGACATTTAATTTAAATTAAGTTCCTTTGATCGGATGATTGCCGTTGCCTTTAACATTTTCCCTACCATTAGATTAAAGATGGCAATTTGATGGGAATGTTCAGGGAGGCCCTAAAAAGCCCACCAAAGCTTTGGGTCTCTCTTTGGGCACCCTTGGCTCAGTGTAAATGCAGAGGGATCCTGGGACCCTTCCTCTTATACAGGGAATCCGATGGGTCCATTGTGGTCAGACAGAGGCTGAAAACCTGGGGAGATAATGAAATATCTGGGGACATGGAGTAGGAAGATAGACCCTCTTCCTTTGACTCTGTCTTCCTTCTGCCCTCCCAATGCAGACTGTACTTCCTTCGGAACAAGGAACGGATCAGCGTCTCGGCTGCCTCCAAGCTCTTGGCCAACATGCTGGTTGAATACCGGGGCATGGGTCTCTCGGTGGGCAGTATGGTATGCGGATGGGACAAGAAGGTAATTGCTGGCAGGGAGGGAGGGAGGGAGAACAGACAAGCCAGGGGAGGGTGGGAAGGGAA
The DNA here is from genome assembly GCF_059756535.1 of Pantherophis guttatus. NCBI lineage: Eukaryota > Metazoa > Chordata > Lepidosauria > Squamata > Colubridae > Pantherophis > Pantherophis guttatus. Next base: position 276,951,674 of record NC_142064.1, read on the forward strand.
GGGGATGGGAGGGGAAGGGAAGGGAAAGAAGGGAAGGGAGGGGAGGGAAAGGGAAGTCAAGGGGAGGGAAAGAGAAGGGGAGAGGAAGGGAAAGAGAAAGGGGAAGAAAGGGAAGGGGAAGGGGAGACGAATGGAAGGGAAGGGAGACTCTTTGAAGCATTCTAGCAAAAAATCAAAAGAAGGTTTGGTTTTTAGACATTAGGTTCAGAAAAGAGAGTTGGGGGTTATCTGATACCCCAGAATTGTGAAAAGTGTGGCTCACACACAGCCTAGATCAGTCATGGCGAAATGCCGAAAAGGTTGCGCCAGTGGTGGGCTGCTCCCGGTTCGGTCCGGTTCTTATGAACCAGTAGTAATGACGGCAGGAGGCTCCGCTCACCCGCCCCGACATCATCATAGACAATCTGTGCATGCGCAGAAGCGCACGCCCGTTGCGAACTAGTAGTAAAGGTAAATAGAACCCACCCCTCGGTTGCATGCAAGGGTGAAATCTACTTAACTTCCCAACCAGTTTGGAAGTGCGCACGCAGTCACGTGCGTGCTTGGACCCCATGTGCATGCGCAAACCACTCTATGCATGTGCAGAGGGTAAAAAACAGGTTAAAACCAGGAAGTAACACCGGGCGAGTGGGTGGAGCCTTGCGCCGCCATCGCTACCAGTTCTCCGAACCACCAGTCTCCATCACTACCGGTTTGGTCGAACCGATCCAAACTGGGAGCATTTCACCCCTGGTTGCGCAGAAACATCACGTGTGCACGCCCTCGTCAGGGCTGCACTCCAGAAAAGCCAAATTTATAGCTTCTCGCGTGCATGCATGCCCGATGATCAGCTGTCTGGCATGCATGCACAGGCCGGTTTTTCGGGACTGCTGCGCGCGCAAAGGGATCGCGCTCTGGAAAAGCCGAACTTCTGGGTTCTGGCACGCATGTGCACCCGACAATCAGCTGGCTGGCACACATGCGCACACCGGTTTTCAGCACTGTTGCATGTGCGAAGGACAGCTGATTGTCACGTGCGCATGTGCACCAGAAACCTAGAAGACAAACAGGCAAGGTCGCGCGTGCCAGGCGACACGGCTTTGCATGCCACTTTGGGCACGCGTGCCATAGGTTCTCCATCACTGGCCTAAGTCATTGGGTGTTCTGCCCCAGCTACGGATCCCAAAGAACACAGCACACACAAAGTTTGTACAAAACTTAATTTACTAAAATAACTCAGTCTTTTTCAAAACAAAGGCTGTTAATAAACTTTCTTAACAGCCTACAAGAAACCAAAGATAAAGTAATCACAATCTTACTAAGGTTGGCAGAAAGCCCAGAAGCAATTTGCAGAGAATCCAGACGCGAAGTAGAGTCAACTCAAGTTGTTCCCTACAAATTGCTTCATTCGGTGTTCCTCCTTAAATAGGCTAAGGGAGTGGCCAATTAGCCCCAAGCCTTATTCTCAAGGAGACCTCCTCCAGAGAAGCCACTCCTGCCTTTTGGACGCTCTGCGCGCCCGTGCATTGAGAAGAGGCTCCTCTTCTTCGTCCTCTTCACTTAAAGGAGCTTCTGGAGGTTCTGAAGGCCCTGGCTGAATTCCTGCCTCTGGCACCACATTTTCTCCAGCCTCCTCATTGTCTGACTCGGATGCCAGCTGCACAGGCTGCTGGCACAACACCACACCAGCCTCCTTGCTGTCAGAATTAGCTACAATCCGCAGAGGCCGCTGACGGGCCACAACATTGGGCCCTAGAGTGAAAGGATGAGCCTTTTCAGTTTTAGGAGGGGAAAGGATTACAGGATTTTTTAGATGGATAGGATGGCTGACCAGGTCTTGTCTTGGCAGCAGTACAAAATGGTTTGCCATGGTTTTTTTCTGGACTGTTTTTTCTTTTGGGAATGTTTTATCCCGCCTTTATTATTTCTATAAATAACTTAAGGTGGCAAACATACCTAACACTCCTTTTTTCTCTTATTTTCCTCACAACAACAACCCTCTGAGGTGGGTTGGGATCAGAGAGCGTGACCGGCTCAAGGTCACCCAGCTGGCTTTCATGGCTAAGGTGGGACTAGAACTCCCAGTCTCCCAGTTTCTAACATAGTCTGGTGCCTTCACCACTGTACCAAATTGGCTCTGCTTTCACTTTTACTTCTTAGTCTAGCCCGGGAATTTCTTGGTGGTCTCCCATCCAGAACTAATAGGGTCCAACCAAGGATTCTCCTAGATTGGCCAGGCAGTGCTGTGGATTACTGTTAAGGTTGTGTGTAACCCTTAACCACACCCTGGAACAAGGAGTGAAAGTGCTGCTCTCTGGCCAGGGCTGGGCTGTACAATCCCTCAGGAAAAGCAAACGAAGGCAGAGCTGCAGAGACTCACGATTCCCTCCATTTTCAGGGCCCTGGTCTGTACTACATTGATGACGGAGGTGCTCGGCTGAAAGGCCCCCTTTTTTCCACGGGAAGTGGAAACACATACGCCTACGGAGTCCTGGACAGTGGGCATCGGCCTGACCTGAGCGTGGAGGAGGCCTACGACCTTGGCCGAAGGGCCATCTGCTATGCCACCCACCGTGATTCCTACTCGGGCGGAGTAGTAAACAGTACGTTTCCCAAGCAGCCACTTGTGACCCGGAGCATGGGGTGGGGGTGGGGGGGAATAGAGCAGTGGTGAAATTCAAATATTTTACTACCGGTTCTATCGGGGTGGCTTGGTGGGCATGGTGTGGCTTGGTGGGCGTGGCTTGGTGGGCATGGCAGGGGAAGGATACTGCAAAATCTTCATTCCCACCCCACTCTGGGACCAGCCAGAGGTGGTATTTGCTGGTTCTCTGAACTACTCAAAATTTCTGCTACTGGTTCTCCAGAACCTGTCAGAACCTGCTGGATTTCACCAGTTATGAAACCTGAACCGGTTTGCTACTGGTTCGCTGGCCATGCATGCATGCTGCGTGCCAAAAGGAGGCTTGGGAAGGTAAGTAGAACAGCGAGGAGGGGGAATCAGCTGTGGCGTATGATCTTTTAAAAACTTTTTTAAAGCATTTTTTACTACCGGTTCGGGTGAATAGGTAGTAAAAAATGCTTTTAAAAGGTTAAAAAAGAGGTTCCGACGATCACAGCTGTGGCGCGCGATCATCAGAACCTTTTTTTAAAAAAAATTTTTAAAACCATTTTTTACTACCTATCTGCCTGAACCGGTAGTAAAATAATGCTTTAAAAAAGTTTTTAAAAAAATTCCCACGATCACGTGCCACAGCTGTGATCGTTGGAACCTTTTTTTACCTTTTTAAAGCATCTTTTTACTACCGGTTCCAGAGAACCGGTAGTAAAAAAATGCTTAAAAAGTAAAAAAAAGAGAAAAAGTTCTGATGATCGCGCGTCGCTCAGCTGATTTTTTAGAACTTTTTTTTTTATTTTTTTACTACCGGTTTGGCGAACCAGTAGCATTTTTTACTACCAGTTCGGGAGAACCGGCCCAAACTGGTAGCATTTCACCCCTGGATTTCACCCTTGAGATAGAGGCGAATTTTGCACTGTCCCTTATTGACTTTCTGCCCATTTCTGTGTCCTCCAGTGTATCATATGAAGGAAGATGGCTGGATCCGGGTTGGGCGGACGGATGTCAGTGACCTGCTCCACCAGTATTCAGAGGAGAAGAAGTGAGATGGGCAGATGACCACAAGCACAGAGATCTTCTGACACTCAGGGCTGGCAGAGAGAAAACGGATGGGGGACCGTCCCCACTGTCTTTTCACGGGGCAACAATAAACCGCATTTGAGCTCATTTTTCTTTTGGCTCTGATTTGTAATTTAAAAGTGTTTTGGAAGTGTAGGAATCCCCCTTCCCCGAGAATGAAATATTTGGGGGGAATATTAAAAGAGGCAGAATATTATATTTCCCCAAAGGAGAAATGGAGAAACGTGTTCTTTTTTTTTGGTTGTTAAATATTTTTTATTGCTTTATATCACATATTCCAGTTCTATGTTGAACAGTGTTTTCTAGATGTCCAAAGAGTTAACATATAAACATCATCATAATCATTATAATCATATATATAAAGATACATGCGATAATATCAAGTGTTATTGAAAAGTATACTATCTTCCATTATAGTATCGATTATATAACCATCAAAATATTTACTCATCAGTTTTTCTTTCTCATGTAGTCCATATTTCACATAAATCCACTCCACTAACCTCAGTATCTATTAACCGTTTAGAGAATAGTTCCCATGTTATAAAATATTCTGAGTCTTCTTTTCCTTTGATTTTTAGCAGGGTGGATAAAAATCAATGATTTTTTAAAAAAAAAATCAAAAAAATCATATTTTTTTGATTTAAATCGGATTTTTTAAATTTAAATCGGATTTTTTTTATTTTTATCGAATTTAAACTTTTGGAGTAAAAATCTATCGTAAGATAGTTTTCTATTTAAGATACATAAATAATTTAGTTTATTCAGCATGAAATGGAGCTTAGTTATGTAGCATGAGGCTGTATATTCTGCAACACTGGGACTATCGGTGAGTCAACAGTGGGTCAAAGGAGTAGCAGAGATGACAGCTGCTCTTTAAAAATTATGATTTAAATCGAGTTGATTTAAATCAAGCCTTTTTACTAGTGATTTAAATCATGATTTAAATTGTGATTTAAATCAACTCGATTTAAATCAAATCCACCCTGATTTTTAGGTTTAACCTATCCATTTCTGCACATTCCAGAACTTTTTTGATTATAATATCATCTGTAGGGGTTTCTAGATTTTTCCAGTATTGTGTATATGCAATCCTGGCTGCTGTTAGGATATGTAAAATTAAATATGTGTTACTCTTATTATAGTTTCCTGGAAGCATGCCCAACAAGAATGTCTCAGGTTTCAAGTCTATGTGTTGTTTTGTCATAGTTTCCAGCCATATGTGTATTTTCTTCCAGTATTTTTTTGCTTTGGGACATGTCCACTACATATATATATATATATGAGCCTGGTATTTGATTGCATTTCCAACATTTAACATATTTATTTTTATACATATTCGCTAATCTTGCAGGTGAATAATGCCATCTATAAAACATTTTATAGAGGTTTTCTTTATACGCTGCTGATGTTGTGAGTTTATGATTTCTATTCCATAATTTCTGTAACCTCTTCAAATCTATTGTATAGCCAAAATTCTTAAATTTTGAAACAGGTTCTTAAAGGCAGAAAGCAGTCCCAGTTTCCTGCACAGTAAAACAACCTCCAGCAGATGCCTAAAGTCTTTAGAGAGGGATATTTTGTATCCATTCAGAAAGACTGGGCCGGTCTATTTACAAACAAAACATCTTCAGCTCCACCTGATAGGATTAAGAATTTACATGCCCTCACCCAAATTCTAAGAACAGGACAGGACCTCTAGGGCATATTAGGATTAACCCACCACCATTGAAATAGCAAGAGACACAAAAGCCCCTTCATTGCACAATCTCAAGAACAGCTCAAACTTCAAAGTCACAGAAACCTATAAAGATCCATCCCCTCATTCAACCATTTCCTCAGCTGTCCCAGAACTACATGCTGTTGTTGGTTCTGCTCATCAATAAATAGAGTCCTTCTTTCCAACCAGCCTCCATTTATTTCCAGCACTTCTCTCCCGGCTTGGAACTGGACCGGATTTTTCTTTCTACAGATGTCTGAAGGAGAATACATCACTTAGATAGTAGAAAATAAAATTGGTATTATTGGAAATTTCTGGTTTGAATCTTTAGAAGGAGCTCAGATTTTTATTCCTATTAATCCCCCTCATTCCCAACTGCACTAAACGGTATTTTCTCCACAGATTCTATCCACAAGGATATCCCTGGCAAATTGCTTAAGTGTCACTCCTGATGAGTTCAAGCAAATGAGGAAACACCGAACTGTATCTTAAAATAATCCATGTTTAAAAATAGAAAGCAGGTTTGCAGAGTTGAGGAAGAGAGGATTGGCAAGTGATCAAAGAACAAGAGGCAGAGCGCAGGAATCTCTTAAATGCGGATCCCTGAAGAATCTTGATTATAAAGATGCATTTTTAATTGTGTATAATTTGTTCCTCACTTCTTGTTCCTTAGAGGATTGATGGGGCGGAGTTCATGCTTACTAGAGCTGCAATTCTCTTCCGGGAATTTCAATGGCAGATTTATTAAGGAAACACTTTGAATTGTGACTGGATATCTGAATGCAGCAAACAAATAAATACCGTAACACCTGTGTCTTTTTTTTTTTAACGTTTGGACTTTAAGAAGGGTTTAATTTAATTAAGGGATAAAACGTAGGCCTGAAGCATAGTGACTGTCTCACTTCCTCCCCAAATTGTCTTTGGTTCCACCCCTTTTGTGAAAGTTGGTGTTGAGGGCATGAAACACAACCCTTGTTGCAGTGGTGGGTTTCAAATATTTTTACTACCGGTTCTGTGGGTGTGGCTTGGTGGGTGTGGCTTGGTGGGCATGGCAGGGGAAGGATACTGTAAAATCTTCATTCCCACACCACTCCAGGGGAAGGATACTATACAATCTCCATTCCCTCCCCACTCCAGGGGAAGGTTACTGCAAAATCCCCATTTCCTCCCGATCAGCTGGGACTTGGGAGGCAGAGAATAGATGGGGGCGGGGCCAGTCAGAATTTTTACTACCAGTTCTCCAAACTACTCAAAATTTCTGCTACCAATTCTCCAGAACTGGTCAGAACCTGCTGAAACCCACCTCTGCCTTGTTGTGCTCAATTTACGGTTGAAATGGAAGAGCAAGTGTGATCCTTGAAGAGAATGGCGTATGATCTCCTGGTTGGGGCTGGTGGTGTTGGACTAGATGACCTATGAGGTCCCTTCCCACTCTGTTATCCTGTTACTCCCCAGGCCACTGCATTTTGGACAGGCTGCAGCTTCAAGGTAGTGTTCAAGGGCAGCCCCATGTAGACTGCACTGCAGTTGTCCACTGTGAGGTGACCAAGGTATGTGTGATTGTCCAAAGGGCACCTACAAGGACAACAAGTTGTGCCTTCTTCAGTGAACCCCGGCTTAAAGGAAGCCAAGGGATAGTGTACAGATAGTCCACGACTTACAACGGTTTGTTTAGTGACCAAAGTTACAACAGCACTAAAAATGTAACATGATCATTTTCACACTTACAACCATTGCAACAGCCCCGTGGTCACATGATCAAAATTCAGACGCTTGGCAATTGACTCCTATTTATGACGGTTGCAGTGTGCTGGGCTCATGTGATCCCTTTTTGTGACCTTCTGACAAGCAAAGTCAAAGGGGAAGTCAGTTTCACTTGACCCTGTTTTATCAACCTAACAACTAACTGCAGTGATTCACTTAACAGCTGTGGTGAGCAAGGTTGTAAAATGGGGCCAAATTCACTTAACGAACATCTCCTTTAGCAACCGAAAATGAGGGCTCAATTTTGGTCGTAAGTCAAGGACTCCCTGTGTTAGAAGAAATATCCTCTGGGTTCAGCTCCAAGTGGGGAAAAAGACACTGGAAACATGGAGACTGCTTGGAAAGATGGTTTAATGGTGGACAGGATCACATGGTTTGAGTTCCTGAACAGAAAAGGGCCGAGACACAGGGAGTCCCCTGGTTTTATGCTTTCTCTGGCTTTGAACTTCCTGGGGCCCTGAAAGAGTATCCTGATTGGTTGTCAGACTCCCAGGGGGTGGGGGTTTTAGCTAGCCTTGCTGGCTGATGTAATCTTCCCAGGTGCCATGTGGTGAGTTTCTGTCTTAGATGGGTCCCGTTGTGTTAGTTTCTGTTGCTATTGTGTTGCAGATGGGTCCTATTGTCAAAGATTGAGTTTCTGCCTCTGGTCCATTAACAAAGGGTGTGGGGGCAGGAAGGTGGGAGCTGCTTTGTCTTTAAAACATGTTTCTCCATTTCTCAACCAGGGGAACATAATATTCTGCCTTTTTAATATTTCCTAAAATATTTCATTCTTCCAGGAAAGGGGTGGGTGCTAACTTCCTACACCTGTAATGAATAACGCAATGCACGAGTCAGCCAGAGTTTAAGACTCAATACGACACGTATAGAAAAGCCAACTGTGCCTTATTCAACCTACTCCGATTTCAAGAAATCACGAGTGTGAAGGGAAAACAAAAGAGGTCGGTCGCCATTAGGCATGCATTAGGCGGAACGCGGGCGCCATCTGGCGGTCACTGCTGGAAGAAGCTTGGGAGGAAAGCGGAATTTCCCTTTCGGAATCGAAAGCAAAAGCGGCGCGTTGGGGGATTTTTGGCTCTGCGGAGGGGGAACCGGTGGGCGCGGCGAATTTTGGGGACAGAGGGAAGCCTAGCCGGGCTAAAACGAGGCTTCGGATCGAGAAGGACCAAACGCCTGCGATGGAAGGACCTTCCCGGCCGCGGCAGGAAGGTGAGAAAGTCGAAAAAGAGCGGAGGGTTGCATTGATCTGGACTACTGAGCGGTTCCGGAGGTGCGGGGGACTCCACTCCCCATCATTCCCATCCAGCACGGCTGCTCATGTTGGGTGCGGATTACGGGGAGCGCAGTCCACCTCCTCCTTTAAGTAGCTGCCTAGCGATCCTCGATTTCCTGCCCCGCCGAGATCTAACCCGGACGCGTTTGATCCTGCTATGCGCGGGATCTAAACTTTAGGGGATCCTCTACTCGCGCCTCTTACTGGGGAGGATGAGAGCGGGGTTTCAATCCTTTCAATTCTTTCTAAAGAACCGATCTGGCGTTTTAAACGCTTTCTTCCCGAGAAAAAGATTTCGGCTTTCACCAGCGGTGCTGGGCTGCCTGTGGGACCGGAGAACGCAGAGTAAAAATACGCAGGAAAGTGTCCAAAGAAGGATCGGTTATTGTGAATTTGATCTTTCCCGAAATTGCCCCGAGACTTGCTGGCACTCAGAAGGAAGAGTTAGGCTGCAGCCAAGGAATCCTTTGCTGGGAAGTCAGCTGGTTAGGATGCAGGATCTTGGGTGGTGCAGTATTGGGAGGCAGTTTAGTTGAATTGAGGAGCCAAAGGTCGTATTGCAGTGACCCTCCTCTTATATTATTATTATTATTATTATTATTATTATTATTATTATTATTATTATTATTATTATTATTATTATTATTTAATCTTTAGTGAGATTCACAGCCTTTGAGGCTGGTTAATAGGTCAGCAGCTTGAGTCCTAACCAAGGACCTAGGAACTGTTAAGGTATCGTCGGAGGATGTAAACTGTTCCGAGTAAGGTGGTTTTTTGTAGAGTCAAAATGTTCCAGTCCGGCAAATTTAGAATTTCTCTTATTTTTATTTTATAAAATTATTATTATTATTATTATTATTATTATTATTATTATTATTATTATTATTATTTATTGGTTAATCTTTAGTGAGATTCACAGCCTTTGAGGCTGGTTAATAGCTCAGCAGCTCGAGTCCTAACCAAGGACCTAGGAACTGTTAAGGTATCGTCGGAGGATGTAAGCTGTTCCGAGTAAGGTGGTTTTTTGTAGAGTCAAAATGTTCAAGTCCGGCAAATTTAGAATTTCTAAATAGCGGGGTAACCCTTTGGGTATTGCTCCGAGGGCTCCAATTACAATCGGGACAACACACGATTTCTTTTTCCACAGTCACTCAACTTCAATAATAATAATAATAATAATAATAATAATAATAATAATAATAATAATAATAATAATAATAATAATAATAATAATAATAATAATAATAATAATAATAATAATAACAACAACAACAACAATAATTATTATTATTATTATTATTATTATTACTACTACTATCTTTATTCATTAAATATGAAACTCAGTCAACTGAGCATTCAAAAATGCATCACAAATACCATTGACTCAGGGGTGAAATCCAGCAGGTCCTTATAGGTTCTGAAGAACCGGTAGCGGAAATTTTGAGTAGTTCTGAGAACGGCAAATACCACCTCTGGCTGGCCCCAGGGTGGGGTGGGAATGGAGATTTTGCAATATCCTTCCCCCACGAGGGAAGGGAACGGAGATTTTGCAGTATCCTTCCCCTGGAGTGGGGTGGGAATGGAGATTTTGCAATATCCTTCCCCTGCCATGCCCACCATGCCACGCCCACAGAACCGGTAGAGAAAAATTTTGGATTTCACCCCTGCATTGACTGGTGCTAATGGTTGATACGGGTTGCTGCCAGCGTCCTAGGTATCAACCAAGTACCTTCTTAAGATGTACAATGTTCCAAGTAGCGCAGTTTTTTGCAGTTCCACTGGTGTTATTGCAGGAACCTGCAATTTGTGCATTTTATTGTTGTGAGCCGCCCTGAGTCCATTGGAGATAGGGCGGCATATAAATTGCATTAAACTTAAACTTAAACTTGTTGATGTATGTTATAAAATTCTTGGACATGGTACCAACTGCCCTGATGACAATGGGTATCACTGTTACATGTTTCATCCATAGCCGTGTAGTTTCGATGGCCGGGTCGCGATATTTAATGATTTTTTCCAGTTCTTTTTCTTCGACTCTGGCATCTCCTGGTACCACAGTGTCAATAAATTCTACATGTCGGTTTTTGACAACTGTGATATTTGGCGAGTTGTGTTCCAAGTGACGATCTGTCTGTATTCGAAATTATATTATTATTATTACTATTATTATTGTTGTTGTTGTTGTTGTTATTATTATTTTTTTTTCTCCTCCTCCTTCTCCCCCTTCTCCTTTTCCTTCTCCTCCTCCTCTTCCTTCCTTCTTCCTTCCTTCTTCTTCCTCCTCCCCTCCTCTTCTTAAATCCATAATCCTCTGATTCCGATAACCAGTAATCCCTCTCTCTCTCCTCAGAGCCCATCAGCAAGATGCTGGTCCCTGTCGTGTTTCAGGCTCTTCTCCTGCTTCTCACCGACCGAATCCTGCTCTCCTTGCTGGCTGAATGGGGCCCCTCCATGGACCCCCAGGGGGTTGCAGCGGCTTGGCTGGAGGCCGCTCTACGGCTGGTGGTTCTCTGGGGGGTCAGGGGCCTGCTCTCCGTGGGTGGGACCTCCCCAATGTCCTCTTCCACGGTGACTGCTGTCAGCATTCTGCCCCCTTTGTACCAGTTGGGGGGACACTGGCTTGGGGACCCTCCCCTCCTGGTCTCTTCGGCCGCTTGGTCCTGGTGGCTGGCAATCTATGGGGCGGTGGGCTTCTCCCAGCTCCTCTGGGGGATCCTGCTAGAAGGGCGAAGCACAAAGGAGTCCCGGAAAGAAGACAAGGCCACCCTTCGGAAGATGCTCAAACTTTTCGGTCCAGACAAGCTGTATCTAGGTGGCGCTTTCTTGTTCCTCATCCTGGCAGTGATTGGTGAGTTGGTGCTGAATTAAATCATTCTCTATGTTGCATGATAAATGTACCACAAAGAGTCACCAGGGCTGGAATCTCACCACACACTAAAGAAAAGAAAATAACTCCGTTGTGAGATGGTCACCAGAAGATCTTTAACAGACCTGCTCTCAGTCTTTAAAATCCTGCTGCTCCTTTTGATGTTCTCCCTGAATCTGTCTGATGTGCCTCTGGGTTGCCTTCTGCCACGGAGCAGGATTTCTGGAGACTTAAGCCATTGGCTCCGAGATCCTGCCTCCTTTGTACCTGCTGATTGGTATCCCAAAGGTGTGTCATTTGTCCCAGGATGAAAAGAGACGTAGACAAATCCTGGATTTTTCAAAATCCTCCCGATTCAACCAGGGGTGGGTTCTACTTACCTTTACTACCGCTTCGCAACGGGATCGCGCATGCGACTTGCTTCTGTGCATGCACAGATCTCTGATGACAACATCCAGGGCAGTGGGTGGGGCCTTCCGTCAGTTTTACTACCGGTTCTTGCGAACCGGGGGCAACCCACCAGTGCATTCAACCCTTTCAAGCATCTTTTCTTCTCCCATTTTTCCCTCCCGTCCTGAGGGACTTTCCCACCCTTTCCATAGTTCTCCCTCTTAGGGCAGGAATACTGGAGCAGAACTCAAGATTTCTTTGCATTTCACAGAATGGATGTCCAGAGGAAATGTGTAATGTTTGTGTGCGGTGGGGTGGGTGGGTGGATTGAGGTGGGTGGGGGGAGGTAAGCTGCCTTTCCTGATTGAGGTCCTACATTACCACCTCTGTTCTTGGCTGACCTGCAGGCGAAACGTTCATGCCCTATTACACCGGGCGTTTGATTGACATCCTGGGCACCAAATACAACGCAGAAGCCTTTTCCACGGCCATCTTTTTTCTCTGCCTGGTTTCATTTGGAAGGTGAGCTTATTCCAGGACCCATCAGCACTTTTGCTGCAGTTGCCTTTAAATATGTAAAGAAGGCCGGGAATTATGATTCTGTTATTGCCCGGCATTATGACCACATGATGGTACAAAGGAGTGATCATGTTGGATGGGTATTTTTTTTTCTTGCCAGCTCTAAGGAAGGTACTGATTGTTGCCTTCTTTGGAGATACGTTTTGACTTCCCAGTGTAATCTCTGCTCTGGGATTTCCTAGTGGCCTCCCATCCAAATGCTGGCCAATTTGATGCTGCTTAGCTTTTTGAGATCAATCCAGCTCTGCCAGATCCCTATTGCAACTATGATTTTGATGCTGGCTTCAGACATGTTGTGGTCCCAGAGCTACCGACTTTGGGGGAGGTGCCTCTTCCCTCTTCACCTGCCAATCAAAGACCAGGTGGGGCCTAAATGAAGCTGTGCACGCCTGTCACTCAGGCTGCAGGAAAGATCTGAAATCAGTTTGTTCTCTAAAGTTCTCTTGAAGCAAAACTTGACTTTGGTTTCTTTGAAAATAACAGACAATGGAGTCTTCTCCGCTTTTCTGGAGTGAGTAATTTATCTGCCATGTTATGGCTCTGGAATGCACACAGTTCAAAGTCCCTTCCAGTTTAGTCCTTCACAGGAATGGGATGATGATACTTATTGTTGTTTTGTTGTTTCTTTGTTTCTTGTGCTTTTTAAGGAGTGCAGAGCTTTGCACTAAAAAACAAAAAAAATAAACATAAAAGAATTTATAATAAAGACCCAAATAAATAATGAGCTTAATCTTAGGAGCCGTGGTGGCACAGTGGTTAGAATGCAGTATTGCAGGCTAATTCGGCTGGCTGCCAGGAGTTTGATTCTCACTGGGCTCAAGGTTGACTTGGCCTTCCATCCTTCCAAGGTGGGTAAAATGAGGACCCAGATTGCTGAGGACAATAGGCTGACTCTGTAAACCACTTAGAGAGCTGTAAAATACTATGAAGCAGCATATAAATCTAAGTGCTATTGCTATTGCTTAAGAGTAATTAATATCTCGAAAGACAGTTTGGGCCCAGAGCTGCTGCTTCCCCGTGGATGTCCAAGTGAATGGGCTTGTCTGTAATAGTGAAAAGAAAGAAAATTCCACAACTGGGGAGCCTTGTTTGTTTGTTTGTTTGTTTGTTTGTTTGTTTGTTTATTTATTTATTTATTTATTTATTTAATTTTTATACCACCCTTCTCTCGAAGGACTCAGGGTGGTGAACAGTTAAAATAACATACATATAAAATGTGAATATAAGATAATTAAGCCAGTTTGGCTCATTAGTTAAGAATCTTCATCATAAAGATTTAATTGCAGGTGACATCAGCCTCCCCACTCTTAATCTATGGGCTGGTTGATATTCCAGGAAACAGGCATTTAAGGAGTCTTTGGGCCTCTATAGGATAATTTATTTGCCAATATTGTTACAGCAGCCATTGAATTGAATTTAAGATCTCTCAGGCAACCAAAGCAGGGTTGGTGTTTTGGGTTCCCATTTAGCTGCCCTTATTAAAATCCGATAGAAGTCTAAGCAGTTAAAGCTTGTGACCTATCTCTATCTTTCACTTAAATACAAATCTCAAAAAAAAAAAAACACCTTTCTGAAAGAACATCCATTGTTGATAGATTAATTCAATGGCCCCCAATCTTTTGGGTACCAGGGCCAATTCCATGGAGAGAGTTTTTTTCGAGGACCGGAGAGGGGATGGTTTTGCATGCTACCTGCATCCAGGGTGGATAAAAATCAATGATTTTTTTTAAAAAAAATCAAAAAAATCAGATTTTTTTGATTTAAATCGGATTTTTTTGATTTTTATCGAATTTATTTTAATAAAAAAACTTTTGGGGTAAAAATCTATCGTAAGATCGTTTTCTATTTAAGATATATAAATAATTTAGTTTATTCAGCATGAAATGGAGCTTAGTTATGTAGCATGAGGCTGTATATTCTGCAACACTGGGGCTATCGGTGAGTCAACAGAGGGTCAAAGGAGTAGCAGAGATGACAGTTGCTCTTTAAAAATTATGATTTAAATCGAGTTGATTTAAATCAAGCCTTTTTACTAGTGATTTAAATCATGGTTTAAATTGTGATTTAAATCCACTCGATTTAAATCAAATCCACCCTGCCTGCATCCCATGGATGGGCTTTGCTTGTTTTGCGTGGCCCGGTTGCTGGCCTGCCATGGCCCAATGCCAGGCCATATACTGGGGATTGGGGGATCCTGGATTAATCCATTAATTAATGGCACTTTTGGGAGCAGGCAGTGGCCAGCAAGAAGTGTGTTTTATCTGTATCAGAGCTTAGACTTGTATCAGACATCTTGTGGCTGGTTTTAATTCAAAATTAAAACAGTCTGGAGCTTTTTCAAAATGGGTGAAAAGCATCAATCAGAAGTAATTTAATCTCAAACAGCGGAATAGACTTGTCTGTGTAAAAAGTTTCTTTCCCTTTGCACCTGGGTCAAATCCAGTACGTGTTCATACATGGAGCTGTGACTCCATTTCTATTAGTGGAGCAGGAACCAATCCCCCTCCTGTTTCCCTTCTAGCTCCACCTTTGCCAGCTGCCGTGGGGGTCTCTTCATGATCACCATCTCCCGGATGATCATCCGAACTCGCAACTTACTCTTCTCGTCTCTGGTGCAGCAAGACTTGGCCTTCTTCCAGGAGGTGAAAACAGGTGAGGCCCCAAACAGGAAGCCGCTGTTTCTGGCACGGTGTAAAGGAAAAGCCATCTCCTTCCCAGTGGGGACTGTTCCCTATAATCTCCCTTCCTGTATGGCCAGTGTGGTATTTGTCGAGTGATCTCTCTTTGTCCACAGGGGCGCTGACCTCCCGCCTTTCCAAAGACACAGCTATGATGAGCCGCTCGGTGCCACTCAACACCAACGTCTTCCTGCGCAACCTGATCAAGGCCGTTGGGAACTACGTATTCATGATTGGCCTGTCCTGGCGCTTGACGCTGTTGATGCTGATCGAGACCCCACTCATGATGGCCGTCCAGAAGGTCTACAATGCCCGTCACCAGGTAGGGATCATGGAGGCAGATGGCGGCCTAGAGGGAATGGCAGCCACTTCTGGGCTGTAGAGATTGTCAGTCATCCAGGTCATGGTTGTACCAGAGGAGCTTTTTCAGGAGGCAACTGCCCTTTCTTGTTTTTTCTCTTTTGAAGACGTTTAGCTTCTCATTCAAGAAGCTTCTTCAGCTCTGACACTAACCTGTCTATTCCCCGCTATCCTGTCAGAGCTGAAGAAGCTTCTTGGATGAGAACCCACATAACGGGGTGCGCTCCCGTTACTTGTCCCAGCTTCTGCCAAGCAGTTCGAAAGCACATAAAAAATGCAAGTAGAAAAATAGGGACCACCCTTGGTGGAAAGGTAACAGCGTTCCGTGTGCCTTTGGCATTTAGTCATGTCGGCCACATGACCACGGAGACGTCTTCGGACAGTGCTGGCTCTTCAGCTTTGAAACGGAGATGAGCACTGCCCTCTAGAGGGGAACCTTTACCTTTATCTTTACCTTTGAGACAACCATGACCTGGGTGATTGAGAATAGACAATCCAATTCTTAATTAGAATGAATGAAACACCCCTCTCCCCCGAAATAATAATGGGAGGGTACATCTCTCTCTCTGGCTTGCACTCTGGCATCCAACTGGCTGCAAGTGAGAAATAATCAAAATAAAATAGAGGGGAGTGGAGCGAAGCATTTTTGGTGTCTTCCCGCTCCAAATGAGGCCATTGGACTTTGGTTTGGGTATCCTACCACCCACAAGATGACTGGTCTGAGGCAGCTTTCAGGAGCCTCACGTTGCCACTTCCTTTGTGGTCCATCCAGGCTTTACTGAAGGAGATTCAAGATTCGGTGGGCCGTTCAGAGGAGGTGGTGCGTGAGGTAATCTCGTCCATGGAGACCGTGCGCAGCTTTGCCACCGAGGAGAAGGAGTCACAGCGTTATGAGGCAACCTTGGGGGACACTTGCCGGCTGAAAAACCAAAGGGACTTGGAAAGGATCATTTATTTATTTGTTATACGGGTAAGTCCTCTGGGACTCAGGGGTCTCCCACCTTGGCAACTTTAAGGCTTGTGGACTGCAACTCCCAGAATTTCTAAGCCAGCCATATTGGCTGAGGAATTCTGGGTGTTGTTAGTCCACAAAGTTGCCAAAGTTGGCAATCCCTGACCTAGGTTTTTTAAGTGAGTGATTCTTAATCTGTGGGGATTCCTTTTCAGGTATCAAAATTAAAAAAAAACCACCATTTTTTTTAAAAAATTGATTTATATGCCGCCCTTCTCCGGAGACTCAGGGCGGCTTACAATGCATTAAGCAATAGCCTTCATACTTTTGTATATTTATATAAAGTCATCTTATTGCCCCCACAAACTGGGTCCTCATTTAACCTACCTTAGAAAGGATGGAAGGCTGAGTCAACCTTGAGCCTGGTGAGATTTGAATTTACAGTTATTGCAGACAGCTGGTGTTAATCACTACACTTTTAGTCTGCTGAGCTAAACCAGCATATTTTGAAATATGGCTCAGATTTTAGGAGATTGACAAGCCTTACAAGCTTTTCTTACTTTGCTTCAAAGGTTGTAAATGTTGGGTGTCTTTGTCCCCAGTCTCACAAGATTTTATGTACTCTGTATCATAGCAATTGTTAGCATTAACCTCTCATCGGGTGAAATCCAGCAGGTTCTAAGAACTGGCAGCGAAAATTTTGAGTAGTTCAGAGAACTGGCAAATATGACCTCTGGCTGGCCCCAGAGTGGGGTGGGAATGGAGATTTTGCAATATTCTTTCCCCAGGAGTAGGGAGGGAACGGGGATTTTGCAATATCCTTCCCCCAGAAGTGGAGAGGGAATGGAGATTTTGCAGTATCCTTCCCTTGCCACGCCCACCAAGCCACACCATGCCCACCAAGCCACGCCCACAGAACTGGTAGTAAAAAAAATGGATTTCACCACTGCCTCTCATCAAGAATGTTTTTCTGTTGAAATGTCTTCACTGCCAAAAATCAAACCACAAGTGGATCTCCAATCCAGTGAAATCCCAGTTTGAAACCCTGGTTTTAAAAAGGACTGAATCAAGATCTCATGATGTGTTACCATGTTTCCCCAAAAATACCACCTACCCCGAAATAAGTCCTAGCTTGATTTTTACATGTGCCCCCAATATAAGCCCTACCCCCAAAATAAGTCCTTATTAAGAGCCCACGCATTCCAGGGTGCACGGAGTAAGTAGAGCGGGGATGAGGGTGGTGGAGCTGCCCTACTATTTACCTTCGGACAGTTGCAACCAGGCCTTGCACACCCCAATACCTGCCTTGCTAGCCCATTTCTTCTGCAGCTGGCAAAGCCGGGAAGGCTTTCCTGAAGGCCTCTGCGGCTGATAACAGAGGTCTGGATCGATCTGGAGCTCTGTTATTGGCTGCAGAGGCCTTTAGGAAAGCTTGCTGGCTGAGAAAAAGTCCCTGAAGGCCTCTGACAGCGAAAAGGAGGCTGAAGGTGATGTGTGCAAGTGAGATGAGTAAATGGACAACATCCCTCCCCGAAAATAAGACCTGGTACCTTTTTTGGTGGCAAAAAAATTATAAGACAAGCGTCTTATTTTCATGGAAACATGGTAGTACCATTTTATAAGGCCTTGGTAAGGACACACTTGGAATACTGCATCCAGTTTTAGTTACCACAGTGCAAAAAAAAATTGTTGATGATTAGGGGGCTGGAGGGTAAAACATATGAAGAACAGTCGCAGGAATTGCCTATGTCTAGTTTAATAAAAATAAGGACTAAGGGAGACATGATAGCAGTCTTCCAATATTTGAAGGACTCATACAAGGATGAGGGGGTTACCCTATTTTCCAAAGCACCAGAAAGTAAGACAAGAAGCAATGGAGGGAAACTAACCAAGGAGAGAAGCAAGCTAGCACTAAGGAGAAATTTCCTAATGATGAGAGAAATCAACCAATTGAACAGTTTGCCTTCAGAAGTTGTGGGTGCTCCATCACTGGTGGCTTTTAAAAAGAGACTGTAAGAAGAGAGCATTGTCTGAAATGGTATAAGGCTGTGATGGCGAACCTATGGCACACGTGCCACAGTTGGCACACGGAGCCATATTGGTGGGCACACGAGCGTTGCCCTAGCTCAGCTACGGCACACATGCACGCACCGGCCAGCTGATTTTTGGACCTTGAGGGCCCACTGGAAGTCGGGAAACAGGCCATTTCTGGCCTTGGAAGGCCTCCTGGACGGTGGGGAAGGCCGTCTTCACCCTCCCCAGGCTTCTAGAAAGCCTCTGGAGCCTGGGGAGGGCGAAAAATGGGCCTACCCAGCCCACCATGCCATTGTGTGCCAAAAGCGGGGGAACGCAGGGGGGCCGCGTGCACATGCATGGGGGGGCACATTGAATTATGGGTGTGGGCACGCAAACACGTTATCCCCCCGCGCTACCCCCGCTTTTGGCACGCAACAGCAAAAAGGTTAGCCATCACTGGTATAAGGTCTCTTGCTTGAATAGGGGGTTGGACTAGAAGACTTTCAAGGTCCCTTCCAACGCTGTTATTCTCTTAAATAGTCTGTTGTGGATTTTTTTTTCTTTCAATCCCCATTAACCAAATTGAACGGATTGATGTCAGGGAATTGTGCAGCAGGCGTCCAAATGAAGTCAGAGACACTGACATAAACTTGTAGCTTTATATAAATGAGTATATTTGACATTTATATTTATAACCAATAAGAACACAGGAACATCATGCAGATTAACAGAGTTTATCATGAGGTAAATCTAAACAGCATACAGAATACACAGAAGGAAAAAAGGCGGGAAAAAAGGGAAACGCCCCCTTTACACCCACAGCAACCAATCATAGCGTAGATTGCCTCAAGCATGAGCCAGCACTCTCCAACCAATCAACCAATCAAAACACAGCCTATTATACACTTTACTGCTCCAGCTACTAAATTTAATATCCCAACAATTATGGTACCATTGAGTCATTTTTGAATCTTAGCAACCCCATAAAGTTTTTCCAAGATGATCTATGCCTAGCTTGTCTCAAGTCTCCCACAATGGTGCACTCATCACCCCTGTAACTGAATCCATTCACCTTCCTGCTGAGCATTCTTTTCCATCTTTCCTGGCATTGGAGCCTTTGTCAAAAAGCTGGGTCCTCACATAATGTGTCTGAAGTAGGACAATTTGAGCCTGGTCACTTGTGCCTTGAGTGAGAATGCTGGTTTCATTTGTTCAGGTTTATTTTCTTGCCCTAGAATACTGCATCCAGTTTTGATCACCACACTATAAAAAAGATGTTGAGATTCTAGAAAGAGTGCAGAGAAGAGCAACCAAGATGATTAGGGGCAAATGGGCCGTTTCCGGCCTTGGGTGTGTGTGTTAGGAAGGCCGTTTTCACCCTCCCCAGGCTCCTAGAAAGGCTCTGGAGCCTGGGGAGAGCAAAAAACGAATCTTCCAGTCCCACCGGAAGTCGACAGCCGTTTCCGGCCTCTGGAGGGCCTCTGGTGGTGTTGAGGCCATTTTCGCCCTCCCCAGGCTCCAAGAAAGCCTCTAGAACCTGGGGAGGGCGAAAAACAGGCCTACTGGGCCCACCAGGCCATCACATGCCAAAAGTGGGGGAGTGCCGGGGGGGCGGGGTGCATTAAATTATGGGTGTGGGCACGTGCACGCGAGACCCCCCTGGGCTCCCCCCGCTTTTGGCACACAACAGCAAAAAGGTTAGCCATCACTGGTGTAGGGTCTGCTTGGGTGGGGGGTTGGACTAGATCAGTGGTCACCAACTGGTGGTCTGTGAGAAAATTTTGGTGGTCTGCAGAAAAATTATTTGCATTTTTTATATTGCACTAAATCAGGGGTCCTCAAAGTACAGCCCCTGGGACAGATACGTGCAATGAATGCTTGTGCTGCTATAGAGACTCTCCCCCTTTGGGGTCTTTTTGTGTAGGTCGGAGGAGCGGGGCAGAAATTCTGACTTGAGGTCTGCTTCGGCCTCCTCGTGTGGGGCCTTGGGTGAAGGCTGGAGGCAAAGAACCGGAGGGCCTTGTTCCAGTGGGACTGCATCATGGCCTGGAACTGGCTGACCATCTCAGCCCTCTGAGCCTCCAGGCGCTGGCACCTGCCCTTGCACTCCCACAGGTCTTCTCTCTGCTTGGAAAGCCTATGCTCGTACTCCTCAGTGAGGTGCTTCTGCTGAGACTTCTTCTTGGCCAGATCCAATTTGAACTGAGCCAACTTTTTTGCCAACTCTTTCTCATGGTGGCTACTTACCTCCAACAACTGCTTCCTGTAGGGGGCCGAAGGAGCCCAGGCGGGGAGGCAAGGAGTGGCTGGGAGGGGAGGGACAAGTAGAGGCCGGCGAAGCGCCCCTCAATATGAGTGACATTGAGTTGGCCACACCCACCCAGTCACATGACCACCTAGCCACGCCCACCCAGCCGGTCATTAGGCAGATCGTATTAGTGGTCCACAAGATTTAAAATTATGAATTTAGTGGTCCCTGAGGACCGAAAGGTTGGGGACCCCTGGACTGGATGACCTACAAGATCCCTTCCCACTCTGTTAATCTGTATCTATCTAAGAAAGCTCGCATAATGTGTTGGATAATTTGAGCCTGGTCATTTGTGCCTTGAGTGAGAATACTGGTTTCATTTGTTCAATGACCCATTGGTTTGTTTTCTTGGCTGTCCGTGATAATTCTCAAGAGTCTTCTCCGACACCAGAGTTTAAGACTGTCAATACTCTTCCCATTCTTCTTCTTCTTTAAAGTCCAGCTTTCACTTCCATAGAATGTCACAAGGAATAACCACGGCTCGTATGATCTTTGTAGGCATAAGCACATCATGGCATTTGAATATCTTTTCCATTCATGGCTGCCCTACCATTTCTCCTACTCCAGGTCCTCCAGTTGAGCATGAAGCTGATTCTTCTCTACTGTGGCTACAAGCAGATCTGCAATGGCCTCATGACCAAAGGAAACCTGGTCTCCTTCATCCTCTACCAAGCAAATGTGGGGTGGCACGTGCAGGTCTCTGAACACTTACGATTTGAAACTGTTTTCTTCTGTAGAACTCTGGGTTCTTCGGTGGCTGTTGTGGAATGAAACACAGGACGCAATAGCCAAAAGTTATCAAGACTCAGTGCAGTATTTAATTATTTAACATGAAGTATTTAATTATTTAACATGAAGTATTTAATTATTTAGCATGACGAGCCTGTAGTACAGTGGACTAAGCACTGTTATTAAGAACTGCTGCTTGCAATTACTGCAAGTTCGAATCTCACCAGGCTCAAGGTTGACTCAGCCTTCCATCCTTTCTAAGGTAGGTGAAATGAGGACCCAGTTTGTGGGGGCAATAAGCTGACTTTGTATAAATATACAAAAGTATGAAGGCTATTGCTTAGCGCATTGTAAGCCGCCCTGAGTCTCCGGAGAAGGGCAGCATATAAATCAAATTAAAAAAAAAAAATTGCAACCAAAAACAGAGTCCAGGAGGGCTGCATGCAGGCTGCAGGACGTTCAACTGGCCACACCCGCCCTGGCCATGACCACCCCAGCCACACCCACCCAGCCCCCGCAACCCTGATGTGGCCTCAATGAAATTGAGTTTGACACCCCTGCTGCAGAGAATGGGAAAGAGACTCCTATAGTTAAAAGGATGCATTCGTGTTTATAGATTTAAGGAAAGGAGAAAATAATAGACATATACTTAGGGAAAAGATGATATAAGCATAGATGTTTTATTTTATTTTATTTTTTATTTTAATTTTTAATTACTGTTGTGTGGTGTGGTGTGTTTTTAAATTGGCTGTACACCGCCCTGAGTCCTTCGGGAGAAGGGCGGTATAGAAATAAAATTATTTTATTTATTTATTTATTTATGTTCATAATTCGGAAACCCAAGTTACTTCCCTGCTCTTCTACTGCCACTGTCTTTAAGAAAGAATAATTGTCTAAAATAGAAAGAAACATATCAGCAACTGTGCCATAGAAATTTTGATAAAGCTTACTGAGGACTAGGAACTTCAAGGTTGCCACAATTAGTACAGATTTCCTTCTATGTTTCTATTTTGCTAATATGCTCCTCCTTTTTGCAGAAAGCTTTGCATTATACACAAATCAGCAAGTAGCAAATAAGTGGGGGGGAGGGAGATACCTATAGAAACATTCTTTTTTTAAAAAAAAATCCTGCTTTTTCATTGAGGAAATGACTGCCTATACCTATATTATCAATTTGGTTGGTGTGTCTAGTCTTGGCCAAATTATTTCCATCCCTTTAAATTACTTGTCCTCAGAAAGGCTTTTTTTTAAAAAATATGGCTTTGGAGCAGGGGTGAAATGCTCCCGGTTCAGACCAGATTGCCTGATCCGTTAGCGATGGAGGCGGGTGGTTCGGAGAACCGGTAGCAAAAATCCCTGCCCCTCCCCCATTGCCCAGCTGAGCCGCACAATCATCAGAGGCTTTTTCTTATTTTTAAAAGCATTTTTTCTACAACCTCTTTGGCCGAAAAAATGCTTTTAAAAGTAAAAAAAAAGCGCCTCTGATGATCGCGCGACTCAGCTGGGATCGTCAGAGGCTTTAAAAGCATTTTTTTACAACCTCTTTAGCCGAAGAGGTTATAGAAAAAATGGGTTTAAAAGTAAAAGAAAAAAAAAGTTGGCCACACCCACTCAATCATATTACCCTCCTCACCAAGCCACGCCCACAGAACCGGTAGTAACAAATTTTACATTTCACCACTGCTTTGGGGGCATTTACAAAGGGATTGATTTTGTTGGGAATCTCTATAAGGAGTGGGAAGACATTCCAGATTTCAAACCAGATTTCCATAGGTTCTCTTTTAAAAGTAATTTATTGCCACTTTAAACCTTTGGGAACAGAAACCAGTAATTTGCACAAAGTTGCAAGTGAAAAATTGAAGATAGTCTAGGCTGAAACTGGAAGCTCATCTTCAGGGAGCAAAGCAATTATCTTCTAGAATTCTGTTGCTTTCAAAAAGTGCTTGAAACAGCCATGAGATCAGGGGTGAAATGCTCCTGGTTCAGACCGGATCACCCGATCCGGTAGCTATGGCGGTGGGTTATTCGGAGAACCGGTAGCAAAAATCCCTGTTCCCCCCCCAATGCCCAGCTGAGCCGCGTGATCAGATTTTTTTTTAAAAAAAATTTTAAAAGCATTTTTTCTTTGGCCGAAAAAATGCTTTTAAAAGTAAAAAAAAAGCCTCTGATGATTGCGTGGCTCAGCCGGGATCGTCAGAGCCTTTTAAAAGCATTTTTTTATAACCTCTTCAGCCGAAGAGGCTGTAGAAAAAATGCTAAAAGGTTGGCCACGCCCACCCAGTCACATTACCCCAGCACCACCAAGCCACGCCCACAGAACCGGTAATAACAAATTTACATATCACCACTGCATGAGATACACTATAAAGAAAAAAAGTTTTTCCCTTTTTCCCTGTGGACTTTCTCACCCAGCAGGCAGCGTATCTGCTCTGTATATTCAGAAAGCTGGGCTTGGCCTGGTTAGTTGGATAGGAAACCATCTAGGGATCCTAAGGTCCAGAGAGCTGGACTGGGAAATCCTTACAAACCTCTCACCAAAGGCACAGGCCAGATTCTTTTGCACTGTTGTGAAGAAAACTGCAGGGACACACATCTGTGAGGTCAACAGGAGTCTGGTTGGACTTGTGCATATCATTAAAGTTGATCCTCTCCCCGAGGTAGCTTCTTTCAAGTTGACCCTGTTGTCTTTGTGGCAGCTTGTCAAATACTGTAATACTGCTATCCAGCTGTATTCCTCCCTTTGCAGATGCTCTTATGTTTAATAAGATAATAATAAGCTCTTAATATTGCTGCTCCTTCCTTTTCCTCCCACAGGCCCTGATTTACACTTACGGGGATGCGTTGAGCAATGTGGGCGCTGCAGAGAAAGTGTTTGAATATCTTGACCGGGAGCCATCTGTCCGCACAGAAGGGACGCTGTCTCCAAAATCCCTCCCCGGACGTGTCTCCTTCCGAAATGTTTCCTTCTGCTATCCCTCCTGCCCTGAGATCCAGGTCCTGAAGGTACCGTATGGCAAGCTGGAAGGCACCCGGGTGGCTTTGCATGACACCCTAACAGTAGCAATAGCAGATTTGTATACCGCTTCATAGTGCTTTACAGTCCTCTCTAAGCGGTTTACAGAGTCAGCCTATTGCCCCCAACAATCTGGGTCCTCATTTTACCGACCTCGGAGGGATGGAAGGCTGAGTAATCCTTGAGATGGTCAGGATCAAACTCATGGCTGTGGGAAAAGTTTGCCTGCAGTACTACATTCTAACCACTGTGCCACCATGCCACCAGTACAGTACATCACTCAAATGCAGTTGTAATCACAATTCCTTTAACGTTAATAAAGAACATTGGAAGAAAGAATGTTAAGATTTTAAAGGTTTTTTGAAAGATGAAGTAAGTTTCTGTATAGGTACCTCTCAACGTACAACAGTTTATTTAGTGACTGTTCAAAGTTATAACAGCAGTGAAAAAGTGACTTATGACTGTTTTTCATGCTTACGACCATTGCAGCATCCCCATGATCAGAATTCAGACACTAGGTAACTAATTCACATTTAGGACGGTTGCAGTGTCCCGGGGTCATGTGATCACCTTTTGCAACCTCCTGACAAGCAAAATTCACTTAACAACCGTGTTACTAACCGTTTCAGTTAACAACTGTAGCAAGAAAAATTGTAAAATAGGACAAAACTCACTCAACAACATTCTCTTAGAAACAAAAATGTGGGGCTCAATTGTGGTTGTAAGCCGAGGACTACCTGTACTGTCCGAGACCGAGACTGTGGGATCTGAATATAACATTAATTAACACTGTATATTCGTTTCATTTCACATTTGTATTTCTTTGTAATAGAATGTCTCCTTTGAGCTCCGCCCTGGGGAACTGACGGCATTGGTAGGAGCGAATGGCAGCGGAAAAAGCAGCTGTGTTTTCCTCCTAGAGCACTTCTACGAACCCCAATCCGGGGAGGTCCTGCTGGATGGAGTCCCAGTTGGGAAATATGAGCACAAGTATCTCCATAGGCAGGTGAGGGAGTCCTTATCACTTGCAGGCCTAGGTGTCTCTTTGATGGTTGAAGGGTTACACTTGGGGAGGTTTTGGGAGAGGGGTGATGCAGACTGGGCAGGATCACATGATATGGATGATATGGTTGGAATTGTCTGGGGTTTAAGCATGTTGTTCTGACCTAAGCTTACTGATATAGTAAAAAGCACAGTTAGTCCCCAAAACCCCTTTTTTTTATTTTAACTGCTCTTGCCTTTTAGCAGCTCTGTGCATGTGCGCACTAGGAACAGGCTTCCCCTGTTCCTCTGCCTCTCTGATGTCCGACAGCGGAGACTCCGGAGTCAGCACATAACTCCCAAATGGCCCTGACCCCATCTCTGCCTCCAACGCAGAGCCCTCATCCGAGCCTTCCCCAGACTCCAGGACTGGCCCATGTTCCCCAGCCTCTTCACTGTCCGATTCTGCTGCCAGCTCCGCAGGCTGCTGGGGGACCACACCACACATCTATATCAGGGCTGTCAAAGTCCCTGCCTGTGGGCCAGATGCATCACGCGCTGGCCACCCCCATGCCCAGTTTAGCAAAAGGGAAAAAAGTCCGATACGTCATGTGACACCGCCGTGACAACGTGTGTTTGACACCCCTGATCTATATCATCTATCTATTGTCTATCTATCATCTTATTTATATCAATAGGCTTTGGGAGAGGGACAATGCAGAATAGCCAGGACCACATAATATTAGAAGGTCATGGTTGGAATTGTCTGGGGTTTAAGAGCATTTATTTATTAAGAGCATTTGTTAGTTTGCTGTCCATCTCACCACATGCATTGCAGGTTTCTTTGTGTGCTTCTAATTTTTTTCTGGCAAAGACTGCATTTTTTATGTTGTTCCTCCCTCAAAAAAAGTGGAAAGAGCCTCTGATTTTCAGAAATGGTGTGGCTGATATCCAAAACTCCGATAGAGAAAAGTGAATGCAGTGTTGCTAAGGCAACTTCGGAAGCCACCAATTTGGGGCTTGGAATCTCCAAAGTTGTTCAAATCTGCTCATTGCAGAAGGTAGTAAAAGATGCATGGAACGAAAGGCTTTTGATTTCTTATGTTCCTTGATAGGTAAAAAGGTGCAACATTCCGGATATTCTGCACATGTGATTTATATCCTGAGAAAAAAGATTAGAATCTCCTGTGATCTATGAATGTGGCCATACAGTTTCTCTGGCGACAGTATAAAGGTTACATACACACCCTCCGATGTGATATGTTTTTGGTGACCTCCCTAGTCTAGCCATGGACCTGGAATTCATCCAGGTGACAACCAAGTTTGATCCTACTTAGTTTTCAAAACCAAGCATTGGATGTTGCCACTTTGCCTCCAAAGAAGAGAAGAACAGATAGGTCAAGGTCTACATTTGGGAGACATAGTGAACCTTATCTCTGAAACTGCTGCACCTTGAGTGTCACCCAGCCCCACCTTGCAAAGTGGCATTTTTCTCTCAGCCCAGCCCTGTCCTGATAGGCCTCCCTGTTCAATTGCAGGTGGCACTGGTGGGCCAGGAGCCTGTCCTATTCTCTGGGTCCATCAGGGAGAATATCACCTACGGCCTACAAGGCTGCAGAGAGGAAGATGTGAGCAGAGCAGCAAAAGAAGCTGATGCCTTGGGATTCATCCATGAACTGGAAGGAGGCTTTGATGCAGGTGGGCAAAATCCGTCCCCCCCCCTTGATTCATCCCATAAAAACCTTACTTTCCTCCTGGTAAACCCACCGGTCCTAATTCTTGACTCGTCTGAAGTGAAATCCTGATTGCTTTGTTGCAATATATGCAGTAGTCCTTGTGTTAGGACCATTCCTTCGGCTATCATTCCAAATTACAGTGGCGCCGAACAAATGGAGGTTGCAAGTAATCCTTGAAGTTCTTGAATTTTGCCCCCTCCCCCATAGTCATGTGATCGCAATCTGGGTGCTTGGCCACCACTGCACCTACAATAGTTGCAGTGCCCTACAAGCAGTGCATCACCATTTGCAATCTTCCTTGCCACCTTCCCACAAGCAAAGTCAATGGGAAAGCTGTGGGAAAGGTCACAAGTCAGTGGGATAAGTCTCCCCCACCTGGCAGGAATGATGCCAGTACTCACAAAGTGAGACATGTGCTGCTTCGGCCATACACCCTCTCTTCCTTGCCTGGCAGCAGACATTCTGGGGCACAAAAAGTGTAGTATGGCTCTGAGGCTGCCTGTGTATCTTCCCCCA
Organism: Pantherophis guttatus; assembly: GCF_059756535.1. Classification (NCBI taxonomy): domain Eukaryota; kingdom Metazoa; phylum Chordata; class Lepidosauria; order Squamata; family Colubridae; genus Pantherophis; species Pantherophis guttatus. Next base: position 276,979,231 of record NC_142064.1, read on the forward strand.
ACCCACATCCAAAAGGCTTCACCTGCACTGCTGCAACCCCCCCCCCAACTCAACCCCTGACATCAGCCACTTACTGCCTGCCAGCCTGCTTGTGAGCCTCCTGGGACTTGCAAATACCTGTAGCCAACCCCCTGACTTTGTGAGAAACTGGCAGGTAATGGCAAGGAGATCCTTGCCTAATGACCAGTGGCATTATGTTAACAATGGCAGTTGGGAATGTGTGGATTGGCTTCACTAAACCCTTGACTGCACTGCACTGCACTAAGGGCATGAAACATCAACCTTACAACCACATTGCTTAGCAATGAAAATTCCTGACAGTTGCTCTTGTAACTTTAGGACTATCTGTAAAGCTCCAGGTTACACTGATTATTCTAACTGTAGCAATATCATTAAACCACTATTGTGGAAAAGAGAATTCAAAGAGCTGATTGCACTGTTGTGCCGTGTCAAAAATCACAAGTCCTAAAATCTCTTCTACCATTGTTAAAAAGTGCAGGGTTTTTTTCCTCTCCTCTAGATCTTTTGCACTGAAAATAGGACTCGGCTGTACAAATTGCGGTGTGTCCCTCCCATTTCAGAGAGTGTTGCGCTTCAAGTTTTGCCTTGTTCTTCAGTTGATGGCTTTGCCCCCCTTTAGGGAAACAAGATTTGGTCGGCCTTGACTTCACTTTTGATCTTCTCTGTCCTTCTTGCTTGCCTTCTTGCAGAGGTGGGGGAGAAGGGGGGCCAGCTCTCCATCGGGCAGAAGCAACGGCTGGCCATCGCCCGGGCCCTGATCCGTGACCCAAAGGTCTTGGTGCTGGATGAAGCCACGAGTGCCTTGGACCCCGAGAGTGACGCTGCAGTGAGTGCGGGGGATCCATGAGGGGGCTGGGAGTGAACCTTGGCTGGTGTAGTTCAGGGCGCTGAAAGGCTTAATCTGAATTTTTGTGAGGTGACAGCATAGGAAAACTGGGTTTATTTGACTGGAAGTATTTTTTCCAAGTTTACTAAATCTCTGGTTCCAGTAACCGACCTAGAGTGGGTCTTGCGACATTCTCCTGGATCATACATATTTGCCTTCATTTGGTTTTTATTGTTTTCCAGACTGCAAAAGGTTTGGGGCCAAACTATTGCAGTGCTGGAGAAGCACTTTTCAGTGGAAATGTGAGGAAGTTTCTATCTAGTGTTTCTAAGGAGCTCAGGATTTACTCTGGATCATTGCTTCCTTTTCCAGATCCAGCGGTCTGTGCAGAACAGTAGGACCCGGACGGTGTTGGTGATTGCTCACCGGATGCAGACGGTGGAGAACGCAGACAAGATTGTGGTACTGGAAGGAGGAGAAGTTGTGGAGGAGGGGACTCACGCAGAGCTGATGGACCAACGAGGCCCCTACTACAGACTGGTGGAAAGGACTCAGGCGGAGTAATTTCCCAAGTTGCAAGAGAAATGGTCAGCCACAGGATCCACTGCTTTTGTAGATGTCAAATGCATGATTGGCTGGGAAAATAGACAACAGCACTCTCTTGGGGAGTGACCCAGAAGCTGGCCTGTCTAGCAGCTCTTGGCCTGTCAAGGGTTGTTGAATTGCAGCCATTTGGAAGAAGAGGCTGTCTTTCTAATGTGGACACAATTCATGTGGTGTTAAGTAGCAACTTGGGCCCTGGAAACTCTGTAGTGAAAGATGCACAATCCTGTTTCAAGCAACTCTTTTGTTTAGCAAATGCACCAATGCCCTAGTTTTTCCTTTGTTTAAATTTAGTATGTGATACCTTTTTGTACAACTTGGTCTTTTGTCACACTTTTTAATATTGGTTGCAGAAACTTGATTTCCTGTTTATTTAACAAAATAAAGTCTCTGTGTGATCCCTTTTAGTTCTAGCAAATCTGCATGTGGATGCAAGTCACATAGGTTGGTCTCAATTAGTAGTGTGGTTAGAGAATACCACAAAATGGTTGCATCATTTGAATTTGTACTACTGGAAGGCATACTGGACATATTATGCAAAGAGCCAGCTTTCTAGAGAAGGCTCTAGTGCTGGGGGAAAAGGTAGAAGGAAAGAGAAGTGGATGACCAGTGCAAGGGGAATGGGTTCAGTTACTGAAGGGAAGGGAAGCCCTGAAGATCCAGATACGTATTTGAGAGTGTCAAATACACGTATTTCAGAGCTGAGACTGACTTGAGGGCACTCAATCAGTCATCTATACACTAGACTAGTTCAAACACCAGTTTTTCTCAGCAACATAAAAGTAGTTTAGCTATTACTCCTTTCAGAGGAGTTTTTTTCAACTTCCCAGTTAAGCTGAGTTTTGAGGCAACAAACCATGAGCAAGGGATTCATGGACTGGAAGGCAATTAAACAATGGGTAGTTGAAATAATATATTGTGCAAAGCAATAGTTATTTTTAATTACATACTGTAATCAACAAGAAAATATAGTAGTTGCAAGCAAAGCTACAAAATAACTGAAACCTTCACTGGAGTAAAAGAAATCAGAGCAAAATATGGTCTGCTGTATCTTTCAGCTTCGTTCTTTTCCTGCCAGAGAATACTGCAAGTCTCCAATTCTGGCAGCCAAACCCATTTCAGACAAATGGTTGCCAATCTCTCCTTAAAATCCTCCAATGTTGGAGCACCCACAACTTCTGGCGGCAGAACTTTTTTTAAATTAAAATTCATTGCATAGATTTATATGGTTTCTCCTGTATGGATCCCTTGGTAAAAAGTAAAGGTATGGTCACACCTGTGTGGATCCTCTTTGAGAATCAAGTTGTCCTTCTTAGCAAAGCTGTTTCCACACTCTACATTTATATGGTTCCTCCCTTGTGTGAATCCTTTCATGACTCATAAGCTATTCTAAGTAAGTCACTTCTCATACCATATTTATATGGTTGCTGCCTGATGTGGATCCTTTTATGAGAATTAAATTGTCCCAAGTAAAGTTCTTCCCGCAATCCAGGCATTTATATAATTTCTTCCCTGTATGGATTCTGAGATGGTGAATCAGAGTAATTTACACTAGTCCTTTCCACACTGTGCATTTTTGTTTCTTGGACTTTCTCCCATGTCAATCCTCTTGACTTTTTTTTTTTTTTTTTTGGCCTTTTCTGCTTGGTTGTTCCTGGCTGCTCGAGTCTTTCAGGAGTTGATTGGGTTTCAAGAGGCTGCACAACCTAAAAAAACACTAAGAAATTGACCCTCTGGGCTGTTTGTCCACCTAGCTGGGCTGAAATATGGGTACCACTGACCATGATGGTGGGTTTCAGATACCGCAAAAAATACACAAAGGAAACTAGAAGGATTGCAGTTAATAAGAATGTATTAATAAGTTCAAGGACTTGCAAAATTGAAGACTTTTCTTCCTTGAAATGCCTCCAGAAGCAGGAATGGTAAGGAACAATTGCCAGCACAAATAAGTTGCTATTATGGGACTAATCTGATATTCCCTTACTTACTTCCACTCTATGAATACTTTTGCCCCGTGGGGGCAAAGGGAAAGTTTTGTTAAGCCCCTGGAGGGATGAAAACAGTCCACAATTAATTTCTTAAAGTCTGGCTGAGGAGCTTCTCAGACAGTACCTGCACTTGGCAAGCAAAGGGTAGAACTGCTTGTCTAATCAGTCCTGTTTTCCAGCTGTTCATTAAAAATATGGATCACTTTTAGGACACTCAGATAAAAGAGGAGCCTAACAAATTGATGGTGATCCTTTCAAGATGGAAAGTAGCAGCACTTGATGGCTTCCTGGTTGAGAAGGTAAATGTGCAGTGGGAGGTAAGATAACTTCTTGGCTATAAACACAAAATCAGTTCTTATATATCATATCCTAATAAAATGGCGAAATTGCCTGAGCAAAGGAGTCCAACCTCAGTCATCTCAATTCACTGGTGCCAAAGATGTCAATGTATAGCTGCTTCATATTTTACAACATAGAGTTTTTCTGTGTTAACCAGTGGTGGGATCCTATCAGTTTTAACAACCGGTTTGCTGAGATCACATCTCTCTCCTGTGTGAATCCTTTCATGGCAAGTAAGATGTCCCTTCTGAGTAAAGGTCTTTTCACACTCAATGCATTTATAGTCGCTCCCCAGTGTTGATCCTTTGGTGGCGAGTAAGGTCTTTGTTGACAAAAAGGATCTTTTCACACTCCCGGCATTTATATGATCTCTTCCCAAAGTGGATCCTTTGGTGGCGAGTAAAATCTCTCTTGTCAATAAAACTCTCTCCACACTCCATACATCTGTATGTTCCCTCTCCTGTGTGGATCCTTTCGTAATAAAGATGTCCTTTCTGAGTAAAGCTCTTCCCACATTCTATGCATGAATAAGGTCTCTCTCCTGTATGGATCCTTTGATGACGAATAAGATCCTTATTGCCAAAAAAGCTCTTTCCACACTCCTGGCATTTATAAGGTTTATCCCCTTTGTGGATCCTTTGGTGATGAGTAAGGTCTTTGTCACCAAAAAAGGTCTTTTCACACTCCTAACACTTATATGGTCTGTTTCCTGTGTGAATCCTTTGATGAGAAGCAAGTCCTCTGTTCTCAGTGAATCTCTTTCCACACCCCCTACAACTATATGTTTTCTCCCGTGTGGATCCTCAGATGGCAAGTCAGATAAGCATTTCTATTGAAGCCCTTTCCACATTCGGGGCATTTATAAGGTGTTTCCCATGTGTGGATCCTTTCATGACAAGCTAGTTGTCCTTTCTGTGTAAGAGTGTGTCCTTTCCACACTCTAGGCATTTATTTAGTTTCTCACCTGTGTGGATCTTCTTATGATGAATAAGTTCTATGTTCCAATGAAAGCTTTTCCCACACTCCACATAAGGTCTTTCTCCAGTATGGATCTTTTTATGATAAATAAGCTTTGTTTTCTGACGAAAGCTTTTTCCACATTCCACGCAATTATAAGGTCTCTCTCCAGTATGGATCCTTTTATGATGAACAAGCTGTTTCTGATGAAATCTTTCCCCACACTCCAGAGTGTTATATGGTCTCTCACCTCTATGGATTCTCTGATGGCGATTAAGATTACTTTTGCTACTGAAACTTTTTCACACTTCATACAGTTTCATCTTTTGTCTTAGATTACAATCCATTCCAAATTTTACAAACACACGTGGTTTGTATTTTCTATGTAGTATTTTAGGTAAAGTAAAAAAGAAGGAATGATTCATGCATTTTCTATGCTGCCTGGAGCTATAGAGTTCCTGTAGTCTGGTTTCTGCTATATTCATGTAATTCAAATTCATTTTCTCTCTTTTGCCGTATTTTCTTTCTCTTCCCATTCTGATCTTGCTGGGTAAAGAAGCCAGGGATTTTAACAGGAAGACAAGTGAAGAACTTCTCTATGGCTTCTCTCTTGCATTTGTGGATCCCCTTGATAGCCAAACATAACTTCTTCTACTTCATGATTTGCTCTTTGCAATGTCAGTAACCTTGGCTGCTTGTCATTCTCATACTCCAGTCCATCACCATCACCTGCTTGGAAAAAATAAAATAGAAATTCTCATTAGAATTTACAATGATGGAGAAGGGGTGTGTCTTTCTTCCCTGTCAAAAATAGGCCTATTTGAGCCTGAGCCTAGAAATCAAGTTAGGAGATATTGGGTGCAAATTGTTACCTAGGAGGCTCTGGTGGCAGCCAAGGGATTTTTCAGCCCTGAACCAGATCAAGGATTTGCTGTTGAAAGGTCAACAGGCATTTCCATGGAGTGTCTAAAGCCTTTTCCCCCAGAGCTATGGTGCAGATTTCTGCCAAGACATTAGTTGTGTTCTAGAACAGTGGCTACAGTGACAACCTTGGACAAAATTGCCCATGAAGTGCTTCTGTTTTGTGATCCAGCGGCCCTGGGGGTTGAAGGGAATCAAGAGGAAGTGTATGGGGCTTTTTGCAGTTGTGGCTCCTCCACTGGATATTAGCTATACACTAAACATTCTGACCCTGCTTTTCCTGAGATTAGGAAAGATTTTACAGGTAGTGGCCAGGTAGAGTTCTGACCACCATATGCAATTGAACACATGGATCTTCCCTGTTTACCTTCCAGTTAAAACATCTTTCCCAATGAATGGAACCCAGAGCAAAGAAGGTCCTTACACAGAGCGGTGATATTCCTAGAAACTTCCAGCATGACCTTCCTGCACAAGGCCTTCTGGCCAGAATCCAGCAGTGCCCATTCTTCCTCTGTCAAATCATTTGACCAATAGCTTTACTGCTATGCCCATTTAGATTTGATTTAGGCTTTTTACATGAGAAATCTGTCCAAGTGATTCATTTTTTAAGGATTTACATTGGCATATTTCTGAAGCATTCATATAATTGTTTCACTTCATGGCTTTTATTTTTTAATTTGTTTTCAAGTCTTTTAATAACTATTAAGAAATATTAATCTCTTCCAACATATAAATTACACTTCCTAATACAAGACTTTTGTGAATTGTCCTTCATTTTCATCCCCAAAACAACCTTGAAAGTTAAATGAGTGAAACTCACTGGATCATTCTGTGGGGATACCAGGTTCAAATACACACTCAACATTTGGTTGGCAAACTAACTCATGAAAGGAAGGAATTTAAAGTTCTCACAAGAAACCTGCACTTACCTGACAAGTTGGCCCCAGATGGATCCTCCTGAAAAGAATCTCTTCAGATGGATTAGATCGATATCCTGTTTCCTGGAGTTCTGCTGAGATCTCCCACATCAATGACTCTTGTAACTGAAACAAGTTTGATTTATTATCCACTTTCAAATGACAGTAATCATGTCCTTGTCTTACCTTTCTCCTGTCTATCTTCTTCCAACCCAAGTAAAAGTGAGATAACTTGAAAACTCCTGCTTGGTGGGTGGCTGTTTCTGGATAAAGGCCTGCCATTTTTGTGAAATGCATAATTGCTTCTTTTTATTTCTTCTTTTCCTTCTAATCAGGAGTTGCTTGTTTATCTCCTCTCCTTCACTTGTTAGGTGTGGCCTTCCCTTTGTGCATATATTTATGCTTGTTCTATCCTGTCCTGTTTTTCCTTTAGATTTGTGGGCCATTATCTCTTTAGAAAGACAGGATCGATCTTCCCTTCCTTTTGGGGTGGCTTCTCTGTGCCTCTTGCAGTGGGGATATCACCAACTTGGCAATTTAGGGAGATTTTTAGGATGAAAATGGAGGTGCTTTGGGGGCTAAAACACATCTCTTGAAAATAGTATTTTGGACAAAGATCAAATTGTAGTGGGAAACAACAAATGCAATAGTATGCAACATTCCTCATAATCTGACCATAACCTGAAATCTCTTATCCTGAGATCTTCTTGATCAAATAAGAATATGGGCCTTTCTCATAAGATTACTGCTTTCAGTGAACAAATGCTAAACCATGTTTCAGCAGGGCGCCTGAACGGCAATCATTTTTGTCATGGTGGCTGACCTGATGCTTGCACTAATCTCTATAATTATCCATTCCCCACTATCCTGTCAGAGCTGAAGAAGCTTCTTGGATGAGAAATGAAGTCTTCAAAAAAACAAAAAAAAAAACCCCAAGAACTCGTTGCCTCCAGTTGTCCTTTGGGACAACCATGACCTGGATGACTGAGAATCTCTAAACTTTAACAATTTGGGATGAACACCCTTTGAATGGTGTGGGATTCCATACCATTGGATTTCCATAGAAAAAACTGCAGACTACAGGAACCAGGAGCACTACTCAGGTGCCCTGAAGACAGATAAACCTCCAAGGGCTTCAGTAATGCTCTAAAACAGGGATGTCAAACTGGCAGCCTGCAGGCTGAATGCGTCAAACACAGACCACGCCCACCCTCACGAAAAAACATCACAAAACGTGTGTCACGTGATGACAATGTGACGCAGTGCTCTAAAAGGCTGCAAATGACTAGCTGTCTGCAAGGAATATAAATCCTTCCATTCCCCACTATCCTGACAGAGCTGAAGAAGCTTCTTGGATGAGGAATGAAACGTCTTCAAAGAAAAAACAAGAAGTCCAGTTGCCTCCAGAAAAAGCACCTCTATAATTAGTTATGCTGAAACCAAGCAATGGGGACAACTATATTCAAGCTATGATTTGGAAAAATATTTTACTGTATATAATTGCTTTCTCTAGCGACTGTGCTTACTAAAGCCTTTAAAAACCTTGAAGAGGGGTTAAAAGGGCTCTCCATCTTTTTGCCCCTTAATATGATTTCAAATACTAGGGAAGTTCGATTTGGACCATCTAAACATAACTTTCATCTTTTATTTAATAACTTTTTTGGCCTTCCTTGTTTGCTGCTTTCTCCAAAACAAAAGAAATTATAAACATAATAAAGGAATATAACTTTTCAGTATCTGAACTAATTCCTCCCATGGGATTTTCACCAATGTGAAACAGAAGCATTTGCCTCAAGATTCAGTGAGTTCCAAAATATTAGGAATTGCTGAAAATCTTCCGACGACTTCTTCGTGGTTGTGATTTATTACAGCGGCTGCGAAATACATTAACGTCCCACGGTTGACTTTTCTCACCTGCCGCCCCTTTCCAGGCTTCGGGGCGGCTGCGGGGCCGAGGAGGCAGCCTTCGGCCACGGCTACCACCTGGGCGCAGCTCTCCGGCCCGCACTCCCTCAGCCAGCCCGCCAGCTCCGGGGGCAGCAGCTGCTCCAGCACCACCAGGTCCAGCATCTCGGCTTTGCTGCTCCGCTCGGGCCGCAGCCACCCCCGGCATAGCTGGTGCAGGCGGCTGCAAAGAGCACGGAACCCTTCGGGGGGGCCGCTCGGGCTGCAGCTTTCCCCGCCGCCGCCGCTCCCGACCTGAAGAGCAGCGGGGGCTGCCGCTTCTCCCACCGCCGGAGACCCCCGGGCTTCCATTCGGTCTCTGGCTTCTGCGGAGCCCCACTCCCCGCCCTTTCCCCGGTTTCCAGAAGGAGAGAAAGTGGACTCCGCTCCCTCAGAGTTTCTGCGCCTCAGCAGAGCAATTGCAAATCGTTCCCGCCAAAATTTCCCGCGCCCTCCCGGCCCCTCAGAGCCTGGGTCAGACAACGCTGCTTCCTAGAGTGGCAAAAAAAACCCCACCCCGCTGCACGCAACCCTCCTTTCCTGTCCTGGGCGAGAGAGACCCCCACCCCACTCACTGCAACCCACCGCCTCTCCTGAGCAGCGAGCACTGACGGACTTTCTGCGCGTGCTCCGTTCGTGGCAGACCGTTGAAAACAATTGGAACTCGGTATTCGGGAACAGGCGGGGAAAGGGTGAGAACGCGGAGTGTGTGGAGAAGGGATGAGGCTGGGGACGGGGATGAGGGGCACGACAGACGCTGAGCGGGGGATGGAATGAAGAAATTGGCCTTGATTGGAAATTGGTTTAATTGCAGCTTGTCTACGTCTGGGATTTCTTTTTGTCTCGGAATTCCCTTGGAAATGTGGATGCGTTCCTGGGATAGGTGGAAGGTGTTTGTGTAAGGTGTGTGTGTATACACACATATACCCACAGTTTAATAGTATATATATTATATAATATAACTATAATATATATTGTGTGTGTGTATAAATTTGCTACTAAATGTTTTTCTTTTTTTCGTAGGTTTAATGATTTCCCTTTAGCCAGGTTCTACCTACATGTAAACCAAGATATTATGCAGCCCTAGTTCAGTGAAATCACAATTCACTAGTTTCTGGGCTTTTTTTACTATTAAATATATATACTATTAAGCTGTGTATGTGTATGTGTGTCTTTGTGTTACCAGGCTAGGTAACTATCTTCAAGCGGAGTTTATGGGAAACTGCTGAAGATATTACTTCTCCTGGTAAGGAATCATTTGGAAACCAACCCATAAGCTCAGAGAACAAATCTTCACCCTCATCAAAGATATCTAGGAAGGACTCACTGGAGAAGTGCCTAATGCTGGGAAAGATTGAGGGCAAAAGAAGAATGGGATGACAGAGATCGAGGTGGCTGGATGGAGTCACTGAAGCAATAGGCGCGAACTTAAATGGACTCCAGAGGATGGTAGAGGACAGGAAGGCCTGGAGGAACGTTGTCCATGGGGGTCGCGATGGGTCGGACACAACTTCGCAACTAACAACAAAAAAAGGGAGAAAGAATGGCAGTGGAAGTCAGAACATCAAGGAGAGAGCGAGCAATTTGGTTCAGGAGGTTGTGCAAGTTTTCAAAATTGGATTGGGTAATCTGGGAAGACATCTGCATGGAAAGGAAGGCAAGAGAAACAGAAAAAGATGGGGCCAGAAAAGATGAAAATAGTAAAAGAGAGTATCCTCTATAGACAGTTTTTGGAGTTCTCTGAGCTTAGGCGTATGGGCATCCAAGCACAAATGTCTTCATCTTGTGTTCTGGCAAGGCTTGCTCAGCACAGCAGTTCAGATAAGGGGATTGTCTTGCTGAATTCCCTCCCCCCCCTCCCATCTGTGTGAAATTTGAACTTTATGGGGGTGGCAGGTTAGAGGCTTTTTAGGGAGCATTCAGTGATTGCATGGAGGAAACCTTGATAGAATGCAAAAAAAAAAAAAAGATACAAGTGATGTGTGTGAACTACCCTTATTCCTAGAGATAGTTAATATTTCTCTTCCAATCTGAATTCCTGACTATTTTTCTGATCAATTGCCAAGGATAGAGGAAGCACCCGAATCCTTTTGAGAAATCATGGAACAAATTTATTTATATAATTTATACAAACCAAATGTCTCTGCTGGTTTCATGCAATAGAAAGTTTCCTCCTGCGTCTGCGTCCTTTGATGATGGAAAAGTTGACTGTTTTGAATTAACCTTATTTCATGGAGTTATAGGTAGTCAACTTACGACCATAATTGAGCCCAAAATATCACCTATCTCCTCCCACTTATGACTATGACTAACCTTGTTGCTGGCATCCTTTTGACTTATATTGACTGTTTCCTAATATGATTTTATTGCTTATTTGTTCCCTATGACTATCATTAAGTGTTGTACCTTATGATTCTTGACGAATGTATCTTTTCTTTTATGTACACCGAGAGCGTATGCACCAAGACAAATTCCTTGTGTGTCCAATCACACTTGGCCAATAAAGAATTCTATCTATTCTAAAATTTATGTTGGTAAATATTTATTGAGTTTGTCCCATTTTATGACCTTTGTTTCCACAGTTAAGTGAACCACTGTATGTGTTAATAGCAATAACAATAGTACTTAGACTTATATACCGCTTCACAGTGCTTTTATAGCCTTCTCTAAGCATTTTTCAGAGTCAATATATTGCCCCCAATAATCTGGGTCTTCATTTTACCCACCTGGGAAGGGTGGAAGGCTGAGTCAACCTTGAGCTTGGTGAGATACAATCTGCCAAACTGCAAGCAGCTTGCAGTCAGCAGAAGTAGCCTTAAATTAGTCAAAATGTTAACTAAATCTGGCTTCCCCGTTGACTTTGTCAGGTCACAAAAGGGGATCACATGACCCTGAGACACTGCAAGCATCATGAGTCAGTTACCTAGTATTTGAATTTTGATCACATGACCATGGGGATGCTACAATAGTCAGAAGTCACTTTTTTCAGTGCCGTTAACTTTGAACAATCACTAAATGAACTGTTGAAAGTCAAGGACTACCCATATATGGTTTTTCCCATGTGCATCTTTTTATGAGAAGCACACTACAGGTAGTCCTCGCCTTACAACAGTTCATTTAGCAACTGTTCAAAGTTACAACAGCACTGAAAAATGTGACTTATGACCATTTTTCACAGTTACAACCTTTGCAGCATCCTAAGATCATGTGATCAAAATTCAGAAAGTTGGTAACTGGTTTATATTTATGACTCTTGCTGTGTCCTGGGGTCACATGATCCCCTTTTGTGGCCTTCTGACAAGCAAAGTCAATGGGGAAGCCACTTTGTGATTCACTTAACAACTGTGGCAAGGAAGGTCGTAAAATGGGGCAAAACTCACTTAACAAATGTCTCACAACAGCAGAAATTTTGTGCTCAATTGTGGGTGTAAGTTGAGGACTACCTGTATTCTCAATGAAGCTCATTCCACATTCCAGACATTTATAATTTCTTCCTGTGTGGATGTCTTCATGACAAATAAAGGTCCCGTAGTTGTTAAAAAGGTTTTTTCATCCTCACTGCATTTATAAGGATTCTCTCCTGTGTGGATCCTTTGGTGGTGATTAAGGTCTTTGTTGTCCATAAAACTGTCTTCATACTCCATACATTTATATGGTCCCTCCCCTGTGTGGATCCTTTTATGAGAATTCAGTTTTCCTTTCTGAGTAAAGCTCTTTCCACACTCCAGGCATTTATATGGTCTCTCTCCTGAATGGACACTTTTATGAGAAATAAGTTTCCCTCTCTCAGTAAAGCTCTTTCCACATTCCAGGCATTTAAACGGCTTATCCCCTATGTGAATCATTTGATGACGAATAAGATCTTTGTTGCCAAAAAAGCTCTTTCCACACTCTAGGCATTTATATGGTCGGTTTCCTGTGTGGATCCTTTGGTGGGAAGTTAGCTCTCTATTCTCAATGAATCTTTTTCCACACTCCCTGCAACCATATGGTTTTTCACCTGTGTGGATCCTCTGATGACGGTTGAGATAAGAGTTTCTACTGAAGCCCTTTCCACACTCTGTGCACTTATAAGGTTTCTCCCCTGTGTGGACCCTTTCATGACAAGTAAGATGTTCTTTCTGAGTGAAGCTCTTTTCACATTCTATGCATTTGTATGGTCTTTCACCTGTGTGAATCCTTTTATGAGAATTAAGTCGTCCTTCCTCAGCAAAGCTCTTTCCACATTCTCTGCATTTATATGGTCTCTCCCCTGAATGGATACGTTCATGACGAGTAAGATGTCCTTTCTGAGTAAATCCTTTTCCACACGACATGCACTTGTAGGGAGTCTCTATAGGGTGGATCCTTTCATGATGGGTAAAGTTGTCAGTAAAGCTTTTTTCACACTCCATGCACCTATATTGACTCCGCTCTAGATTGATCCTTTCACGGCAAATAAGATCTCTGTTCTCAATAAACCTCTTTCCACACTCTACACATTTATATAGTCTCTCGCCTGTGTGGATCCTTCTATGAGAACTAAGTTGTCCTTTTTGCGCAAAGCTCTTTCCGCATTCTGTGCACGTATATGGTTTCTCCCCTGTGTGGATCCTTCTGTGATGAGTAAGATGTCCTTTCTGACTGAACTGCTTTCCGCACTCCATGCATTTATGAGGTTTATCACCGGTGTGGACCCTCTGATGGCGATTGAGATTACTTTTGCTACTGAAGCTCTTTCCACACCTCATGCAGAGTTTTATCTTTCTGCCCAAAACGAAATCCCTCCCAAATTTTACAAAGGTATGTGCTTTGTGTTTCCCATAGAGTTTTGTATGTAAAGCAAGAGAGAAGAACTGATTGACATATTTTCCACACTGTTTGGTGACATACTCTTTTCCTGTGCTCTGGCTTCTGCCGCATTCCCCTAAGTCAAATTCACTTTGCTCTCTGTTACCATATTTTCCTTTTCTCTTCCCTTGCTGGGTAAGGAAGCCATGGATTTCAATAGGGAGAGAAATGGAGGAGATCCCCTCTCCATCTTCTGAGGAGCTTCTCACTTGAATTTGTGGGTCCCTTTGATGGCCAAACATCATTTCTTCCATTTCATGCTTTGCTGTTTGCATTTGCATTAACCTCAGCTGCTTATCATTCTCATTCTCCAGCCCATCACCTGGTGAAGAAAAGAAAATAGAAATTCCTATTAGAATTTAGATGTCAAGCAGCAGAGAAATCGGGAGATCCAGGCAGTTCAAATGGGTATAAAGATTTACTGCAAACTTAAGCTCTCTAAAAGAATCTGAACTACTAATGGTTCAAGCAACTGGCAGTAGATAACAGTCAAAGGAATTCTAGGTGGGCTTAAAGGGACTTATAACTGATATGTTTGATTCCTCCCTCGGGCTCAGCTTGGTCCTCTACTACATTACAACTGTTAAGGAGAGGTAATTCCTTTTCTCAAATACATGCCATGTGTGCGGCTACAAGACCTTAGGTGCAAGTTGTTGTCTAGGAATTTTAATGGAATCCAATAAATGTTTAGTTGGGAGTCTGATTGATTTGTTATTCTGCCCAAGCATTTCCATGGAGCATCTAAAGCTTTCCCCAAAGCTACTGTCAGTGTTTCTGCCAAGGCCTTGGCTGTGAGAACCTTGGACAAAATTGCCTCTAAATTGTCTCTGCCCCTGAATTGTGATCCAGCAGGGTCCTGGCAGTTGAAATGAATCAAGGAGAAATGGATGGAGTTCTTTCCTACAGTAGCTCTTCCATGGATATTTGCTAACTACAAAACATGTGTCATTTTGATTGTTTTCTTGAGATTAGAAAAGGTTTTAAAGATGTGCTACTATTCAGATGATGGCTAGGTAGTCCTCGCCACGTTAAGCAAATGAGTGAAGGAAACTTCACAGTTTATTTCCCACTGAAAACATCTTTCCCAATGAATGGACGCAGAGCAAAGAGGGTCCTTACCCAGAGTGGCCATATTCTTAGAAACCTCCAGCATGACTTCCCGGCATAAATCCTTCTGGCCAGAATCCAGCAGCGCCCACTCTTCCTCTGTGAAGTCCACAGCCACCTCCTCAAAGGGAGCAGAACTCTAGAAAGAGAAACAACATCTTCATTAGTAGACAATCCCAGGAAACACTTGTATGTTTCACGCACAAACCAGAAAAAAGAACTTTGCAAGAGACCAAATGGATATTTTGTGGCAAAGCAGGCTTAAGTCTACTTCTCCCCATAATTCTTGTTGCCATGAAATTCCCAAGTTCAGACTGTTGCTTCGGCTGTAACAATCTTGGCTTAAGTGCATCTAAGTAATAGAATGATAACATTGCTCTGAATGGGGAGCCTTTTCCTGGTCCAGAATAATTCAGCAAGAAGTTGGGGAGAGAGTATTCTTCGCCTCACCTGTCTGATTCAGCAAATTGCTTAGAAAATAGGATAGGGGCTGTAATACATTTCTAAGTGGATGTGTGTTAACATATTTCTGAAGCAGTTTTAATCCAATTTTTATTATTTCCCTTCATGATTTTTATTTTTTAACTTGTTTTAAAAAAACATTATGAAACTCTTCCAACACATAAATTATATTTCCTAATATAGAATAACAGAGTTGGAAGAAAGTCTTCTAGACCAGCCCCCCCTCTCAAGCAGGACACACCATACAATTCCAGACAAGTGGCTGTCCATTCTCTTCTCAAAAGCCTCCAGTAATAGAGCACCCACAACTTCTGAAGGCAAGTTGTTCCATTGGTTAATTGTTCTCAATGCTAGGAAATTTCTCCTTAATTTCAGGTTACTTCTCTCCTTGATTAGTTTCCATCCATTGTTTCTTGTCCTACCCTCAGATGCTTTGGAGAATAGCTTGACTCCCTCTTCTTTGTGGCAGCCCCTGAGATACTGGAAGGCTGCTATGATGTCTCCCCTAGTCCTTCTTTTCATTAAACTAGACATACCCAGTTCCTGCAATGTTGTTTATATCTTTTCAGCTGCAGCCCCCTAATCATCTTTTGCTCTTTTCTGCACTCTGAGTCCCAACATCTTTTTTTATATTATTACCTTACCTTATATTATTTTACTATCTTATTATTATAAATAGTCCTTTGTTTGCATTCTTAGAACAATCTTAAAAGATGAATGAATGTGACTCAGTGGGCCATTCTGGGGAGACACCATGTTCAAATGCACACAGACTCAGTATTTGGTTGTAAGAGGAGCTCATGAATGGAAGGAATTTAAACTTCTCATAAGAAACCCACACTTACCTGGCAAGGTGGCCCCAGTTGGATCCGTCTGAAAAGCTCTTTAGAAGGACTGGATCCATCTCCTGTTCCATGGAGCTCTGCTGAGATCTCCCCCATGAATGGCTCCTGGATCTGAAAGAACAGCTGATTTATGATCCACTTTCAAATGACTGTAATCATCACAGTTCACTTGCCTTACATTTGTCCTCTCCACTTGTACTTATCCAACCCAACCCAAGTCAGAGAACCTCAGAACTAAAACATCTTTTAAATTATGACTGTCCAGTCTATGACTTGTTCTCATCCTCCAAAGTTATTCCCACATACTATTGACACCATCCCAACACGTGTTGTCTGGATGTCTTTTCTCTCTGATTATCTGTAAAGAAGAGACACCACCAGAGGCGTCGAAGAGGATGAAAGAGCCTCACCTGCCGGCCCTTTGCCAGCTTTTCCGGGGCGGCTGCGGGGCCGAGGAGGCAGCCTTCGGCCAGGGCCACCGCCTGGGCGCAGCTCTCCGCCCCGCACTCCCTCAGCCAGCCCGCCAGCTCCGGGGGCAGCAGGGCCAGCAGCTGCTCCAGCACCACCAGGTCCAGCATCTCGGCTTTGCTGCTCCGCTCGGGCCGCAGCCACCCCCGGCACAGCCCGTACAGGCGGCTGCAAAGCGCCCGGGGCCCCTCGGCCTCCCGGGAGACGCAGCTGCGGAAGCGCCAGCGCTCAGCCTCGGGGCTGCGGGGACCTTCGGGGAGGCCGCTCCCCGCCTGAAGGGGAGACCTCCGAGCCTCCATTCCGTCTCCGGCTTCAGCGCAGCCCCAACGGGGGAAACTCCCTCCGAGGCCGCCGCCTTCGGTCACGGCGGACCCTCCCACACCCAGTCGCCCCGCCCCTTTCGGTCTCGGGGGGGGGGAGCAGCGGGGGGCTCCGCTCCCTCAGGGCTTCTGAGGCGGAGAAGAGCAGCTGCAAGTCGCTCCTTCCACAGGTTCCTCCTGCCCTCCCAGACACTGGGTCACAGACGGCTGCATCCTAGAGGGGCAAAGCCCTATTAGACGGCTCCTGTCTAGAGCGTCTCCTAATGCAATTACTGTCTGCTCGGCCTGGAAAGACTCCTCTGCGCATGCCCTGTTCGTTGACGCTTAAAGGACGCCCGTGTTCAGTTGCTGCGGAAGTATTTAGTCGGGAGTGGGAAGGGATGCGAGCCGGGAGAAGGGCTAGAAAGCAGGGAATGATGGAGATCGAATGAAACCTGGACTTGATTGCCGCTTCTGGACACCTGGGATTTCTCTTTCTCCCGCAATCCTCTTGGAAATGTGGATGCATTGCTGGGACACGTGGAAGAAATTAGGGGGAGGGGGAAGAGATTTGAAGGGTGCTGCAAATGTGAGAAATGGGGAGCCCTGTGGCAGGCATCTAGGCAGTAAACTTATTTATAATTAAATAAATATATAAGCAATACATAGTTTGGAGATTCCTTCAGACTAGTCTCTCCTGTTGTCTGTATTCCTGTGGCGATCCTCAACAATCCTCCTTTTTTCTAGAGTACAATCTGCTCTATATCTTTTTAGTTGCTACTTCTGCTAAAGTCTACACTTTTTATCCATCTTTATTTTTTTGCTTGATGTTTCCTGGCTGAATAGATTCTTAAAAAGTTGATCTGGTTTCAAGGGGCTGCACTACCTAAAAAAAAAAATCCAGAAATTGACCTCCTGAACTTGGTTTCTCCCTAGGTCAGGACTGTCAAACCAGCACCTCTCAGGCTGGATACATCACACGCAGGCCACGCCCACCCCAGCTCTGCAAAGGCAAAAAACTTTGCAATATGTCACGATCCAGTCCATGACGCTATCGAGTTTGACACCTGTGCCCTAGGTGGACTTAAATTATCGGGCTCTGACCATGACAACTGGGCCAGGTAGTGAAAAAAAGAATACATGGAAGGAGACAGCGG
The DNA here is from genome assembly GCF_059756535.1 of Pantherophis guttatus. Classification (NCBI taxonomy): domain Eukaryota; kingdom Metazoa; phylum Chordata; class Lepidosauria; order Squamata; family Colubridae; genus Pantherophis; species Pantherophis guttatus. Next base: position 276,996,915 of record NC_142064.1, read on the forward strand.
GGAAAATTACATGCTATAAGAGTTTATTAATAAGGTTCCAAGAATATAAAGTTTCTTCTCCAAAATGTGTTGGTGAAGAATAATTGCATTGGCAACTACTCAAAAGGAGGTGATCTTTCTCACTCCTTCAACTTGGTCAGAAGATAAAAGGAAATGACAAGATTTCTTTAGCTAAAGGGAAGAAACACGAACACTATTTTGTGGGAACTAACATCTGCAGCAGGGGTGGGTCCCACTTACCTTTACTACCGGTTCGCAACGGGAACGTGCACGCACGCTCGCTAAGCTCCTGTGCAGATCACCCATTATGTGATGGGTGGGCGGAGCCTCCCACCGGTTTTACTACTGGTTCTATAGAACCGGACCGGACCGGGAGCAACCCTCCACTGATCTGCAGATTGAAATCCTTTCTAAATTTGGTAAATTTATGCAATTTCAGATACATGCTCAGCATCACAAGACAAGATAGAAAGACATTGACTGGAGAATAAATGAAAATATACGATATCTTCTAAAGAGTAAAAGAATAGAAATGCAAATGCAAGAACTAGTGGATAAAGGCAGTCATAGAATGGATTCCACATGATAAAAAGTGTCCACAAAAGAGAGGCACAACAAGCCATAGTGACAACATCAACAACTATTGCAGACCCAAATAGCAAAGCAAATCTCAAGACCATATTGGTTTGGAAACATGCAGAACAAATCTTCATCCTGCAGCGGATAGACAATGACTAGAATAATGATGAAGATTCCATTTCTGTTTTACAGGGGGGAGGGGGTCAGTAAATTAAGAGGGAAGTCAAAGAAGCCATCAGTCCTCTGGTTGGAAGATAGTAAGATGGGCTGAAGGGCTTAATTTCTTATTTTGCATCAGTCTTTCCATAGGGAGAAGAAAAATGCAGGTCAAATTAGGAAAGGGAACACCTGGCTGCTCTGAATGAATTCCAGTATTTGGGACCAGAAAGGTTGCTCTGAAGCATCTTCCATTAATTTATATCATTTCTTCTGTGGGCATTCTTTTGAGAATTATGGTATCCTTCCAAAGGAAAGCTTTTTCTACACTCCCTACATTTACATGATTTTTCTCCTGTGTGGATCCTCTAATGGGGAGTCAGATAAGAGTTTCTACTGAAGGCCTTTCCACTTTGTCCATTTGGAAGGTTTCCTCCCAGCGTGGATCCTTTCATGACGAGTAAGATGTTCTTTCCCAGTAAAATTATTTCCACCCTCCATTAATATGGAATTTCTATGTGGATTCTTTCACGACTAAATGTCTTGTAATTGTTAAAAGCTTTCTCCACACTACATGCATTTATATGGTCCCTCCTCCATGTGGATTCTTTTATGGGAATTAAGTGCCCCTATTTGAGCAAAGCTTCTTCCACACTCTATGCATTTATATGGTCTCTCCCCTGTATGGACTCTTTTATGACGAGTAAGATCTCTGTTCCAGTTAAAACTTTTTCCACACTCCAAGCATGTATATGGTTTCTCTACTGAGTGGGTCCTTTTGTGAGAATAAAGATGTCCTGTCCGAGCAAAGGTCTTTCCACATTCTGTGCATTTATATGGTTTATCCCCTGTGTGAATAGTTTCGTGACCAGCAAGACATCCTTTCCGAGCAAAACTCTTACCACACACCAAACATTTATATGGTCTCTCCCCTGTGTGGATCTTTTTATGAGTACTAAGATGTGCTGCTTGAGAAAAGCTTTTTCCACACTCTGTGCATTTATATGGTCTCTCCCCAGTATGGATCCTTTCATGATGTATTAGACCTCTGCTCCAATTAAAACTTTTTCCACATACTAAGCATTTATACGGTCTCTCCCCCGTGTGCATTCTTTTATGAGCATTAAGTTGTACTGTTTGAGCAAAGCTTTTCCCACACTCTGTGCATTTATATGGTTTCTCCCCTGTGTGGATCCTTTCATGACCAGTAAGACATCCTTTCTGAGCAAAAGTCTTTCCACACTCAAAGCATTTATATGGTCTCTCCCCTGTGTGGATCCTTTCGTGACGAATAAGATCTTTGCTCCAGTTAAAGCTTTTTCCACACGCCAAGCATTTATATGGTCTTTCCCCTGTGTGCATCCTTTGGTGGAAAGTAAGGTGCCAGTTGTCAATAAACGTCTTTCCACACTCCATACATTTATACGGTCTCTCTCCAGTGTGGATCTTTTTATGAGAATTAAGTTTTCCTTTTTGAGTGAAGCTCTTTCCACATTCCAAGCATTTATACGGTTTGTCCGCTGTGTGGATCCTTTGATGTCGAGTAAGATCACTGTTCTCAAAAAAGCTCTTTCCACATTCCAGGCAATTATATGGTCTGTACCCTGTGTGGATCATTTTAGGACAAATCATCTCTGGTTTCTGGCAAAAGCTTTTTTCACATTCTGGACATGTACATAGCCTCTCATCTATGTGGCTCCTCTGATGGCAATTTAGATTACTTGTGCTAATGAAGCTCTTTCCACAGTTCATGCAAAGTTCCATCATTTTGCTTAGACTGAAATCCCCCTCATATTCTGAAAATCTGTGTGGTTTCCAATGCGGTATGTTAGGTGATGTAAAAGAGAAGGCATGACTCTTGGCAGATGGTGCTTTTTGCAGTGTCAATAATGGTGGCTGCTTTTCATCCTCATTCCCCAGCTCATCACTGTCACCATCACCTGCTTAGAAAAATGAAAAGAAATTCTCATTAGAGTTTACAATGATGGAGGGGGGTGGTGTTTCCCCAGTGAAAAATGCCCATCTGAGCATCAGGTTTGGCACCACCTATGTGTCAGCTAGGAGATGGTGGGTGCAAATTGTTATCCAGGTGACTCTTAATGGTATCCAAGGGATTTTTCAGCCTTGAATTTAGGATTTCTACCTAAATTCTACCTACAGATTAAGGTTTTGCTGTTGATAGGTCAATCTGGCCAGGCATTTCCACAGCCTTTCTGTGGAAAGGCCTTTCACGAAGCTATGGTGAGCATTTCTGCCAAGACCTTTGTTGTATTCTAAAAGAGTGGCTGTGATGACAACCTTGGACAAAATTGCCCATGAAGTGCTTCTGCTGGCTTATGATCCAGGGGCCCTGGCAATTAAAAGTTACCAAAGGGAACTGTGTGGGACTGTTTGTGGCAGTGGCTACTCCACTGGATATTAGCTATATACTAAACATTCTGACTCATTTTTGTGAAATTAGGAAAGGTTTTACAGGTGATGGCCAGGTAGAGTTCTGACCGCTTTATGCAATTTAGTGCAAGTAACTTCCCCATTTATCTCCCAATGAAAACACCTTTTCCAATGACTGGAATGCAGAGCAAAGGGGATCCTTACCCAAAGCGGCCAAATTCATAGAAACCTCCAGCATGACTTCCCTGCACAAGGCCTTCTGGCCGGAATCCAGCAGTGCCCACTCCTCCTCTGTGAAGTCCATAGCCACCTCCTCAAAGGGATCAGAGTCCTAGAAAGAAAAAGAAAATCTTCCCCATAAGACAGTCCTCTCTAATGTTTTCTTTCTTAGTTCCAAAACAGAAAAGAGAGCTTTACAAGAGATCAAATGGACATTTTCTTATAGGACAGGCATAGGCCCTGCAGGTCCACAAGATTTTTAAGTGTAGGAAGCCCCCCTCCACCTCCTCCATGCTGCTGTTAGAAACATAGCTTAAATGCATCCAAGTAGTAGAATGGCACCCCCCTCCCTCGGCCTGGAATAATTCACCAAGGAGGTTTTGGGCAGAGGAATCCCATGGCCTCATCTCCCTTGCTAAGCAAAATACAAATTTGTTAGAAAACAGGACATGCTTACTAAGAATTTTTTATCTGCCCTATTTCAAAATGTCATAAATGACCCTGGAAATAACAAATCACTTGACCAACAGTCTTACCATTAAAATGTGTCAGCTTTGAATTAGGGGTTTTTATATGAGAAATTTGTCCTTCCCGTAATTTATTTTTAAGTGGATACATTGGGGTATTTCTGAAGCCGTTTTTGCACAATTGATATTGTTTCGCTTCATGGCTTTTATTTTGCTTTTCCAAAGTCTTTAGAAAAATATTAGGAAAGATTAAAATTCTGTAACATATACATTACATTTTACAAATACAAGACTCTTGTAAATTGTCCTTCGTTTGCATCCTCAGAACCACCTTGAAGGAAATTCGTAAAATCTCTGATCTCCGTGTGTTTCGCTGTGCCCTCAAAACCATGTTGTTCCGCCAGGCTGGGCTATCAATGTAAAGATTTTAATTGGTTTTAAATGGGATTTTAAATTTGGGGTTTTATAAATTGGGCCTATTATTTAATAATTTTAATTATTTTTAAATTTTGTCTGTCTTTGTGTTTTTAATTAGGCTGTACACCGCCCTGAGTCCTTCGGGAGAAGGGCAGTATAGAAATAAATAAAATAAAATAAAATAAAATAAAATAAAATAAAATAAAATAAAATAAAATAAAATAAAATAAAATAAAATAAAATAAAATAAAATAAAATAAAATAAAATAAAATAAAATAAAATAAAATAAAATAAAATAAAATAAAATAAAATAAAATAAAATAAAATAAAATAAAATAAAATAATAAAATAAAATAAAATAAAATAATAAAATAAAATAAAATAAAATAAAATAAAAAAATAAAATAAAATAAAATAAAATAAAATAAATAAAATAAAATAAATAAAATAAAATAAAAAAATAATAAAATAAAATAATAAAATAATAAAATAATAAAATAAAATAAAATAAAATAATAAAATAAAATAATAATAAAATAAAATAATAAAATAAAATAAATAAAATAATTAAAATAAAATAAAATAATAAAATAAAATAAATAAAATAAAATAATAAAATAAAATAAAATAAAATAATAAAATAAAAAAATAAAATAAAATAAAATAAAATAAAATAAAATAATAAAATAAAATAAAATAAAATAAAATAAAATAAAATAAAATAAAATAATAAAATAAAATAAAATAAAATAAAATAAAATAAAATAAAATAAAATAATAAAATAAAATAAATAATTAATAATAAAGGTTGAATAAGTGAGACTCACTGAGTCATTCTGTGGAGACACCAGGTTCAAATTCACAGACTCAGCATTTGGTTTTCAAACTGGCTCATGAACAAAAGGGGTTTAAACTTCTCCTGAGATACTCACACTTACTTGGCAAGGTGGTTCCAGTTGGATCCTCCTGAAAAGAACCTCTTCGGAATCATTGGATGGAGCTCTTCTTCCCTGGAGCTCTGCTGAGATCTCCCCAATGAATGGCTCCTGCAACTGAAAGAAAAGTCTGGCTTATGATCCACTTTCAAATGATTTTAACCATCTTAGTTCACTTGCCTTACATTTCCCCCCTCCAATTGTACTTTTCCAACCAAAGTCAAAATGAGAGAACTTGAGAACTCCCTGCTCTGGGGTTGCTATTATTTCTGGATAAACGCCTGCCACTTTTGTGAGTTGCTTCTTTTTTTATTTCCTGTTTTTCTTCTGTTCTGGTACAGGACAATAAAAACAAGGACAAATAGGCTGAAAAACAGCTTCTATCCCAGAGCAGTAACTGTATTGAATTCTACTGTATAGTGCAATATTAATGCAGTTATCAGGGATTTTCAGTGAAATTGAATAGAATGTGAAGGATGTGTTTTTGTTTTATTTTTTATAGTTTTCTTATGTATGATGTACACTGATGATGGCATTTAATTTCGTTGTATGAGGTGCAATGATAATAAACTAAACTAGTCCTTCTTTTCTGTAGACTAGCCAATCCGAAATCCTGCCACTGTACTTATGTTTTAGCCTCCAGGCCTTTAATCTTGTTGCTCTTTTCATTTTTCAAAAGTTTGCTCAGGGCCCTCTCCTGCTATTGACAGGTAGGGCAGGTCCCCAACCCCCCATCCATGGGACCGACACTGGGCACACGGCATGCCAGAAACTGACCATGCCCCCATTCTCCTTCGAGGGGAACCTTTACCTTATTGTTGGATTCAGGACTGGGGAATGAGTCCCTGATCAGGGAATCCTGACTGGAGGAACCATTTATCAGGTCTTCAAGGGGGATCATGACAATGAATATTAGCTCTATTGTCATCATAGATAAAGGTAAAGGTTCCCCTCGCACATATGTGCTAGTCGTTCCTGACTCTAGGGGTGGTGCTCATCTCAGTTTCAAAGCCGAAGAGCCAGTGCTGTCCAAAGACGTCTCTGTGGTCATGTGGCCAGCATGACTAAACGCCAAAGGCGCACAGAATGCTGTTACCTTCCCACCAAAGGTGGTCCCTATTTTTCTACTTGCATTTTTTATGTGCTTTCGAACTGCTAGGTTGGCAGAAGCTGGGACAAGTAACGGGAGCTCACCCTGTTACGCAGCACTAGGGATTCGAACTGATGAACTGTCGACCTTCTGATCGACATGCTCAGCATCTTAGCCACCGAGCCACCGCGTCCCTATATCCACGCATCGTCATTATAAAGTCACATTAATAGAATATTGTATTTTTCCCATTCTCTCCTTTTACTTGAAGCAAAACTAGAAAAGGTTTTTTATGATTATTTCCACCATTCCACCTCAATCATCATATGAGCATTTAGATTATCTTTTAAATTATGGCTATCCAGTCTATGATTTGTCCCCATTCCCACATGCTATTGACACCATCCCAACACGTGTTTTCTGGATCTATTTTCTCTCTGATTATCTGCAAGGAAGAGAAACAAGAGGCGTAGAAGAGGATGAAGCTCCCTCACCTGCCGCCCCTTTCCGGGCTCCGGGGCGGCTGCGGGGCCGAGGAGGCAGCCTTCGGCCAGGGCCACCGCCTGGGCGCAGCTCTCGACCCCGCACTCCCTCAGCCAGCCCGCCAGCTCCGGGGGCAGCAGGACCAGCAGCTGCTCCAGCACCACCAGGTCCAGCATCTCGGCTTTGCTGCTCCGCTCGGGCCGCAGCCACCCCCGGCACAGCCCGTACAGGCGGCTGCAAAGCGCCCGGGGCCCCTCGGCCTCCCGGGAGACGCAGCTGCGGAAGCGCCAGCGCTCAGCCTCGGGGCTGCGGGGCTCCTCTGGGAGACCGCTCCCCGCCTGAAGGGGAAACCCCCGGAACTCCATTCCGTCTCCGGCTTCAGCGCAGCCCCAACGGGGGAAACTCCCTCCGAGGCCGCCGCCTTCGGTCACGGGCGACCCTCCCCCACCCAGTCGCCCCGCCCCTTTCCCGTTTTCAGGGGAGAAGTGGGCGGGGCTCCGCTCCCTCAGGGCTTCTGAGGCGAAGAAGAGCAGCTGCAAGTCGCTCCCACCACAGGCCTCCTGCCTTCCCAGACACGGCTGCATCCCAGAGAGGCAATGCCAAAGCCCTATTAGGCTCCCTCGTTTACTGCTCCTGCCTAGAGCGTCTCCTAAAGCAACTACGGCCTTTCCCGTCCTCTGCTCGACTTCAAGAGTTGGCAAAGGTGCTCTGCGCATGCCCTGTTCCATGTTGACGGTTAAAGGTCGCCCGAACTCAAATTGCCGCGGAATTATTTAGTCGGGAGCGGGAGGAGTGGCGAGAGTGGAGAAGGACTAGAAGGCCGGTAGTGATGTCTCCGGTGGAGATTGAGCGGGGCTGAAATGAACAAAGCTGCTTGGAATGAAACCTGGCTTGATTGCTGCTTCTGGACACCTGGGATTCCTCTTTCTACCACGCAATCCTCTTGAAAACGTGGATGCGTTCATGGGACACGTGGAAGAATTGGGTGGGAGGTGTGTGTGTGTGTATATGTGAGATGGAAAGAGTCCTATGGCAGGCATCCAGCCAGTAAATTTATTTATATATTATTAAATGAATCTATAAGCAATAAATGGTTTGGAATTCCTTCAGGCTACTTTATTTCTCTGTTGTCTGTGTTCCTCAATGACGTGTGGAATTTTGGCGGGAAGCCGTTAAACGGTCAGGGCGAGAGAGAACCTCAGAAGGAAGGAGACTCAGGAGGGGGAAAATGGGGCTGAGGGAAAAGGACGTTTCAGGCGCTGCTGAACAACAAAAATCTGCAATACTTGCTGACATCATCACTCCATCCTGCTGTAGGTTTTTCATGGATGCTTTTTAAACAAGTGGAATCCAATCTATGGCTGCCTTAGTGCACCCGCTGTCAGTTCTATTTATTTATTTCGAATTTATATACCGCCCTTCTCCTGGAGGACTCAGGGCGGTGTACAGCCACAAATAAGAAACATAAAATACAAACATTAAAAACAATTAAAAGAATATATATCTACTTGGCCCCATAATTTAAAAAGTGACAAACCAATTAAAAACATTTTAAAAATTTTTAAACCAGCCCGGCTTGCTGGAAAAGGAAAGTTTTAAGGGCACGGCGGAAGGCACCGAGGTCTTGGATTCTCCTTATCTCTGGGGGCAGCTGATTCCAGAGGGTAGGTGCCACCACAGAGAAGGCCCTCCCCCTGGGGGTCACCAGCCTATTTGTTATGTAACCATCCCATTTCCCATGTCAATTTATGGCATTGTAATATTTTCATTTGTTCTCTAATCTGTGCGCAGGTCTTCCTATCTTGCCTTCGGATGCCGCGCGTGTATCTGGAATTGCGTAAGTTTACCAAATTTAGAAAGGATTTCAATCTGCAGATATTGATTCCTACAAAATAGTGCTAGTTTTTCTTCCCTTTCTTCTTTAGTTAAAGAAATCTCGTGATTTCCTTTTGTTATCTTCTGACCAGGAGAAGTTGAAGGTGCGATCAGCCCCAGAAATACTGCCTCCTTTTGAGTAATTGCCAATTATTAACCACTTGAGCTTCCTAACACATTTTGGAGAAGAAACTCTTTATACTCTTGGAATCAATACGCTCTAAAGACATGTAGTTCTCCAGCTGTCTCCTTCCATGTATTCTTTTTTCATTATCTGACCCAGTTGTCATCATGGCTAGTGATACCGAGCCCTAGGGAGAGAAACCAACTTCAGGAGGTCAATTTCTGGGTTTTTTTTAATGTAGTGCAGCCCCTTGAAACCAGATCAACTTTTTAAGAATCAATCAACCAGGAAACATCAAGCAGAAAAGATGAATAAAAAGTCAGGACTTCAACAGAAAAGAAATAGCAACTAAAAAGATATGAAGCATAGATAGATATATTCTGTAAAAAAAAAGAGGATCATACATTTTGGCTACATAACAGCCATTTAAACTTCTCCGTTTAAACATCAGAAGACTCCCATAAACAATAAAAAAAACCTTTAACTTTTGCAAAAGTGCCCCCCTTTTAGAGCAACAAGAGCAAAGAATACATAAGATTACAAATTTAAATACAGTTTCAGAGTAAAAACCTCCTCCCCTTTTAACGCCTCATATTTTCTTACATAAGTTTTGGCTACATAACAGCTGTTTTTCGTGGACAAGTACATTCCCCTGATAATTGCCCCATCTTGGTCATAACATCTATTTTAGCATGACAGCTCCTTTCCTGTTATCAGGAAGTTAGTCAAGTCAGATGTTAGCCTGACTTGACATGGAATGTACTAATCAATTTATAACTCTTTTTCCCTCAAAAGTCCTTTCTTACACAACTCCATATCTAATGTCTAACAGCTGGTGTCTTAGGTTACATAAAAGATAAATATGGCTCCGCTTTCTTTACAGGAATAATTATTTCTCTAACCAAGCAGAGCTCTTTCCACACTCAGTGCATTTATATGGTTTCTCCAGTGTGAGACCTTTGGTGTCGGGTAAGACATACTTTCCAAGCGAAACTCTTTCCACACGCCAAGCATTTATATGGTTTTTCCTCTGTGTGAATCCTTTTATGAGAATTAAGATGTGCTGCTTGAGCAAAGCTTTTTCTACACTCCGTGCATTTATATGGTCTCTCCCCAGTGTGGATCCTTTTATGAGAATTAAGATGTGCTGCTTGAGCAAAGCTTTTTCCACACTCCACGCATGTGTATGGTTTCTCTCCAGTGTGGATCCTTTCATGATGTATTAGAATTCTGCTACAATTAAACCTTTTCCCACATTCTAAACATTTATATGGTCTCTCCCCTGTGTGGATCCTTTTATGAGAATTAAGATGAGCTGTTTGAGCAAAGCTTTTTCCACACACTGTGCACTTATATGGTTTCTCCCCAGTGTGGATCCTTTTATGAGAATTAAGATGTGCTGCTTGAGTAAAGCTTTTTCCACACTCCATGCACTTGTATGGTTTCTCCCCAGTGTGGATCCTTTCATGATGTATTAAACTTCTGCTACAACTAAACCTTTTCCCACATTCTAAACATTTATATGGTCTCTCCCCCGTGTGGATCCTTTTATGAGTATTAAGATGTACTGTTTGAGCAAAACTTTTTCCACACCTCAAGCATTTATATGGTTTCTCCCCAGTGTGGATCCTTTCATGACGAATAAGATTATTGCTCCAGTTAAAACTTTTCCCACACTCCAAGCATTTATATGGTCTTTCCCCCGTGTGCATCCTTTGATGGAGAGTAAGGTGCCAGCTGTCAATAAACATCTTTCCACACTCCATACATTTATACGGTCTCTCCTGAGTGTGGATCTTTTTATGAGAATTAAGTTTTCCTTTCTGAGTGAAGCTCTTTCCACACTCCAGGCATTTATAGGGTTTCTCCACTGTGTGGATCCTTTGATGTCGAGTAAGATCACTGTTCTCAAAAAAGCTCTTTCCACATTCCAGGCAATTATATGGTCTGTGCCCTGTGTGGATCTTTTGTGGACAAATCATCTCTGTTTTCTGACAAAAGCTTTTTTCACATTCTGGACATTCATATAGCCTCTCATCTATGTGGCTCCTCTGAGGGCAATTAAGATTACTCTTGCTACTGAAGCTCTTTCCACAGTTCATACATAGTTTCATCTTTTTGCTTAGTCTGAAATCCCTCTCACATTTTACAGACCGTTGTGGTTTATGTTCCGTATTCCGTATTTTAGGTATCGTAAAAGAGAAGGAATGGCTCTCTGCAGATACTCCTCTTGGCCATTTCAATAACCTCAGATGCTTGTCCTTCTTGTTCTCTAGCCCATTACAATCACCATCATCTACTTTGAAAAAAGAAAACATAAATTCCCATTAGAATTTACAATAATGGAGAAGGAGGGGGTCTCCCCAGTGAAAAATATGCCCATATGAGCATCAGGTTTGGCACCAGCTATGTGTCAGCTAGGAGATGGTAGGTGGAAATTGTTATTCAGGTGACTCTAATGGTATCCAAGAGATTTTTCAGCCCTGAACCAGATTAAGGTTTTGCTGTTGATGTCAAGCTGCCCAAGCATTTCCATGGAGAATCTAAGGCCTCAACTGAGTATTAGTTACACACTAAGCATTCTGACTATGATTTTCCTGAGGTTAGAAAGGTTTTACAGATGGTGGTCACGTAAAGACCTGACCATTTAGTCCAGGTATCTTCCCCGTTTCCCTCCTATTGAAAACACCTTTCCCAATAAATAGCAAAAAGGCATCCTTACTTAGAAAAGCTATATTCCTAGAAACATCCAGCATGACTTCCCTGCACAAGGCTTTCTGGTCAGAATCCAGCAGTGCCCACTCCTCCTCTGTGAATTCCACAGCCACCTCCTCAAAGGGAACATAGCTCTAGAAAGGAAATGTCTTCATTAGTAGATAATCCTCTGTTTTCTTTCTTACTTCCAAAAAAGAAAATAGAGCTTTCCAAGAGATCAAATGGACGTTTTCTTATAGGACAGGCATAGGTCCTGCACGTCTTTAAAGGTCCCTAAAGCTGAGAAGCCTCCCTCCACCTCCTTCAGGCTGCTGTTGCAAATACGGCTTCGATGGATCCAAATGGTAGGAGGACACTCCTTGGGAACATACCCCCCCAACCTGGAATAACCCCCCCAGCCTGAAAAAATAAAGGTGGTTTTGGGCAGAGTCCCATCTCTCTGGCTCAGCAAAATACAAATTTGTTAGAAAACAGGGCATACCTACTAAGAATTTTTTACCTGGCATGTTTCAAAATGTTGTAAATGACCCTGGAAATATCAACTCACTTGACCAACAGTCTTACCTGTCAGCTTATTTGTCAGTTTTAAGGGTTTTTATGTGAGAAATTTGTCCTTCCCATAATTTATTTTTAAGTGGATATATTGGCCTATTTGTGGAATTGATATTGTTTCACTTCACGGCTTCTACTTTTTAACTGCTTTTCCAAAGTCTTTAGAAAAATGTTAATAAAGATTAAAGTCTTCCAATATATAAATTACACTTCCTAATACAAGACTCTTGAGAATTGTCCTTCGTTTTCATCCCCAGAATAATTTTGAAAATTAAATGGGATTCACTGGGGCATTCTGTGGGGACACCAGGTTCAAATGCACACAGGCTCAGCATTTAGTTTTCAAAGTGGCTCATGAACTAAAGGCGTTTGAACTTTTCACAAGAAACCTACACTTACCTGGCAAGCTGTCCCCAGTTGGATCCTCCTGAAAAAAAGCTCTACTGAACAACTTGATTGATCTCGTCCCTGGTGCTCTGCTGAGATTTCCCCCACATATGGCTCCTGCAACTGAAAGAATAGCCTGTTTTATGATCCACTTTCAAATGACTGTAACCATGTTAGCTCTCTTGCATTGCTTTTTCCCCCTCCAAATGTATTTTAGCAACCCAAGTCAGAATGGAAGAACTTGAGAACTCCTGCTCTATAGGTTACTGTTATTTCTGGATAAACGCCTGCCATTTTTATGAAATATTTCATTCCTTCTTTATTTCCTATTGATGGGATTTCTGTTAAAATAAAGCCAGGTCATGGAACACACTTGAAAGTAAATCAAGAAGCCTGTAATTGTGGAGTCTGGCAAGAACAAAGAATGCTTATCCACAGGAAATAAGCATGTGCAAAGCTTGTAACACTTCTTGGTAGTTAGATAACTGATAAAAGTAACAAAAGAATTAGGCAACTTACAGACCTCAGCTAAAAGTTAGGAATAGAGATGGCCTGCAGCAAATAAATTGTGTATTAGATAACTCCTGGGGCATTCATTAACCAAGGTTTAGGCATAGGGACAGCTAGAGACCAATAGAACAAATTGTAGAATTATTACTGAAATGTTTATTACATATTTCTTATTATACCCTACCTTGTCCCGCTTTCCCCTTTACTGGAACTGTATAAAGGTTACTTAATCATTTGTTCTTGGCATTTAGGCCAGGAGTCCTTTTCCTTGGGGTACCCCAATGAAAAGCAATCAAAACATGAACCTCCTGCCTGGCGTCCTTCATTGGCATCAGCACCAGGCTCAGACCCGAATTGGGGACAACACTATTTTCCTTCAAGGTAGTCCAGACAAGAACTGACAATGAAGATTAGCTCTATCTTCATTATAAAGTCACATTAATAGAATATTGTATTTTTCCCATTCTCTCCTTTTACTTGAAGCAAAAGTAGGAAAGGTTTTTAATGATTTTTTCCCCCACTACTCTACCTCCATCATCATATGAGAATTGAGATTATCTTTTAAATTATGACTGTCCAGTCTATGACTTGTCCCCATCCTGCAAAGTTATTCCCACATATTATTTATATCCCAACACGTGTTGTCTGGATGTCTTTTCTCTCTGATTATCTGTAAAGAAGAGACACCACCAGAGGCGTCGAAGAGGATGAAGCTCCCTCACCTGCCGGCCCTTTGCCAGCTTTTCCGGGGCGGCTGCGGGGCCGAGGAGGCAGCCTTCGGCCAGGGCCACCGCCTGGGCGCAACTCTCCGCCCCGCACTCCCTCAGCCAGCCCGCCAGCTCCGGGGGCAGCAGGGCCAGCAGCTGCTCCAGCACCACCAGGTCCAGCATCTCGGCTTTGCTGCTCCGCTCGGGCCGCAGCCACCCCCGGCACAGCCCGTACAGGCGGCTGCAAAGCGCCCGGGGCCCCTCCGCCTCCCGGGAGACGCAGCTGCGGAAGCGCCAGCGCTCGGTCTCGGGGCTGCGGGGCTCCTCTGGGAGGCCGCTCCCCGCCTGAAGGGGAAACCCCCGGAACTCCATTCCGTCTCCGGCTTCAGCGCAGCCCCAACGGGGGAAACTCCCTCCGAGGCCGCCGCCTTCGGTCACGGCGGACCCTCCCGCACCCAGTCGCCCCGCCTCTTTCCTGGTTTCAGGCGGGGGGGGAGAAGGGGGGGCTCTGCTCCCTTCGGGCTTCTGAGGCGGGGAAGAGCAGCTGTATATCGCTGCCGCCAAAACTTCACGTGCGCTTCTGATCTCCGACTCTGTAAACCAGAGAGTGCTCCTTCCTAGAGAGGCAAACTCTTATAACCGCCCCCCCTTCCCGTTTACGGCTCTTGGCTAGAGCGTCTCGTAAGGTAATTATCGCCTCTCGTTCTCCGCTCGGCATCGAGGGCTGACAAAGGTCCTCTGCGCATGCCCCGTTCCCTACGGACGGTTAAAGGCTCGTGGCGGGCCGTTTCGTCGAGAGTGGCGGGCGGGGGGGGTGATGCGAGGGTCGAGAAGGGCTGCTGCAGGGACCGGGAATGATGGGTGGGGTGAAGGTTGAGCTGGGCTGAAGTGAGCAAAGCGCCTTGGGATAAAACCTGCTTTGATTGCGGTTTCTGGCCACCTGGGGTTTCTCTCTCTCCCGCGATCCTCTGCGAAATGTGGATGTGTGCCTGGAAGAGGCGGAAGAAGGGGAGGGAGACGAAAACGGGGATGCTTCAAACGTGGGAAAAGGAAAAAGCGCAGGGAAGCCGTACAGCGACATTTATCATGAAATAAACATGCAACCAATATATCCTTTGCGGATTCCTTCGCAGCTGTTTATTGGTCCTGTTATCTGTATCACCTGTGGTGGCACTCAGTGAAGGCCTCCCAAAGGTGTTTTTTCAAGACACCTGGACTTGGATTTTACTTGAAGTTGGTTTAGCTTCTCGTCCCAGAAGCCTCTTCAGTTCTCGGCTTCTGGGATGAGAAGCGAAACGTCTTCATGCAAAAACAAAGTCCAGTTGCCTTTTGAAAGATGACCTTCGGAACAAGCATGACCTGAATAAGGGGTCCCAACCTCCCAGCCAGTGGTGAAATCTGAACCGGTTTGCTAACTGCGTGCGCGCTGTGCAGAAAATGGGTGCTGTATGTGTGCACATGCACAGTGCACACCAAGTGTGGTGGGTGACGTGTAGTATGCACAAATCAGTGCTGTGTGCATGCGTAGTACATCCCAAAAGGAGGCTTGGGAAGGTTAAGTAGAACAGCGGGGGGGGGGATCAGCTGTGGTGCGTGATTTAGCTTTGCTAGAAAGCAGGATTTCCTGCTTTCTAGCAAAGTTAAACTGTGCGGCATAGCTGATCGTCAGAAATACCAGTTCGGAGGAACTGGTAGCTTTTTTTTACTACTGGTTCACCCGAACCGGTATTTTTTATCACTATCGGTTCTCCTGAACCAGAGCGAACTGGTAGCATTTCACCCCTGTTCCCAGAGCTGTGGCCAACTGCCGGTAAATTGAGCTGTTCATAACTAGTCACGGAAGTGACGGGCGAGTATGCTCTTGCCCCCCCACGTCCCCACTTACGCAAGCAGCGGGCGAGTGCAAAAGGAGCGGTTCACGAGCTTCCCCACTGCTCTCGCAGAACCATCCCCACCCCTACCCTGGGCCACAAAGTGGGAAAGATTGGGGAAGCTCTGCGCTGGACAATTGAGAATCCCCACAGATTCTGAGAAGGAATTCCCCCTTCCCTACAAAGTATACTCTCCCCTACACCTTTTCTGTGTTGTATCTAGTTCTGTCCTGTTGAAGTCTTGACTTTCTGTTCACCTTTGTGCTTGATCTTTCCAGGCTGGGGGATTCTTGTAGAATTAATCTGATTTCAAGGGGGCTGTGTTACATTAAAAAACTGAGAAATTGATCTCCAAAAGTGTGTTTGTCCCCCAGAGGGACTCAAATATGAGGCTCAGTATCGCTCATCATGTTGACACAATGAGATAGTGGAAAAAGAATACACAGAAGGAGACTGTAGGAGAATTACAGGTCATAAGAGTTTATTAATGTTCCAAACTGTAAGAGTATAAGCAGTTTCTTACTCAAAATATGTTGGGAAGCTCTAGTAGTGAGGAATAATTGCCTCGGCAACTGGTCAAAAAGCTTTCCTTTCTGGATCTGATCTCACTCCTTCGTCTGGTCAGAAGATATCAAATGGTAATGAAAACATTTGTTTAGATAAATCTTAAGAGGAAAGAATATGAGAATTAACGTAACTCTGTAGGTTGAAATGCTTTCTAAATTTGATAAATTCATGTGAATTCTAATTTATTTAGAGGTTTTTAGGTAAATTAAGAGGAAAATCAAGGATGCTATTTGTTAATAAAGCTTTCCACACTCCACACATTTTTATGACCTCCCCCTAGTGTGGATTCTGTCAAGAAAATTAAGGTGTCCTTTATGAACAAAGCTCTTTCCATATTCTGTACATTGAAATGGTTTCTCCCGTATGGATTCTTTCATGACTTAGACCACTTTTCTGAGTAAACGCTTTTCCACACTGTATGCATTTATATGGTCTCTCCCCAGTGTGGATCCTTTCATGACAAATATCGCTGTTCCAATGAAAGCTTTTTCTACACTCCTTGCATTTATTTATACTCTCTCCTCTGTGTGCATCCTTTGGTGAAAAGTAAGGCGCCATTTGTCAATAAAGCTTTTTCCACGCTCCAGGCATTTGTATGGTCTATCCACTGTATTGATCCTTTGATGGCACGTAATATCAATACTCTCGGTGACTCTCTTTCCAAACTCCATGCAACCATGTTTTTTCATTTGTGTGGATCCTCTGATGGCGACTCAGATTATGCCTTGTACGGAAGTCACTTCCACACTCTGTGCATTTATATGGTCTCTCCCCTGTGTGGATCCTTTCGTGATCATTAAGATATGCTTTTTGAGCAAAACTCTTTCCACACACCATGCACGTATATGGTCTCTCCCCAGTGTGGATCCTTTTATGAGAATTAAGATGTGTTGCTTGAGCAAATCTTTTTCCACACTCCATGCATTTATATGGTCTCTGCCCCGTGTGGATCCTTTCATGACGAATAAGATTATTGCTCCAGTTAAAGCTTTTCCCACACTCCAAGCATTTATATGGTCTTTTCCCCGTGTGCATCCTTTGGTGGAGAGTAAGGTGCCAGCTGTCAATAAACATCTTTCCAGTTTCCATACATTTACACGGCCTCTCCCCAGTGTGGATCTTTTTATGAGAATTAAGTTTTCCTTTCTGAGTGAAGCTCTTTCCACACTCCAGGCATTTATAGGGTTTGTCCGCTGTGTGGATCCTTTGATGTCGAGTAAGATCACTGTTCTCAAAAAAGCTCTTTCCACATTCCAGGCAATTATATGGTCTGTGCCCTGTGTGAATCTTTTTAGGACAAATCATCTCTGTTTTCTGACAAAAGCTTTTTTCACATTCTGGACATTTATATAGCCTCTCACCTATGTGGCTCCTCTGAGGGCAATTAAGAATACTCTTGCTACTGAAGCTCTTTCCACAGTTCATGCATAATTTCATCTTTTTGCTTAGTCTGAAATCCCTCTCACATTTTACAGACCGTTGTGGTTTATGTTCCGTATTCCGTATTTTAGGTATTGTAAAAGAGAAGGAATGGCTCTCTGCAGTTACTCCTCTTGGCCATTTCAATAACCTCAGCTGCTTGTCCTTCTTGTTCTCTAGCCCATTACAATCACCATCATCTGCTTTGAAAAAAGAAAACAAATTCCCATTAGAATTTACAATAATGAAGGAGGGGGTCTCCCCAGTGAAAAATATGCCCATCTGAGCATCAGGTTTGGCACCAGCTATGTGTCAGCTAGGAGATGGTAGGTGGAAATTGTTATTCAGGTGACTCTAAGGGATTTAGATTTATTCAAGGGATTCTTCACTCCTGAACCAGATTAAGGTTTTGCTGTTGATGTCAAGCTGCCCAGGCATTTCCATGGAGCATCTAAGGTCTTTCACAAACCTATGGTGAGCATTTCTGCCAAGACCTTAGTTGTGTTCTAGAAGAGCTGCTGTGATGACAACCTTTGACAAAACTGCCCACGGAATACCTCAGCTGGTTTGTCATACAGGGCCCATCGGGATTTGTATGGGGGCTCTTTGCGGCAGTGCCTCCTCAACTGGATATTAGTTACACACTAAGCATTCTGACTATGATTTTCCTGAGGTTAAAAATGTTTTCCTGGTGGTGGTCAGGTAGACTCCTGACCACCTTATGCAATTTAGTCCAGGTATTCTCCCCATTTACATCCTATTGAAAGCACCTTTCCCAATAAATGGCACCCAGAGCAAAAGGGATTCTTACTTAGAGAAGCTATATTCCTAGAAACATCCAACATGACTTTTGTGCACAAGGCTTTCTGGCCACAATCCAGCAGTGCCCACTCCTCCTCTGTGAATTCCACAGCCACCTCCTCAAAGGTAACATAGCTCTAGAAAGGAAATATCATCTTCATTAGTAGATAATCCTCTGTTTTCTTTCTTACTCCAAAAAAAGAAAACAGAGCTTTCCAAGAGATCAAATTGACATTTTCTTATAGGACAGGCATAGGTCCTGTACGTCTTTAAAGGTGCCTAAAGCTGAGAAGCCTCCCTCCATCTCCTTCAGGCTGCTGTTGCAAATACGGCTTCGATGGATCCAAATGGTAGGAGGACACTCCTTGGGAACATACCCCACCCCCCAAGCCTGGAATAACTCGCCAAGGAGGTTTTGGGCAGTCTCATCTCTCTGGCTCAGCAAAATACAAATTTGTTAGAAAACAGGGCATCCCTACTAAGAATTTTTTACCCGACATGTTTCAAAATGTTGTAAATGACCCTGGAAATATCAACTCACTTGACCAACAGTCTTACCTGTCAGCTTATCTGTCAGTTTTAGGGGTTTTTATGTGAGAAATTTGTCCTTCCCATAATTTATTTTTAAATGGATATATTGGCCTATTTGTGGAATTGATATTGTTTCACTTCACCACTTCTGCTTTTTAACTGCTTTTCCAAAGTCTTTAGAAAAATGTTAATAAAGATTAAAGTCTTCCAATATATAAATTACACTTCCTAATACAAGACTCTTGAGAATTGTCCTTCGTTTTCATCCCCAGAACAATCTTGAAAGTTAAATGGGATTCACTGGGGCATTCTGTGGGGACACCAGGTTCAAATGCACACAGGCTCAGCATTTAGTTTTCAAAGTGGCTCATGAACTAAAGGAGTTTGAACTTTTCACAAGAAACCTACACTTACCTGGCAAGCTGTCCCCAGTTGGATCCTCCTGAAAAAAAGCTCTACTGAACAACTTGATTGATCTTGTCCCTGGTGCTCTGCTGACATTTCCCCCACATATGGCTCCTGCAACTGAAAGAATAGCCTGTTTTATGATCCACTTTCAAATGACTGTAACCATGTTAGCTCTCTTGCATTGCGTTTTCCTGCTCCAACTTTATTTTAGCAACCCAAGTCAGAATGGAAGTACTTGGGAACTCCTGCTCTGTAGGTTACTGTTATTTCTGGATAAACACCTGCCATTTTTGTGAAATATTTCATTCCTTACTTCCTATTTTCCTTGGAGGTAGTCCAGACAAGAACTATGACAATGAAGATTAGCTCTATCTTCATTATAAAGTCACATTAATAGAATATTGTTATTTTTAAAATACTTTTTCCCATTGTCTCTTTTTACTTGCAGCAAAAGTAGCAGGGTTTTTAATAATTTTGTTCCCCACATGCTATTTACACCAATCCAACACGTGTTGTCTGGATGTCTTTTCTCTCTGATTATCTGTAAAGAAGAGACAGCAGAGGCGTCGAAGAGGATGAAGCTCCCTCACCTGCTGGCCCTTTGCCAGCTTTTCCGGGGCGGCTGCGGGGCCGAGGAGGCAGCCTTCGGCCAGGGCTACCGCCTGGGCGCAGCTCTCGGCCCCGCACTCCCTCAGCCAGCCCGCCAGCTCCGGGGGCAGCAGGGCCAGCAGCTGCTCCAGCACCACCAGGTCCAGCATCTCGGCTTTGCTGCTCCGCTCGGGCCGCAGCCACCCCCGGCACAGCCCGTACAGGCGGCTGCAAAGCGCCCGGGGCCCCTCGGCCTCCCGGGAGATGCAGCTGCGAAAGCGCCAGCGCTCAGCCTCGGGGCTGTGGGGTTCCTCGGGGAGACCGCTCGGGCCGCCGCTCCCCGCCTGCAAAGGAGACCCCCGGGCCTCCATTCGGTCCCCGGCTTCAGCGCAGTCACGACGGCCCCTTCGAGGCCGCCTTCGGTCACGGGGGACCCTCCGCCGTCCCTTTCCCGGTTTCAGGGGGGAGAGTTGGCGGGGCTCCGCTCCCTCAGGGACTCTGAGGCGGAGAAGCGCAGCTGGAAATCCTTCCCGCCAAAACTTCACGCGCTCTCCTAGTCTCCCTGACTCTGTAAACCAGAGAGTGCTGCTTCCTAGAGAGGCAAACTCTTACAAGTGCCCTAACCCACCCACCCACCCCCTTCGTTTACTGCTCTTGGCTAGAGCGACTTTTAAGGTAACTATCGCCTCGTTCTCCGCTCGGCATCGACGGCTGAGAAAGGTCCTCTGCGCATGCGCCGTTCCCTAGCGACGGTTACAGGACGCCCTAGTAGTTCGGCTCGTGGCGGGCCGTTTCGTCGAGAGTGGCGGGGGGGGGATGCGAGGGTCGAGAAGGGCTGCTGCAGGGACCGGGAATGATGGGGGGGGTGAAGGTTGAGCTGGGCTGAAGTGAGCAAAGCGCCTTGGGATAAAACCTGCTTTGATTGCGGTTTCTGGCCACCTGGGGTTTCTCTCTCTCCCGCAATCCTCTGCGAAATGTGGATGTGTGCCTGGAAGAGGCGGAAGAAGGGGAGGGAGACGAAAACGGGGATGCTTCAAACGTGGGAAAAGGAAAAAGCGCAGGGAAGACATTTATCATGAAATAAACATGCAACCAATACATCCTTTGCGGATTCCTTCACAGCTGTTTATTGGTCCTGAGCCGAGAACTGAAGAGGCTTCTGGGATGAGAAGCGAAACGTCTTCAAGCAAAAACAAAGTCCAGTTGCCTTTTGACAGATAGATAGATAGAATCTATTTATTGGCCAAGTGTGATAGAATAGAATAGAAAAGAATTTTTTATTGGCCAAGTGTGATTGGACACACAAGGAATTTGTCTTAGGTGTGTAAGCTCTCAGTGTACATAAAAGAAAAGATACGTTCATCAAGAATTCTAAGGTACAACACTTAATGATAGTCATAGGGTACAAATAAGCAATCAGGAAACAATATCAATATAAATTGATAGTGTATATAGAGCCTTGATAGTACAGTGGTCTAAGCACCCTGTTATTAACACACCTGCCTGCAATTACTGCTGGTTCGAATCTCTCCAAGGCTCAAGGTTGACTCAGCCTTCCATCCTTTCTAAGGTAGGTGAAATGAGGACCCAGTTTGTGGGGGCAATAAGCTGACTTTGTATAAATATACAAAAGTATGAAGGCTATTGCTTAACGCATTGTAAGCCGCCCTGAGTCTCCAGAGAAGGGCGGCATATAAATCAAATTAAAAAAAAATGGTAAGGATACAAGCAACAAAATTGCAGTCATACAGTCATAAGTGGAAGGAGATGGGTGGTGGGAACAATGAGAAGATTAATAGTAGTGCAGACTTAGTAAATAGTTTGACAGTGTTGAGGGAATTATTTGTTTAGCAGAGTGATGGTGTAGGAAGTTAGCACCCACCCCTCTCCTGGAAGAATGAAATATTTTAGGAAATATTAAAAAGGCAGAATATTATGTTTCCCTGGATGAGAAATGGAGAAGCATGTTTTAAAGACAAAGCATCTCCCACCTTCCTGCCTTCCCCCCTTTTGTCAATGGGCCAGAGGCAGAAATCCAATCCTTTGTCAATCGACCATCATCTGCAACACAATACGATCCATCTAGCAACAGAAACTAACACAATAGGACCCATCTAGCAACAGAAACTCACCACATGGCACCTGGGAAGATTACATCAGCCAGCAAGGCTAGCTAAGACCCCCACCCCCTGCGAGTCTGACAACCAATCAGGATACTCTTTCTGGGCCCCAGGAAATTCAAAGCCAGAGAGGGCATAAAACCCAGGGACTCTCAGCATTTCCGTCCTTTTCTGTTCAGGAACTCAAACCATGTGATCCTGTCCACCATTAAACCATCTTTCCAAGCAGTCTCCATGTTTCCAGTGCACGTCCACTTGGAGCTGAACCCAGAAGGATATTTCTTCCTACAATGGCGTTCAGGGAAAAACTGTTCTTGTGTCTAGTTGTTCTGGTGTGCAGTGCTCTATAGCGTCATTTTGAGGGTAGGAGTTGAAACAGTTTATGTCCAGGATGCGAGGGGTCTGTAAATATTTTCACAGCCCTCTTTTTATACTTTTTATACTCGTGCAGTATACAGGTCCTCAATGGAAGCTAGGTTGGTAGGATTTTTTTTTTCTGCAGTTCTGCAGTGATTGGACACACAAGGAATTTCTCTTGGTGCATACACTCTCAATGTACATAAAAGAAAAGATGCGTTCATCAAGAAACATAAGGTACAACACTTGATGATAGTCATAGGGAAACAGTCAATATAAATCTTAAGGATACCAGCAACAAGGTTACAGTCATACAGTCATAAGTGGGAGGAGATGGGTGATAGGAATGATGAGAATATTAATAGTAGCGCAGACTTAGTAACTAGTTTGACAGTGTTGAGGGATGACCTTTGGAACAGGCATGACCTGGATAAAGGGTCCCCAATCTCCCAGAGCCGTGATCTACTACCGGTAATTGAGCTGTCCAGAACTGGGCCGTGGAAGTGACAGGCGAGTGTGCTCATGCACCCACACATCCCTACTTACACAAGCAGCAGGCAAGTGCAAAGGAAGCTGTTCACAAGCTACCGCACTGCTCTTGCAGAACCTTTTCACCTTCACTCCTGGCTCACAAAATGGGAAAGGTTGGGGAACCTCTATGGCGGATAACAAAGAATCTCCATAGTCTCTGGGAAGGAATCCCCCTTTTCCTACAATCTCCCCTACACCTTTTTCTCTTTTATATTTATTTATTTCTGTTCTGTTGAAGTCTTGCCTTTCTGTTCACCTTTGTTCTTGATCATTCCAGGCTGGTGGATTCTTGTAGAATTAATGTGGTTTCAAAGGGGCTGGGTTACATTTAAAACAACAACAACAGAGAAATTCATCTCCAGAAGTCTGTTTGTCCCCTAGAGGGTGGAGAAAGGGATTTTGAAAATGTCCGAATTTGCTGTGTGAGTAGAGAGAGGGGAAAAAAACAATAAAAATCTTTTTGAAAGACTGAAAACCTCATATGGAGTTTTTGCTGGAAGAAAAAAAAATGGTTTTGAGGACTGAAAAAGATGTGGACTAAATGAGGGGTTGAAGGAATTTGTGTAATAACTAAGAAGGAGGGAAGGATATAACATTTCTTCATCGGTCTAAAAGCCCAACCTAACATTCTTTTCCTAGTCACCTGGCTAAAACTTTACTGTCCTTAGAGGGACCAAGCAAGTAGATCCTTATAGGGCTGTTCAATAAAACTGAAAACAGAAATTACTTTATTTATTTTATTATTTATTTTATTTTATTTTATTATTTATTTTATTTTATTTTATTTTATTTATTTCTATACCGCCCTTCTCCCAAAGGACTCAGGGCGGTGTACAGCCTGATTAAAAGCACAAAGACAGACAAAATTTAAAAATAATTAAAATTATTAAATGATAGGCTCAATTATAAAACCCCCAAATTTAAAATCCCATATTTAAAAACCAGTTAAAATCTTTACCTTGATAGCCCAGCCTGGTGGAACAACAAGGTTTTGAGGGCACAGCCCTCGTCACCTCCCGCCTGGACTATTGTAACGCTATCTACATGGGGCTCCCCTTGAGGAGCACGCGGAGGCTCCAACTGGCGCAGAGTGCGGCCGTGCGGGTGGTTATGGGAGCAACATGGTGCTCCCGTGTAACACCTCTCCTGCGCGAGCTGCACTGGCTCCCGGTGGTCTTCCGTGTGCGCTTCAAGGTTTTGGTTACCACCTTTAAAGCGCTCCATGGCTTAGGACCTGGTTATTTACGGGACCACCTACTACCACAAATAGCCTCCCACCGGCCGGTACGCTCTCATAGAGAGGGTCTCCTCCGGGTGCCATCAGCCAAGCAGTGTCGACTGGCGGCCTCCAGGAGGAGGGCCTTATCTGTGGGGGCACCCACTATCTGGAACGAGCTCCCCCCAGAGATACGGAGGATCCCGGATCTGCGCACCTTCCGCCGTGCTCTTAAGACCCTTTTATTCCAGCAAGCCGGCCTGGCCTAATTTTTCTCCCCTTTCTTTTAAATTTTAAATTGAAATTTTAATTTGTTTTAAATTTATTGGGATTTTAATTGTCGTGGGCCAATATTATTTAATTTGGTTTTAAATTGTTTTTAACTTTTGTATTTCTGTATTTTATCTTGTGCCTGTTCACCGCCCTGAGTCCTTCGGGAGTAGGGCGGTATACAAATTTAATAAAACTCAAACTCAAACAGCGAAATACACGGAGATCAGAGATTTTACAAATTTCTGGGGGCAGCTCATTCCAAAGGGCAGGGCCTCCCACAGAGAAGGCCCTCCCCCTGGGTGTCTCCAGCCGGCATAATTTGGCCGATGGCATCCTGAGGAGACCCTCTCTGTGGGAGCGGACTGGCCAGTGGGAGGCTACTGGTGGCAGAAGACGGTCTCGAAGGTATCCAGGTCCAATGCCATGGAGCGCTTTAAAGGTCGTAACCAACACCTTGAATCGCACCCGGAAGACCACTGGGAGCCAGTGCAGCTCGCGCAGGAGGGGTGTCACTTTTGCAATAGGGGCGAATATTTGCAGCTCGGGTGTAAGATGAGGGTGAAGATTCGTTCTCCGAGTTTGTGGGTTGGTTTCCAAACGTTTTGTTACCAGGCTAGGTAGGATCTTCAGTGGAGTTTAGGGGATGTCAGTGTCAGTGTTCTTCTATTTATAAGGGCTTCAGGTGTGGAGTGTGTCAAGTGAGGGTCTTGTGATGGATCTTGTGATGGGTCAGGTGTGAGTTATGAGTGACTCACTGACACCAAACAGCACCAGCTGGATTGGAGCAACACAAAAATCATCGGCCATGCTACCACCCGCCATGCTCGTGAGTTCATCCTGAAGCATGGCACCCCCCCCCCCAAGCAGTTCCATCCACAGACACACTGACCTACGAGCAGCTTACAAACCTCTCAGAATCCAAATCAACTGCACAGCCAGCCAGAGACAGCACTGACCCTCAACCAACCCACGCAACCCCTCCCCACCAACAGTTCACTTCCCAATGACTCTGACCTGATGTAACCTCCCCATCACAACACCCACCAGGAGACTCTGATAACTCACACTTGACCCTTCACAAGACCCTCACTTGACACACCCAGAAACAGAAAAAATACTGACACTGACATCCCGTAAACTCCGCTGAAGATGTTACTTAGCCTGCAGTGGTGGGTTTCAAATTTTTTTACTACCGGTTCTGTGGATGTGGCTTGGTGGGCAGGCATGGCATGGCTTGATGGGTGTGACAGGGGAAGGATACTGTAAAATCTCCATTCCTACCCCACTCCAGGGGAAGGTTACTGCAAAAGGTTACTGCACAAGAGCCTTGGTGGCACAGTGAACTAAACTACTGCTGTTAAAGTAGTACTTAGCTGCCAGCTGCCTACAATTACTGCGAGTTCAATTCTCACCAGGCTTAAGGTTGACTCAGCCTTCCATCCTTTCGAGGTAAGTAAAAAATCATTTATTGTGGGGGCAATAAGCTGACTTTGTATAAAATAGAACGCCGCTCGGGGGGGGGGCAAAAAGCCCTACTAAGCAGGTATATACAAAAGTATGAAGGCTATTGCTTAATGCATTGTAAGCCGCCCTGAGTCTCTGGAGAAGGGCAGCATATATAAATCGAACTAATAAATAAAATCCCCATTTCCTCCCAATCAGCTGGGACTCGGGAGGCAGAGAATAGATGGGGGCGGGGCCAGTCAGAGGTGGTATTTACCGGTTCTCCGAACTACTCAAAATTTCCATTACCGGTTCTCCAGAACTGGTCAGAACCTGCTGAAACCCACCTCTGCTAGCCTGGTAACGTAGTAACCAGGTAAAGCCTGGTTGGTTCAGAGACCAACCCACAAGCTTGGAGAACAAACCTCCACCTTCAGAAATTACCTTGTTAGGAAACAACACAAAGCAGTCACTGATCTATCCAGTGATATGAATTCTAAATGCTTCTCTTGATGGTTCACACCTCTTGTTACTTGTTTCAACTGCATTTTCTCTTGGTGCTCGTCTACTTAACTCAGATGTTGTTTCTACAGCGATTTTTCTAAACAAGTCTTAACACTCCTGTTCACCTCTCCCTTTTTCCTTCCCTTTATGTTCTGGTGAAGCCTGAAGGGATCGAGAAAGAAGTGGTATTTAACTCTCTTCTCTGTACACCTGGTACGTTGTCCCTGTAGACACAGGTCTTTAACTTACTCTAAATGCTCTTTGTTTTAAAGAACCTCCTTGGAAAAAAGATTGCCACCTCCCAAACTGGTTGTTCCATATTTGGACAGCTCATGTTGTGAGGATGAGATATTCCCAGGCATTCGTGAAATCTCAGCATAGATGAGAGGGAGGAGGAGGAGGGAGGAAAGGATATAAACAGTGGACGTGGTCTCTTGAACAATTTGATTCCCACTAAAAGCACTACTGCAGCTCAGCCTTCTAAGCCAGGGGTCTCCAACCTTGGCAACTTTACGACTTGTGGACTTCAATTCCCAGAATTCCTCAGCCAAAATGTGCATCTGGGAGTTGAAGTTCACAAGTCAAGGTTGGAGACCCCTGTTCTAAGCAGAACGTGCACCAAGAGCCCAGTTAGAGCAGCAGTGCCAGGTGCACCATAATCGAAGCTCTTTTATAGGAGAACCCGAGTCCAAATCTTTTCCTCTGACGTTACCGGAGAATGTTGTAGAAGGCTCAGCCAGGGCCTCCTTTTGTGTGCTGGGTAAGTGAGATATGCTACTCATTTTGGAAATTAATTCTGTCCTTGGATACTCCTACATGAGGTCCCTGGCGCAGTGGTGGGATTCAAATAATTTAACAACCAGTTCTGTGCCCTACAGACTGGCTGGGTAGGTGTGGCCGGGTGGTCATGTGACTGGGTGGGTGTGGCCAACTCGACGTCACTCATCATACCCAGCCCCGCCTCCCGGCCACTCGCCTCAAAGTCAGAGGTCGGATTCCGCCAGTTCAGACCAGTTCAAGCTAATCCCACCATTGGCTGGCCCCGCCCCCACCCATTTTTCAGCCCCTTCTGAAGTCCACAAGTCTTAAAGGTGCCAAGGTTGGATACCCCTGAGCTAGATGTTTTGATAGGCCAGTGTTTTTCAAATTTGGCAACTTTTAAGATGTGTAGACTTCAACTTCCAGAATGCTATCTGGGCAATTCTGGAAGTCCACACATTTTAGGATTGTAAATTTGAATAACCCTGTCAAAAAATGGGCAAATTAAGATCCTTTTTAGTGATCTGTGCTTTGGTCTCCTTTTTTAAAAAAAACATACTACAGATTATCCTAAACAGCATATCTATGAAGAAAGATTCTAATAGTGCTTGAGGTAGGAATCCAACAAGCTTCTCTTTGCTATTCTTGGTAAAAAGAGCAATTAAATAACTCAAAAAAGGGGATCAACCCCATTCTGGCTAATGTTAAAGCCAACCACCATCTTCTGGGTACAACCTACACTCCCTCTGCAAATTTTAGTTCATTTCCCCCCTAAACACTCATTACTTTCATGGCTGTATTATTCCATAGAGAAGCATCTGCTAGAATAGTGTTTTCAAACTCAGCAACTTTAAATTGAGTGGACTTCAGTTTGCTGGCTGGGGAATTCTGGAAGTTGAAGTCCAGACATCTTAAAATCATCAAATTTGAAATAATGTACTAAAGGGAAAAAAAAGTATTGAAAATCAGTTCTCTGGCAAAAATGGGAGCGAGAGAAATACGCAGTGCCTTAAAGAAATATGAAAGCTATAGATGTGTAGAATCCAGTGGGTAGTGGGGGTTTTTTTTGTTTGCAAATTGGGGCAGGATAATTTCAGGCGGTTTTGAGACCTTGAATGCAAACAATTGACAGTTAAGAATTAAGCAGCCTGAGGGCAGAAGAAAAAGCAATGAATGGAAACTAATCAAGGAGAGAAGCAACCTAGAACTAAGGAGAAATTGCCTGAGAATGAGAACAATCAGAGCGAGAAAAATCTCCACTGATAGAGGACCCACAATTTCTGGAGGCAATAGCCTGCCTCCAGAAATTGTGGGTGCTCTATCAGTGGAGATTCCTAAGGAGAGATTGGACAGCCATTTGTCCAGAACAGGGGTCTCAAACTTGTGGCCCATGGGCTGGATACGTCATGTGCTGGCTCCGCCCCCACCCGATTTAGCAAAGGGGGGGAAAGTCCTGATATGTCACATGATGCTGCCGTGACGACACGAACTTGATACCCCTGGTCCAGAATGATATAGGTTCTCGCTAGAAGAGGGGGAGTGTCATGCCCCAGCATATAACTTTTATATACTGTTGTTGCTCTGTAGCCCCATCTAGTGGCTGGAGGGACAATGACCAATTATATTGTTTGAAGCGGATTCAACCTCTTTAGCCATCGGCCTGCTGTCATGCCCCCGTCGAAGTCTGAATCTGCGGGGGAAAGATGAGCTGGAACAAGAGTTGACAGAGATGGAGAGGGCGGCTCCATTGGCTTTGGAGGAAACTGGGCAAGGTCAGAGTCCGTCCAGGCAAGGCTTTTGTGAATTAGTAAGGCCTGTAGACAGGGAGAGCTCAGGAGAAGAGGAAGGACTACCCCCTCCTGATCCGAGAATAGACTTTTAAAAGCATTTTTTAAAAGGGTGAGATCAATGGAGACTGAGCCGGCTATGAGGGAGAAGAGTGCCCCGCCTCCTTTCATAAGGCACACCTGGGGACTGAGATATAAGGAGGTGCCAGTGGGAGGGGCATTTATCAGGAGCAACAGGGGTGGGTTCTACATTTTTTTACTACTGGTTCTGTGGGCGTGGCTTATTTTGTGTGTGGGGCTTGGAGGTCATGTGACTAGGTGGGGGTGGCTAGCTGGTCAGAGTAATTTCTGGAAGGTCCTCGCACTTACGACCAGTCCTCGCACTTACAACCCGACTCATTTGTTTGCTTTTAACACTGATCAGCTGTAGGACGGCCCTTTGAAGCCCCGCAGCAAGAGTTTAAACAGGTTTTTTTTCCCTCTAGTCATCAGCTGGGACTCAGGAGGCAGCAATAGATTGGGGGTGGGACCAAATAAAAGGTAAGAATAACGTGGGGGTGTGTGGAGGGGTGGGAGGGCGGGGTGGGAGAACCGGTTCGGTGACGTCATATCGTCACCGCTACCGGCTCGGCCGAACCAGACCGAACCGGGAGGAACCCACCACTGAGGAGCAAGCGTTGAATCTGTTGAGCCTTGTGTGTACTTGCCAAAGCCTGGAGATTGCTGTACTCTCCCTTGTGGGGCTTGCAAGTTTGCCTGAACTTCTTCACTGAACTTCTTGCCCTGGTTACTGTTTTGCTAACCTGGCTTATTGGACTGCTGGCCTTGGTTGCTGTGTGGCTAACCATGCTTACTGGACTACTCGCAGGTGCGGATGAGAGCTTTGCTCCAGGATTTGTAGTGAATGTGGGAACGTTTGGGGGCACAGTTGGAGCAATAAAGGGGAGTTAGACCTGTTCTCTGGTTGTGTTGCTTTAGTGCCATGCCCCGGGTCATCACACCCGCACGCTCAAAACAAGTGCATGCTGGGAAGCCAGTCTTCATTTCTTTTAGCATTTGGAGAAGGCAGAAGCACAAAGAAGAATCCATCTAAATCTGTGGCACATGGTCATCCGAGGACAAACCCACAACCCTCACACAGAGCATCGTTGGTGAGATTTAGATTACTTGTATTTATTAATTGTTATTTTCAGCAGTAACGCAATACTGCCTGTCTTGTATTTGGTCCTCATTGTATGTATCCTTATTTTCCCCAATTTCACCATATCCTGTTCTTTCAATAAAGCATTCGGATCTACGCCCACAGTCTTTTTTATTGGAGGATAGGTGGGTTTAGCTGCATGTCTAGCTGCACACAGACTAACATGTAGTTAGGACAGAACAGTGGGGTTGGCCTGTAAAAGTGCTTCTCAACCTTGGTAGCTTGAAGATGGGCGGACTTCAACTCCCAGAATCCCCCAGCCAACAGCGCTGGCTGGGGGATTCTGGGAGTTGATGTCCACCCATCTTCAAGCTACCAAGGTTGAGAAACACTGGCCTAGAAGGTCTCTTCCAACTCTGTTATTCTGTTATTCTGAATTGGAGGACTGCTGGGAGGCCTTCAGAAAAGTGGGCTGGGCCAAGTCGAAGCCTATGAATGTTGACAAACAGAAAGCTCCAGCTTTCCATTCAGTGATGGTGTCCGGGATGGTCACAGGAAGTGCAATCTCTTTGGGTTCTTCAGATACATCATGTTTTCTACTAGACTGATGGACTTGAGATTGGCTGTTTCCTTGAGAACCACTGAAGGACACAAGAGAATAGAAAGTGAGGGAAGCAATCCGCTACAGGTAGTCCTCGATTTACAACTGTTAGTTTACACATTTGTTTACACATTCCACATTACAACAGCACTGAAAAAAGTGTCTTATGATCATTTTTCGCACTTACAACCATTGCCACCTCTTCATGGTCACGTGATCAAAATTTGGATACTTCACAAGTGACTCATATTTCTGATGCGGTGTCCCGGGGTCATGCAATCCCCTTTCGTGACCTTCGGACAAGCACAGTCAACGGGGGAAGCCAAATTCACTTAACAACCATGTCACTAATTAACAAGTTGTAAAATGGGACAAAATTCACATGACTGTCTCGCTTAACAACAAAAATGTTGGGCTCAGTGATGGTCATAAGTCAAGGACTACCTGCAATGAACTCCATCAAGGAGACACAGGATAATCGTTAGCGCTGACTACAAGTAGTTGCTTAATAATTGTTTGAAGTTATGATGGTGTCCCCCACCGCAAAGTTACACATTTTCAAAGGTATGATGGCTGCACACACGCACGCATACAAACACACACACACACCAATCTCGTGATTGCATTTTGGGCACTTGGCAACCAGCCTCCCGTGCAGTAGTGGAATTCAATTTTTTTTACTACCGGTACTGTGGGCGTGGCTTGGTGAGCATGGCAGAAGAAGGCTACTGCAAAATCTCCATTCCCACCCCACTCCAGGGGAAGGATAAGGGGTGGGTTCTAATTTTTTTTTACTACTGGTTCTGGGGGCGTGGATTATTTTGTGGGCGTGGCTTGACGGTCATGTGACAATTCTTTAGGATTTAGCAGAGGTACTGGTCTAACAGGCTTTTAACTGCTTGTAGAGCTGTACCGGTCTACTCATTTATTTTTGCAGGCACTGGTCTATTCATTTGTTTTTGGAGGCACTAGTCTACCCATTTATTTTTGCAGGCACTGGTCTACTCATTTATTTTTGCAGGCACCAGTCTATTCATTTGTTTTTGGAGGCACTAGTCTACCCACTTGTTTTTGCAGGCACTGGTCTACTCATTTATTTTTGCAGGCACCGGTCTATTCATTTGTTTTTGGAGGCACTAGTCTACCCATTTGTTTTTGCAGGCACTGGTCTACTCATTTGTTTTTGGAGGCACTGGTCTACCCATTTATTTTTGCAGGCACCGGTCTAATCATTTGTTTTTGGAGGCACCGGTCTACCACCAAACTGCCTTTTACCACTGATCAGCTGTAGGGCAGCCCTTTGAAGCCCCGCGGCAAGAGTTTAAAGTTTTCTTCCTTCTAGCCGATCAGCTGGGACTCAGGAGGCAGCAATAGATTGGCGGTGGGGCCAAATAAAAGGTAAGAATAATGCAGGCGGGGGCGGGGTGGCAGAACCTGTTCGGTGATGTCATATCGTCACCGCTACCGGCTCGGTGGAACCAGGCCAAACCGGGAGGAACTCACCACTGGGAAGGATACTGCAAAATCCCCATTCCCTCCCCACTCCTGGGGGAAGGATACTGCAAAATCCCCATTCCCTCCCCACTCCTGGGGGAAGGATATTGCAAAATCTCCATTTCCCATCCCACTCTGGGGCCAGCCAGAGGTGGTATTTGCTGGTTCTCCGAAAATAAGACCCTGTCTTATATTTTTTTGAACCTGAAATAAGTGCTTGGCCTTATTTTCAGGGATGTCTTATTGGGGTGCGTGGAGCAAGACAGGATTCCTCTTGCCATCTTACCTGATTTCCAGCTCTGGCTCCCTAACCCTAACCAGAGGAAATGATGGGGACCGGCTGTGCATGCATTTAAATATTTTCGGGGCGGGTTTATTTTCAGGGAGGGCTTATTTTCGGGGGGGGGGGCTTATTTTAGTGCATGTGCTCAAAAGCCCGATTGGGCTTATTATCAGGGGTTGTCTTATTTTAGGGGAAACAGGGTACTCAAAATTTCCGCTACCAATTCTCCAGAACCTGTCAGAACCTGCTGAATAGCACCACTGCTCCCATGGTCACATGACTGAGATTTGCAGTGGTTTTTTGCTGATTTCTGGCATTTAGTTCTGGTCTCCAGCAAGCAACCCCCACTGGGGAAAGGGATTTGCTTAACAACCATGATATTTGTTTAATGACCATGGCAAAAAAAAAAAAAATCAGGGCCAGGTCACTAACCATACATTTTTTGGGGAAAAAAACAGCATAAAAGATTACTCAATCCTAGAGCAATTGTGCGAAACACCTCAATGAATCAGATGTCTACACAATAATGTAGGTGGTCCTCACTTAACAACAGAAATGT
The DNA here is from genome assembly GCF_059756535.1 of Pantherophis guttatus. Taxonomy (NCBI): domain Eukaryota; kingdom Metazoa; phylum Chordata; class Lepidosauria; order Squamata; family Colubridae; genus Pantherophis; species Pantherophis guttatus. The sequence continues at coordinate 277,029,776 of NC_142064.1, forward strand.
TGGTCTTAATTGTGGTCATAAGTCAAGGACTCTCTATATAGAGTTAGAATGCTGTGACATGAACTGTCTTGAGAGTTTTATATTTAATATAGGTAGTCCTTAATTTAGAACAGTTCACTTAGTGACCATTCAAAGTTAGAACGGAACATATGTCCATTTTTTATACTTATGGCCATTGCCACATCCCCATGTTCACATGATTTACATTTGGATTCACATTTATAACGGGTTGCAGTGTCCCAGGATCACTTGAACACCTCCTGCAACCTTCTGACAAGTAAAGTCAACAGGGAAGCCAGATTCACTTAACAACCGTGTTACTAGTTTGATAACTGCAGCGACCCACTTAACAAATTTCTCACTTAACAATATATATTTTGAAGTTTAATTGTGGTCATAAATTGAGGATTACTTTAAAAAAAAAAAAATCTGTATTGCAATGAAGATGTCAGCTGCTCATTTTCTCTGTCTTTGAAGCTCGCTAGCAACTGCCATAACCTGGGGGAATGGGGCATCTGGGAAGGGAAGCCTGCTGGAGGTGTGAAAGGATGCTATTTATTTATTATTTATTAATTCAATTTGTATGCCGCCCCTCTCTGAAGACTCAGGGCGGCTATGGGAAATTGGGTACCCTGTTTCCCCGAAAATAAGACATCCCCGAAAATATTTAAACGCATGCGCAGCTCGTCTCCACTATTTTCTCTAGTTAGGGCAGGGGTCAGCAACCTGCGGCTCTGGAGCTGCATGCGGCTCTTTGGGCCCTCTGCTGTGGCTCCCTGTCAGGTGATCCCACCACGGCTGGCCCTGCCCCTCGCCCTCCCCTCCCAGTCACTCCTCATCTGGACTGAGAAGGTAAGGGTGACGGCGGGGGATAGAGAAGCAGCCAGGGCAGAGACAGAGAGATACAGAGGGGGGGGGAAGAGAGAGAAAGATATAGAGAGATACAGAGAGAGAGGGAGAGAAGGGGGAGGGAGGGAGGAAGGGGAGCGAGATATGTTAAAGGATTTTGTGGTTCCCTGTGTTTTTTAATAACTGGTTCTCTGCCCTAATGACTGGCTGGGTAGGCGTGGCTGGGGAGGTGTCATGTTACTGGTGGAAGTGAGTGACATGGAGTTGGCCACGCCCACCCAGGTTTTGTGGCTCCCGGTGTTTTCTGTGGGAAACGGGTCCAAATGGCTCTTTGAGTATTTAAGGTTGCAGACCCCTGGGTTAGGGAGACAGAGCTGGAAATAAGGTAAGATGGCAAGAGGAACCCCGTCTTGCCCTATGTGCCCCAAAATAATAAGACCTCCCCAAAAATAAGGCCAAGTGCTTATTTTGGGGTTCAAAAAAAGTATAAGACAGGGTCTTATTTTTGAGGAAACATGGGTAGTATGGACATTAACAGAGGTGCCAAACCGAGCCATCTGCCGAGCTTCAAGGATGCCAGACCTGGGAAAGGAATTTGCACCAGTGCCTGAGACACCAAATTCCCAAAGCATTGGAACAGAGCCTGATTGGGAATTGCTTTCAATATACAATTTGTCAGTTCATGAATTGGAATAGAGATGGCAACAGATCAGCCAATGGGGACTGTTTGGTGACAGACAATTTGGAGCCTGGGCGTGGCTTAATTTAACTGTTCTGTATATAAGAACTTGAGTGCACTGGCACTAGCCTGCTTCCATCCTGGCCTGTGTTGCTTTTACTTGCTACTTCTTCTTCTCTCTACCACGTTGGAAAAAGCTGCATGGGTATTGTATACATGCATCATGTGTTGTATTATTGTACATAGAGAAGTTTCTTATGTATAATTGAATCCTGCTGAATTATTTGCTTGTGTGCTGGCTGGATTGCAACAAACTCTGACACAATTTTCGCACGCTTTTTCTTTAGAGCTTGCCTCATCCATGCTGCATTCAGCATCTCTAGTAAAAATACATTTTCTCTAAAACCTATGGAGTCAAGGATCTTTCTTTCCTAGGGAGTAGCTGTGGCCAGACTGACACAGAATGAATTGCAGGCAGACTCCTCCCACACCAATTTAAAGTACTTGTCTTCTCTTGGTGTCTTCCAGAAATATTGGATTACCACTGCCTTTATGCTCAGCCAAGCCAACTCAAACTTGCCATTGGGGATGATGGGAGGAGGGGGAGTTATAGCCCTCCATGCCTGGAAGCCCCCCTAGGTTGGAGAAATTGGTCTCCAGGGGAATCTCTTAGACTGTGCCATCCACTTACTTTACAAAAACGAGTTCCCATATCCACGTTTCAGGAAGGAAGCGCTGAGGTGTCCTTTTAGGGGCAGCCTCAACCTGAGGAGTGACAGGAATGGAAGATCCCGGACGAAAAACTTCAGCTGATCCATCAAATGTAGAGACTGGAACGAGACCCTGAGCAAGAAAAAGCTCTCCAGATACTGGGAAAAGTTCAGACTCAAATTCCATCACTGTAACACAGAGAGAAAGCCATTTGATGAGTTGTATTTGAAGGATATTAGTCCCTCCCCTCCCAGGTCCAGTTTTGGTCTTGGTCCGCCTAAATTCATGGCGGATGACTGGAGGCTTCCAGACAGTTGAACAATGAGGGAACTATGTCCTAATTTCACCCCTGGAAGCCTCAACCTTTCCACTTTCTTTGCTTCATGGAACTCTGTACCAGAGTTCAAACATCACTTGTTAGATTCCCCCATAAACTCCACCCTCTTTGTGATGGTTACTATCAACCCCACAATTAAAACAGTGTTGGATTTGGGTCCTCAACAAGTCAGGAATAGCACTTAGACTTATATACAGCTTCACAGTGCTTTACAGCCCTCTCTCAGCAGTTTACAGAGTCAGCCTATTGCCCCAACAATCTGGCTCCTCATTTTACCCACCTCAGAAGGATGGAAGGCTGAGTCAATCTTGAGCCTGGTGAGATTCGAACTGCTGGTAGGCGGTAGAATTAGCCTGCAATACTGCATTCTAAACGCTGCGTCACCAAGGCTCTTCTCAATTGCTTAAGAGAGTTCAGGTCAAGGATTTTTGAGCATCAAGAGAAAGTAAGTGGCATTGCCCACATGGTGTCATCATTTTTAACAATGACACAGTGAAGATCAGGTGGATTCTAGGCCACAGAAAAATGAAACAACAGAGCTGGAACGGACCTTGGAGGTCTTCTACCGGCTGCTCAAGCAGAAGATCCTATATACCATTTCAGACATGTGGTTGGCCAATCTCTTCTTAAAACTCTCCAATGATGTAGAACCCACAACTTCTGAAGGCAAGCCAGTGGAATCACTGGTTAATTGTTCTGTCAGGAAAGAGCTTATTTCTAGGTTGGTCCTCTCCTTGATTAAGTTTTCAAACACTAGTTCTTGTCCTGCCCTCAGATGCTTTGGAGAATAGTCTCAAAGGTGCTTTTTCAAGCGACAACTGGATTTTCTGGTTTTTAACAGATTAACAGAGTTGGAAGGGACCTTGTAGGTCATCTAGTCCAACCCCCCATCCAAGTAGGAGACCTAACACAATTTCTGACAGTCTCTTTTTGAAAGCTTCCAGTGATGAAACTTCTGAAGGCAAGTTGTCCCATTGGTTGATTGCTCTCATGGTCAGAACATTTTAAAAAATCAGCTCCGAGCTGAAGAAGCTTCTTGAATGAGAAGGGAAACATCTTCAAAGAAAAACCAGAAAGTCCAGTTGTGTCTTGAAAAAGCACCTTTGGGACAACCATGACCTGGATGACTGAGAAGCTCCATAGACTTTGGAGAATAGGTTGACCCCCCCCTTCTCTTGCAGCCCCTCAAATATTGGAAGACCACTATCTGAGGACAGGACAAGAAGCAATGGGTGGAAACTAAACAAGGAGAGAAGCAACCTAGAACTCAGGAGACATTACCGGACAGTTGGAACAATTAATCAGTGGAACAACTTGCCTCCAGAAGTTGTGAATGCTCCAACACTGGAAGTTTTTAAGAAGAGATTGGATAACCATTTGTCTGAAATGGTATAGGGCCGTGATGGTGAACGTATGGCACGCGTGCCACAGGTGGCATGCATAGCCATATCGGAGAGCACACAAGCTCTCTCACATGTGCACTCCGGCCAGCTAATTTTCAGGGCTTCTGGACCCACTGGAAGTAGGAAATAGGCTGTTTCCTGCCTCTGAAGGCCCTCGAGTAGTGGTGGGGAAGGCCTGTTTTTCTTTCTCCCCAGGCTCCAGAGCTTTTCTAGGAGCTTGGGGAGGGTGAAAACGGCCTTCCTCACCTCCCGGAGACCCCCCCAGAGGCCCGTTTGCCAACTTTGGGTTTAGTTTAGTTTAGTTTTAGTTTTATTTGATTTGTATACCACCCTACTCCCGAAGGACTCAGGGCGGTGAACAGCCAAACAATAAAATAACATAGATACAAAAAATTTAAAAAACCAGATAAAATCAAATTAAATCATTTTGGCCCAGACAAATTAAAACACCCCAATAATTTAAAAACAGATTAAAATTTACATATTTAAAAAGGGAAGAGATTAGGCCAAGCCCGCCTGATGGAATAAAAAGGTCTTCACAGCGCGGCGGAAGGTGCGCAGATCCGGGATCCTCCGTATCTCTGGGGGGAGCTCATTCCAGATGGTAGGTGCCCCCACAGAGAAGGCTCTCCCCCTAGGGGTCGCCAGCCGACATTGTTTGGCTGACGGCACCCGGAGGAGTCCCTCTCTATGAGAGCGTACTGGCCGGTGGGAGGCTATTGGTGGTAGTAGGCGGTCCCGTAGATAACCAGGTCCTAAGCCATGGAGCGCTTTAAAGGTGGTAACCAAAACCTTGAAGCGCACCCGGAAGACCACCGGGAGCCAGTGCAGCTCGCGCAGGAGAGGTGTCACATGGGAGCGCCATGTCGCTCCCATTACCACCCGCGCGGCCGCACTCTGCGCCAGTTGGAGCCTCCGGGTGCTCCTCAAGGGGAGCCCCATGTAGAGAGCATTACAATAGTCCAGGCGGGAGGTGACGAGGGCATGAGTGACCGTGCGTAACGAGTCCCGATCCAGAAAGGGACGCAACTGGCGAATCAGGCGAACCTGATGAAAAATCCTCCCGGTCACGGCCGTCAAATGCTCTTCTAAAGACAGCCGTGAATCCAGGAGGACGCCCAAGTTGCGAGCCCTCTCCGTGGGGGCCAATGATTCGCCCCCAATAGTCAGTGATGGCATCAACTGACTATATCGGGACATCGGAAACCACAGCCACTCGGTCTTGGATGGGTTGAGCCTGAGTCTGTTCCTCCCCATCCAGATCCGTACGGCCTCCAGGCACCGGGACATCACTTCAAGGGCATCATTGGGGTGATCCGGGGTGGAGATGTACAGCTGGGTGTCGTCAGCGTACTGATGGTACTCCACCCCGAAACCACGGATGATCTCGCCCAGCGGCTTCACATAAATGTTGAACAGGAGAGGCGAGAGGACCGACCCTTGCGGCACCCCACATATGAGGGGCCTCGGGGTTGACCTCTGTCCCCCTGTCAACACAGACTGCGACCGGTCAGAGAGAAAGGAGGAGAACCACCGCAACACAGTGCCTCCCACCCCTAACTCTTCCAACCGGTGCAGCATGATACCATGGTCGATGGTATCAAATGCTGCTGAGAGATCTAACAGGACCAGGACAGAGGAGCACCCCCTGTCCCGAGCCCTCCAGAGATCATCAACCAATGCGACCAATGCCGTTTCCGTGCTGTACCCGGGCCTGAAGCCCGACTGGAACGGATCCAGATACGTCGTTTCATCCAGGTGCTGGGGGAGCTGTTGCGCAACCACACTCTCAACAACCTTCGCCACAAAACGAAGGTTGGAGACCGGACGATAATTTACCAACATTGCCGGGTCCAGGGAAGGCTTCTTGAGGAGAGGCCTCACCACCGCCTCTTTCAAGGCGGCAGGAAAGACACCTTCACCCAACGAAGCATTTATAATCCCCTGGAACCAGCCTCGTGTCACCTCCCGAGAAGCCAGCACTAACCAGGAGGGACACGGGTCCAATAAACAAGTGGTCACGTTCAGTCTACCCAGAATCCTGTCCACGTCCTCAGGGGTCACAGGATCAAACTCATCCCAGATAACATTCTCAAGACCTGCCCCCGTCCGTCCCCCTGAGACTACCCAGTCGGAGTCCAGATCTTCCCGAATCTGAGTGATTTTGTCATACAGATACTGAACAAAATCCTCGGCTCTACCCTCCAAACCGGAAGGCCCGTTTTTTGCTCTTCCTCAGCCTCCAGAGCCTTTCTCGGAGCCTGGGGAGGGCGAAAACTTTCCATCCCCCAGGAAGGTCCTCCGAAGGCAGGAAATGGCCCATTTGTCTCCGGAGGGCCTCCAGGGGGGTGGGGAAGGCCGTTTTCGCCCTCCCCAAGCTCCTAGAAAGGTTCTGGAGCCTGGGGAGAGAGAAAAACCTTGCCATTGCGGGCCAGGAGCGGGGGGAGCAGGGGGGAAGAGTCACACACACTTGTGCGGGGATGGGACGCATACACAACCTCTCTCTCCCCCCCCCCCGCTCCTGGCACGCGATGGCAAAAAGGTTAGTAATCACTGGTATAGGGTTTCCTGCCTAAGCAGGGGGTTGTACTAAAAGATTTCCAAGGTCCCTTCCAACTCTGTTATTCTATTTCTATTTCAATTTCTATCATGTCTTTTCATTAGACTAGACATATCCAATTCCTGCAACAAAGGAACACTCCCTCTCAGCCCTTGTGGAACAGAGGAATTCGGGATCAAATCTCAGCTATCGGGGTCTCCATCCATGAAAGAGTTCCAGCACTCAATCCTGGAAGTAGCTCGATTGTAAAAGATCCCTTCCCTTATTACTTTCCCCCCATTCCAGGTCTTACCACGGTCGGAGCAGTATCCCGGGATGCGTATCTTGGTGTTGGTAAAAATGCTCAAGCCGAAGGCCTACCAGATGAAGCAAAGAGCCACTGAGAAACAGTCCTTTCTGCTCATGAAAAGTACTTATCAATGTTTATTTTTCAGTACGTTCTAATATACCCAACCATAAGGAATATATTATTGTCCAATTCTCTCCAGTAATTTTTTTTTTCATAGTACTGCATCTTCTGCAGATGGTACTTAAAGAGACAGACAAGCAACAGATGGAAATGGGCATCTTCAATATCCATCTATACCAGAAAGCCAATCTTTTGATGGGTCTGTAGCAGAGAAGCAGTGGGAGAGCCTGCAGTACTGCATTCTAACCACTGTGCCACTACGACTCTTAACTCTTGGTGCAGTGATCCACTTAACAACTGTGGCAAGAAAAGTCATAAAATGGGGCAAAACTCACTTAACAAATATCTCATTTACAGTAGCAATAGAATTTTGGGCCTCAATTATGGTCATAAATTGAGGACCACCTGTAAGGTCAGATTAAATCCCAGCAGATGGTTAGGAAGGACAAATCATTAAGAAAATAAGGAAAGTATATCACGAATGAAGGCGAATATACGTGTCCCAGGATAATGTTGCAGGATCCAATCTTGGTCAGTCACCAGGATGAGAAATTGTGCTTTCCGAGCTTTCGGACTCATTCTGGAGCCCATCTTCAGGGAACTTCTCTCTACCAGAATGTGTGCTAGTTTCCTGAAGATGGGCTCCAGCACAAGAGCAAAAGCTCAGGAGACGAAACCTCTCGTCCTGGTGACCGACCCAGATTGGATCCTGCAAGGAAACTATATCTCTATGGATCTGCCCAGGAAGGTACCATAAGTCTACTTCAGCTCAGCAGAGAACCTACTACGCACTTCTTGCCTAATGAGAGCGTCTCCCATGTGGGGAATCATAGCTTTGATTCTTACCCTGAATATCTTGTAAGCATCCCAATCCTCAGGGAGAAAATGCACTGAGGTGCCAATTCTTTCACTCCTGGTTGGTTGTTCTTCAGGACAGGGATGAAGATTGAACGCATCCATAAAGCAGTCAACAGAGAAGATGTACTCCTTCTTGGGAAGGAAGCTGTAAACCTGAAACCAGAAAGGCTGCAACTGAGGATGGAGATTTGGGCTAGAGGAATTTCCTGCCCATTAAGCTATCAGCCAATAAAGCTGTGCAACAGCAATAGCACTTAGACTTATATACCGCTTCATAGTGTTTTACAGCCCTCTCTAAGTGGTTTACAGAGTCAGCCTATTGGCCCCAATAATCTGGGTCCTCATTTTTACCGACCTTGGAAGGATGGAAGCCTATGTCAACCTTGAGCCGGTCAGAATCAAACACCTGGAGTGAGCAGTGAAATAGCCTGCAGTACCTGCATTCTAACCACTGTGCCACCATGGCTCTTAATGCAATGGGAGAAAGACCTTGGGAGATGAGGGAAGGGAAAGAGAGCAGATAAAAGAGGAACAAACCTGAAGCTGAGCAATGGACAGAGAAAGAAATGTAGAGAGGATCCACCCTAACCAATCAGGTGATAGAAAGAGACAGGAGGCGAGTGGTACTTTCAAACCTGCAAGATTGGTATCAGCCTCTCAAGTACAGCAGACCAAACAATAAACACAATAAGGTTAGTTAATTGTAAGGCCACATTAATAGACTCTTGCAAGTCTGAAAGGATAGTTATCCTGCCACATCTTTTTAGCAGTGGATCAATTAGGGCAGATCCCTTCCACGTATCTTTCTCTGCTCATTACTTCATTTTGGGCTCCTTGGGCAGCATCTCTTCTTTCTGTCTTCCAAGGTCATTCTCACGTTCCATTACAGGCCACCCCATGAAATGATGAGTTCTCTTTTACTGGAAATCTCAAAGCAGAGGCCACCTTGGTCTTCTGGCCAAGATGATCCAGATTAGATGTCACCAACTGGTGGTCCGTGAGAAAATTTTGGTGCACAGTGCACCCAGGTGGAGGAGCTGTTCTGGGATGACCAATGGGCCAGTCTTGTGACTAGAGCTCTGGGATATAGGACCAGCCAGGCAGGTCATGATGGGGCTGGAAATCTATGCCGTAGAGGGAGGTACATGCAACTTGCAATTTTGCAGGTAGTGCACATGCAAAGAAGTAGGGCAGCCCTCGCTGGCTGGAACAAGGTAATGGAGCTATTACGGCAAGGGGAGGGATGGCGGCACAGGCGGGCCAAAGCAATGGGTGTCGGCAACCTGTAGCTCTTTCGTCCCCCTGCTGTGGCTTCCTGTTGGATGAGAGAGGGGAGAGAGATGAGAGGGAGAGAGAGAGAAAGAAGGGAGAGGGGATAGGGAGGAGAGATGAGAGAGAGAGAGAAGAGAGGGGGAGAGAGAGAGATAAAAGAGAGAGGGGGGAGAGAGATGGGAGAGAGAGAAGGAGAGAAAGAGAGAAGGGAGAGAGAGAGAGAGAAGAGAGTGGTAGAGAGAGATGAGAGAGAGGAGAGAAAGAGAAGGGAGAGGGGAGAAATGAGAGAGAGATGAGAGAGACAGAAAGAGAGAGGAGAGAGGAGAGAGAGAGGAGAGGGGAGAGATGAGAGAGAGAGATGAGAGAAAGAGAGATGAGAAAGAGAGAGATGAAATGAAAGAGAGAGAGAAGAGGGGGGAGAGAGAGATAAAAGAGAGAGGAGGAGAGAGAGATGAGAGAGAGAAGGAGAGAAAGAGAGAGAGAAGGGAGAGGGGAGAGATGAGAGAGAGATGAGAGAGAAAGAAGAGAGGAGAGAGAGAAAGAAGACGGGAGAGAGAGGAGAGGAGAGAGAAGAGAGAGAGAAGAAAGAGATGATAGAGATGAAAGAGAGAGAGAGAGAAGAGAGGGGGGAAAGAGAGATAAAAGGGAGAGAGGAGGGAGAGAGATGAGAGAAGGAGAGAAAGAGAAGGGAGAGGGGAGAGATGAGAGAGATGAGAGAGAGAGAAAGAAGAGAGAGGGGAGAGAGGAGAGAGAAGAGAGAGAGAGAAGAGAGAGATGAGAAAGAGATGAGAGAGATGAAAGAGAGAGAGAGAGGAGAGAGGGGAGAGAGAGAGAGATAAAAGGGAGAGAGGAGGGAGAGAGATGAGAGAGAGAGAAGGGAGAGGGGAGAGATGAGAGAGAGAGATGAGAGAGAAAGAGAGATGAGAAAGAGAGAGATGAAATGAAAGAGAGAGAGAAGAGGGGGGAGAGAGAGATAAAAGAGAGAGGAGGAGAGAGATATGAGAGAGAGAAGGAGAGAAAGAGAGAGAGAAGGGAGAGGGGAGAGATGAGAGAGAGATGAGAGAGAAAGAAGACGGGAGAGAGAGGAGAGGAGAGAGAAGAGAGAGAGAAGAGAGAGATAAGAAAGAGAGATGATAGAGATGAAAGAGAGAGAGAGAGAAGAGAGGGGGAAAGAGATAAAAGGGAGAGAGGAGGGAGAGAGATGAGAGAAGGAGAGAAAGAGAAGGGAGAGGGGAGAGATGAGAGAGAGAGAAAGAAGAGAGAGGGGAGAGAGGAGAGAGAAGAGAGAGAGAGAAGAGAGAGATGAGAAAGAGATGAGAGAGAGATGAAAGAGAGAGAGAGAGAAGAGAGGGGAGAGAGAGAGAGATAAAAGGGAGAGAGGAGGGAAAGAGATGAGAGAGAGAGAAAGGAGAGAGGAGAGATGAGAGAGAGATGAGAGATCCCTGTGTTTTGTTTTCTGTGGGAAACGGGTCCAAATGGCTCTTTGAGTGTCTAAGGTTGCAGAAACAGGCGATCAAGCTAAGTGCCTGAAGGACCCCATCCCGTCACTGGGAATCCAGGCACCTCAGTGAGCGGCACGCTGGATTCATATTAGTGGTCCGTGGGATTTAAAATTATGAATTTAGTTGTCCCTGACGTCCGAAAGGTTGGTGACTCCTGATTCAGATGAGTCTACATTGAAACACCTCTGAGACAGGCTGATTAAGAATTCAGGAGTGATCCAAGCAAGCACCAATATTTGATGGAGAACCAGAATTTGGCTTCTTGGTCTGTGTCCTTCCCCAGTATTCCACACTAGCTCTGGGACTCTGTGTCAACTTCAAAGGGAGATTTTGCTGATTGCAGCCATTGCCACTTTTCACCTTCCACAGAGTCAGGGAGGGAAGATGTCATTATCAGGCAGCAAGAAGAAATCGTCCCATGAGAACAAAGGTTGTCTAACCAGATGTTTTACTAAGACTTGGACAGTTTTCCATAACAATACTGGATATTTAATTGGACAATGTGACCTGCACTTATGGGGAGGGAGGGAGATTCTATTCTTTAATTATGTGAAAACTGTGGGAATTAGTTAGAGTTGGTTTTGCTTCAATCTGTGCCGACATGATGTACTCAACGAAGTTTAGCATAAAGAGATTGGATCATCTCAAGCTTGCTTGCTTGGTTGGGTTTGCCAGTCGGAACCTTGACACTCTGAGAAGAGGACTGACTCAAACTTTCTCAGGAATTCTACTCCTAATCCATTACTTTCACCACCATAACACTCTACTTCACATTATGGCAAAATCTCTGGGCTGTGATATTGGGCTACCCTCGGTCTACATGCTTTGTCCTTCTATTTTTTTCCTATATTTTCTTCCTTTAAAATTAATTTATGGACAATTTTCTTTGCTTCTCCTTCCCTGCAGTCCTCCCCTAGCATCTTAAATTTAGTTGTGACCGCTATCTTCTGGTGTAAATTGTAAGAGATCCTATTTGAAGTACATTTCTATGGACAAGTAAATTTTAGGATGAATCCAGCAGGAGCCAGGACATATCTGGCCCCCAAATGAAATGCAGTCGGAACTCACCTTCTCAGGGGAGAGCTCAGCTTCAGGATTCAAGAGATAGACGTTCTGGTCAACGGCATGGACGGCACAGAGGGAACCGGGGAAAGCTGAAAGATGGAGTTGGGTTTTCTGGCCAGGCAGACCTTCTTGATCAGGGAACCACAGTTTGGCCTGTAAACATAAAACTGGTCTTTGAAAAAAATCTCTTCCTCTTGGTGTGGAATGAATGGAAGGAGAAATTAATGGAATGAAGTCATCCTTGTTGTCATGCATATTGTAACCTTGAGTTGCCCTCTGTGACTAACCTCAAGCCACAGTTTGACAGGGTCAGTGGAACTACTGGCTGACCCCCCCCCCCCAAAAATAGGCTTAGGTTTAGCCAATGTTTGGGGTTTTCTTTCCATTGCAACTTGGTTATGACCCACTGAGATACTGGCATTCAAGGGAACAGGTCTGGCCAGGACATAACGGATTACATCAGCCTGCACAAGCAGATAGCAAAAGGGTAACTCAAGAACTATTTCTCAAAGGATCAGGAGCAAAGGAGGCTTTGTGGATTTTAGCACCAGTAGAGTTGAGTAGCACCAGCTTAAAACCTGTTCTGGAACATTAAGATTCTGCCTTTCTTTAACACCAGAACACAAAATGCAAAACTTTACCTTGTTGGGGAAGCAGTTTTGTACGATGAATTTTTTCGAATCAGCAACAAGTTCTCCACTGGGCAAAATGGTGTAGAGGAGCAAGTCGATGCTGGGAGTAATCTCAGCATCTATCCAGACTTTCAAAAGGAAGTCCCCTTTGGCTTCTAAAGGATGAAATTCCGAGGTGGAGGAAAGGGAAAGAGAGATCAAAAGAGACATATAAATTTCATCAGACAGATAGAGAGACAGACAGACAGACAGACAGACATATATGATGACAGATATAGACAGAGATGGATGGATGAATAGAGAGAGAGGGAGGGATGGATGGATGGATGGATGGATGGATGGATGGATGGATGGATGGATGGAATTAGGTCCAGTTGGAATACATCAAACTTTACCAGGGTGACCACAACAGGCTGGGAAATGTGAGTCAAAAATGAATCATTGAAGAACCAGAAGCTGAAGGACTTCAGCTGCTGTCTTCTTTTCAGTTGTGAGGGCTTGCCTTCTCCACAATAAATTTTAGGTTTGTGGTGGCAATGATTAAGTCGGTAGTCCCACTTGTTTCAGGGATCCATGAAGCAGCAAGTGAATCTCCCTCCAGTAACATCTCCCGCTACATAGGAGAGCAAGGGACATAAAACAGATCCCTGGCACATGCCATGGAGTCCTTCAACCCTTTGCCATCCTAAAAACCCCAAATGCTGCCTCAAACCCATGAGTCAGTGCTGTTAATAGTGCCTTCCCATGGCTCTCCAGGGTTTCTGGAGACTCTGGGTTGGACTTGGGGCCTTCTGTGTACCAGGTGATTGGGAACTGCATCCCATTCTCTATCCTTCCTTCTTCCACCTTGCATGTTTTGGTTATCCTTGAAAACAAAGTTACGTCCAGCATGCCAGCCTGCTGACTACAAGAGACTGAGCCCCTAAACTCCTCTGTGGGTCTCCGAGACGGGTCTGTCCCAGAGGAAATGAAGAATAGGCATCTGGGCAGCCTTCTACCGTAGTTGCAAAGAGACATCCCTGTGATGCCCAGCAAAAAACTCAGGATGAAGGAAGCGGCTGCAGAGATTTGGGAGAAATGGCCTGTTCCTACTGCTTGAGACCATCCCTTTCCTCTGCCCAATGGCAGGGCTGGCTGTATGCGCCCACCTTCCATGCCCTGCCAGTGTGAAATGGGATACAGTGAACCCAGCTGTGAGTGGGAAAAGGAAGAGAGGTTTTTCAGACGTGCAAGGGGCACCCAGCATTCAGCAAGAGAGAACTGGAGCCCCATAGATGGAGTCACCCCAGGAACGTCTGGGAAGCTTTTTGCCAAGCAGGAGGGGGGAGTGTAATTTGGAGGGCAAACATTTACCTTTTCCCTGTTCCACTGGCTGCCGGTGTGTCCCTGTTCGTATGATGTTCCCCCTAACCTTGACCTGCATGGAAAGAAGAAATTCCTGTAGATATGCTAGGGCTTGGAGAAATTGATTGATTTGATGGATTGATTGATTTGCAACTTTAAACACTGGCTGTCATGCTAAATATATAGACGCCTAGAATTGCAGAGCTGCAATTGTCTAGTTTAACCTTTTGAGAAGTGTGTAAGATTAAAACAATAGTATAATAATTAGTGGACCAGAGGAATGCTGTCGATACAATTTATTTTGACTCACTCAAGGATCATGGGTAAAAAAAGGCAGAGTGCAAAAGGGAGATTGCCTCGGTATATTTATGTTGTGGTTTAGTGCACATTGGATGTTGTGGCCCACAAGCGGTCTGCGCAGATTGTTGCTGATCCTGATGACGAGGAGGCTGGTGTGCTGTCGCGCCAGCAGCCTGTGCGGCCGGCACTCAAGTCGGACAGCGAGGAGGCTGAAGAAGACATGGTGCCAGAGGCGGAGATTCAGCCAGGGCCTTCAGAACCTCCAGAGGCTCCTTTAAGTGAAGAGGATGAAGTGGAGGAGCCTCTTCTCAATGCATGAGCACGCAGAGCTGCCAAAAGGCAGGAGTGGTTACTCAGGAGGTGGTCTCCTTGAGAGTAAGGCTTGGGGCTAATTGGCCACTCCCTTAGCCTATTTAAGTTTGCACACAGCTTGTAAAAAGCTGCAGGAAACAACACATGTTCGTTAGCTGATCATTGAATCTGGATTTCCTCTGCAAACCTTGCTTCTGGGCTTTCTGCCAACTCTAGTAAAGACTCTATCTTATCTGTGGAATTTCTGGCAGGTTGTTAAGGACGTTTAATTAACAGCCTGCCTTTGTAAAAAACTACGTTTGGAAGTAAAACTGAGCTTTGTTCATAGTTTGTGTGTGTTGCGTTCTCTGGGATCCGTAGCTGGGGCAGAACATTGGAGTAAGGCCACACCTGGTATATGGCATCCAGTTTTGGTCACCACATTACAAAAAAGATGTTGAGACTTTGGAAAAAGTGCAAAGAAGCGCAACTAAGGTGATTAAAGGCCTGGAGAGTAGAACGTCTGAAGAACAATTGCAGGATTTGGGTTTAGCTAGTCTAGAGAAAACAAAGACTAGGGGGGACATGATAGCAGCCTTCCAGTATTTGAGAGGCTGCCACAAAGAAGAGGGGGTCAATAAGGGGCGTGCATAAGTGCACCAACGTGCCTACCGTCCCTGTCCTAATGTCCCCTTTTACTCGTATCCATTTCATGTATTAATAATCATGTTTATACTTACATCTGTTATCTAATACATGCTTGACAAACAAACAAATAAAAATAAATAAAATAAATAATAAATAAATTTATTTTCCAAAGCATCAGAAGGCAGGACAAGAAACAATGGACTGAAATTAATTAAGGAGAGAAGCAACCTGGAATTAAGGCGAAACTTCCTAACAGTGAGGACAATTAACTAGTGGAACAGCTTGCCACCAGAAGTTCTGGGTGCTTCATCACTGGAGATTTTAAGAAGAGACTGTACAGCCACCTGTCTGAGATGGTATAGGGTCTGCTGATTGATCAGGGGGTTGGACTAGAAGACCTCCAAGATCCCTTCCGGCTCTATTCTGATTGATCGATTGATTGATAGCTGTTTAACAAAGCAAAGCAAATGTGCCTTGTGAATGCAGCCTTTGCCTGAAGACTCACCATGTAATAGAAGACAATCTCGTCCTCCTTCAAATCACCTCGGTTAAGGATGTAATGCACCCGAAAAAACTCATGGCGCTGGCAGGTTAACGTTTTTGACGCAGGCTCAGTATGTAGGTAACTTTTGCTTGGAGAATAAAGCACATACGCCGTGTGACTTGCTTTAATGTGACTGGGTTGAACCCAGTGCTCGCTATTACACCAAGGTTTGTTTTGATAGAAAGCCTGAAAGGAAAAGCACAGATTAAGAGAAATTAGGTGGGAGGCTGGCTGAGAACATTTCGCTGGCAAGGGCAAGAGAGACGGGCAGCTCAAAAATGTGACAGATCGATAGATGATACGGTATTTCCCCGAAAATAAGACCTCCCCCAAAACAAGCCCACCCTCCCAAAATAAACCCTCCCCCGAAAATAGTTAAACACATGCACAGCTGGTCCCCGCCATTTCCTCTGGTTAGGGTTAGGGAGACAGAGCTGGAAATCAGGTAAGACGGCAAGAGGAGCCCTGTCTTGCTCCACACACCCCAAAATAATAATACCTCCCTGAAAATAAGGCCAAGCGCTTATTTCAGGGTTCAAAAAATATAAGACAGGGTCTTATTTTCGGGGAAACAAGGTACAGATAGATGATAGATATACAATAGATATTCAGTAGATATAGAAATAGATAGATAATGGATGGGTGGAGGGATGGATATGAGAGAGAGAGAGACAGAGAGATATGTAGATATACAGTAGATATTCTGTGTGTGTGTGTGTGTGTGTGTGTATGTGTGTATCTTTTTTTTTTTTTCCTTTTTCGTAGGCTTTTATGTGCATATTCTTTCTAGCCAGGTTTTACCTACGTAAACTTAGTTGTTCTACAGCCCTAGGTTCTGTGAAATCTCATTCACAAGTTTCTGGGCCTTTTTTCTGCTGACAAACTGCAACTCTGTGTTGCTCTCTGGGAGACTCAGATAGCTATTTCTGCCTCTTAAGGCCGACAAAGGAGATAAGTGCTGGCTGGATCCTGGACAGTGGCGCAGGGAGAAGCATGCACAGCAGAGGGGAAGGCGTGCCAGAGATTAGCTGAGTCACTGGACCACACCCCACAGGGTATAAATGTGGGTGTGGTGGCCGGTTCAGTTTGTGACAAGCAAAAACTAGAAATAATCCATGATCTCTGCATTACTGGACTTCTGCCTGCCTTGTTGGACTGCATTTGGACTAATCCTTGTATTGCTGAAACTTTGCCTGCTTTATCGGAATGCTTGCAGTCTAATCTTTGTTTTGTGTGAGTAAAGTCTGAATTGGCAGCTAGCCACTGGGTTGCTGCCAGCTTTATCTTCAAAGACTTTGTCGTGTGGCTTATTAACTCCGGGCCATCTGTGGGGGTGCGTGTGTGGGACGGGGACAGAACACCTCCTTAAGCAGTAAAGGACTCGAAGTCCAGCTTTGGGGGAGGGAAGATCACTTTCACCGCTTTTATCTAGAACT
Source organism: Pantherophis guttatus (assembly GCF_059756535.1). Lineage (NCBI taxonomy): Eukaryota > Metazoa > Chordata > Lepidosauria > Squamata > Colubridae > Pantherophis > Pantherophis guttatus. The sequence goes on from NC_142064.1 coordinate 277,046,616, forward strand.
GAGCAGGGTCAGTTGTTCTGTTCCATACACGGACAGGAGACCACAAAGAAATCTTCTAGCCTGTGGACTAGACTTGTCAATTGAAAACACATCTGGGAATAAAGCCACAGGGGACCTTTCTTGCCATGGAAATGACAGGGTCAAGCCTGGGCCGGGATCTCAATGGTGACTTTTCAAAGGATAATATACAGGGTATTTTCGGAATGAGCAAAATGGAAAATCACCTTAAAAGTGGGGTGGGGGAAGACCGTGACAATGAGAAAAGAAAGACAGAGGGGAAAAAAGGGAGGAGCCCTGAGTACTTTTAACCAACTAACTAGAATAACTTTAACTTTATTGTCACTTTAAATCTATACTAATCAGCATACATTAAAATGAAATTTTGTTGCATAGAGCTCTCGAAGGGTCACCATCTCCAAAATACACTACACATAAACATGACAAAAATATAAGTAAGTAAATAAATAAAAAATATGCATATACCCACATATATTATATGACACAGAGAAACAGCACAATCTACTTCGGATGTATAAATGTACATGGCGAGGAAAACGAACCTTGCGAGTTTCCCAGACGGATGGCCTAGGGAACAAAGTTGTTACAGAATCTGCTAGTCCTGCTAGAAATACTTTGAAACCTCTGCCCAGAGGGGAGCAACAGAAACAAACCATCAAGTGGGAATGTCATAAAATACAGCCGTCGCAAATCGCAAAGACTAACCGAAAAAAAAAAATCGTCTTCTTCTAAATTAGTGGTTTCTATGGAGAATTCAGCTCTCCCCTCAGCGTCCGTCACTTGATTGAGCCACTGGTGAGTTGTCAGTATAAAAATCTCCACTGTTCCATTGCTGATCGGCATGTTGTAACTGTCTACCAGCTTCACCTGCACACAAAAACCGATTGACACATTGACCCAACTGGTTGCGGCCAAATATTTCAGGATTTACCAATGCAATTTCTACTCTGCCTTTCCTTCAGGGACGCCAAGCTTTCCCATCAAGCCATCCTAATTTTTTCCCCATCGCTACAACTCTGTGAAAAAGGGGAGACTAGCAGGAGGGACTTGAGCCTGGGAATAGGTTTTGGGACTGCGGCTGAGAAAGAAAGGGGACAAGCAAGTAGCCACTGGGAGATGGCGTTACAGGTTGGTTTGACAAACGGACTCTTTGTTAGGGAAAAAGGGCTTTGGGAGCTTCAAAGCAGAGCATCCGCAGGGGATGATAATAGCAGTAGCATTTCTATACTGCTCCATAGTGCTTTACATACTCTCTGGACAGTTTACAATGTCAGCACGTTGCCCCCAACCATCTGAATCCTCAGCTGCAGGCTAACTCACTGCTCACCACCAGCAGTTCGATGTCCTGAGCAGCTCGATGTTGACTCAGTCTTCCGTCCTTCCAAGGTCGGTAAAATGAGGACCCAGATGGTTGGAGGCAATAGGCCGTCCCTGTATACTGCTTAGAGAGGGCTGTACAGCACTGTGAAGTGGTATATAAGAGTAATTGCTATTGCACTGAGGCATGATTGGGACTTTATGGTGGTTGCCATCTTGAGTTTTTGGGGCTACCACCATCATTCCCATGGATACCCCTGCTTAATAATCCTGCTAATGAATAAAGGCTGAAAGGTTCCTATTGTAGACACCAGCTTGCTTGCTTGCTTGCTTACTTCCCATCCATCATCTATCTATCTATCTATCTATCTATCTATCTATCTATCTATCTATCTATCTATCTATCTATTTATCTATCTTACTATCTATCATCTGTTGGAAGAAATGTCCATCTGGATTCAGTTCCAAGTGGAGAGAAAGACCCTGGAAACATGGAAGCTGCTTGGAAAGATGGTTTAATGGTGGACAGGACCATATGCATTTTTGGGGTACTGAGCACATGGGAGAGAAACAGAGAAAGACAGAGAGACAGAGACAGAGAGACAGAAAGAGAGAGAGAGAGGGAGGGAGGGAGGGAGGGAGACAGAGGGAGAGAGAGAGAGGGAGGGAGGGAGGGAGACAGAGAGAGAGAGAGGGAGGGAGGGAGAGAGAGAGGGGGGAGGAGGGAGGGAGGGAGGGAGGGAGACAGAGAGAGAGAGAGGGAGGGAGGGAGACAGAGAGACAGAGAGAGAGAGGGGGGGGGAGGGAGGGAGGGAGGGAGAGAGACAGAGAGACAGAGAGAGAGAGAGAGAGAGACAGAGACAGAGACAGAGACAGAGAGAGAGAGAGAGATTTCCTAGTATATTTCATTCTTCTAGGAGAAGAGTGGGTGCGAATTTGGGTCCTGGGGAAATGAGCACATGGGTGAGAGAGACAGAGAGATTTATAGCCTCTCTTGGGCTTTGAATTTGAGTTTCCTGCTCCTGTGGCAAGGGCATGTATTCTTATTCAACTGTAGACTCCCATGTGGCTATGTGGGGTCATGGGTCATGATTCAGGTTTGGTTGAAGCTTTAGGCTGGTGCAATGATGGGGTTTTGTTTGTGGCTGAATGGCTTTGCCCTGAAGGATAATCCCATCATCCTGGAGCGGAGGTCTTTTGTCCCTCCTTCCTTCCTCCCTCCCTCCCTTCCTTCCCTTCCTCCCTCCCTTCCTCCTTTGATTGAAATGGTATAAGATCTCCTGCTTGAGCAGGGGATTGAACTAGAACAGCGGCCCCCAACCTTTGGGGCACCAGAGACCCATTCGAAGGAGAGAGGCTTTTCCACGGACCAGAGAGGGCGTGGTTTCACATGCTGCCTGCATCCTACGGATGGGGCTTCGCTTGTTTGTGCGGCCCTGTTTCTGGCATGCTGAGAGCCGGTACTGGGCCATGGACCAGGGGAAGGAGACCCCTGAATTACAAGACTTCCAAGGTCCCTTCCAAGTCTGTTATTCTGTACTCCTCAATGCTTTTACACTGCTTTTGATCATTCTAGCTCAGAGCAGCTGGCCAGCAGCTGTTAGGGTGAAGAAATGGCATTGGAGCAGACTGGAGGACTGATACGGCTTAAATCCAGCTATGCAGAGAACCCGTAGCTCTCATCTTACCTTCACGACATAGGGCAAGCCGGGTTTATAGTAACGGTCTGGGTTTTCAAAGGTAATTTTGCTCAACGTGGACGTGATCTCAATGGTTTCTGTGGCACTCAGCTCCACTCCTGTTGAAGAGAAGTGTCATCTGCAAAAGGCTGTTTCATTCCCTTCCTCTCCAATTTCCCAGAAACTCCTTGTCTCTGGAGTGCCAAGAAGCCTGACTCTTTTGATGGATGTATTTACGGATTTCTGCTTTGGACAAGGGGTTGGAATAGACGATCTCCAGGCCCCGCCCCCCCATGTGCAGATTTCTCTGACATGTCTATGAAGATTCTCAGTCATCCAAGTCATGGTTGTCCCAAAGGTGCTTTTTCAAGAGGCAACTGGACTTTCTGGTTTTTCTTGGAAGACGTTTCGCTTCTCAATCCAAGAAACTCCTTCAAGGAATTGGAGAAGCTTCTTGGATGAGAAGTGGAAAATCTTCAAAGAAAAACAAGAAAGTCCAGTTGCCTCTTGAAAAAGCACCTTTGGGATTTCTCTGACATACTAATTCCCTCTGTTGGTTTGAATTTGGCACTCAGTAGCCCTTTAAAGGTTTCTCCCTGTCCAGTCATGAGTGGCTCAAAGGGGTAATGCACATGTGGCCAGCACAAAAGTATGCAACGGAGTAACCTTTTCCGCTGAAGAGATAGCTATTTTTCTACCTACATTTGCATGCTTTCAAGCTGCTAGGTTGGCAGGAGCTGGGGCGAGGATGGGAACTCACCCAATCCTGCAATGCTCAGGACTCGAACCTGAGCTGTCAGCTTTTCAGCTGATAAACCCAGAGTCTTCTGGGCTTATCTCTGAGCTACCACACTCTTCATGGGATATCAAATTTGATTAGTATGTCTCAGACTTCTTGCAACCAGCTGATTTCTTTCCCCCCACAAAATCTCATCACTTCACTGTCTGTGAAACGGGTGTTGGAGCAGAGAACAGTTTTCTCATTTATAACTGAGATGCTACTACTCTCTTAGACTTAGACAGGGGGTGTTTTTTCTATCAAGTTTGATTCAGCCTTCCAGCCTTCCGAGGTGGGTAAAATGAGGACCTAGATTGTTGGGGGCAATAGGCTGACTCTGTAAACCGCTTAGAGAGGGCTGCAATAGCAATAGCCTTCAGACTTATATACTGCTACACAGTGCTTTACAGTCCTCTCTAAGCGGTTTACAGAGTCAGCCTATTGCCCCCAACAATCCGGGTCCTCATTTTACCCACCTCAGAAGGATGGAAGGCTGAGGCAACCTTGAGCCTGGTGAGATTCGAATTGCCAAATTGCAGGCAGCCGGCATTCAACACAAGTAGCCTGCAGTACTGCATTCTAACTACTGCGCCACCAAGCACTGTAAAAACTGTAAGTCTAAGTGCTATTGCTATTGCTATCTCTTGTAAGAAATGGAAGCTTTAGGTCTGGTTCTATTAGCCCATTGGTGCTCTTCTGTTTCATGAAGGTTACCTGTCCCTTGCTCTGTGATTTTGCCTTCTACGGCGATGGCCATCGAAAAGCCGAGCCACCTCAGTTGGAACTCCTCCATGTTCACCACCTTGGAGAAACAGCCGTCTCCATCTGCCTGCATGCCACAACAACCAAGAAAGAGAAGCCTGTAATCCAGGGGTGGGTTCTACTTACCTTTACTACCAGTTCGCAGTGGGGCCGTGCGTGTGTGCGAAGCGAGTAGTCTTGTTGGTTCTTTGGTTGGGCTATTTACTATTAGCTTCTTTGGCAGTTGTTGATTGGGGTATGGTTTACTTCCAGATTGTTGATCTGATGTTAATCTTGATGTTAATCTACACTCATCTGGATGGTTAGATTACACCAAGATTTGAATTTATAACTGTGGGAATATTGTGCACAGTCACTCACGCCCTCGTCACCTCTCGCCTTGACTACTGCAACGCTCTCTACATGGGGCTCCCCTTGAAGAGCACCCGGAGGCTCCAGCTGGTCCAGAATGCAGCAGCACAGGTAGTGATGGGAGCAACATGGCGCTCCCATGTAACACCGCTCCTGCGCGAGCTGCACTGGCTCCCGGTGGTCTTCCGGGTGCGCTTCAAGGTGTTGGTTATCACCTTTAAAGCGCTCCATGGCATAGGGCCTAGCTATCTCCGAGACCGCCTGCTGCTACCGACGACCTCCCATCGACCCGTGCGCTCCCACAGAGAGGGCCTCCTCAGGGTGCCATCAGCCAAACAATGTAGGCTGGTGGCCCCCAGGGGGAGGGCCTTCTCTGTGGGGGCTCCCACCCTCTGGAATCAGTTGCCCCCGGAGATAAGAAGAATCCATGACCTCAATGCCTTCCGTCGTTCCCTGAAAACCTATCTTTTTCAGCAAGCCGGGTTGGCTTAAGAAGAAATTTTTAAATTCTTTTAATTAGTTTGTGATTCTTAACTTTTGGGCCAAAATTTATATATATTTTTAAATGTTTTAATATTTGTATTCTATGTTTTTTATCCTCAGGGAGAAGGGCGGTATATAAATTGGAAATTAAATTAAATTAAATAAGTGCAAAGACTGGTTCCTGACGGAGCTTGGGCCATTCCCAGAGGCTCTGACTCACGGCTCGGCCGAGGAACTGGTGGCCGCCTGGGACAGGGCGCCTTGGACTGCGTCGTGCCTTTGCGGACTCTGACTCGGTGCCGTTCTCAACTGGCTCCTTGGTTCTCCGAGGAGCTGAGAGAGATGAAGCACCAGAAAAGACGCCTAGAGAGCGATTGGAGGGCCAGCCGCACTGAACCAGACCGAACACTGGTGAGATCTTATATCAAGACCTACCTAGTGGCAATAAGAGTGGCGAAATTTAATTATTTTTCCACTCTTATAGCAACTGCAGAGAACCGCCCAGCTGCCCTGTTTAGGGTGACCCGCTCCCTACTGCAGGTAGGAGCGAGGGAGGATCCCTTACAGGGTAGAGCTGAGGATTTTGTGCAATATCTGCATGATAAAATCGCTCAGATTCGGGGCGGCCTGGACTCCAACTGGGTAGCCTCGGACGGGATGATGGAGATGAGTCTTGAGAATGTTATCTGGGAGGAGTTTGACCCTGTGACTCCTGAGGACGTAGACAGGACTCGGGAGAGGCTTAACGCTACCACATGTTTACTGGACCCGTGTCCTTCCTGGTTGGTGCTGGCCTCCCGGAAGTTACACAAGGCTGGTTTCAGGAGATTATCAACGCTTCGTTGAGTGAGGGTGTCTTCCCATCTGCCCTGAAAGAGGCGGTGGTGAGGCCCTTCCTCAAGAAGCCTTCCCTGGACCCGGCTGTATTGGCTAATTATCGTTCTGTCTCCAACTTCCGCTTCGCAGCGAAGGTTGTTGAGAGTGTGGTGGCGAGACAGCTTCCTCGGTTCCTGGATGAAGCCGTCTATCTAGATCTGTGCCAGTCGGGCTTCAGAGCGGGTTACAGCACGGAAACAGCATTGATCGCGTTGGTTGATGATCTCTGGAGGGCCTAGGACAGGGGTTGTTCCTCTGTCCTGGTCCTCCTAGATCTCTCAGCAGCTTTTGATACCATTGATCATGGTATCATGTTGCGTCGACTAGAGGGGGTGGGAGTGGGGGGCACCGTGTTACGGTGGTTCTCCTCCTTTCTCTCTGGCCGTACACAGTCTGTGTTGACGGGGGGCAGAGGTCGACCCCGAGGTTCCTCACTTGTGGGGTGCCGCAAGGGTCAGTCCTCTCGCCCCTCCTGTTTAACATTTATGTGAAGCCGCTGGGCGAGATCATCCGTGGCTTTGGTGTGAAGTGTCAACTGTATGCCGATGACACACAGTTGTACATTTCAACCCCAGGACACCCCAATGATGCCCTTGACGTGATGTCCTGCTGCCTGGAGGCCGTGCGGATCTGGATGTGGAAGAACAGGCTCAGACTCAACCCCTCCAAGACTGAGTGGCTGTGGTTTCCGACGGCCCGATATAGCCAGCTAACACCATCGCTGGCTATTGGGGATGAGATCTTACCCCCCTCAGAGAGGGCTCACAACTTGGGCGTCCTCCTGGACTCATGGCTGTCTTTGGATGATCATATGATTTTTATCAGGTTCACCTGATTTCCCTTTCTGGATCGGGACGCCTTGCACACAGTGTCACACAGTGACTCACGCCCTCGTCATTTCCCGTCTGGACTATTGTAATGCTCTCTACATGGGGCTCCCCTTGAGGAGCACCCGGAGGCTCCAACTGGTCCAGAATGCGGCCGCACGAGTGATAATGGGGGCGACTCATCGCTCCCATGTAACAACCCTCTTGCGCGAGCTGCACTGGCTCCCTGTGGTCTTCCGGGTGCGCTTCAAGGTGTTGGTTACCACCTTTAAAGCGCTCCATGGCTTAGGACCTGGTTACTTACAGGACCGCATTCTACCACCGTTTTCCTCCCACTGACTCATACGCTCCCACAGAGAGGGCCTCCTCAGGGTGCCGTCGGCCAAACAATGTCGACTGGCGACCCCTAGGGGGAGAGCCTTCTCTGTGGGGGCTCCTGCCCTATGGAATGAATTGCCCCCGGACATACGAAGGATCCCCGACCTCTGCGCCTTCCGTCGTGCTCTGAAGACCCTATTATTCCAGCAAGCCGGTCTGATGGGATAAATGATTTTAAATTGGGTTTTAAAAGTGGTTTAAATTGGTTTTAATTGGAAGTTTTAATTTTGGCCAAGGATTGAATTTTTTTAATATGTTTGTTAAATTTTGTCTTGTATGTTGTTTTATCATGGCTGTTCACCGTCCTGAGTCCTTCGGGAGAAGGGCGGTATATAAATATAATAAAAACAAAAACAAAACAAACAAACTGGTCATGAATCCCTTTTTTTTTCCACCATCATATTTTTGAATGATTGCCAAACAAATGGTTGTAAGTCAAGGACTATCTCTGTTTACCTCTTCGCTCCCAGTTTAGAGCTACGTTACCTATCTTCAAACAATATTGGCCCATAGCCAGAAATGGAGATCTCTTCTACTTGAAGATGTCCCTTTTTAGCCAAATGGTGTTTGTGCTAATATTGTCGGATGGTTCAAATCCCGTATGAAACAAAAAGAATTATTTCAGAAGAAATAGTAAACAGGGGTAAGGGAAGTAGATGAGGAAGCTGCACAAAGAGATGGCAAGAGAAGAATTACAGAATGCCGCAGAAGTACACGGAGTTACACTGAAGTGGAAGAGGCTATGGATGAGAATAAACACTGGTTAGAAAATGCTTGGCGTAAACCATGAGGACGAGAGAAAGATACTGTGTGGTATGTATATAGAGCAAAAGGTGATTACAAAGCACATAGTCAAAGAGAACATGGAATGGTTAAGATGAAAAGAAACGGGGAAAATGCAGCAATCGGATATGTTGGTGGAATTGGGAAAGCTTAGTTTAAGGAAAAGAAGGACTAGGGGTTGACATGATAGCAGCCTTCCAATATCTCAGGGGTTGCCACAAAGAAGAGGGAGTCAAGTTAAGCATATGAGCAATGGGTGGGAACAAATCAAGTAGAGAAACAACCTAGAACTAAGGAGAAATTTCCTGACAGTGAGAACAAACAAGAACTTTGCCTCCAGAAGTTGTGAATGCTCCAACGCTGGAAGATTTTAAGAAGAGATTGGGCAACCATTTGTCTGAATGGCGAACCTATGGCACGCAGAGCCCTCTCTGGGGGCACGTACTCTGTCACCAGCTGCTCTTCTGATTTCTTGTGGTGTCTGGCATGCTATTTCCGGCCAGCTGGTCTTTGGAAAACGGCCCCAAGAAACGCTCCAAAAACACACCAGCCCATTTTTGTGTGCACACGAAAATGTGCACACCAGCCAGCTGGTCTTGGGATTTCTGGCATCCCAATTTCTGGCGCTCCACTCCACTCTACCCAACGGTGGGTTCTAATTTTTTTTTACTACTGGTTCTGTGGGCGTGGCTTATTTTGTGGGCATGGCTTGATGGTCATGTGACAATTCTTTAGGATTTAGCAGAGGTACTGGTCTACCAGGCTTTTAACTGCTTGCAGAGCTGTACCGATCTACCCATTTATTTTTTGCAGGCACTGGTCTACTCATGTATTTTGGCAGTCGCTGGTCTACTCATGTATTTTGGCAGTCGCTGGTCTACTCATGTATTTTTGCAGGCACTGGTCTACTCATGTATTTTTGCAGGCACTGATCTACTCATGTATTTTTGCAGGCGCTGGTCTACTCATGTATTGGTCTACTCATGTATTTTTGTAGGCGCTGGTCTACTCATGTATTTTTGCAGGCGCTGGTCTACTCATGTATTGGTCTACTCATGTATTTTTGCAGGCGCTGGTCTACTCATGAATTTTTGCAGGCGCTGGTCTACTCATGTATTGGTCTACTCATGTATTTTTGTAGGCGCTGGTCTACTCATGTATTGGTCTACTCATGTATTTTTGTAGGCGCTGGTCTACTCATGTATTTTTGCAGGCGCTGGTCTACTCATGTATTGGTCTACTCATGTATTTTTGCAGGCGCTGGTCTACTCATGAATTTTTGCAGGCACTGATCTACTCATGTATTTTTGCAGGCACTGGTCTACTCATGTATTTTTGCAGGCGCTGGTCTACTCATGTATTTTTGCAGGCGCTGGTCTACTCATGTATTGGTCTACTCATGTATTTTTGTAGGCACTGGTCTACTCATGTATTTTTGCAGGCGCTGGTCTACTCATGTATTGGTCTACTCATGTATTTTTGCAGGCGCTGGTCTACTCATGTATTTTTGCAGGCACTGATCTACTCATGTATTTTTGCAGGCACTGATCTACTCATGTATTTTTGCAGGCACTGGTCTACTCATGTATTTTTGCAGGCGCTGGTCTACTCATGTATTTTTGCAGGCGCTGGTCTACTCATGAATTTTTGCAGGCACTGATCTACTCATGTATTTTTGCAGGCACTGGTCTACTCATGTATTTTTGCAGGCGCTGGTCTACTCATGTATTTTTGCAGGCGCTGGTCTACTCATGTATTGGTCTACTCATGTATTTTTGTAGGCACTAGTCTACTCATGTATTTTTGCAGGCGCTGGTCTACTCATGTATTTTTGCAGGCGCTGGTCTACTCATGTATTTTTGCAGGCACTGATCTACTCATGTATTTTTGCAGGCACTGATCTACTCATGTATTTTTGCAGGCACTGGTCTACTCATGTATTTTTGCAGGCGCTGGTCTACTCATGTATTTTTGCAGGCACTGGTCTACTCATGTATTTTTGCAGGCACTGATCTACTCATGTATTTTTGCAGGCGCTGGTCTACTCATGTATTTTTGCAGGCACTGGTCTACTCATTTGTTTTCTTTTAACACTGATCAGCTGTAGAGCGGCCCTTTGAAGCCCCGCGGCAGAACCGGTTCCGGGAGAACCGAGCCGAACCGGGAGGAACCCACCACTGACTCCACTCCATATAATCCCCGTTAAAAAAAAACAAAACCAGCAAAGAAATAGGTTTAAAATAGGTCAAACAAATATATCCCAGCTGTGGAAACTCGATGTCCCTTACCTTGCCTTCAAATTCTTTACACAGGTTTTCATCAGTATCACTGATTTCGAGATGCCGGCAGAGGCTCAGTTTCAACAGGCCAGGCACTGGTTTCCCATTGGGGTACCTGGAGTCAGACCCCACCAAGGTGGACAAAAACACAGAGAGGGAGATGGTTTGCATAGAGAAAGAAGATCAAAGGGACCTGCAGGATCCAAAGGAAGCCATGTGGGTTTTTTTTTTTTCAGGATCCAATCTAAGTTAGTCACCTGGACCAGAGATTTAGTCTTCCAAACTTTCAGAGTTGTGCTGGAGCCCATCCTCAGGGAACCTCTCTCTCTCTTTCTCCCTCTCTCCAACCCTCTCTCCCCCTCTCTCTCTTTCTTTCTTTCTCTTTCTCTCTCCCTCTTTCCCCCCCTCTCTCTCTTTCTCTCCCTCCCTCTCCCTCTTTCCCTCCCTTCCTCCCTCCCTCTCCCTCTCTCTCTTTTTGTCTTTCTCTCCCTCTTTCTCCCTCTCCTACCCTCTCTCTCTTTCTTTTTCTCTTTCTTTCTCTCCCTCCCTCTCCCTTTCTCTCCCTCCCTCCCTCTCCCTCTCTTTTTGTCTTTCTCTCCCTCTTTCTCCCTTTCTCCTACCCTCTCTCTCTCTCTCTTTCTTTCTTTCTCTCTCTCCCTTCCCCCCTCTCTTTCTCTCTCCCTCCCTCTCCCTCTTTCTCTCCCTCCCTCCCTCTCCCTCCCTCTCTTTGTCTTTCTCTCCCTCTCTCTCCCCCACCCTCTCTCTCTTTCTCTTTCTTTCTTCTCTCTCTCTCCCTCTTTCCCTCTCTCTCTCTTTCTCTTCCTCTCCCTCCCTCCCTCTTTCTCTCCTTCCCTTCCTCTCTCTCCCCCTCTCCCTCTCTCTCTTTGTCTTCCTCTCCCTCTTTCTCTCCCTCCCTCCCTCTCCCTCTCTCTTTTTGTCTTTCTCTCCCTCTTTCTCCCTTTCTCCTACCCTCTCTCTCTCTCTCTTTCTTTCTTTCTCTCTCTCTCCCTTTCCCCCCTCTCTTTCTCTCTCCCTCCCTCTCCCTCTTTCTCTCCCTCCCTCCCTCCCTCTCCCTCCCTCTCTTTGTCTTTCTCTCCCTCTCTCTCCCCCACCCTCTCTCTCTCTTTCTCTTCCTCTCCCTCCCTCCCTCTTTCTCTCCTTCCCTTCCTCTCTGTCTCCCTCTCCCTCTCTCTCTTTGTCTTACTCTCCCTCTTTCTCCCTCTCTCCCTTTCTCTTTCTTTCTCCCTCTCCCTATTTCTCCCTCCCTCTCCCTCTCTTTCTTTCCCTCCCTCTCTTTCTTTCTCTCTCCATTTTTCCCTCTCCCTCCCTTCCTCTCTTTCTTCCACCTTCTGCTCAGAATGGGAAAAGGAGAGTAGTTGAGCATCACGTACCTGCCACACACACTAACTTCTATTTCCTTCGTCATAATCGTGACGAACTTCGGGGCCTTCACCAAAAGATCAAATTTGGGCCGAACTGGAAAGAGGGAAGGGAAGAGAAGAAAATCATGAGGTGAACCTTATGGAAGCACAAACTGTCCAGTTCTCTCCTGTGACCTCCCTTGCGGGGAGATGGGAGAAATTGGCCAGACAATTGAGGTCTGAAAGGAAAAGTAAGCTGTAAATCTAAGTAAGACAAATTAAACCTTGCATTAAGAAAGCAGTAAACATGATGCCAGAATGAATTTAACAATTGCATTTGGACAATCTTCTAATATGTTTGGCTTCAATCTTAGGTAATTAGTCCTTGTTTTGGTGGTTCATGTTTTGTAGAAGTTCAACCCATTGAATTAGTTTCACGGTGTGTGTGTGTGTGTGTGTGTGTGTGTGTTTGAGTGAAGCTTCAATCCCACTGTCCCAACCACTATCTTAAATTCCTGGCCCAGAGACTCCATATTCATCTGTGATCTGTATGTGATTAGCTGGTAAAACATTATCTGTAATCTCAGAAAGTGGGTTAATTTAGCTGAGTAACCAGATCAATGTGAAATTTGTTGGAGAAAGCGAGTCTTAGAATTAAACTGAAGAAACAGAATTGTAAGGTCTCTGGCCTGCTAAATCCCTCATTGCCAAATATTTATTTGTTTGTTTGTTTACTTACTTATCCATCCATTCATTCCCTCCTTCTTCTTTCCTTTCTTCCCCCTCTCTCCCTCCTTCCTTCCTTCCTTCCTTCCTTCCATTTCCACCCTGCTTTTTCCATCCTTAAAAATAATCCTAAATATAAATGTTCTAGGAGTATTGATTTTTTAAATCTACCAGCTCAACATAAAGAGGCATTTTTTCAAACTTCAGTGTGCAGATTAAGTTGCTACAAATTTATTGGGACAAATATACCTTAATTCAACAAGATAGAATAAGCCAGACTGTCAGGAAGGAAGGAAGGAAGGAAGGAAGGAAGGAAGGAAGGAAGGAAGGAAGGAAGGAAGGAAGGAAGGAAGGAGGAAAGGAAGGAGGTAGTGGGTAAGAAAGAAAAGAAGGGCAAACTGGATGTCTTTCTTACCATAATCGTCCACATCAAAGCTGTATTCTGCAACTTCCATGGAGTCTTTCTCTACGACCACTTTGTAGGTGCCCAAGAGGGGATCGGAAGACAGAGAATAGGAAAGCTGGATTATGCCCAACGGAACCTCCACATCTCTCCACTGGAACACCTGGTTGTCTTGGGGATCCTGGAAAGAATAAGATAACAAGTTCCAAAGTTTGTCCATAACCCAGAATTGTTCTAGAATAAATGATTCATGACCTGGACAAAGTAGTCCTAAAATCTTAATTCTCCGAGCACTATTGGCAGTGTATTTGGATATGACAGCCTTCTAGAAGCCCACATATATGTTGGATTAAACTCTCAGGATCTGCACCCAGCAAGGACAATTGCTGTGCTGGCTGGAAATTCAGGGAGTTGTACTCCCTAATTTTCTGAAGGCCTCAAGTTGGAAATGGTGGCTGTAGGTCTTAGAGCCGTGGTGGCGCAGTGGTTAGAATGCAGTACTGCAGGCTACTTCTGCTGACTGCCAGCCGCCTGCAATTTGGCAGTTCAAATCTCACCAAGCTCAACGTTGACTCAGCCTTCCATCCTTCCGAGGTCCCAGATTGTTGGGGGCAATATGCTGACTCTGTAAACCGCTTAGAGAGGGGGGGTAAAGCACTGTGAAGCGGTATATAAGTCTAAGTGCTATTACTATTAGCAAGAAGGCTCTACCATTAGACAAAGGGATGTTCGAGCTCAGATTGTACAAGCTGAGGGAGGCTGGGAGATAGTTCCCTAAACACTTTAACAACTTTAGAGCCACTAATTTAAGAAAGAAAGGAGTGAAACAAAACAATCCTCTCAGCTGCTTGCCAGATCAGCACTGCATTACTCCAGAGGACCACTAGATGGAAGGAATGTGTTCACTAAGTAGCTCACCATTCTGCTGCCATCTAGTGGACACCTTGAAGAATTGCAGCCCAGAAATAGCACTAAACCTATGAACTACTTTATGCAGGAAGTTGATTCATGTCTTTAGTTGATTTCTTGATCGATGCTACTGTTTCTGTGATCAAATGCAAGGAAAGGATTCTCATTCAGCCCAATTCCTTGTAAAGAAGATAGGAATGGACCTGTCAAAGACAAAATTTCCCTCGTTTCCCAACAGAATTAATTTTGCTACTTTATGGGACTGTGTGAAATAGCCCCATTCTTAACGAAGTGAAACGGGACTTGATATTAGCTACTTTAAAAATATCTCTCCCTCGCCACCAAGAGATCTCCTTGTATCATTTTCTGGACAACGATCTGGAAATGGTTGCTCATTCTGATTTCCCAAGAGCCTGTAGCCCTCATATTTCCTAGTGGCCTCCCATCCAGAGATCAATGAGGTCCAATCAGTCATGGAGCTGGCACTGTTATGGCCTTCCAGCACATACCTGGATGTACACAGCTGGAAACTGTGGAGACATTAAAAAAAAGCACAGGAAAATCAGAGACACCAAGGAATGAAAATGAGGATAGAAAAAAGGAGTAGGTAGAAAAAAGGGACATAGGAGATTCTTTTATGTTGCATTATGGTTTTGAACTACTCTTAGAATTCCCCCCCCCCATAACAACCACCCTGTGAGGCTGGTTGGTTGGTGACCACAAGGTCACCCAGCCAGTTTTCATGATTTAAGAGTAGATTTAAACTCAGCACTAATCCAAAGCCTTTAATTGCTCCATTAGTTTTCATTAGTTTTCACCCAGGAGTATCTCCACACACACACTGGGTTCAATACTATATGTGAGGAGGGAGAGGTCCATACAATTCCCCTGGAGGGGAATTGATCCCAGAGAGAGCAGGAATCAGGGGTGAAATCCAGCAGGTTCTAACAGGTTCTGGAGAACCAGTAGCGGAAATTTTGAGTAGTTTGGAGAACTGGCAAATACCACCTCTGGCTGGCCCCCGAGTGGGGTGGGAATGGGGATTTTGCAATATCCTTTCCCTGCCACACCCACCAAGCCACGCCCACAGAACTGGTAGGGAAAAATTTTGAATTTCACCCCTGCCAGGAATTGAATGTTTTCTCACAGAGACACCATCATCTATGTATGTCTTAATACCCCCCAAAATTTACCTTCTTCTTTGTGGGATGTAAATCTGTATCGATAGAGACGATGCGAAACTGAACTGCGAAAGGCAAGAGGGAGAATATGTGGGGAAAGTAGCCACTGAATATACAAATATTAAACTATAGAAGGGATCTTGGAGATCATTTACTGTAGTCCAGTGTTTTCTCATACTTGAGAATTTGAAGACGTGTGGACTTCAGCTCCCAGAATTTCCCAGCCAGCCATGGGGTCTTTCCAGAAGATTCCGTGCTGGCTGTGGAATTCTGGGAACTGAAGTCTAAACATCTTCAAGTTGCTACAGTTGAAAAACACTAATCTGACCTCTGCCCAGGGCAGTAATACACTGTTGCAGCATTCCTGGTAGGTGGCCATCCAGCTTTTCTTTAAATCCTTCCGCCAATCCTTCCTCCTGAGTAGTCAAGGCCATTCAGCTCCATTAAGACATTTTTCCCCCTGATGCGCAATCATAATGTACCTTTCTGACATTTAGACCATTGTTTCATCTCCTAGAAATTGCTCAATTCCCCCAAAATTGAGATAAGAGATGCATGATGACCACCGTCTGACCTCCACACAGTCTTCTCTATTCCAAAGTGAAGAGCATACCCACTATCTCCAATCATTTATCATATATATTTTTATCCTCCTCTTTGGTTGCCCTTCTCTGGAGACACTCTGGTTTGTCTCTTTTCCTTGATGAAGTGCAGGGTCCAGCCAACCAGAGAAGAACAAGGAGGATTCCTGACATCAAAGAAGTCAGGTGGTTATGCCTATCCTGGCTCTATTCCCCTCAGTAGATGGTGTTGGGAAAGGATTATGGGTCATCTCCAGGTGGCATACAGGTAGTCCTCAATTTACGACCACAAGTGAGCTTAAGATTTTCGTTGTTCAGTGAGACATTTGTTAAGTAACATTTGCCCCATTTTGCAACCTTTCTTGCCTTGGCTGTTAAGTGAACCCCTGCAGTTGATCAGTTAGTAACCTGGTTGTTCAGTGAATCTGACTCTTCCCCATTGACTTCGTTCGTCCGAAAGTCCCAAAAGGTGATCACATCACTTTGGGACACTGCAGCCGTCATAAATATGAATCAGTTATCAAGCATCTAAATTTTGATCATAGGATTATGGGGAGGCTACAAAAGTTGTAACTGTGAAAAATGGTCATAAGTCACTTTTTTCACTGCTGTTGTAACTTTGAACGGTGACTAAATGAACTGTTGTAAGTCAAGAGCTACCTGTAGTTTGCACACACCAAGATCAGAGCAAGCAAACAAATTCTTCCACCGCTCAATTCACCGAGCAAAAATGTCCTTTGATGTTTATTTATTACACATCAGCAAAGCTGAAAAACAGTTGACTGGCCAAATTGAAAGATGCCACAGGCAAAATTGGGGACACCGTGAACAGTGTATAAGAATGAATCTTATTTCCATTTCTCTTGCTATTCATCAAAAGGCATAGCGCCTTCCAAAGCCACTCAAAGCAATATGAGTCATTCCCAAAGACCCGGGGTATGTTTGATGATGTTAAAAGTTATTGTTATTGTTTTTACTATTAATGTTTTAAACCAGGAGTATCAAACTCGATTTCATTGTGGGCTGCATCAGGGTTGTGTTTGACCTGGGGGGGGTCGGGGTGTGTGTGGCCAAGGTGGGCATGGCCAGCTCGAAGTCACTTGTATCGGGGGCGCCTGTGGTGGCCCAAGCGCTCTGCCAGCAAAAATGGGTTTCCAAGCTCCGTTTTCGCTGGCAGAAGCATTGCGGGCCAGTCCTTCACTGTTTCCAGAGGGATCTGGCCAGATCTAAGCACCCTGCGGGCCGGAAATAGCCTGCAGGCTTTAAGTTTGACACCCCTGATTAAATGATACAGCGCCCTTCAAAACCAAATTTCCCAAGGAGATGGCATTAATCTTATCATTTCCATTTGTTATCCCCATATTGTGGGTAACTGAGCAGGATGTACATCACGGGTGGTATTGAAAAATGTTAGCAACCAGTTCTTTGCTCGGTTGCTGGGTGGGCATGGCCATGGTGGGTGTGGCCTACTTGGTCTCCTGCACCACGGGGGGGGGGGCGTTTTTGCCCTCTGGAGGCTCCTGAGGCTTTCCCCGAGCCTCCAGGAGGGCAAAAATGGCTTCCCCCGGGCTCCAGAAGCCTTCCGGAAGCTGCAAATGGGCCCGTTTCCGGATTTCCAGAACTTCCAGTAGGCCCGTTTTTTGCCCTCCAGAGCAGGGGTGAAATCTAAATTTTTTTGCTACCGGTTCTGTGGGCGTGGCTTGGTGGTCATGTGACTGGGTGGGTGTGGCCAGTTGACATCATTCACGTCACTCACTATTAGAGCCAGGAGCTCCACATTCTGACACAGAACAGCAGCACATTCTGTCAAAAGCCAGGAGCTGCACAAAAACCCATTCTGCCTTTCTGAAGCCCCCAACGCTTTGAGTTTCACTCTGGCTTGACTGCCCAGGCGAACCTCAGAGCCTTCTCTTGCCCTGCTCTTCATCCCGGAGGGCCGCACATGCCCCCCTGCCAATCCTCTGTACAAACCGCCCACCCCCGTTTCTGCAAAGGCAGAGCCTCCCCCTTGCAGGGCGATCCAAAGAGGGGAGGAGGATGCTGCTGAAAAAGCCTCCTCCTGCAGCCAAATGCGCCTAGCCGTCTGTGTCCTTTCCTCAAACGGGCTGTGCATGGGGCGCTTGGAGAGCGAGCGAGCAAGACAGATCTCCAACCTCTGTTTGTGTGTGTGTGTGTGTGTGAGGGAGGGAGGGAGGGAGCGATCTGAAGCTGAGGCACCCAAACTTCTGGCAGCAGGGGGGGCAGCTTCGGAGCAGCCCGAGTCAGCCAGCTCCACCTGACCTACTCCCTGAGACTTGCCGTTCTCCTCGCCCCCCCCTCAAGCAGCGGCTTCCCTGCTCAGCCCCAACAAGATATGCATCCATAGCAATGGGGTTGTTTTGTTCACCGTGGTGGTACTTCGGGAGGGCAGGCGGACGTCTGCAGCTGACAACTATAATGAATATGTCCACCTGCTCTCCCGAAGCACCACGGTGGTGAACAAAACAACCCCATTGCTATGGATGCATAGCTTGTCAGGGCTGAGCAGGGAAGCTGCTGCTTGAGTGGGGGAGGGGGCGGGCAAGTAAGCTGCTAGCTCCTTCCCCGCAGCCCTGCCATGCTTGCCTGCCTTCCACGTGGGCTTCTGCTTGCCTGCCTTTGCAAGCTGGCCACCGGGACGCCAGGAAGGCAGCATGGAAGGCAGGCAAGCATGGCAGGACTGCGGGCTGTGGACCGGTTCGAGGGCATGGCCAGCCAGCCATTGCTCCTGGTTCGGCGAACTAGCCTCAATCTCCACTACCTACTCGCCCGAGTCGGTCTGAACCGAGTGCATTTCACCCCTGCTCCAGAGGCTCCAGAGGCTTTTCCCGAGCCTCCAGGAGGGCAAAAATGGCCTCCCCCGGGCTCCGGAAGCCCTCTGGAAGCCAGAAATGGGCCATTTTCCGGACCTCCGGAATGTCCGGAAG
The DNA here is from genome assembly GCF_059756535.1 of Pantherophis guttatus. Taxonomy (NCBI): domain Eukaryota; kingdom Metazoa; phylum Chordata; class Lepidosauria; order Squamata; family Colubridae; genus Pantherophis; species Pantherophis guttatus. The sequence continues at coordinate 277,065,253 of NC_142064.1, forward strand.
CCTGTTTGTTGCCCTCCCAGGCCCTCCACGCAGGCCCTGTACTTACCAGCATGATAAATGGATCACATGGAGACTCCTGGGAGGGTGAGATGGGATGGACGGAGCCAGCCAGTCCTTGCAACAACTGGTTCAGCGAATCAGATGCAAAATTAGCATCCAGTTTGCCCGAACCGGTCTGGACCAGCTGAATCCCTCCCCTGGTGTACATGCTTGCTCTGATCTGGGCATAGGGTCTGACATAGAGGAGATAGTCATTTTCCAACATTTTCTGCCACAGTGGCGAATATCTGTAGCTTGAGTATAGATTCATTCTCCGAACTTGTGGGTTGGTTTCCAAACATTTCATTACCAAGCTAGGTAACATCTGCATCCAGGTTTAGGGGATGTCAGTGTCAATGTTCTTCTGTTTCTAAGGGCTTCAGGAGTGGGGGAGTCAAGTAAGGGTCAGGTGATGGGTCAGATGAGAGGTCAGGTGAGAGTAAACAGTGACTCACCGACATCAAACAGCACCAGTTTGATTGGAGTGACACAAAAATCATCGGCCACCCTACCACCCACCATGCTCGTGAGTTCATCGAAGCCTGGCACCCCACAAGCAATTCCATCAACAGACACATTGACCTACAAGCAGCCTACGAACCCCTCAGAATCCAAATCAACCTGACAGCCAACCAGAGAGAGCACCGACTCTCATCCAACGCACACAAGCCACCCCTGCCAGCAGTTCACCTCCCAATGACCCTGGCCTGATGTTACCTCCCCATCACAAGATCCATCACAAGACCCTCACCTGATGTGACCCACATCTGATCCATCACAAGACCCTCACCTGACACACTTGCACCTGAAGCCCTTAGAAACACAAGAATACTGACGTCCCCTAAATTCAGCTGAAGATGTTACCTAGCCCAGTAATGAAATGTTCGGAAACCAACCCACAAGCTCGGAGAATGAACCTTCACCCTCATTTTCTGCTACTTTTTGTGGCAATAAGTAGGCTGCATTGAATATTGTAAAGCTCTTCTGTACTCAATGCATTGATACAGGAGCCTGGATAGTTCAGCAGACTAATGCATTGTAATTTAACATCGGCTGTCTGCAATTACTGCAGGTTCGAATCTCACCAAGGCTCAAGGTTGACTCAGCCTTCCATCCTTTCTAAGGTAGGTAAATTGAGGACCCAGTTTGTGGGGGCAATAAGCTGACTTTGTATAAATATACAAAAGTATGAAGGCTATTGCTTAACGCATTGTAAGCCGCCCTGAGTCTCCGGAGAAGGGTGGCATATAAATCAAATTTTAAAAAAAATTATTCTTCCCCACCAGTTTTGGAGAAATCAGTTCACTTTGAGGCTCCCATGGAAGGATTTCACACTGGGGACACATCCCACTCCCTCCCCTTCTCATCTTTTTAGCTAGGTTGATTTTTTTTTTATCATATTATATTTATATCGTTAAGTTTTATACAGTTTTAATTTTTAATATTGTAAGCCGACCAGCATTATGATGTGATAAGATAGGCAGCTAATAAAGTTTACAATAATTAATTTTTTAAAAAAAAAACACCCAGCTTCAGGTTATGCTCACACGGAGGCGAGAGGAGAAACAGGGAATGAATACGGGAAGTCTTCAACTTAACCACCATTAATTTAGTGACGGTTTGGAGTTACAATGGCGCTGAAAAAAATGGCTTACACTTATCCTCACAATTCTGACCGTCACCGGCTCTTCACGATCAAAATTTGGACACTTGGCAATCAGCATGCATTTATAATAGTTACAAGCATCTGGGAACCATGTGATCCCTATTTGCAGCCTTCCCAGCCGGCTTCCGATAACGGGATCAAGAGAGGAAGTCAGATTTGCTTCACAACGACACCTTTCACTTCACAAATGCAGTGATTCGCTTAACAACCGGGTGAAGAAAGGTCATAAAAGTCAGGCGTGACTCACTTAACGTTCGCCTGGCTTAGCAATTGAAATTCTAAAATTTGTAAAGCAAAACCTGTAAAAATTGTAAAGATAATGCTTTGAAAGGGGTAGAAAAGCATGAATTTCAGGAGCAGGTTTCTCACTGGAGTCGCCCTTTACCTTGTTGTCCCGCTCTGTAGATTGGTTTGTCCATCTGGATGAAAACCAGATGCTTTGGTTTCTCAATTTTCACCATTTTGTGGATCCTGAAATTCTGGGTCAAGTCATTTCCCTTCAACTCAAGAGTGGCTTCCAATGGGGGAGAAATGTTGCTGTCCTCGGGAATCTACAGGATGAAAAGAGTCAAAATCAAATGGTTTGAGAGGTATTGTTATCATGATGTTCTATTGTTTTGCGTTTGCATTATGTTGAATGTAACAACCTAAGGGGGAGAGGGAAAGAGAAAAAGAGCAACTTACCTGGAAAGGAGTACATTGAAATTCATTGTCCTGTTTTACCGTCTTTTGAATCAGGATAAAATCCTGGATCTCGGATTTCAGCAAGAGGGTCAAGTTGAATGTTTCCTTCAGATTGCTCATCTGGATGCAGAAGTTCTCAGTGCTCTCCACATAGATTGTGCTGGGTACCAACGCCACATATTGCCTTGAAAAGAGGGGCAGGGGCTCTGATTAGGAACTACGCAGAGCAAATACAAGACGGTTTCCTGAGATTTGGGCCTGTGTTGGTGGAGATAGATCTGGGTCAAAAGCTTGAAGCATTACAACTGGACCAATCTTTGTTAATCAGAAGCGTTTCATTGCTCATCCAAGCAACTTCATCAGTCAGAGCAAATTAGTTAGGAAGAGTCAAAGAGTCGTTGGAATGTACGAACTTTTGCTACACCAACTTCAGGGGTTTCTCCCCAAAATGGGTTGCAAACTGGGGAGAAACCCCTGGAGTTGGTGTGGCAAGAGTTGGTACGTTCCTCTGACTCTCTGCCTAACTAATTTTGCTCTAACTGATGAAGTTGCTTGGATGAGCATCACAACATCTCAGATTAACAAAGATTGGTCCAATTAGTATGATTCAACCCTTTGACACCTTTGGCCAGGGAGACTGAGTCTTCATCGACACATATCTCTAAAACAACTTTGGCATCTTTAAGGTGTGTGGATTTTAGCTCCCAGAATTCCCCAGCCACTATACTAATTGGGGAATTACAGAATAACAGGGTTTGAAGGGACCTTGTTGGTCATCTAGTCCAAGCCCCTGATCAATCAGGAGACCCTACAACATTTCTGACAGATGGCTGTCCAGTCTCTTCTTGAAAGCTTCCAGGGATAAAGTTCCCACAGCTTCTGAAGGCACAGCTGTTCCATTGGTTGATAGTTCTGTCAGAAAGTTTCTCCTTATTTCTAGGTCGAATCTCTCCTCAATCAGTTTCCATCCATTATTCCTTGTCTGGCCTTCGGGTGCTTTGGAAAAGAGGTTATTCCTCTCCTCTCTTTGACAGCCTCTCAAATTTTGGAAGACTACAATCATGTCACTCCCGGTTCTTCTGTTCATTCTTCGTATGTTTTAGCCTCCAGTCCCCTAATCATCTTTCTTGCTCTTCTCTGCACTCTTTCTAGAATCTCAACATCTTTTTTATAGTGTGGTGACCAAAATTGGATGCAGTATTCTACGTGTGGTCTTACTAAGGCTTTATAGAGTGGTATTAGTACTTCACATAATCTCGATTCAATCTCTGTTAATGCAATTTAGGATTGCATTGGCTTTTTTAGCTGCCACCACACATGACCAGCTCAATATTTATTTATTTATTTATTAAAATTTGATTTATATGCCGCCCTTCTCCGGAGACTCAGGGCGGCTTACAATGCGTTAAGCAATAGCCTTCATACTTTTGTATATTTATACAAAGTCAGCTTATTGCCCCCACAATCCGGGTCCTCATTTTACCTACCTTAGAAAGGATGGAAGGCTGAGTCAACCTTGAGCCTGGTGAGATTTGAACTTGCAGTAATTGCAGGCAGCTGATGTTAATAACAGTGCTTTAGTCTGCTGTGCCACCAGGGCTCTATTTAATTGATTGTCAATTAAGACGCCAAGATCCCTTTCACAGTTACTGCTATTAAGCCAAGTTTTACCTAATCTGTATGTGTACTGTTGGTTTTTCTTGCCTAAATGTAAGACTTTATTTTTTTCTATGATGAATTTCATTTTGTTAGATAGGGCCCAGTGTTCAAGTCCGTCGAGATCCATCTGGATCCTGAGCTATGGGATCTAGGGCAGGGTTGTCAAACTCCCAGCCCATCGTGTCATTGCAATTAACAATTTCATTAACCATTTTAACCCAAGAACTAATCCTAACTAGTTCAAGCTGTCTCTCCTTTTGTTTTCCTTCCTGATCTATGCAAGAGATCACTTTGGCCTGGATCAGGCTGGCCTATCTCCTTCTGTCATTACTTTTTGCAATGCTCAGATCCTTTTGTTCACTGACAGTGTGAGAACTCTTTCCCCTTTCATGTCCCCTGCTCTCTCTCTCTCCCTCCCTCCCCCCTCTCTCTCAGCTAGTGTTTCCCTGAAAATAAGACCTAACTGGAAAATAAGCCTTAGCATGACTTTTTCCAGGAACCTCCTTGTGGCTCGGCAGACTAAAAGCATTGTGATTAACACCAGCTGTCTGCAATTACTGTAAGTTCGAATCTCACCAGGCTCAAGGTTGACTCAGCCTTCCATCCTTTCTAAGGTAGGTAAAATGAGGACCCAGTTTGTGGGGGCAATAAGCTGACTTTGTATAAATATACAAAAAGGATGAAGGCTATTGCTTAGCGCATTGTAAGCCGCCCTGAGTCTCCGGAGGAGGGCGGCATATAAATCAAATTTAAAAACAAAAAAAGCCCTATGCCAAAAATAAGCCCGTTAAGATCGTCAGCCAGACAGACGCACTTAGTACCCTATTTCCCTGAAAATAAGCCCTAACCAGAAAATAAGAAAGACATTTTATAAAAGAGACTCTGGGAAGCTAGAATAAAAGACTAAAACCATAGAGTGCTCGGCTCCCTACCAAGTCTCCTAGGATTGGAGTGGTCCTCCTTTCTGGGTCTGGGAAACACTGGCATTAACTCCATCAGTGACTCTGATATTGAGGCCTTAATCTTTAATTTTGCAGATGTCTTTGACGGAAACCAGGGCAAATATATGGGCACATCGATCACATTTAACCTTGGCCCCCAGGTTGCTCCAATCTGGATGAAGTCACGAAGAGTACCGATTGCCTTGTGCGCAAAGGTTGATGAGCAACTTGACAAGCTCATCAGCCAAGGAATCCTGGAACCTGTTGACCTCACAAAATAGGAGACTCCAATTGTGACTCCTGTGAAGCCGGACAGTTCTGTCCGCTAATAACTCTGGCCTCACTTCCATTCTTCGCCCAGAACCTAACACAGATGTTAGGCATTTTTTAAAATATATGTCTAAACAATATAATGGGGATTACTTAAACTTGATAAATGTGATAGAGATTACTAATATTGTTACCGTGAATTGGATTAATATGAATGATACCCAAAACCAATTTTGTTCATACACAATAGATTGAACAAGAAAGATCTTGAGGAAGATAGAGATAAAGATGAGGAGTTAGGCATTTTTTGTTTATGTATGTTTAAACAATATAAGGAGGATTACTTAAATTTGATTAATGTGATAGAGTTTATTAATATTGCTATTGTGAATTGGATTAATATGAATGATACCCAGAACCAACTCTGTTCACACACAATATGCATGTATATATTTTTTAAAAAAAGGTACTAATGGTTTTAGTTTTCAGGAAGGCATAATTGGATACTAGAAACTGTTTCTTAAAATTTAAGAAATGGAAAGATGTACCTGCTTGTCTGCCAATGAACAATTTGTCTGGTCTTTACAAAAGTCCAGACTATATTCACATTAATTCATTAGTGCTCCTAAGAAACTCTTCAAAAGGAGGGAGGGAGGGAGGGAGGGAGGGAGGAATGAAGGAAGGAAGGAAGGAAGGAAGAGTCAATAGATGGGGTACACAAATGAAGCTGTCTTTAAAATAAGCACTAAATATACCGTATTTTTCAGAGTATGACGCACCTTGTTACCAAAGAGGGTGAAAATCTGGATACATCTTATAGTCTGAATGTAGCCCCACCCAGCCTCTGAAATGGAGGTTTCAGAGGCTGAACAAAGCCTCTAAAACCTCCCTTTGAGAAGATGAAAAAAAAAAGCAAGGCACAGAGCTCACAACCAACAAACCTGTTGCTAAAGTGCATCTCTGGGAACAGCTGATTGGGGGTATTCCAGGAGGCCGATTCACCCCCAATCAGCTTTTTTCTTATTTTCCTCCTCAAAAACTAAGGTGCATCTTATACTCTGGTGCGTCTTATAGTCCAAAAAATACAGTATGTTGCAGAAATGATCCTTCCATTTTCAGGAAAGGACTGTGGTCTTGTCTAGCATTATTTTATGTTATTTTTACTTATTTATTTTTCACATTTCTGAACCACCCATCTCCCTCAAAGAGTATATCCTGTACATTACGCTCCAAAGTTGCATTGCGTTCTATGGGGTCCCTTCTCAGTTAAATAAATAAGGTGACTATCCCTCCACCTCCTAATGCCACCTCGGTGTCCAAAGCCAAAATAAAAACTAACCTTACACATGTCCCAAAGGTATTTTTTCAAGAGGCAACTGGATTTTCCGGTTTTTCTTTGAAGACGTTTTGCTTCTCATCCAAGAAGCTTCTTCAGCTCTGAGCTGCCTCATGAAAAAATACCCTTGGGACAACTATGAACTAGATGACTGAGAAGCTCCATAAATCTTACAGTCCATATTTTTAAAAAGAAGTTCTGTCTCCCCCTGCCACACCACCACTATCTCTGGGGCATCACCCCTCCTTAAGTTTCCTTTGGAAAATTCTGGACTGAGAGATGCTTACTTTAAAAATAAAACAGCAGAGTTTAAAGCCTAAATCTTTCCCAGACAAAGAAGACAGAAAGGGAAGAAGCCTGAAGAAATCAACTTACAATTTGGAGGCAGCTACAGGGGTCCTGAGAAGGACGGACAGCAGAAGGAGAAGGAAGAGGTTTTTTCCACGTTGCCAGCTTTCCCCCATAATATTGAAGAGAGACGCTGGCTGCGAAGCTGAGGAGAAAAGTATCAGCTGTTCCCTCTTCAGCTCTGGTTGCTGACTGCCTCTCTGCAAAGAGTCCGCATGGAAGAAAAGGTAAAACCCAGGAACCCAGGGGACAGTTCTGATTCGCCAACAGTGGGTCCTTGCCAATGTTCAAGGCCAAAAGAGCACACCGGGGCGGAGACTCAAATAACACAACTTTATTCTGCACAGAACGAGGATCCGGGGAGGTTTCCTTTGAAGCCTCTGTAACCTAGTGGTTTACAGCTGTTTTTTTTTTATACCTGCAAACCCCAAAACTCAAAAACCTGAATATCAAAGTGCAGTGATGGCGAAACCTTTAGAGACCGAGTGCCCAAAATTCAAGTCTCTCTCTCTCAGGATGCGCACATGCACGTGTGCGCAAGAGCAACCCAAATACCAGCTGGCCGACGGGAGGTGGTGTATCACAACACCGCCAGGTCTGCAAGAGGCGAGATCTTTTTCTTTCACGAGCTTGTTTGTTTCCCTGCAAACAACGGCAAGAAACGCCATGGAGAAATATGGTGGAGCTGAGCTGGGGTGACGACACACATCCCCACAGAGAGGGCTCTGAGCGCCGCCTCTGGCACGCGTGGCATAGATTTGCCACCACTGTCATAGTGACATGCATCGCTCCATTTTCTCTTATATACAGTTACAAAAGTAGACATACAAGCTTTCCAACAGCTTTCCTAATATGGTATAACTACCGTGTTTCTCCGAAAATAAGACCCTATCTTATTTTTTGAACCCTGAAATAAGTGCTTGGCCTTATTGCCATGCGTTCAAGAGCTTGATTGGGCTTATTATCAGGGGATGTCTTATTTTGAGGGAAACAGGGTATCATTTCAGCCAATGCTTTTGTGAGCCTTATTAAACTTGGTCTCAATATAAGACAAAGGTAAAAGTAGAGAAAAGTGAGAAAAGAAAGGGGAGATAAAGGGGGAAAGGGGAAAGAAAGAAAGAAAGAAAGAAAGAAAGAAAGAAAGAAAGAAAGAAAGAAAGAAAGAAAGAAAGCAGACTTCCAACTTTTTTGATGCAGTAAAATTCAGGTAGTCCTTGACTTACAACAGTTCATTTAGTAGAATAGAATAACAGATTTGGAAGGGACCTTGAAGGTCTTCTAGTCCAACCTCCTGCTCAGGCAGGAAACCTGATACCATTTCAGATAAATGGTTGTGCAATCTCTTGTGTGCGTCTGTATCATATGTATATGTGTGTTATGCATGTGTATGAGAAAATATATACTTTCTTTTGAGAGCAGGCACCAGAATTTCATTTTTAATGTGGGCCAGTGTGCTCACAAACATGATTGGTATATCTCTGTGTGTGTGTGTGTGTGTGTGTGTGAGAGAGAGAGAGAGAGACTGACTTTGTTCCTTGTGTAATGGCTAAATGGAAAGAGGCTGTGAAGCAGGGGATATGAAAGTTTCCAAAATTCTTTGCCTATTTTGACTTGCATTCCTGTATTGTCTCCCACAGTGCTGCTTTTGTTAGACTGGACTATTTTTTTTCCCTTTCATGTGAAAACAAAGGAATTAAGCTGTTCTGCTTTCTTCCTGCTGCCCATCGCCATCTTGCCATCTTCTCCCATTAGTGAATCTATCATTTTCTTGATTTTCTTCTTATGCCTTAAAGCCTAAATGAAACTTGTTATTTTTGGCTTTTTTTTTTTTTTTTGCAAGTCTTCGTTCATTCCGAACCTTTAACCTTTCTGATTCCATCCTTATAGATTTCAGATATTTACTGGTATTTGATTTGAGTTTATATGGCCTTCTTTCCCTTTTTCATATTTGTCCTTTTTGTTTCCCAATTAGTCAGAAAGCTCTTTGTGCAGCCATGCTGGTCTTGTTTTGGGTCTCTTGTTTATCTTTCTCTGTGATGTTGGTTTTCTTGGTTTTCAGTTTCCCAAGTATCCTAAGTTTTTCCTTTTAGGATTTCCATCCATTGAATCCTTCCTAAGATCTTTCTTAGTTTGCTGAAGTAGCTGTCTTAAAAGTCTAAAAGATTAGTTTGACTTTGTTCAGTTACCTACATCATTATGATGAATTCCAGTACGACTTGGGTCACTCTCTCCCAAACTTCCTGCCCCTTCAACCCCCTCTATCTTTTTTTTTTATTATTTACACTTTATTGATTTTTTTTTTTACACAGATAAAATATAATAACAATTCTGTTTGACATCGGTTTTGCAGTGTCTGTACATATATACATGAAAAAATATCTGGTGTCATTTATACTATACATTTCTAATTAATTTCTACACCTTTTACTCCTTCCTTGATTCTATCATTTATCCATTCGTACCATCTTCCCCACACAGTATCATAATCTGAATTTTCATCATTATTTATCTCGTGCGTTAATTTACTTATCTCTGCACATTCTAATATTTTGCTAATTATAAGGTCGTCTGGTGGTAGGTCTTTCTTTTTCCAGTATTGGGCGTACGCCAGTCTGGCAGCTGTAGTTATGTGTATTAGGAGGTGGACCTTTTCCTTTCCATGCCCTTTCTTTACCATTCCCAGGAGAAATATTTCTGGATTCAAATCGATTTCTTCTTTAATTATGTCTTTCAACCATCTCCGAATTTTGCTCCAGTATCTTTTTGCTTCTGGTTTCTCTTCAGATCGTATAAATCTTTCGCCTTTTTTCAACCCCCCCTATCATTTCATCTCTGTTAATAAGAATTATAGAGCTGATCCTCTAATTCCCTCCTCTACCTTTTGGATGATAAAAGTTGTCAGCCAGGCACGTCAGGAACCTGTTCAATCTCCCACTCATGGCAGAGTTTGTTTCCCAGTTGAAGTCAGGATAGCTAAAGTCCCCCATTACTGCCCTGGTGTTTCCTGCACACCTCAGCTAACTGATTAGCAAACAGTTCATCTATTGCCTCTGCTTGGTTGAGTGGTCTGTAGTTTGCACCTATAGCCATGACATTTCTTTTTCCCTCAATATTCACCCAAATACTTTGAAGGCTTTCATCCCTGACATCATGTATTTCTATGTAGCTGTAGTAATTCTTTACATACATACATACATGCATACATACATACATACATACATACATAAATTTCTGTGCAGCTATAAAGGTAGTCCTCAACTGAGCCAAAATTTCTGTTGTGAGACATTTGTTAAGTGAGTTTTGTCCCATTTTACAACATTTCTTGCCATCGTTGTTAAGGGAATCGCTGCAGTTGATAATTTAGTAACACTGTTGTTAAATGAATCTGGCTTCCCTATTGATTTTGCTTGTCAGAAGGTTGCAAAAGGTGATCACATGATCTTGGGACACAGCAACGGTCATAAGTATGAACCAGTTGCCAAGCACCTGAATTTTGATCACATGATCGTGGGGATGCTACAAAGGTCATAGCTGTGGAAAATGGCCATGTCACTTTTCTCAGTGCCGTTGTAACTTTGAACAGTCACTAAATGAATTGTTGTAAGTCGAGGACTACCTGTAGTAATTGTTTACATACATACATCTTTACATACTATGCATACATACAATTATTGCTACTCTTTTTTGGATCTGCTTCTTCTGAACAAATTATATCCTCCTAGTAATATATTATAATCGTGAGCTCCATCTCAGCAAGTTTCAGTGATAATATCAATGTTCATCCTCAGGTCTATTGAGAGTTTGTGGAGGGGGGAGGATTAAAACTGACTTGCAGTTCCAGCAGAATAGGGGATCATCCTGTCAACACAACCAGGGAAGGCTGCCAGTTAGGGGGGAAAACCAACAGATTTACTCTTGGCTTTGCACTCTGGCCAAGGAAACTGGGGTTCTTGTGAAAGACAGGGAGGCTTTGGATCGTGATTAATTGTTTGGTTATTTCATCAGCCTTCCTCCGGATCCGTCAGATTAAAGAAAAAAATAACTGCCTCCCAGCTGTGGCAAAAGAACAAATTGATTCAGGGGGAGTAGGTAAATAACCAACATTCCCTAAAATAATATTTAATTACATGGACTTTCAGCCAAAAGTTGACTGACTGGGAAGCCGTCGCTTAGCCCTTCTTGCTCCCCGTGGAGAGTTCTTTGCACTTGATTTGCCCGCGAGAACTTCGGGGTTTTTTTTGTGACCCGATCCTCGCTGTCAATGCTGCGGGCAAGAACCTGGCCACACGTATCCCACTTCAGGGATAAGATTCCCGACAATAAGGCCAAGGCCATATTTCAGGGGTCAAAAGAAAATAAGACCCTGACTTATTTTCAGGGAAACACGGTATATAATTAATATAATATAATATAATATAATATAATATAATATAATATAATATAATATAATATAATATAATATAATATAATATAATATAATATAATATAATGGTATACAAATCAAGCCAAGCTGGACGTGGTCAAACAAGAGATGACAAGACTGAACATCGACATCTTAGGAATCAGTGAACTAAAATGGAGTAGTCGAAATTTTTGCCCCAACCACTGGTGCTGAAGAGGATGAAATTGACCAGTTCTATGAAGCCCTATAGCACCTTATAGAATTAACCAAAAAAAAAAAATGATGTCTTTATCATCATGGGGGATTGGAATGCTAAAGTAGGAAGCCAAAAGATAACCGGAATAACAGGCAAGTTTGGCCTTGGAGTAACAAAGTGAAGCAAGGCACAGGCTGATAGAATTTTGTCAAGAGAATATGACGGTCATAGCAAACACTCTTTTCCAACATCCCAAGAGACGACTCTACGCATGGACATCACCAGACAATCAACACAGAAATCAGATTGACTATGTGCTCTGCAGCCAAAGATGGAGAAGCTCTATACAGTCAGTAAAAACAAGACCAGGAACTGACTATGGCTCAGATCATGAGCTTCTCGTTGCAAAATTTAGGCTTAAATTGAAGAAAGTAGGGAAAAGCACTAGGCCCCACAGGTATGAATTAAATCATATCCCTGATGAATATACAGTAGAGGTGACAAATAGATTTAAGGAATTAGATCTGATAGACAGAGTGCCTGAAGAACTATGGACAGAGGTTCGCAACATTGTACAAGAGGTAGCAACTAAAACCATCTCAAAGAAAAAGAAAGGCAAGAAAGCAAAATGGCTGTCTGAGAAAGCTTTGCAAATAGCTGAGGAAAGAAGGGAAGCGAAAGGCAAGGGAGAAAGATACACTCAACTGAATGCAGAATTCCAGAGAATAGCTGGAAGAGATAAGAATGCCTTCTTAGGTGAACAGTGCAAAGAAATAGAAGAAAACAATAGGGAGGACCAGAGATCAACTTCAAGAAAATTGGAGATATGAAGGGAACGTTTCATGCAAAGATGGGCATGATAAAGGACCAAAATGGCAGGGACCTAACAGAGGCTGAAGAGATTAAGAAGAGGTGGCAAAATTACACAGAAATATACAAGAATGAACTTAATGTTCCCGATAACCAAGATGGGATGGTCACTGACTTCGAGCCAGACATCCTAGAATGTGAAGTCAAATGGGCCTTAGGAAATCTGAGCAGGAACAAAGCTAGTGGAGGTGACAGTATTCCAGCTGAACTATTCAAAATCTTAAAAGACGAGGCAGTAAAAGTGCTACACTCTATTTGCCAGCAAATTTGGAAAACTCAACATTGAGTTTGAAGGAATCATTTCATGCAAAGATGGGCATGATAAAGGACCAAAATGGCAGAGACTTAACAGAGATAGGCAAAGTTCTGTTGTTGTGAGAAATGTTACTTTGAAGGATTTCATCCTTGACATCATGTATTTCTATGTAGCTGTAGTAATTCTTTACATACATACATACATATACATACATATCTACATACATACAGTATACATACATGCATACATAATTTCTGTGCTATACAGACAGTCCTCAACTTACCACAACTGAGCCCTGTAGTTCTGTAGTTCATCTATTGCCTCTGCTTGGTTGAGTAATCTGTAGTATGCACCTATAGTAATGACATTTCTTTTTTCCTCAATATTCACCCAAATACTTTGAAGGATTTCATCCCTGACATCATGTATTTCTATGTAGCTGTAGTAATTCTTTACATACATACATACATACATACAGTAGATACATACACACATACATAATTTCTGTGCAGCTATACACAGTCCTCAACTTACCACAACTGAGCCCGAAAGTTCTGTTGTTGTGAGAAATATGTTAAGTGAGTTTTGTCCCATATTACAACATTTCTTGCCATCATTGTTAAGGGAATCATTGCAGTTGATAAGTTAACAACATGGTTGTTAAGTGAATCTGGCTTCCCTATTGATTTTGCTTGTTAGAAGGTTGCAAAAGGTGATCACATGACCTTGGGACACAGCAACAGTCATAAGTATGAACCAGTTGCCAAGCATCTGAATTTTGATCACATGATCGTGGGGATGCTACAAAGGTCATAGCTGTGAAAAATGGCCATAAGTCACTTTTTTCAGTGCTGTTGTAACTTTGAACATCACTAAATGAATTGTTGTAAGTCAAGGACTACCTGTAGTAAATTTTTACATTCATACCTTTTTACATACTTTACATACTATGGATACATATAACTATTGCTACTCTTTTGTTGGATCTGTTTCTTTTGAACAAATTATATCCTCCTAGTAATACATTATAATCATAGGCTCTATATCATCAAGTTTCAATGATAATAGCAATGTTCATCCTCAGGTCTATTGTGTCTATTGACACTTTGTGGAGTGGGGAGAATTAAAATTGACTTGGCAGTTTCAGGAGAATAGGGGATCATCCTGTCAACACAACCAGGGAAACCTGCCAATTAGGGGGGCAACCAACAGATTTACCCTTGGCTTTGCACTCTGCCAAGGAAACTATGGCTCTTGTGAAAGACAGGGAGGCTTTGGATTGTGATTAATTGTTTGGTTATTTCATCAGACTTCCTCTGGATCGGTCAGATTAAAGAAAAGTAACTGTCTCCCAGCCATGGCAAAAGAACAAATTGTTTCAGGGGGAGTAGGTAAATAACCAACATTCCCTAAAATAATATTTAATTACATGGACTTTCAGCCAAAAGTTTGGCAACTGTTGGCATCCTTCCTGATCACCATTTAAATTCTATTTTCATTGCTCCTACTTTAAAGAACTTTAAAGAAGAGACTAGATGTACCTATTAGATGTAACCAGTTTTATTCTGGAGGTGAGAAGACCCACTGGAATTGAGCAGCCAATAAATTTAAACAAATCAACATTATCATTAAAAAACCATTAAAGACACCGTGGATGCTATACATACCAAACTGGATGCTGCGAAGAATAGAATATCTCATTAGCAGAAATTATCAGTGGACTTCCGTGTATTAAAGGCTAACATTTTATTTGAAAGAATCATAACAAACAACATTGGCTTGTCAAAAAAAAAAAAGAAAGAAAACCCAGAAAGTAGAATACTTTAACTTGGAAAAATGCAATCTTTTCATCCACTTTTGCTCATGTGTGCAGAATGTAGTACACAGATCTATCTAAATGCATGAGAAGTTCTAATAGAACAGAAGTTAACTTATTCTGGCTCCTCATGATCAGTAGTAAAATAACCATCTCTACATTTATTTATTTATTTATAGTCATGATGTAGATTGTGTGCATGAGTATGTGTGGAAGGCAGCAAAATTCCTTCCACTTGCACATTCTGTCCGTACATAAATATATGTATGGTGTTTTGACCCAGAAAAGAAACCATCCCATAATACTCTGGCATGATTTCCTTGTTCAAAGCCCACTGGACAGTAAACACCCCCCCCCCATGTTGAATGGACAGTCTCAGGGGTGGGATTCAGCCAGTTCGGCAAACCGGATTTTAATTTTAGGTCCGGTTCAGTGAACTGGTAGTTCTGACAACCAGCTGGCCCACCCCACCCCTCCCAGGAGTCCCCACACAGCCCATTTTGAATTCCAAAATGGAATTTTGGAATTCAAGTGCAGGGGGGGCATAGAGCCCAGGGAGGTGGAAAACGGGCCTCCCAGAGGCCCGTGGAGCTCAAAAATGGGCCTATTTCCAGCCTCTAGAGAGCCTCTGGAGGCTGGGGAAGTTGTAAACGGGACCTACACAGCCTGTTTTTGCTCCTAGGGGGGTGCAGGAAGCCAAGTGCTGCCTGGCACATCCCCTGGCCAGACCCACCATGACCACAGTCACCGAGCTGGTCATTAGAGGAGAGAACCGGTTGTTAATTTATTTGAATCCCACCACTGGACAGTCTCTTCCTCAAATAACCTGGAAAAATGGAAGGCGGAGAAAATAATAACAGGTAGTATGAATACTGCTACCACTTGAAAAAAATATTTTTCATCAAGGACAAAAAGGACAAAATCTAATCAAGAATGGTTAAAAGCATTTTCATGAGCATCAATGAAAAATCACTGTTTGTTTTGGAAGATTCTTGGGAGCTGAAAGTCCAGCTTAAAAAGGAATTGATTAAACTGCACTTTAGTCTGTGATCTCTCTGTTTGCAATCCATGTTTTTGAGTCAGTCCCGATGCGCAATAACCGCTTGGATGGGTCCCTGCAGTTTTATGAGGGCTATATTTATGAGGGCTGCAGTGTCCTAGGATTATGTGATCAGCTTTTGCTACCTTCTGACAAGCAAAATCAATGGGAAATCCAGATTCACTTAACAACCAGGTTACTTGCTTAACAAATGCAATAATTCACTTAACAAATGTTTCACTTAACAACATACATTTTGGGACCCATTGTGGCTGTAACTCAAGGACTGTCTGTAAAGAGAACGGGCTCTTCTTTCTATAAGATCTATGCTCGAGGGAAAGCATGTATGCAAGCCTAGGTCACAAGCTTCCTCCATTTCTTTTGGTGTGATTGTCAAGGGGATCTTTGCACTCATGGCCATTATTTCCTCTTTGTTTTAACGGATTTTTATATACGTCGTGTTTTTCCTAGATATCATCACATGGTCTTTTTGTACAGCACTTAACTCTGTTCTTTATTTATTTCAATTTGTATACCGCCCTTCTCCTAGTGGACTCAGGGCGGTGAACAGCCAGAACTAAAACACATGCCAATACAAAATTTAAAATTGTTAAAAGAATTACATAACTGGCCCAATTTAAAACAATTCAATTAAAACCCAATGACAATTTAAAACTAAAAAACTAAAAAAGGCTAAAAAAGGGGGAGGGGGTTCACGTCAGCCCTGCTTGATGGAAAAGAAAAGTTTTCAGGGCACGGTGAAAGACCTGGAGATCTGATATCTTTCGTATCTCTGGGGGCAAATCGTTCCAGAGGGCAGGAGCTGCCACAGAGAAGGCCCTCCCCCTGGCGGTCGCCAGCCGACATTGCCTGGCTGACGGCACCCTGAGGAGTCCCTCTCTGTGGGCGCGTACTGGTCGGTGGGAGGCTATCGGCGGCAGAAGGCAGTCCTGCAAATACCCAGGTCCTATGCCATGGAGCGCTTTAAAAGTGGTAACCAACACCTTGAAGCGCACCCGGAAGACAACTGGAAGCCAATGCAGCTCACGCAGGAGAGGTGTCACATGGGAGCGCCCCCTCGCTCCCATAATCCCCCGCGCGGCCGCATTCTGCACCAGTTGGAGCCTCCGGGTGCTCCTCAAGGGGAGCCCCATGTAGAGAGCATTGCAGTAGTCCAGGCGGGAAGTGACGAGTGCCTGAGTGACTGTGTGTAAGGAGTCCCGATCCAGAAAGGGACGCAACTGGCGAATCAGGTGGACCTGATAAAAAGCCCCCCTGGCCACGGCTGTCATATGCTCTTCTAAAGACAGCCGTGCATCCAGGACGCCCAAGTTGTGAGCCCTAACCGTGGGGGCCAATAACTCGCCCCCAATAGCCAGCGATGGCACCAGCTGGCTATATCAGGACGCCGGAAGCCACAGCCACTCAGTCTTGGAAGGGTTGAGTCAAAGCCTGTTACTCCCCATCCAGATCCGCACGGCCTCCAGGCACCGGGACATCACTTCAAGGGCATTGTTGGGATGGCCTGGGGTGGAGATGTACAGCTGAGTGTCATCAGCGTACTGATGGAACTCCACCCCAAAGCCATGGATGATCTCACCCAGCGGCTTCACATAAATGTTGAACAGAAGGGGCGAGAGGACCGACCCCTGAGGCACCCCACAAACAAGGTGCCTCGGGGTCGACCTCTGCCCTCCTGCCAACACTGACTGCGACTGGTCGGAGAGATAGGAGGAGAACCACTGCAGGACGGTGCCCCCCACTCCCAACCCCTCCAACCGGCGCAGCAGGATACCATGGTTGATGGTATCAAAAGCCGCTGAGAGATCTAACAGGACCAGGATAGAGGAGCAACCCCTATCCCGAGCCCTCCAGAGATCATCCACCAACGCGACCAATGCCGTTTCCGTGCTGTGCCCAGGCCTGAAGCTGGACTGGAGCGGATCCAGATAGACACCTTCATCCAGGTACCCAGGAAGCTGTCGCGCCACCACACTCTCAACAACCTTCGCCAAGAAGGGAAGGTTGGAGACCGGACGATAGTTAGCCAAAACAGCCGGATCCAGAGCAGGCTTCTTGAGGAAGGGCCTCACCACCGCCTCTTTGAAGGTGGATGGCAAGACACCCTCACTCAAGGAAGCGTTGATAATCCCCTGGAGCCAGCCTCGCGTAACCTCCCGGGAGGCCAGCACCAACCAGGAGGGACACGGGTCCAATAAACATGTGGTCGCGTTCAGCTGACTGAGTATCCCGTCCACTTTGTGGAAGTTCATGTGAAAATTATTAAATCAAACTCCTGCAGAAAAACCGCCAAATTTGGTTCCTTCCATTAAAAAGTAATTTGTTTAGCAAATCCTCCACTGAATCTCAATTTCCCTTGGTTCTGGGATCATTTTGGAATCATACAACTGTGGGGCTGGAAGGGACCACAAGGAATAGCCACTAGAATTCTCTGCAATGCCTTGGAAAATCAGCTAGCACCCCCCGCCCGGTCGAAGAGGTTGTAGAAAAAATGGTTTTAAAAGGTAAAAAAAGAGCCTCTGACGATCCCAGCTGAGCAGCGCGATCATCAGAGGCTCTCTCTCTTTTTTTTGTACTTTTAAAAGCATTTTTAAATGCTTTTAAAAGTACAAAAAAGTTTTTTCAGGTAAAAAAAAAGCCTTGAATGATTGTGCGGCTCAGCTGGGTATGGGAGTGGCAGGGATTTTTGCTACTGGTTCTCCGAACCACCCGCCATCGCTACCGGATTGGGCGATCCGGCCAAACTGGGAGCATTTCACCCCTGCCTGAGATCACTTTTATCCTGAGATCTCTGATCAAATATGAAAATGGCATTTTCTCCCATGATTACAACTTTCAGTAAACAAATGTTAAACCACATGTCAGCAGGGTGCCTGAACTGCAGCCATTTTTGTCATGGTGGCTAACCAAAAGCTTGTGCTAATCTCAAATATGCTATGCTGAAACTGAGCAATGCGGATAACTATATTCAAGCTGTGATTTGGTAAAGTATTTTAGTGGATATCATTGCTTTCTAAGTGATTGTGCTTACTGGAGCCAAAAACCTTGAAGATGAGGGAAAAAGGGTTCTCCATCTTTTTGTTCCTTAACATGTTTTCAAATAACAGCTAAATTGGATTTCGACCAGGTATATATATAACTTTCCTCTTTTACTTTAAAACTTTTTTGTCATCAGTTGTCACTTCTTTGGATGAAATTGCAGCTACATACAGGTAGTCCTCGATTTACAACCACAATTGAGCCCAAAATGGCTGTCCCTGACACATTTGTTAAGTGAGTTTTCCTCCATTTCTTTCTTGCCACAGTTGTCAAGTGAATCACCAGGTTATTAAGTGAATCTGGCTTCCACATTGACTATGCTTGTCAAAAGGTTGCAAAAGGGGATCATGTGACCCAGGGACATAGCAACCTTCATAAATATGGGTCAATTGCCAAGCATCTGAATTTTGATCACATGATCATGGGGAGGCTATAAAAGTTGGTAACTGTGAAAAATGGTAGTTACTCATTTTTTTCAATGCCGTTGTAACTTTGAACTGTTAGATTGGCGCAGGGAAAAGAATATGCGAGCAACAAGTGGCCGGTTCAGCACTTTATTAAGATGGAAACAGAACAGCCAGCTGTGCTGCCGGGCTCGCCTTATAAAAGGAGTCGGCAGGCAAGCCAGCCAATGACAGATCTTCAAATCTCCCGCCGGTGGACTAGCCAATCCGGCGGGGATGCCCATATAAAGACGTAACACCCCTCCCCTCCTAGTTCTTAGTCCATCTTTCCATTTGCCACGTACATGACGTAGTCATGCAGGGAGGTGGGGCGCCTCCCCATCCTATCTGACCTGCGCAGATTACTTCTTGCCTCATTGTCGACCCGTGCAGACGAGGCTCTTGCCTCTCCCGGTTCCCGCCTTGGAACCGTCTAGAACTCAGCCATTGAGTGTGCGGGCTCCAGCCCAGCACCTCTAGCTGGGTTCTCAGGACACTTCGGCGACCCCGGGGAACGATGCCTCAGCCGCTGCAACTCACAACGATCAGGACTGGACGCCTGGAACTCGGTAAGCCGATGGCTCTTTTCCTCTCCGCCTGTGGCTGGGTTTCGGTCCTAGGGGCGTCCGCCCTCATCTGGGTCCTTGGTCTCGGTTGTCTCTGTGGCTGTTGTGGTTGTCGTTGGGGGTCACCCCACTCCGGTGGTGGTAGCTGGCCTGCCCCGCCAGTATGGAGCGGTCCGACCTTGCCGGGGTGTTGGAGGCCTCCCTCGTCTGGGTGTTGTAGGCCTACCTCGTCGGGGTGTGGTAGGTCTTCCTGGACTGGGTGTTGTAGGCCCACCTCATCAGGGTGGCACACGCCTACCTCGTCTGGATGGTGTAGGCCTACCTCATCAGGTTGGCTTTCGCCATTTCTGCCGCTTTTCCTTCAGAGCTGGTTGACATGGCGTTTGACGATCTTCCCATCTCCCAGCTCCACTTGGTACGACCTTGGGCCCATTGTTCGGCTGATTACGCCCTTCAGCCACTTCGGAGGCTCGTGGAAGTTGAGAGCATAGACCAGGTCTCCCTCGGTGAAGATGCGCAGCGGCCGGGTTGTGTTCGCTGGTTCTTGGGGATTGTACTGGAGGTGTAGCCGGTCCAATGGTGTCCTCAGCTTCCTCCCCATGAGTAGCTCGGCTGGACTTGCGTGCGTGGTGGTGTGCGGGGTGATGTGCTGTGTGAAGAGGAATTTATCGATCCTCTCCTGCCAATCCCCAGTGCCCATCATAGTGAGAGCTTCCTTGGTGAGCCTCACCATCCTCTCAGCCTGTCCATTTCCAGTCGGTCTGTATGGGGCAATGAGGGCATGGCGGATGCCCAACTTGGCCAGGAATGATTCCATCGGCTTAGCGGTAAGTTGTGGCCCATTGTCCGACACCAGGACGTCCGGAATGCCGTGGGTGGCAAAGAGTCTGTACAGGGCCCGGATGGTTGCCTCGGTGGTGATGGTGGGCATTTGGATGACCTCCAGCCACTTGGAGAAGGCATCCACCACGATGAGGAGGTATTTGCTCACCATAGGCCCCGCAAAGTCGATGTGGATGCGGGACCAGGGGGCACTAGGCATCTCCCATTCTGTGGGCTGGGCTTGTGCTGGCGCTGGTCTGGCCTCCTGGCATGGGGCGCATCTGGAAACCCATTGTTTGATGTCCTTGTCCAGGGAGGGCCACCAGACGTAGCTTCTGGCCAGTGCCTTCATTTTTACTATGCCCGGGTGCCCAATGTCAAGGCTCTCCAAGGTCCTCTTCTGCAGCGGTCTTGGTATCACTACCCTGTCGCCCCAGAATAGGCAGCCCTTCATGGTTGAAAGTTCTTGTTGCTTTCTTAAGAAGGGGCTGAACTCCTCACCCACCTTTTCTGTTGGCCAACCCCTCAGGACCCAGGACATAACTTGCCTGAGGGTCTTTTCCTTCTTTGCGTGGGCTGCTACGTCCGTGGAAGATACTGGGCACAGCAGGTCTCCGTCGATGTGGAAAAGGCCGAGAGTGAGTGCGGGGTCTTCCACCGGCTTCTGCATTGGGCACCTACCGAGGGCATCCGCGTTGCTGATGGCTTTGCCGGGTCTGTGCATGAAGGTGTATGAATACCCGGCAAGGAAGATGGCCCAGCGCGACATGTATGTCGGTGTTTGCTTGTCGTCTGCAAAGCGACATGTATGTCGGTGTTTGCTTGTCGCCTGCAAAGAGTCCGAGAAGGGGCTTATGGTCCGTGACGATTTCAAATGCTCTCCTGTAGAGGTATTCGTGGAAACGCTTGATGCCAGCCACTATGGCCAAGGCTTCCTTATCCAGCTGGCTGTAATTGCGCTCCGTTGCCACCAGAGTTTTAGAGAAGAAGGCGATGGGGGCTTCTGTGTTGTTGGGCAGTCGGTGGCTAAGAACAGCCACGACCCCATAGGGAGATGCATTGCAGGTCAATACCAGCAGCAGTGTCTTGTGATATTGTATCAGCACACTGTCCAAGGATAGGAGCCCCTTGATGTTCTTGAATGCGGTTTCCTCAGCTCTATCCCACTTCCAAGGGGCCGCTTTTCCCAGAAGGCGATGGAATGACTCAGCAATCGTGGCTTTCTGTTTGAGGAAAACGCTATAGAAATTTAGCAATCCTAAGAAAGCCTGAAGCTCTGGCTTGTTTTTGGGAGCCGGAGCTTCGTGAATTGCCTTAACTTTAGATTTGGTAGGGTGTATGCCAGTGCTATCTATTAAATAGCCCAGGAACTCGACCTGCTGGACCCCAATGATGCATTTGTCTCTCCTCACATGCAGGCCCTTCTCTTGGAACCGCTTCAGGGTGAGCCTAAGCTGTTCCAAGAGTTGAGCTCTGGAGGTGCCGGAGATTAGTACATCATCAAGGTACGGCACCACCCCTGGAATGCCTTATAGGAGGCGCTCCATCATTGATTGAAAAAAGCCAGGGGCTGCGCTGACTCCAAATTGGAGGCGGTTGCATTTAAATGCGCCCCGGTGGGTGACAATAGTCTGAGCCTCCGCAGTTTTTTGGTTGACTGGCAGTTGCTGGTAAGCCTGGGCCAGGTCCAGTTTCGCGAATATGGTCCCACTCCCGAGTGAATGCAACAGATGTTGCAACACTGGAACTGGGTATGCGCTCTGCTGTAATGCCCGGTTAATGGTGCATTTATAGTCGGCGCAGATGCGCACAGACCCATCATGCTTCAGTGGGGTCACAATGGGGGTCTCCCATGCAGCATGATCGATTGGTTCCAATATGACTTGGGTAATCAGTTTATCCAACTGAGTGTCTACCTTAGGCCAAAGTGCAAATGGAACCCTGAGAGGCTTGAGCCAAATTGGAGTGATTGAGGTGCCTAAATTGAAAGTGATGGGTTTCCCCAAAAATTTACCTAAGCTGCCATCGAAGACGTCCTTGAACTCTCCGAGGAGCTTGTCGAGTTCATCCTGCCGAATTTGATGAATTCCTCTGATTGAGAGCCCTAGAGGCTCGAACTACTCCACTTCCAGCAAGGTCGGGCGGCTGTCCTTGACGATGGTGATAGGTAGGTCGCCCTTGAAGCCGTGGTAGCTGACGCTCAGTGAAGCTCTCCCCAGGACCGATGGGGTTTCCGCCGAAATCGACGAGCCTTGCAGTTGGCTCTTTGAAATTCGCGGTTTCAACTTTTTGAGCTGCTGCCAGTCCATAATGGAGTAGATTGAGCCCGAATCTACTTCCATGGCACATGGAGTCCCTTCCCGTGCACCGTCACAATGAACTTCGTGGCATTGTGGTCATCGGTGTGGGCAATGGTGGTTTGGTGAACCGCTCTGCTTCGCAGGTACCCGTCTCCCTCGCGCCTTGGTTGGTAGGACCGTCTGGATGTCCTCTGGTGATCGCGGTTTTCCAGCTTGGCTTTCTCCCAGACTAGTTCTGGAGCTCTGCAGGCCTCCGCGATGTGGCCCTTCCGCTGGCAACGGCGGCAGGTCGCATCTCTCCACCGGCATCTGGCTCTCACGTGGTCACTGTTGCAGCTGGCACAGCTCTCCCTCGGCCGCCATTTTGAGTGGTCTCACGTCTGGGTGGTCTGGAGACTTTATGGACCGCCATTTCCTTGTCCGATTCGGATCCCGTGGTGGATTCCTCGGATGAGGTCTGGGGAGCTTTCTTAATTCTGTGGACTGCCTTGGCTTTCCGCATCGCTGCCGCTGCCACCTCTGATATTTCTGCAGCTGTGGCCTCTTCAACTACGTCTTTTAGCGAGACCTTTCTCCTGCTCAGCAACTTTCTCTGCAGGGAAATGTCCCACATCCCAAAGACGATGCGATCTCGGATGGTGTTGTCCACGTGGTCGAACTCGCAGTTGGCAGCCAACTTCCGTAGTGCTGCCACGAAGTCCTTTATGATTCGCCCTCCTGCTGACTCCGTTGGCTGAAGGTGAATCTGTTCGCCATCGGTGTGCCAGTTGGGGCATAGTGTTCCTGGCGAACGTCTTGGAGGTCGCTCCATGCCATGGCCTCACTGTCCTGGGGTGCCACAAGGCCGATGGCCATCTCCAGGACTGCCAATCCGCAATGTGTCAGGAACAAGGCTCGTTTGCGGTTGTCCTCCAGGTCTTCATAGCCGTTGTCGGTCAGGAATTGGCAGAACCTAATCATATAGGCTTTCCACTTCTCCTGATCGGGGTTGAATGGTGCCAGCGAGATTGTGGCGCTGCCATGGTTCTCATGCTATCAGCTCTAAGTGACTCCAGCTCAGTGACTTGCTCTGTTGAGTCGGGCTGGGTGGCGATTGTGCCACGAGGTTCTTCGCTGTGGTTCTTGAGATCCTTCGTCGCCAGTGTTAGATTGGCGCAGGGAAAAGAATACGCGAGCAGCGAGTGGTCCGTTCAGCACTTTATTAAGATGGAAACAGAACAGCCAGCTGTGCTGCCGGGCTCGCCTTATAAAGGGAGTCGGCAGGCAAGCCGGCCAATGACAGATCTTCAAATCTCCCGCCGGTGGATTAGCCAATCCGGCGGGGATGCCCATATAAGGACATAACATGAATGGTCACTAAATGAACTGTTGTACATCAAGGACCATCAGTAATATAGTTGACCTTGATTCCAGCTTCTTCCAGAACAAAACAAAAAGATTTATCTAGGAGAAAAAAATATATAACTTTTCAACATCTCCCAGGGAATTTTTCACCAATGTGAAACAAAAGCTTTTGCCTGAAAAGGGAAAAAAATTCAAAATATTAGGAGATCCAGAAAAACCTGCTCTAACTTGTTCATGGCTGCAATTTCTTACAGAGGCTGAAAAATACATCAGTGTCCCAAGATGAAAACTCCCCCACCTGCTGCCCCTTTCCGGGCTCTGAGGTGGCTGCGGGGCCGAGGAGGCAGCCTTTGGACAGGGCCACTGCCTGGGCGCAACTCTTCGCCCCGCACTCCCTCAGCCAGCCCGCCAGCTCTGGGAGCAGCAGGGCCAGCAGCTGCTCCAGCACCACCAGGTCCAGCATCTCGGCTTTGCTGCTCCGCTTGGGCCGCAGCCACCCCTGGCACAGCCCATACAGGTGGCTGCAAAGTGCCCGGGGCCCCTCGGTCTCTCGGGAGCCGCAGCTGTGGAAGCGCCAGCGCTCAGCCTCGGAGCTGCGGGAGCCCTCTGGGAGGCCGCTCCCCACCTGAAGGGGAGACCCCTGGGCCTCCATTCAGTCTCCAGCTTTAGCGCAGCCCCAACAGAGGGGAGATTCCTCCCCCACCCACTCCGCTTTCCCGGTTTCGGTGGGTGGAGAAGCGGGGGCTCCGCTCCCTCATAAGTAGAATTGTAGAATGTCACTCTGAAAAAATGCTTAAGAAGAAATTATACTCTTTTTGTGTATATGTTGTATAAACGTTGGTTGTGTATATGTTATGTATGTCTTTTTTAATATTTATATTCAATAAAAACTATTTAAAAAAAAAGTGTTTCTGAGGCTGAGAAGAGCGACTGCAAATCGCTCCCGCCAAAATTTCGCGTGCCCTGCCGGCCTCTCAGACGCTCCGTCAGAGTGTGTTGCTTCCTAGAGCGGCAAAACTCTATAAGCCCCTTGATTTATTGATTTTGGTTGGACAGACCATCTCTTAAGGCAACTGTAGCCTCGCCCATCCTCTGCGCTACATCCAGAGCTTTAAAGGCTTCTTGGTACCTGGGATTTCTCTTTTTCCCAAAACCCTCCTGTAAATGAGGATGTGTTCTGAGGAACTGATGGATGGTGCTGCAAATGAGGGTAGTAGTCCAGCCAGTACATTTATTTTAAAATTGATATATCAACAATAAATGCTCTGAGGATTCCTTCAGACCAGTTCGTTTATCCTCTCTGGTCTGTTTTCATTTGTTAAAATCCCCTTTTTCTACAGAGTGCAATATGCCCTTTTTTCTGTTTTTTCTGTATCTATGTCCTGTTGAACTTTTTGTTCAATTTTTCTGCTTGATCCTTACTTGCGGGATGAATCTTGAAGATGATCTGATTTCAAAAGGTGGCAATACCTATAAAAAACCCTCAGAAATTTACCTCCTGAAGTGAGTTTATCTCCTACATGGAATGAAATATGGGGCTCATGGGCCGTGAAAACTGGGTCAGATAGTGTCAGGGAATTGCGTGGCAGGTGTCCAAATGAAATCATAGATGCTGACACATACTTGTAGTTTTATATAAACATATTCTACATCTATATATTCTACACCTATACAACTAGGGCCTGGTGGCTCAGCAGACTGATAGCATTGTGATTAACACCAGCTGTCTGCAATTATTGTAAGTTCGAATCTCACCAGGCTCAAGGTTGACTCAGCCTTCCATCCTTTCTAAGATAGGTAAACTGAGGACCCAGTTTGTGGGGGCAATAAGCTGACTTTGTATAAATATACAAAAGTATGAAGGCTATTGCTTAACGCATTGTAAGCTGCCCTGAGTCCCCGGAGAAGGGCGGCATATAAATCAAATTTTAAAAAAAATATCAATATATACAACAGGCTAGATAGTCAGGTAGAGGCGCATCACCAGGTAAATTGCAGAGCGCTGGATACACGGAAGAAAAAAGAGGGAGGGAAACTCCCCCCTCAACACCTACAGCAACCACTTGACTGCAATTGCCTCACATAGGAGCCAGTACTCTTCAAACAATCAACCACAACTGCGTGTTCTGGCTCACTGCACAACCCCACTGCTCCAGCTACTAAATTTAAAACGCTTAACAGTGGAAAAAAGAATAAATGGAAAGGCTGATGGGGAATTACAACTAATAAAAAGTTTTTTCACCAATTTTTTATTTTTATTATATAAAATACAAAGAAGAAAAGGAAATAGAAAATTAAGGGAGGGGGGAAGCAGCGGGGAAAAGGGGGTGTGAGGTACTGTATAAGGGGAAAGAGAAAAAGAAAAAGGGAGCATTGACTTCCAACTCTTCTTAGCACAGTACAAGATAAATACACTCCAACCTCAACTTTTTGCTTTTACACATTAATATATAAGTAGCCATTCCTACAGCAACAAATATTTCTAATCAACAAAACCAAGGTCAGTTTCATATTTTTTCTTCACAAACACAAATTCCAAGTGATATTCAAATAAGAACATATTTTCCCCTTTGAATAAAATAATCAATTTAACCATTCCTTCTTTATTTTCCTTGCTATGGAAATAATTTATATTTCTATTTGTCTCTAGTAATCTTTGTGAACTGTCACCATTTTTATTTACAAAATGTACTGTATTTTTTCAAATTCTTTGACTGTACTGAAAAAAGGGGAGAAAACTTTTATTAATAAAAGTTTCTTTTTAAAAAAGGGTTAGGGTTAGGGTTGTACTTCCGGTGCCTTCAGAAGCGTGGTCTGTGTGCTCTGTGGTCCCGATCTCATCGGAGGGCTCCATTAGGAGCCATAGTCACCTTGGAGGAGTGGCAAAGTAAAGGGGGACCGCCTTGCAGGTTGAGGAGAGCCACATTTCTCCTCCCTGACTTGGAAAACCCCCTCATCTGAAGATGGGGAGCAGTGGCAGCAAAGATGTCTGCCATGAAGCTAGGGGCACTCTAAATACCTAAGACAGTGCTGGAGCGGAGAAAGTGAGTGGTGTGTGAACTGGGTGAAAGAATACTTCTATTTGCAATCTGACCCCAAGAAATCCAAGTGGAATATATGTTTAGAACTATTTGCTAGCAGCGAATGAGCACTTTGAAAAAATACCAGAGAAATTAAGAAGAGAAAAATATTTTAAAAAATAATAAAAAGAAAATTGAACTCTCAAAGTAAAAAGACGCGATATCGAAAAGGCAGTTTAAAATGCTGGAATTAGATCTTAAATTCTTTTTTTATTAATACTGCCCATTTATTGGGTTTATAATTTAAAATAACTAAAATCAGATTTGTTAACAGAGGCTGTAGCAAGTTGAAGCTAGAGCACCATCTGCTGCTAAATTTCGGGAATAACCATTTATATTTGCTCGATTACAAGCATTTACTTTAAAACCATTGGAGATTTAGTCATTAAATAAGAATCTTGGCTAAGAGATCCCTGAACATTTCTGAATATATAAAAGTGATTGAAGAAGGGTGGACAACTCCTTCGTTCATTTAAATTGGATTGACTGCTTGTTGATGAGACATTTATAATTGTGATTTGGAAGCTCAACAATTTCTGGACAATTGACCTAAAAGGAGATCTATTAAGCAAAGACATAACACAAGATGGAAGTGAGTAGACAATGGAATGGAGCTGATGTACCAAAACATTAAGGATTTTATAAAGGAACAACATAAGGAGATGATGGAAATATTTGATTGCATAGACCAAAAATTGGAAAATGCGATACAAGGAACAATGTGTAAAAACCAGGACAATGAGGAAAGAATGGAGCTACCAGAAGAAATGGAGGAGAAAGCAGAACTAAGAAACCAGCAAGAAGACGAGGAGACATTATTAAAATCAATAGTGATTAAGGAATTAAAACAGGAGGAAAATACCTTAAAAGTGTCGTATTCTGCTCTTAGAACAGACAGCTTTAAAACAAGATAGTGGGGAAAAGTAGAGAGGGGAGGAAAAAGCTAGAATGCATAGTCAAAATAGACTCAAACATAGATGAAATAAAAGACTGAAAAAAAGAATATGGTAGGCAACCAAAAAAATTTTAAAATTTGGATGCAGGCAGGCAGATGATGGATAAAGGAAAAAGGGAAAGTAAAGTAAAAGATACTTTCATGAAATATGAAAGTATTTCAATAATGAATATTAATATTAGAATTATAATAATTGGATAATTACTTTGTATGTAGTTAGTTAAATATGTATAAAAATATAGTTAATAGTGAAATGCTAAAATTAAACAATAGGTGATCAGATAATGAAATAATATGTTAACGTAAACATGTGTATTAATTAGTAGAATTTTACAGATTGGAGGATTGGAAAGAACATGAACAGAGGTATGAAGAAGAATCAAGTTTTAATTGGAAAACTAGAATTTGAATGATAGTATCAAATAAGCATAAAAATTTGGTAGAATTAAATAATGGGTGATTAGATAATGAAAGTGTACTACAAGATAAATATGTGTGGTAATAGGGAACAGAAATGTTATTATGTCTTTGAATATTATAGTGACAGGAGGGGGAAAAAGTTAAAATAGAGATAGAAATAAGAGCAGAACTATAGTATATATGTACCAATATATTAAGATATATGAGAGTAAGAAGAAGGTTTAGAACTGAAGAGTGGCAGCAAAGGATATGTGCAATGAACAATGAAAATGAAATGTAATAATTGTCAGTAATAATATGTCTTTTATTAAAATGTATGGTACTCAGATATCACCATTTACACATTGATATGTATAAATAACATAAAATTTAAAAAATTGAATAATAATAAAAAGTTTCTTAATAAGGTTCCAAGACTATAAAAGGAGTTTCCTCCCCAAAATGTGTTGGGAAGCTCATGTGGTGAGGAATAATTGCTTTGGCAACTGCTCAAAAACAGGCTACCTCACTAAGGCTGAACTCACTCCTCTAAGAAAGAAAAATGGCAAGATTTCTTTAGCTAAACCTTAAGAGGAATGAAAAGAAAATGAGCATTATGTTTTGCAAATTAAAACTCTGCAGATTGAATTGCTTTCCAAATTTGATATATGTATACCATTTCTGTTTCATATAGAGCAGGTGTGTTAAACTCATGTCCTTATGGCGGCATCATGTGATGTATCAGGACTTTTTTCCCCTTCACTAAATCTGGAGGGGGTGGGGTCAGCATGTGATGCATCCGGGCCACGGGCTTGACACCCCTGACATACAGTCTTTAGGTAAATTAAGAGGGAAGTCAAGGAAGCCATCAGTCCTCCAATTGGAAAAGATAAGATGGTGATCAGCAATAGGGAGGAAACTGAAAACTCCTGTTTTCCATCCCTCTTTCCACAGGGAGAAGAAAAATGCAGGTCAAACTAGGAAAGGGAACACCTGGCTATTCTGAATGAATTCCAGTATTTCGGACCAAAAAGCTTATTCTGAAGCACCTCCATGTATTTCTATGGTTTCTTCTATGGGCATTATGTCATCCTTCTAAAGTAAAGCTGTTTCCACACTCCCTGCATTTACATGATTTCTCCTGTGTGGATCCTCTAATGTTCAGCCGGGCTGGGTTAAAAATCTTTTAATTGGGGAATTTTATGGGCAAGGGGTTTTAAATTGGAGAAGCCAAAGATAATTTAATTTTGTTTTAATGTATTTTAATATTTGTATTGTGTGTTTTTAATTTTGGCTGTTCACCGCCCCGAGTCCTTCGGGAGAGGGGGCGGTATAAAAATTTAATAAATAAATAAATAAATAAATAAGTTTCTACTGGATGCTTTTCCACTTTGTTCATTTAGAAGGCTTCCTTCCTGCATGGATCCTTTCATGACAAGATGTTCTTTCCCAGTAAAATTATTTCCACACTCCATGCACTATGGATTTTCCCATGTATGCCTTCTTTCATGAGTAAACCTGTTAAAGCTTTCTACACACTACACACATTTATATGGCCTCTCCCCCACGTGAATCCTTTTATGAGAATTAAGTGGTCCTCTTTGAGTAAAGCCTTTTCCACATTCTGTGCATTTATATGGTCTCTCACCTGTATGGGTTCTCTCATGATTAATAAGGCCACTTTTCTGAGTAAACTGCTTTCCACACTCCATACACCTGTATGGTCTCTCTCCAGTGTGGGTTCTTTCATGACGAATAAGATCTCTGTTCCAGTTAAAGCTCTTTCCACACTCCAAGCATTTATATGGTCTTTCCCCTGTGTGGGTCCTTTTATGAGAATAAAGGTGTCCTGACCTAGCAAACAACTTTCCACACACTGTGCATTTATATGGTTTCTCCCCTGTGTGAATTCTTTCATGACCAGTAAGACATCCTTTCCGAACAAAAGTCTTTCCACACTCTAAGCATTTATATGGCTTCTCCCCTGTATGGATCCTTTTATGAGTATTAAGATGTCCTTTCCAAGCAAAGCTTTTTCCACACTCCATGCATTTATATGGTCTCTCCCCAGTGTGGATTCTCTTATGATGAATAAATTCTGCATTCCGACAAAAGCTTTTTCCACACTCCATGCATTTATACGGTCTTTCCCCCGTGTGAATTCTTTGGTGGATAGTAAGGCGCCACTTGTCAATAAAGCTCTTTCCACACTCCATGCATTTATATGGTTTGTCTGCTGTATGGATCATTTGATGTCGAGTAAGGTCACCACTGTCAAAAAAGCTCTTTCCACATTCCAGGCATTTATATGGTCTCTTCCCTGTGTGGATCCTTTTATGAGCATTAAGATATGCTTTTTGAGCAAAGCTTTTTCCACACTCTGTGCATTTATATGGTCTCTCCCCAGTGTGGGTTCTTTCATGATGAATTAGACCTCTGATCCAATTAAAGCTTTTTCCACAGTCCAAGCATTTAAATAGTCTCTCCCCTATGTGGATTCTTTTATGAGTATTAAGTTGTGCTTTTTGAGCAAAGCTTTTTCCACACTCTGTGCATTTATATGGTTTCTCCCCTGTATGGATTCTTTCATGATATATGAGATGACCTTTTTGTGTAAATTGCTTTGCACAGTCCATGCAGTTGTATGGTCTCTCCCCGGTGTGGATCCTTTCATGAACAATAAGATGTCTTTTCTGAGTAAAGTGCTTTCCACACTCTATGCATTTATATGGTCTGTCCCCAGTGTGGATCCGCTTATGACGAATAAGTTCTGAGTTCCAACGAAAGCTTTTTCCACACTCCATGCATTTATACAATTTTCCCCCAGTGTGTATCCATTGATGGAAAGTAAGGTGACAATTGTCAATAAATCTCTTTCCATACTCCATGCATTTATATGGTCTCTCTCCTGTGTGGATCTTTTTTTGACAAATAACCTCTGTTTTCTGACAAAAGCTTTTTCCATATTCTGGATATTTATATGGCCTCTCACTTGTGTGGATCCTCCAATGGCAATGATTACTTTTGGTACTGAAGCTCTTTCCACACTGCATGCATAGTTTCATCTTTTTGCTTAGAGGGAAATCCCTCTCATATTTTGCAAAAGTATGTGGTTTGTATTTTCTATTCAGTATTTTAGATAAAATAAAAGAGAAGGAATGACTCTTTGCAGACACTGCTCTTTGCAATGTCAGTAAACTCAGCTGTTTTTCATCCTCATTCACCAGGCCATCACCTGCTTGGAAAAAAGAACAAACAGAAATTATCATTAGAATTTTACAATTATGTCAAAGGGGTGGGGGGAGGGGGGGTTGTCTCCCCAAATAAAAAATATGCCTATCTTATTATCTGGCTAGGCACCAGCTGTGAGTCAAGCTAGGAGATGTTGCATGTAAATTGTTATCCACGTGACTGTAATGGTAATTTTACAGCCCTGAACCAGATTAAGATTTTGCTGTTGATAACAAGGGATTTCCATGGAACATTGAGGGACTTTCCCAAGTCCCTCAAGTGAGCATTTCTGCCAAGGCCTTGTGTTCTAGAAGAGTGGCTATGGTGACAACCTTGGACAAAACTGCCCATGAAGTGTCACTGTTGGTTTGTGTTCTATGGGGGGCCCGGTGATTGAAGGGAATCAAAGAAACATGTATGACGCTCTTTGCAGCATGGCTCCTCCACTAGATATTAGCTACAAAGTAAACATTCTGACCCCGATTTTCCTGAGATTAGGAAAGGTTAGAAAGGTGGTATCAGGTAGGGGTCAGGTAGAGTTTTGACCACCTTAAGTAATTGAATGGAGGTATCTTCTTTGTTTACCTCCCATTTAAAACACCTTTCCCAATGAACAGAAGTCAGAGCAAAGAGGATCCTTACACAGAGCAGCCATATTCCTGAAAAGCTCCAGCATGACTTCCCTGCACAAGGCCTTCTGGCCAGAATCCAGCAGAGCCCACTCTTCTTCTGTAAAGTCCACAGCCACTTCCTCAAAGGGATCAGAGTCCTAAAAAGAAAAAGAAAATCTTTTCCAGCAGACAATCCTTTATGTTTTTTTCCCCTTACTTCCAAAAGAAAAAACAGAACTTTACAAGACCAGTTGGACATTTCCAACAGGACAGGCATAGGTTCTGCAGGTCCATATAGGTCTGGGAAGCCTGTTGTAAAGGCAGAAAACATGGCTTAGATGCATCCAAATTGTAGTATGGCAACACAGAGAGACACAGGCCCACTGGCCTAGAATAATTCACCAAGGAGGTTTTGGGGAGAGGAATCCCCTGGCCACGTCTCTTTGGCTCAACAAAATAACACTTCTTAGAAAACAGGACAAACGTACTAGGAATTTCTTACGCGGGCTATTTCAAAATGTTGGAAATGAGCCTTGAAACCTCAGATCAATTGACCAACAGTCTTATTGATACAACCAGTTAGCACTGACTTAGGGGTATTTACAGACAACCTGTCCTTCATGAGTCTTTTTTAAGTGGATATGTTGGCCTATTTCTGGAACATTTTTTTTACAATTGCTATTGTTTTGTTTATTTTTTAAACTTGTTGTCCAAAGTCTTTTGAAAAATATTCCAACATATCAATTATATTTCTTAATACAAGACTCTTCTGAATTGTCCTTCCTGGGCATCCAGAGAACAGTTCTGAAGGTTGAATCAATGGGACTCACTGAATCATTCTATGGGGAGACCAGGTTCAAATGCACAGACTCAGCATTTGGTTTTCGAAGTAGCTCATAAACAAAAGTTTAAACTTCTCACAAGAAAATTACACTTACCTGGCAAGTTGGCCCTACTTGGATCCTTGAGAAAGCAACCTCTTTAGGACTGGATGGATCCCCTCTTCCATGAAGCTCTGCTGAGATCTCACCCACAAATGGCTCCTGCAACTGAAAGAACAGCCTTGTTTATCATCCACTTTCACAAGATGATAAAGGTGCTAATTTCCTTGCCTTACATTTACCCTGTCTACTTATACTTCCCCAACCTGTCAAAGTGAGAGAACTTGGGAAGTCCTGTTCTGTGGGTGGCTGTTATTTCTTGATAAATGCCAGCCACTTTTGTGAAACACTTGATTTTTTG